>NC_133539.1:100288125-100916250 GCF_048773025.1 Camelus bactrianus
GCTTAAATGACAGCTATTATCTGATGGAGCACTAAAGTGTACAAGAGATTTGCATTAATCTGTTTTGCCACCATAATGTTGCATAACATATAACCCCTAAAGCTCAGTGGCTTAAAAAAATAAGCATTTATTCTCCTGTTTATGGGTCTGCAAGTCAACTGTATCTGGGGGATATACCTGGGCTCAACCAGATGGCTCTGATTTAAGGCTGCCAGTGGTCTCAGGTCTGCTCCTGGTATGTTCATTCTGGAGCTGTAGCAACAGCAGCTGCCTGGATCATTCTTCTCTGGTGGCTGATCGCTGGAGAGCAAGACTCAAGGCCAAACCACTCAGCCTTGTTTAAGGTCTCTGCTCATGTCACATCCACTAACACTCTGTCAGTCAAACAAGGCACATGGCCAAGCCTAATTTCAATGTGCAGGGAAGGATACTGGGCTAACAGTAGAAGGGGATTGAAATGAATATTTGATGAAGAGTAATCCATGCTATTGCAGTGTTCATGTTAGAAATTTAATGCAGGTTTTTAAAGAACTTAACTACCCATACCCAAATAAAATGAGTCAGCTGTTTTTAGTCTCCCCACATTTATGTACCTAGTCCCAACCTGAGCTAGGATTTAATACATGCACCTTTGGTACCTTGTGCAAATTTGAAAAGGACACTCCTCTTCCTGGTTTCACACAACCCTGCTTGTACATACTTTGGTGAATGGGGGCTACTTTCAGCCCCTACGTGCCCGCTTGGTGAGGTGCATCTGTCTGGCTATAACTCTATCTGTCCAACTCTTTATCATGGCCCTTGGCTTTCCACAGGCAGAACTGTAAAATTAGAAGAAATTTACTTTGGAGCCTTTTTCTTTCATACACACTTTCTCATTTGTTGTCACCCACCCTCTCCTGTTGTCCAGTCTGACCCCAGCCTTGGACCTGGGGCATCCCACTTACTGGTTACTTTCCTACACTCAGAACTGCCAGTCCTCTTTTCCAGGCTCCTGGCATTTCACATTTTCCTTCTGACAGCGGGTGACAATGGGGCCACCCATCACCTCTAAACACTCAGCCTATGTAAACTCTCTGTGCTTGTCTTAAAGAACTCAGATGTGAGTTTCATTTCCTACCCCCTTGATGGCTTCTAGAAATTTCATCAAAGCAATATTTCATAGTTGTGTCTTTTCCTGCTTAAATTATATTTTGGATATATTTGGATCAATTCAACTAATTTATCACTGTCTGTCTTAATGTGGGATTAAAAAAATACTAAATATTTTAGCAAAACTACTTTCATAAATGTTCTGTATAGTAAAGAAACTTTTTTTTTCATGTAACTATAGACAGATGCAGGTATTTAGATGTATCTAATGAGTGATGTAATTTTTAAAGTTCATTATGGCACATAACTTTAATAGAGTGTTCATTTTATTCTAACTTTAAAAGTAGTTTTATTATTAGTTTTTTAGAATTCTCTAAGACTCATTTTTTTTCAATTTAGATTAAATCTCTTGAAGGGAAAAATGTGGTTGGCAAGATTTCTAAGCAATTTACTGGGATTGTAAGAGAGATATTTACAAATTACAGTAATTTTAGCATCCAGTTCCCTTCAAACGCTGATGTGAAAATGAAAGCTGTTGTGCTTGGCGCGTGTTTCCTCCTTGTAAGTCTATGCTTGCTAATCTTGGGTATAGATGTTTTTCTAGTATCATTCTAATATTTATTAAATTTTACATTTTAAAAGTGACCTTCTCAAATGTATAGGTTTTATTCATAGGGTTCCCATTTAATCCTAGCTCTGAAATTCCATTTTCTCCTGATACTGTGGATTCAGTGGTGACTAGTGCTCTCTGGAAAGCCTACTTAGTTTCACAGGTCAACAGAAGGGCCTACGTGTTAAGGAGATGCCCTGGTCTTTGGGGCTTGTATTAAAAAATCAAAATTGGTGCGTTGGAGAATACTTTAAATATGGGCTTATAAGGGATACAACTCAAACAGGGAGATTTCCTTCTGATTCACAATTAAATTTAATCATCTAATACAAGAGAGTAACCTGCAATAAAAGTCTACATTCAATCAAGCCATTAATCGAACTGCCAAATGAGAGAAAATAAATGGGAGTAGAGTGATGATCCTGAACTTGGCTTCCCATTAAATAACCTAGGTAGATTTCAAAAACCCCAAGTACCAAATCACACCCCAGTTCAATTAAATCAGAAGCTCAGAATCAGAAGTTTGTATAGTTCCTCAGATGATTCCATATGCAGCCAAAGTCAAAGACATCTGGGACAGAGGAAAGATTTTCAACCTTAGCTGCAGAGTGAAAGCACCTGGGTAGCTTTTCAAACTCCCTATGTCAAGACTGCATCCAGATCTAGTAAACCAAAATCTCTGGAGGTGGGAACAAGCCTTCAAGCTGTTTCGAGCTGTCCTGTGATTCCAATATGCAAGCAAGGTTTGAATTACTAGATGACTATCTTAAACATTCATTTGGGGATGCAATCTGAAAAAAGTTAAATTTTGAGACAATATACAGCAGAAAGAGCCAGTTCCTTCAACAAAAACCAAGAAAGATAAAAAGATAAAAATAAAATTAAAAAAGGAGAGAGACATCAACCTAATACAGTTTGTGAACCATGTTTAGCTACGGATTTGAAGAAATCAATGTGAAAACACATTTACAAGACATTCAGGGAATTTGAACATTGACTGGCTATTTGATGATATTAGTGAATTATTAAGGCTTTTTTTTAAGCTCTAATGATGATGATCTAGTGGCTATAGAAAAGAAAACACCATCCATATCTTTTATAGGCAAATCCTAAAATATTTCAGTATCAAATGGTATAATATCAGGGTTTGCTTGTAAGTAATAAAGAAGAGAGCAGGATATAAGAGATGGAATAATTGCTGAACCAAGATTAGTCATGTTAATATTCACTGAAGCTGGGTAAAGGGCCTTTGGGACTTAGTTATGCAATTCTGTCTAATTTGGGATATGCTTAATATTTTCTATAATTACTTACAACCAGAGTTCTATGTAAAAACTGTGTTTTCAGTGTTGGTTTCACAGAAAAAGCAAAATCTACCCTTAACCTTGAGGGAACAGTTCAACAAAGGCAGGAATAATGTGAACGATGTGGTGCGTTTAGGGAAGAGAGGCAACCCGGGGTGTCTGGCTGGACGGTTCATGAGACTGAGGCGGGGTGGTGGGCTTATTAGGAAATGACTTTGGCCTTCCTCTAAAGGACCTTTAAAGATTAAGTAATTTTTTGTAGAGGTTGGCAATTCATTGAAAATTGTTTTGTTAATTTGTTGGTTTCAAACTAGGTATAAGTAAATTTTATACATATTTATAGTTATACCTAGTTATACATCCAAAGTTTTGAAAGATAAATCCTGGTGTCTATGTGAGAAATGAATTTGAGAGGTAAAACTAATAGTGCAACTGCAAGTTATTAGCAATAAGGATTAAATTATTTCTGTTGAAGGGATAAAGGAAAATAATAGGTGAGAGAAATGAATTTCATAGGATTTGGCTAAAGTCATAGGCGAGGGAGTCTAGATCAATGATGATACAATGAAACAATCTGGCAAGCAAAGTTAGCAAACTGGAAGACAAATCATGAAATGGACACAAAATGTCTAATGTGCACTCTGACTCTTGACGTGGCTGTCATTCTTACTAAAGAAAATCCAAAAATTGTACATGGAACCCCAGTCACAAGTTACATTGCTAGAGAAGGACTACAAAAAGTAGAGGAAGAAAGAACAAACAAGGAAGAGCCAAAGGGGATTATAATGAAATATATATGTAAAACAAAATACAGTGAAATAGAGAGAAATTACTAGAAGATTAATTAAACTCATGCAGATATCAACAAATGAATAAACTTACAGGATTTAATTGCTGTTAAAGTGGAAAGCTTAAGGTAGACTTATGTAGCTATAGACTTGCCCCAGATTTTATTTTTTACAGTTAATTTTTCATATTTAACAGATGTATTACTGTTAAATCTGATCCCTTAGCATTTCTGCATCGGAGAACTGTCTCTCTTTTACTGCTGAAAATTCATTTCTATATCTTTGGTTTTATCTAGGATTTCATGTTTTATGAAAATACTGGATGCTCTAAGATTTTGACAGCAGGACTGTTGTAGCAATCTTAAAAAAAGTGTCAAAATTTAGTGTCTACACTGATTGGGACTGTGTAAAAGGAAAACTCAGTGTTTTTTCCTTGAAGGTCATTATACCATATGTGAAATACTCTATGATACCTGTAGCCCAGGTACGTGATTTCACTTCGAAATTATATATTTTATTTTGTTTACTGGCTTATAAATATTTTTACACATTTTCTTTGAATGTGACTTTTTAACTTGAGACACGAAACTTCTTATGAAAAACTGCTTTTAATCATATTATATTATTTTTTTCCATTTTATAGCAAAAGTTAATTAAAGACTATTAAAGTAAGTATAATACAAAATATACTTAATTAAATCTACTTACATTTTTACATATGTAACAACTAATGTTATTCGGCAAATGTTGTATATTCAAAAGTTAGTATATATTAAATTAATATGTATTAAATTTCCTTTATAAGTATGCCTAAAAAATACTTAATATACGTATTTCCAAGGAAAAGTAAAAATTTGCATTTATTTTATATGTAGGAATTCACACTACATAAACTTCCCCTATAATCTAATCTGCTACTATTAGACTTTAATTAGCAGAAGAATAAATTACCAAGTTTTGATTTTTTTTTAGTGAACAAAGAGAGATATGACTCTGTCCCAAAGAAGGACACATTGTAAAGTCTCACTCACTCTGAAACTGGGGTATGGTTACAATTTTGAGAGTAATTTTTAATATCGAATCATTACCTCCTATATTCTATCACTCATAGACCATGGTAGTTATGAGATCACCCTAGGTGTTAACAGACAAACATATTCCTTCGCAGAGTATAAACTTCAACAATGGTCTTTTATTACTTATACCAATAATCAAATAACTGATAAAAAACTGTTGATATATTTCTTTGCATATTCGATATTTTTAAACAAACCATGAACAATTTAGGTGGTATTCTGAACCCTGTACATTTACATCTCTCCGTTTTAAACCACCTTTAAAAGGAGCGAAAGCATATGATAACCACTAGTAAAATCAATTCCAGTACTGGAAACTAGGATTTCTAACCTGTCAGAAAGTTAAAGAAATTTTTGCAATCGATTATGTAGGGAAGATTGGATTAAGAGAGAGAGATCCAACCCACAGGTTACCTCATGCAAAGGGAAAGTGTGCTTAGGGAATAGGAGCTTAGGGGAGAGGCTCCCTTTCACCCTCAGCAGAACTCCAGCACCACTGGTTCCTGATGCTGAGAACACTGGGAGGGCAGGGGGGCTACGGGAAAAGTGGTGTCCAGACCACCTTTCATTAGCCTAATCAATTCACCAGATGCCGGGTTCTCATGATGAATTATAACTGAGGCACTCAGGTCCGTTTACAGTTGGTACAGACAGCATGCCAGGTAGATGAGGCACTTGCACAGCTGGATCCCAGGAGCATTAGTTATGCCAGTTAGAGAAGGGGAGGGCTTTCCAAGCCAGCAGTCAGGTACCACAACCAACCCAAAAGGACACTAAAGGAGTGATGTGATCTCTGTGACAGCTACATCTTGCTTTAATTTTCCCCCTCAGCCTCCCTGTTTTCCTCCTCCCACTTATTTGCATAGGACTCAGGATCTCTGGTTAAGCAAAGTAAATCTACAACAGATCTGAATTCCTTCCTTCCTCAACTGCACAGAGAAGCCTTGAGCAGAAACACACACTATCTGCAGAATTCATTTAATTTCAAATACTAGACAAATAACTTCTCATTAGATACTTACAAAGAGAAAAGTCATCAAACATAGAAAGTTATAAATTTAAATAACAAAAATATCAGGAATTGCAACATATGTCTTAATTTGTAACCTCAGTGACATTTAGGGGATGTTGCATATTCATTTCTGGAGAAGCAGAGAAACAGGAACATTCTGATGCAGCAGAATTTTAGTAAAGGTGTGAAATATGATGACCACATTTTAAAGTATGATGGAGACAATGGAACAGTAGATTGCATAAAGTAGAAAGATAATACAATACAATAAAAAATTTATAAATTCTCCTGGAAGTCAGATAAACACAAACTGTAGAGAAAAAAGATGATTCCTGAGAGACATATACATCTATTTCATTTTATGCACAACATAAATTCCAGAAGGAAAATTCAGATGGAGCCAAGAAAATAATAAAGAGTAAGAAAACTTTCTTGCAATCAGGACAAACTGTATTCTTTTAGGTGAATGAATTGACCATATATCAGAATAATTCATGAAAATAACTACTTATGTTCTTAAATAATAATAACCCCTATTATGATTATTTCTTCACAAAACAATTATTATAGATATTATTAGGCCTTAGTAGAATGGTTTCTGTAGCCTGAATTCCATGATATTCCCACAATCTAGTTCATTTTTTCTTACTTCATCAATAAGGTTCAACCAGTTCAGCACTGTTTAATCACAGACATTTAAAGGACCAAAGAATACGGAACAAAAAGAAATCCTATAAAGGTGTTGTGACCTTGTCCCCCATTTCCCATGTCTGCCTTTGAGCAGAAACCTTACCAGTTCAGAGATTCTGTCCGTCAGCGTGATGTGACTTAGAGAGACGTGGGGTCATGGATCATTCGGAGCAGGGGCTCCCTTTTCCTGCCTTTTTCACCCTGAAAAGAACAAAGAGAAAGTGTCATATCTCAGGTCATCATTCTGCCCACCAAGTACTAGCTCTTGGTTTCTAAATACCATTCTCCACTCAAACTGGGCTCTTTGAGAAATAGTTGATTCCAGAGTTGAAGCCAGGAAAAGTACAAGATGAGCCTCGAACAATTCATGAAATAGCAAGGAAGTGCTCAAGGAATGATGGTGGCGTGTCCAAAGGATAAAGTTGAAAGAACTCCAGCCACAAAATTAAGGACAATCTGAACATCAAAATATTTTATAAGAGATTATTAATCATTAGAGAAAATAGAACACTATGTACCTATTGATAACAAGAAACATGAAAGTTTAGTTTGATGAAGAAAAAGATATATATGACTTCAATATATTTTCCCATGAAATCCTTTTACTTTTAAAGAGAGAAAGAGCAACTTTCACAGCAAAGTCTGGCAGCCCCCACTATGATCATGTGATCAAAGTGATCATTGTCAGTAAAGTAATCATCGTCAATAATCAGACAACCTGCAGTTTACTATTGCCTGATAAGGAGCAGGAAGATGCAGCCTCACAGGAATCTTGACACGTTGTTTAGAACAGTACATAATGCAGTAATATTTTTCCAAGTTTCACTGAGACACAATTGACAAATAATATTGTATTAGCTTTAGGTGTACAATACAATGATTTGAAATATGTATATATTGCAAAATGATTACCACAGTAATTTAGTCAACATCCATTACCTCATATAATTAGAATTTTTCCCTGTGATGAGAACTTCTAGGTCTACTCTCTTATGAATTTTCAAATACACAATATGGTATTATTAACTATACTCACCATGTGTCACATTACATCCCAGGACTTATTTGTCTTATAACTGGAAAGTTGTACATTTTTCCCACCTTCATCCATTTTGACGAACCCCTAACCACTGTCTCTGGTAACCACCAATATGTTCTCTTATCTACTATTTTTTTTAGATCCCACATAAAAGAGATCATACAGTATTTTTCTTTTTCTGTCTGACAATTTCACTTAGCAGGATAACTTTGTCACAAATGTCAAGCTTTCATCATTGCTTTTTATGGCTGAGTAATATTCAATTATATATACACATATATAAATATATGTGTATGTATACACACACACACACACCTTCTTTATCTGTTTATCTTTTGATGAGCACTTAGGTTGCTTCCATATCTGGCAATTATAAATAATGACACAATGAACAAACGGGTTCATTTTTAAATTAGTGCTTTATTTTCAAAGTAGTGTTTTCATCTTTGTTGGATGAAAACCCAGAAGTGAAATTGCTGGATTGTATGGTAATTCTATTTTTAGTTTTTTGAGGAAACTCCACATTGTTTTCCATAATAGCTGCACCAATTTACATACTCACAAAAAGTGCACAAGGGTTCTCTTTTCTCCACATCCTTGCCAACAGTTATTTATTATCTTTTTGACAACATTCTACAGGTGTGAGGTGATATCTCACTGTGTTTTTGATTTACATTTCCCTGATGTTAGTGATGTTGAGCATCATTTCATGTGTCTGTTGGCCATCTGTATGTCTTTGGAAAAATATATACATGTTTTCCCAATAGATTTACTTTTGTAAACAAGTGTCTCAAATGTTGCTTCCAGTTCAAAACAAATGAAAATAAGGATGTATTTCCCCTATCTCCTAAGTCTATAATAAAATTTTAGTAAGTGAAGATACAGATGGATAAATCAGAACCAGCGAAAGATAGCCCAGAACACATAGGGACAGTCTGCAATGGAGAAAAGACCTTATCCTTTGGTGGTAACTGCCTCAAAGACAGCAGTGTCATGCAAGATGGGAGTAGGCAGATGTTAACTGAAAATCTGTCTACTGAAATACTGTGCTAGTCAGATTGCCCCAAACTCACCTGACTTCTAAACCCCTTCCTTTTCCCCATGCACATTAAGCATAATCAGCCCAGCACCAGTCCTAGGCATCCAAAGATAGCATTCTTATTTAAATAATTACAATTAACTGCATATGCAGAATTAAGATTTCTAAAGTTGTTGGAATGCCTTCCAGAGCCGTAGAGCAAAGCTCTCCTCACTTCAACATCCAAGGAGTGGTTTCTCCATCTACTCACCCTAAAGATAACAAGCATTCTTCATACATGGGCCTACCAGTCCTATTCTACTAGAGAGAGACAGAGCAGAAAAACAGGCTTACAAAAAGCAGACACAATGACAGTGATGTTTCTGTGAGTCTACATCTGGGCTCTCTGTCCTGTTCTGTTGATCTATTTGTCTGCTCTTTCACTGACAGTATACTGTCTCGATTACCGTGGCTTCGTTGTCCTAAGCCGTGATGTCCAGTGCTGCCAATCCTCCAGCTTTGTTCTTCTCCTTCAGTATTGTGCTCTCTATCCTGGGTCTCTGTCTCCTCATGTAAACTTTAATATCAGTTTATTTTCGATATTCACAAAGTAACTTTCCTGGGATTTCACCTGGGATTGCATTTCATCTTTAGATCAAGTTGGGAAGAACTGACATCCTCACAATATTGAGCATTCCTGACTATGAACATGGATTATCTCTCCATTTATTTGGTCCTTTGAATTCATTCATCAGTTTTTGTACTTTTACTCATAGAGAATTTGTACATACTTTGTTAGATTTATATCTAAATATTTCATGCTCAGGGTACTCATGTAAATAGTACTGTGCTTTTCATTTCAAATTCCACTTGTTCATTTCTGGTATAGGAAAATGATTGACTTTTGTATATTAATCTTACATCCTGAAACATTAATACTTCCTTATTATAAGTTCCAGTAGGTTTTGGTTGTGATTCTTTCTGATTTTCTACATGAACAAAGACAGTTTATTTCTTCCTTCCCAGTCTGTATGCTTTTTATTTCCTTTTCTTAAGGCATTAGCTAGAATTCCAGTACAATCTTATAGATATTTTTGTATCCAGCTGAGGAACTTCCCCTCCATTCCTAGTTTACTGAGACTTTCTTTTTCCTAATCATAAATAGATGATGGATTTTGTCATATGCAATTTCTACATGTATTTATATAATCATGTTATTTTTCTTTTTAATCTATTGATGTGCCATATTATGTTAATTGATTTTCAAATGTTGAACCAGATTTGCATACCTGGGATAAATCCCACTTGGGCATAGTATGTAATTCTTTTCATATGTTGTTAGGTTCATTTTGTTAATATTTTGTTGAGGTTTTCTCATATATGTTCACAAGTGATATTGGTCTGTAGGTTTCTTCTCTCTGTAATGTCTTTGTCTGGTTTTGGTGTTAGGGTAATGCTGACCTAATAAAATGAGTTAGGAAGTATTTTCCCTGCTTTTATCCTCTTCAAGAGATTGTAGAGAATTGGTATAATTTCCTCCTTAATTATTTGATAGAGATCACTAGTGCACCATTTGGGTCTGGTGCTTCCTGTTTTGGAAACTTGTCAATTTATGGTTCAATTTCGTTAATAGTTATAGTTCTATTTAGATTGGCTATTTCTTCTTTGAATTTTGGCAGACTGTGTCTTTCAAAGAATTGGTCCGTTTCATCTAGGTTATCAAATGTGTGGGCACAGAATTGTTCAGTATTCTTTATTATTCTTTTAATGTCGATGGGATCTGTGCCATGGCCTCTTTCCTTTCTAATGTTAATCATGTCCTCTCTTTTTTTTTCCCTTAGCCTGTCTAGAGGCATATTGACTTTATTGATATTTCCACAGAAACAGCTTTTGGTTTCATTGATTTTTCTCTATTTTCTGTTTTCAATTGCATTGATTTCTTCTCTAATTCTTATTATTTCTCTTCTGCTTATTTTGGATTTAAATTGCTCTTTTTTTTTTAATTTACCAAGGTAGACAGATGAGGGTTTGCTAAAACACATGAAGGAAAACTACTTCTTTTATAAATTCTGCTTGAAAAAATGAATATTCATGTACAATTTCAAACCTCTAAAGATGTAGCTAATTTAGAAGGCTAAATTTCCCATATTAAAAACAAACAAGAAACAAAAATACTAACTTACATACATTTTTAAAAGTTAGTAAGAGTTTAAAATGATAATATACATTTCATAGCAATTATAGACATACAACTTGGGTGTTTTTGCCACTAGATGGTACTACTTTCAGAAAAACAAACTTTTTCAATTTTTCTTCCCTAGTGCAAAGCACAGTACTTGATATCACAGAAGAAGCCTGATATATATTTGCTGAGTGAAAGTCAATCTTAACTTCCAAGTCAGAATATATATGCCAAATTTCTCATCATATTCATCCACTATGAATACAGATGGAATAAATCCCACAGATATATTTGTCTGGATTATGTATTAGTGAATATATACATCTTGGAATCCTCATCTGATTCTGAATACCTCTGAATAAATTCTGATTTTATGACTTAACAGAGCTGTACCTATTAGGAGTTATGTATGTATTATCTCAAGTTAATTCTTCAAGACTTATTTTAATACAGAGAGGCAATTTGGAGAATTTCTAGCCTTTTAGCTGTGCTTGAGCAAAGTTAGTTCATTTCCTAAGCCAGAGTAGCAGCAAAATATAAATAAATAAATAGGTAAAGTTTGTTCACGTTTGTCTTTACAGTGGCCAGTTTTAATGAAATCAGCAAGTAAATTAAGAAACCCCAGGGAATACAAGCAGTAAATAAACATAAACAGATTACCATCAAACAGCAAGCTGACCTCATATATAAATTTCCCAAATCTTTTGGATTTTTAACTGGTGGAAATGACACACACTTCCGATTATAAATATGATATTTTCATCCATAAATAAAAATTGCAGGTAGTATACTTCAAATCATAGGTAAGGAATGTGGCTAGTTAGTACATTGTGTTCTTTACAAGGTGATAAATTCACCCCCTAGTTTGTCTAGTTAACTGTAATTCTTCCCACTGATACAAACATCTCATTTATTCTGGCAATCCTTATTCCAAAGCATGAGTTAACAAAAAATTCAGAAGGGTGAGAAAAAAAAAGATTAGCAATAAATCAAAGCACATTATCTACCTAGGCTGATAATAATGATGACAATACTTAACACATATTGAGCATTGAGTACATATTAGACATGTACTAACTATACATTAACTTATTTGACCCTAATCTTTTTATAATATTATTTCCACTTTAGAGATGAGACAGCAGAGGAGGAAACGGTGCAGAGTGGTGGAGCAAGCAGAGAGCACCTTTGTAGAATTTACAACTGGGTCAGCACTGAGTCACTAACACTCATGCTTCATATTTAGGTGTATGTGAACAACCAGTAGGTGTTAAGAAGTCTAAAAATATTGTTATTGTTTACTGACCAATTAGTTCAGTGAATGTAGCTATAAACATACGTACATCTATACATAAACATACCTACATCTATACATACATATGAGTGTGTACTCATGCAAGTAGCCACCACAGAGGTGGCGACTCCCTCGTTAATTACTTCCCAATTTCCCGCGGATGGCCACGTCGCTGTTCCTCATAGCCTGGAGCCTCAGAAACAACATTTCTGGAGCCTCGCCAGGGGCAAGAAAGTGAGCAGGGCAGCCTATCCGCGCCTGGAGCCTTACCTGAGGCGGTGGTCCCGCGTCCAGGTCTCACGCCTTCCAGCAGCAACGAGAAGGCTCAGGGCAAGAGAACCACCTGGACCCCCGGTCTCAGCTGGCTCAGTCCCTATTGCCCAGACCAGGGCAGAGGCAGGGCGCATGCGCACGTACAGGAACCAAGGCGGCCGGTGGGGGCAGGGCGCGAGGCTTCACCTGGTAGGGATGGTAGCCCAGTGGCCTCCGGAAGCGACCTCAGAAGCAGAGTAAGACCGAGCGAGGGGCCCAGCTAGCCCAGCGGTACCCCCAGGCAGTCTCAGGACCTATCTAAGGCCAACGTGTTTCCTGCCTGAAACCGCCTTGTAGGCTGCACTTGCTTAGTACATCTTTTCACAGCGCTGAGAGCAGCTCTGGATCATGGGCAGAACCTGGGCTCAGGGGAGTCGGCTAGCACTTGGGGGTATTAGAAGGGACGATTAATAGAACCTGCTAGCTGTCCCTGAACAGTAAGTATTAATGACGGCTATGGCTGGAGCCAAAACTATGCTAGACGCCCTGGAACGCCAGAAGTGGGAAGACACAGGCAGTATCACATTGAGGATAAAGCCATTAGCTCAGGAGTCCACCTGCATGACTTGAAGCTGCCTCTGCTGCTGACTCTGAGCCGCTTTCTTCCACATGTTCCTTCCTTGATCATCTCTGAAATTGTGTAATGATCAAAAGTTACAGGAGTTAGAGTATGACGTGTTAACACTATCAGACAGGGTCTATCACTGTAGAATGTACTCAGTAAAGGCTAGATTTATTATTTTTAATATTTGACCCAGTCCCTAGTATCTCATTTTTCATTACTCGTAGGATGTTAGGGGCATAGAATTATGGGACTGTTTTTAGAGCAGTAGTGTTTTTCTAAAATAATTAAGAACATGTATCCCTGTCTTGGGACTATGAGGAACACGTTGACTGGCTTGTTTGTAGGCAATTAAGAAGTAAAATTTGGATAAGTAATCCAAATCCAGTTTATTCCTAGTTTTAGGAATGGTAGTTTTAGGATCTTTCAGAATAAGGCATGTTTCCCCTTTGGGTTGCAGATAACACTTCAATATTTTTCATGCAGTTAAATAGAAATTCAGGCCCCCAAGAGGTGGGTCAAAAGAGTTTCCTGTAATATAAATCGTGGAGCCATAGTGGGGTATCATCCGCACTGTTTCTCCTCCTTCATAGCAGAGTTTCGTGATTTTCCAATATCCCAGAGCAGCAATGGATCTTATAATGTCTGATAGAATAATTTTAACAGAGATATATTCATTTGTGTGTAATATATGATGCTTTAATTTCCTCAGAAGCTGCCATTTAACAGTGTTAAAAAGTGTGTAATAATATTATAATTCGAAGTTCTGTATTTGTCCTGAAACAATTATGATTCCAGTGGTACAATATGTAATATAACTTTATTAGAGACTGTTTTTCCCCTTTAGTACAAGATAAATATGATTTTCTATTTCTTGTAAGCTTTACTGGGATTTGTTTCTCACTAGGAGTAGGAAAAGGCATTATTTAAAAGTTAATATGTTAATTAATTAATTCAGCCAAGACACAGCTCAGTCATTTAAAAAACTGAGTGGCATTATGTCTTATAATAGACCCATTAAGTTTGAGAAACCCACAAGATCTTTGAAACAGTAAAGAAGATTGGACAGGGATGCACGTGGTAGGTATCTTTAGTTCACAGGAGCTTTATTCATTCTACCTGGCACATATACAGGTACAACTGTCACTTCACATTTTGCACCAGAGCTTATGACACCACTTCATGCCTGAAATATTATGGATTGTGAAAATTCAAAACCTACAGGAAAGTGAGGACCACCCAGATTTTGTTCTGCAGTAGTTTTGCCAACAGGTACTTATGCTTTACAAATCTATAGTTTAAGACTCAAAATAATGTAACCAAGTAGGAAAGAAAAGAGCAAATTTGACAAATGAGCTCTGTTTAAGAGTCTGTTTAGTTTCCTTTCCTGGGATTTCAGTGCAAGGAGGTAATTCTCCCTGGCCCCATAAAAGGTAAATACTCTTATATTCGTAGCTGGCACTCATTTGGCAAGGACTAAGGAACTTATGGCACTCCACTGCTTAAGAGCCTCCACCTGTTCCTAATATGATGCAGAGGTATTAGTGTATGAATTATTTTTCTAGAACATTATTTCTGACTTGCACTGAGTTTCCCAGGCTCAAACAACTAAATACTAACTGTATTTTAAATTAAAACTTTTTTTCCATCTCAGATATATAGATTTGCACTCCAGAAACTATGGATCTTTTTTTTTTTTCCAATTCAGTGGTCTGTTCAGACAAAATTTTTTGCTGTTTAATTTCAAAAATAGTATTTCTGGGTATTTATTAGTCAGTATTTGTCCTTGAAATGAGTGCTTTTTTTGGATATCGTAGGCAAGATGAGAGTGACTGAAACAACTGTCCCTTAAAATTGCTAAGTTGATTAAAAGCCACAGAACATTTTTTTAAAAACTGAGCATATTACAGAGTGGTCCTATGAGAAACAGTTGTTAAGTAAAAACTCAGCTGTTTAGTTCAGTGTGCTAATTAAGGGCTACTGCTTATTCCTACTCCAGAATTTATTAGTCTATTAATCTTTATTTAAATATATATATATATATACATATATATATTAAGGTACTCTTAGCATATTTAAAGATAATAGGTATGAATTTTAATATATAATCTTTGATCATAAAAATGTGATGTTGACAAAAGTAATCACGGCCAGATACATGTAAGAATTTACTCTCCTTTTTTAGTTCTTCATGGGATAGAGTGTAAGACACTAATATGGCCTTTGAAAACTTTTAGTACACTTTTGTTACACGTGTTTATTAGCTTATTGTTCCTCTTATTGATTAATTGCAAAATATATATATACAAATTTCAATCTTTTTGCCCTTCTGGCTGAGGTGGTTCCTGGCCATGGTTACTGACCAGTTAATGGGGTTGCTATTGTTCTAGGAAAATCCAGGGAGTCAAATCTATCAAAAAACATATATTTAAAAAATTTTTGCAGGGCCAAGAAAACCCATTACTCAACTTCTTCGGTATATACAATTAAGAGATGACTATAATTGGAATAGTCCTAAGAGTTTTACTATATTATTAAATTTTATGATTAAAGCAGGCAATGATAAATAAATACTTTAGAAAAGGAAAGGAGACATGTGGTTTCTTCTTGGGAACACCAGATTTTAGTTAATGATGTGGAAGGCTCAACTGACTTTTATTTACCACTTAGGATAAAACAGTAGAAGGAGTTAGTAAAGGGCAGCCAAACCTGGAGAGAGGCTGTGAAGGGGAAGGACTGATCCATATTAATGTGTGGTCCAAGACGAATCAATCAGATAACAGCTTTTATCACATGTGTTAATTGTAATTAAAAGGCACATAGAGGGGTTAGGATTTAAAGTGGAGAGGTAGGGAAAGTAGTGACTGGATGGACAGTAGTGGGAAAGATTAGAATGGAATCAAGGCACTAAATTGTTTTTGTTTGTTTGTAGAAATAACCAACACAAATTTTCAGTTGGATTATCATGGTACTGCCATAATTCCCCAGCTTATGTGTTTTGGCTAAAAGCATGTATCGATACATGAAACAGAGAGGCAGGCCTTCTCAAATTTGCTGTTCAAGCTGGGTAGAACATATCCACAGGACCTGGAATCTGGAGAGATATTTGCAGTAGTGTGACCTGATAGCTGACCTCTCTCCTTCTCATGCTGGACCATGCCCGCAGCCCAGCCCTGGGGTTGTGTTCACTGTAAAGTCTCTGATTTGTAACTTGGTTACCACGTAGAGTCTTAGGCTCACAGCTTTTCTTCCTGGCTTTCTGTCTCACTGGCCCCTCTCCTCCTAAGCTTTTTAAAAACTGTCACCATCCTGGGCTGCCCTACAACTTCTAAAGTCCTACTATGAAACAGTAGTGGGGAAGGAGTCAAGCTAAAAGGATTTAAATGGCCAGATATGGCTGTAATAGATGGATAAAGAGGAATACCCCATGTGCATGACTGTACAGCTTCAGAAGTATCTTGTTCCAACTGTCATTCTTGACTTATAAATTTGTAGACAGTGTATTAATATGAGATCTTCTTTTTCAGAACTCTTTAAATCATGGACAACCAAAGTAAGTACTTTGCTTTGTTTACTTTCCACCCTATAATGTTAATCCTGTTGTTAACAGGTTTTTGTCATTTTGTTTTATTCAGTTTTGGAAAGAACACGATTTACTCTGTGTTGTTTATGCATCAAAATCTAATGTCAGTAGTTGGACTTCAGAGAAGATGTAGACAAATATCCAATACTGTTCATTTTTCCTTTAAAAAAAAACTTAGAGTAACCTAAGAAATTCTAATCCTATTGGGAAAATTATATAATTATCAATAGTCCATCGAGGTAAGTTTTCCCTATTCTGTGTACATTTTATACATAAAAGTTATTCAAATCATACTGGTAAACAGATAATGAATTTAATATGTCATTTATTTGTGTAAAATCCTCATATACATCCCCTGATATATATTTCATAACATACACAAGTATATAGGTTTAAATAAATAACAATCATTATGTTTGTACTCTTTTTCTCTCAAGAAAATTCTAAAATAAGATGAATATTGATCAAGCACGTAATAAAAGGCCTCTATTTTTAAAATTTTAATGTTCTAGAGAGAAAAATAATATATATATATATTTGGGGAAATATTAAGAACTAAATCCTAAGAAGAGCAAAGTTAGAGGGCTGATACTACCCAAAATTGAGACTTACTATAGAAACAGTATCAAGACAGTGTGGTGGTTGCAAAAGAACAAACAAATATAGGTCACTGTAACAGAACAGAGAGCCCATAGTTAGATACCCTTAAATACAGTCAACTGATCTTTGACAAAGATATAGGCAATACAATGGAACAAAGATAGTCTCTTCAACAAATGGTGCTGGATCAACTGGACATCTACTTGCAAGAAAGTAAATCTAGACACTGACCTTACATCCTTCATAAAAATTAACTCAAAATGCAGTATAGACCTAAATGTAAAAAGTGAAACTATAAAATCCCTAGAAGATGACATAGGAGAAAATCTAGATAATTGTGGGTATAGCGATGCCTTTTTATATACAACACCAAAAACACAAGAAGTATTTGACAAATTAGACTTCATTAAAATGAAAAGTCTCTGCTCTGCAAAAGACAACATCAAGAAAATTAGAAGACAAGCTACAGACTGGGAGAAAATATTTGCAAAAGACATATCTGATAAAGGACTGTATGCATAATTGTAATGCAGAGTACTCAAACTCAATAATTAAAACACCCTATTAAAAATGGACCAAAGTATTTAAAGGACACCTCATCAAAGAAGATATACAGATGGCAAATAAGCATATGACAGTATGTTCCACATCACACATCATCAGGCAAGAACATGCAATGGAGAAAAGACAGTCTCTTCGATATGTGGTGCTGAGAAAACTGGACAGCTCCTTGTAAAAGAATGAAACTAGAATATTCTCTAACACCGTATACAAAAATAAACTCAAAGTAGATCAAAGACCTAAATGTAAGATAGGATACTATAAAACTAGAGGAAAACATAGGCAGAACAGTTTTTGACATAAATTACAGAAATAAGTTTTCAATCCGTCTCCTAGAGTAATGAAAATAAAAGGAAAAATAAGCAAATGGGAACTAAACTAAAAAGCTTTTGTACCGCAAAGGAAACCATGAACAAAATGAAAAGACAACCTACAGAATGGGAGAAAATATTTGCAAATGATGATACTGACAAGGGATTCATCTCCAAAATATACAAACAGCTCATACAGCTTAATATCAAAAATAAATAAATAAATAACCCAATCAAAAAATGGGCAGAAAGCCTAAATAGACATTTCCCCAGAGAAGACATACAGATGGCTAACAGGCACATGAAAAGATGCTCAATAGCACTAATTACTGAGAAATGCAAATCAAAACTACAGTGAGATATCACCTCACACTGGTCAGAACAGTCATCATTTAATAAGTCTACAAATAGTAAATGCTGGAGAGGGTGTGGAGAAAAAGGAACCCTCCTACACTGTGGGAAT
This sequence comes from Camelus bactrianus, assembly GCF_048773025.1. NCBI lineage: Eukaryota > Metazoa > Chordata > Mammalia > Artiodactyla > Camelidae > Camelus > Camelus bactrianus. Next base: position 100,306,620 of record NC_133539.1, read on the forward strand.
GTAAATTGGTTCAGCCACTATGGAGAACAGTATGGAATTTACTTAAAAAACTAAAAATAGACTTACCATATGATCAAGTAATCTCACTCTGGAGGATTTACCTGGAGAAAACCAATTTGAAAAGATACACACACCTCAATGTTCAAAGCAGCACTATTTACAATAGCCAAGACATGGAAGCAGTCTAAATGTCCATCAACATATGAATGGGTAAAGCAGATGTGGTATATAGAAACAGATATAGATATAAATACAATGGAATACTACTCAGCCATTAAAAAGAATGAAATAATGCCATTTGCAGCAACATGGGTGGACCTGGAGATTATATTAAGTCAGACAGAAAAAGAAAAATACCATATGATATTGCTTATATGTGGAATCTAAAAAAATGATACAAATGAACTTATTTACAAAACAGAAATAGAGTCACAAACATAGAAAACAAACTTATGGTTACCAAAGGAGAAAAGGTAAAGAGAGATAATTTAAAAGTTTGGGATTACAGATACACACTACTATATATAAAAAAGATAACTAACAAGGGCCTACTGTATAGCACAGGGAACTATATTCCATATCTTGTAATAACCTAAATGAAAAAGAATCTGAAAATGAATACATATATACATATATATGTACATGTATAATTGAATCACTTTGTTTTATAAATACTGTAAATCAACTATACTTCAATAAAATAAATAAATTAAAATGTTAACTGTTAGACAAAAATAAATAAAATTAAAAATTAAAACCATAATTAATTATTGATACTCTCCAAATGTTGTGTGTCTGTCCGTCTGTCTCTATGTATGTTTATCATGGAAGTACATTTTACTGAAAGCACAATAATGAAATTGGTAGCCTAATTCTTGACTCTTTGTTCGACATATTTTATCATAAATATCATAAAAGTAATTTTTATTTATACAGGAGAGTAAAGATTTAGAGTTAATAAAAACAGTACTGAATTTACATTTAGCTAGTGAAATATAAAGTTATACATAAATTAAACCTCAAATTACACATATTTAATAAAAGTTTTTGTTGATTCTCTATCTGTTCTGAAAATTGCAGTCATGTAATCACATTTAGGAGATTCACCCCTGGAAGTTTTTGAGTAATTTATTTTCTGGGATTAATTGTATTCAGTGAGAGTCGTAGAAAAGAGATGACTGCTTAAACCTGGAAGCTGACGCAATAGAAATGTAGCTACCTGGGATAATTCTTACTTTGATTTTGTAACATATGTGAAAGTTTTACTTTTGTATGCATGCTGAACCATGCCTTAACATTTATAAGAAAAATAACTGAGTCATATCACTACATATTAGAGAATACATTATTTTTTTAAACCACTGCATAAAAGATGTCAGAAAATGTCAATTAGACCAATGCCGTTTTCAAAATTACCAGGACTTTACCAACTGCCAAAATTCGTGGTGTACCAGATTTGCAAGTAGGCAGGGGCCCTAGGGACCTGAGATCAAAAGGAATCTCATACAAATACTATGCTATTATGATTACTGTAGCTTTGTACAATAGTCAAGTCAGGGAGGTTAATACCTCCAGTTTTGTACTTTTTTCCCAAGATTGCTTTGACAATTCCAGATCTTTCATGAGTATATATAAATTTTAGGATTGTTCTAGTTCTATGAAAAAATGTCATGGCTGTTTTGATAGGGGCTGTATTAAATCTATAGATTGCTGTGGGTTGTATGGGCATTTTAATAATTCTTCCAATCCATTGGAAGCATATCCTACCATTTCTTTTAATCATCTTCAGTGTCCTTCCTCAGTGTTTTTAATTTTCAGAGTCTAAATTTTTTATCTCCTTGGCTATGCTTATTCCTAGGTATTTTATTCTCTTTGTTGTGATTTTAAATGGGATTTTTTTACTTTCTCTCTCTGATAGTTCATTATTAGCATATAGAAAAGTAACAGATTTCTGTATATTAATCTGTATCCTCCAACTTTACTGAATTCATTTATTAGTTCTAATCGTTTTCTGGCGGCTCTGTAAATAGGAACAGTTTTATTTCTTTTCTTCCAATTTAGATGCCTTATTTTTTTTTCCTGTCTGATTGTTATGGCTAGAACTGTTGATACTACATTAAATAGAAATGTCAAGAGTGGGCATCCTTACCTCGTTCCTGAAATTTAGGAGAAAGGCTTTCAGCTTTTCACCATTCAGTATGATGTTAGCTGTGGGTTTGTCATAAACGGCCTTTATTATGTTGAGATATGTTCCCTCTATACCAACTTAATCATGCATGGATATTGACTTTTACCAAATGCCTTTGCTATGTCTATTATAGAGATTTATTTTAGGGATATATGAATGGTTCAATATTCACATGTCAATCAGTGCAATACACCACATTAGCGGAAAGAAGGATAAAAATCACGTGATCATCTCAATGGGCATTATTTTGTAATAACTTTCAATGGAGTATGATCTAAAAAATACTGAATGACCATTCTGTACACCTGAAATGAGTATAATATTATAAAACAACAATAATTCAATTAAAAAAAAACAGAATTTCATAGGCAGAAGGGTATATGCATTTTTATATACCACTCCGAGCAAACAAATCTCCTTGGGAGCTGAATGGCTTATCTAGTTGTGTAGCCAGAAAACTCTGACTGGGGACTAGATCTCATCCAGATGTTGGCAATTTAAAAAATTTGCAGTAAAAAACCTTTAAGACGTTAAGGTGGTAAATCTCAATCATGCCTTCACTTAAGTATTAAGCAAAAACTCTCAAAAACACCAGTACCAGGACATTATGCCAGAAAAATTAAATAATAAAACTCTATGCGAGACCTAGGGATTTTTTTTTTAATTCCTCAGGTGATTATAACATGCAGCCAGGGCTGAGAACCACTGCTGTAAACTCTTATATGGTTGGTATTTGAAGAATGATCATCTAGTCTATAATATTCATACAAGGCATTTGGAGAATGATTTAATCCACCCATAGCTAAATAAAAGTGATACATAATTAATTAGGTTATAATCAGGTTTGAGAGTTTGTGAGAAAAATTGCTCAAATCTATTTCTTAAGTCCAAGACCAGTGAAGCACAGGTCTTTTGTGGCAATGATGATAACAGTGATAGATTAAAATTGACAGCTTGCTGTGCCTAATGTGGAAATGATCAATTATCCTCTCTCTAAGAATCTTGTAAAGATTTGATAATGCTAATAATACAACAAATTAATTCACATCTCCTCACTCTCACAGGTTTGCCTGTGGTTTGATCTTTGCACTGTAATGAATGATGTTTAAAAACACATATCTGTATAATAATACATATCATAGATAGTGCTCAGTGGATAAGTCATTATCTTCCCCTTGCTTTCAGGTTAAAGACCAAAATGCTTAGTTTGGTCCACCACACACAAGGGGCTCCCCTGCCTTCCCCTTGACTGCTTCTTTAGCCTGTCTCTCTTCTGTTCAGGGGTTCTGGCCATTCTTCAGATTTATAAAGGTCCTATGTTTGTTACTATCCCAGGCTTTCTCTCTGAAGTGTTCATTCTCTGCCACTGGCCTACATAACTCCTTTGTGTCCATTAGATCTCAGCGGTACTCAGGGAGGCCGTCCCAACTCCCTCACTTTTTCTCTCCCCATCCAAACATCTTCCTTTGGCACATGTAGTCATAAAACCCTGGTCCCTTCCTTCAAAGTGCTTGTATCTGATTCTAGTTAATCATTTAATCACATTGGTGTTTATCTCTTTACTGTAAAGGTGAGTATAAAGTTCTCTCTCCCCTTTGTCAATTGGGGCAGCAGTTACATTTGCATTTCTCATTTTAAATCCCAGGGCTCGGTACTCCTAAAAACTTTGTAAGATATAAATCAAACCTCACTTACTGGAACTCACTCTTCTCTTTTTTTTTTTTAGTTGAAGTACAGTCAGTTACAGTGTGTCAATCTCTGGTGTACAGCACAATGTCCCAATCAAACATATACATACATATATTCATTTTCATATTTTTTCCATTAAAGGTTATTATAAGATACTGAACATAGTTCTCTGTGCTATACAAAAGAAACTTTAAAAAAAAATCTATTCTTATGTATAGTGGCCAACATTTGTAAATCTCTAACTCCCAAGTTTATCCCCTCCCACCCGCTTTCCCCAGTAACCATAAGATTGTTTACTAAGTCTGGGAGTCTGTTTCTGTTCTGTAGATGAGTTCATAGTGTCCTTTCTTTTTTTAAATTTTAGATTCCACATATGAGTGATAGCATATGCTATTTTTCTTTCTCTTTCTCATTATCCATGTTGCTGCAAATGGTATTATTTTATTCTTTTTGTGGCAGAGTAGTATTCCATTGTATAAATATACCACAACTTCTTTATCCAGTCATCTGTTGATGGACATTTAGGTTGCTTCCACGTCTTGGCTATTGTATATAGTGCTTCTATGAACATTGAGATGCATGTATCTTTTCCCATTAGAATTCATTCCAGATATGTATCCAGAAGTGGGATTGCTGGATCATATGTAAGTCTGTTTTCAGTTTTTTGAGGAATCTTCATACTGTTTTCCATAATGGCTGCACCAAACTACATTCCCACCAACAGTGTAGGAGGGTTCCCTTTTCTCCACACCCTCTCTAGTATTTATTGTTCACGGACTTTTGAATGATGGCCATTCTGACTGGTGGGAGGTGATATCTCATTGTAGTTTTGATTTGCATTTCTCTGATAATTAGTGATACTGAGCATTTTTCATGTCTATTGGCCATTTGTATGTCTTCATTGAAGAAATGCTTCTTTAGGTCTTCTCCCCATTTTTGGATTGGGTTTTTTTGTTTTGTTTTGTTAAGTTGTATGATCTGTTTATATATTCTGGAAATTAAGTCTTTGTCAGTTGCATCACTTGCAAATATTTTCTCCCATTCCGTAGGTTGTTGTTTTGCTTATAGTTTCCTTTGCAAAAGCTTATGAGTTTAATTAGGTCCCATTTGTTTATTTTTGCTCTTATTTCTGTTGCCTGAGTAGACTGCTGTAGGAGAACCATTGCTAAGATTTTTGTCAGAGAATATTTTGCCTATGTTTTCTTCTAGGAGATAAATTGCCTCTTATAGACTTACTTTTTAATAGTGTATGTATTTTCTCATCAGTATTCCATTTAAATGTATTTGTAAATTGCTTATTCTAAGTATTAAATTTTGCATAGCCTTTACAGTTACAATGTGGGACACAGTCCTTTGAAATTGTTCTCCATTTCTGCAGAATTTATATTTTATGTACTGTACATATAAGCTTACAAAGATTTATTATGATTACAAATTCATATGGAATACAGAGTATATACTTATTAAAGTTCTCCCCATACTGTTGACGACTGAAATAAATGCACAGTCTAAAAGTTGAGAGTTATGTTTTATTTGGTGGACATTTCTGAGGACTCAAACCCCTTCGAGCCAGGGATGACAGACTCTCAGATCGCTCTGAGGGAATGCTCTGAAGAGGTAGGGGAGGAGCTAGGATATATAGGAGTTTTACAACAAAGACCAGGTAGTCAGAACATTAAGGATTACTGATAAAGAAGACCAGACATCTGGAATTTGACACATTGTAAAATGATTATAAATCAATAAAAAATGTTAAATAAATAAATAAATAAATAAAAGAAGACCAGACATCTCAAGTTAAAGAATTTAGCACTTTTCTTTGGGAAGAAGCAAACTTCTGGGCTCATTGAAATCATTCCTTTGACAAGCACCTAGCTATCTAGGGCCAGTATCCTGTCCTTTCTTATTCTGAGTCCCCTCAGGGTGCACCATTGTGAGTGGCTGCAGAGGCCGGGCTGCCTGCTTATCTTCACTGTGGGGGGTGGCAGCAGCGGCTGATGAATTGATGGCTTCAGCATTCTTTGTTCCTGATATGGCTTGCAGTATTTTTTGTTCACCCTGTTCTTACAAAATACTTAAGGCAGTTTTGCCATTTACACTTTTTAGCTTCCTTGGTTCTCAAATTCTACTTTCCTATACGCTGAGGGTGCAAAATTGTGAAGTTTAAATTTATAACTTAAATGTCATAATCAAAAACATTTTTTATTGTGCAGGGTCTTAGGAATGAAATTCACCATGGATTAAAACTCCAGACAAATTATTAACACAGAGAAGTATCTGGACAGGACTGGATGTAACGACATGCTTTTAACACTGTGCCAGTCCTCTCAACAGCAGCACTACAATATCTGGGGATGGATAATGCTGTTTTCGAAGGGTGCTATTCTAGGCATATGAAGCCAGCATCAGTGGCCTCTGTACTCAAGGTGCCACTACTACTCTCCCTTCAGTTGTGACAACAAAACATCTCCAGATCCTGACAAATAGCCCCTGAGGGAGCAAAACCACCATCATTTGTTAGAATTCCAGAATTATTTTTTGACAGGGTAATTTGGTGCTAGAAATGCTGGCTCAAAGCCCTTGTGGGCCCTGCACCCACTGCCACCTGTCATTTCTGCGAAGGCATTCCAGATTCTTTATGCTTATGATTCTAGATCATTGTTGTTTTTCTCACTTCCTTAGGTTCAAGAATATTTTCATTTAAATCGTGAACGATAAGAGTAAGGCTGTGGGCCAACTCTATACACAGCCCAAAACCCTCAAAATAAAAGTGGATATGAAATCACAGACATTTTATTGAAAAATTGCTAAGTAATAAAAACAAAAACCTTAAGCTTAATAGAAAGAGGATATCTAAGCAGAAATTGTAGTTTGTAGATAACTGGGGTAATCCTAAAAGAATTAATGTTTTCATTTTTCTGGGCAGTTAAAAACAACTTCATTTATTCATATTTCAGCATCTCCAGGAAATACTGGCTACCCTGCCCCTCAGGCTGGCAATCCTGAAACACAGGCTGAATATCCAGCTTCCCAGGCTGGCAATTCTGAAACCCAGGCTGAGTATCCTGCCTCCCAGGCTGGCTATCCTGAAAAACAAGCTAAATATTTTGCCTCCCAGGCTGAATATCCTGAAAACCAGGCTGAATATCCTGGCCCCAAGGCTGGCTACACTGGCACCCAGACTGACTACCTAGTCCTACCAGCTGGCTATTCAGGGTCTTGCCCAGTTGGCTCTCCCATCCAATACCAGTCAGTGCCTCTTCGGCCAGGTGTGCCTGCAGGACTGCCCTGGATTCCAGCACTACCACCTTCACCAGACTGTCCACCAGGATTGGAATATTTAAACCAGGTAACTTCAAATACACAAAAGATTCATAGAATATAAAACTGTGCTTCCAGTTTACTTAGTGAGACTAACAATTGACTAATTCACAAAAGTCTGAAATGGTAAAACAACATTTTTTGCTAACAAATTACTCTATTTCTTCTAGGTAAGGTTTACTTTTACAGTAAAAGACACATGTCTTAGGAAATTGTGTTTTCTATCATCTTGAATATAATCTGCAATAATACCAATAGCAAACCTTTATTAAGCACTATTTTCCAGGCTTTGTTCCTAAGCAGAATACATGTGTTAACTCAGTTAATCCTTTAGAAACTCTGTGATGTGTAGTTGCTATAATTATCATCGTTTTACAGAAGAGAAACTGAGGCCTAGTGAGATTACATAATTTGCTCAGCATTAAAATGCAGAGGAAGTGGGAATGGCTTTTTACTTTTGGAACCTTGGTTCTGGATCCTGTGCCCTTTAATCCCAACACTGAATAATTTCCTAGGAGTTAGAAACAAACATTAAACAAAACTGTGTTGTTTGAACAAGTGGTACCAAAATGGAGTAATGTTTTGTGTATAATTTTATTAGAATTAATAAAATTACATTTTTTTGTTGCTTTTATTCTTTTGAAGACCCAGTTTTATAAATGTAACCATAAAGTCGAAAAAATAGTCCTGGATTTCAAGTTGCTACATGATAGCTTATCTCAGCAAAGTGAGGTTTTACATTTGTTTGATGTTAGAAATCTCATAGGTTAAGTAAGAATATGAAGTTCTATGTGTTAAAACGATACAAAAATAAATATTCCCATGCTATCCAACCACTTATCAAAAAATGAGTTGTGTCTCTTGCACTCTGCACTAATTTAATACCTACTGTTCACTTAGTCATCATATATTATAAAAACTTTATTAGTTCATATATTGTCTAAGAAATACCCTAAATAGATTTTTTTTTTAATCAGAGACTCACAAAATATATATGGAAAGTTATCATTGACTAAAAATGATAATATGTACACTTAAAAGTTTTGAGATTTACAGTAAAAAAAAAATCTTTAAGTGGATAAAATAGTCTTAATATTTTCAAAACTCCTACTAGAAGGAACAATGTATTCTTATCTTTATAGGAATTTCAGTGTAAGTCAATTTTATTTTACTTGAATTTGCCCACATTAATAATAAACACATTCAAAAGATATTTTTTCACGTATAAAATATCACCTTTAGTTTTACTCTGAAAAGTAATATAAACTATTATTAAACCCTGAAAATACTGAAAAATATTGATGATTACTTATATGAATTTTTAAAAATTTAAAAACATATATGCTTACAGCTTAATTTTTTTGTTTGCTGTAATAGATAGATCGGATTCAGATTCATCAGCAAATTGAACTTACAGATGGTATGTATTCATTGTATTCATTATATTTCTAGAAAGAGGGGATGTTTATGTACATAAAGGCACATCACCAAACACCAATGTAACACTTTAAGTGATGTGTTAAACCTGGTGATTTACAATTGTCTCTCTCTGTGATAATGAATTGATGAGGATTATCAGTAGTTCATTGAAATTAGGAGTCAAGTAGTAAAATACTACTACTCTGACCAAACTGTCTTCAAGTTAAAAACCCCAACTTAGAAAGAAAACAATCAAAATTTACTTTTGTTCCCTTTTTTTCTCTAGAAATCACTTCAGGGAATCTATCACATTACCTGATTTCTATACTTCAGCTATTTTCTCCCAGTTTGTGATAACCTTGAGATTGGCACAGAGCCACAGGCAATAGTTCATGTTAACTTAGTACCACGTACTTACAGTTACCTTAGTATGTTTCCAAAGAGAGTCAACTTTTTGCATTTGGATGGGTATGTTTTGGGAAATTGTACTCCTGGTCATAGGTTCTCTTGGGAATTCAGATGAATGCTATAAATCCTATGTCCCCATCCCATGGGATGTGTTCCATGGACTGTGAAGTACCAGCTTGAATGAGGGGACCCTGTGATGCTGGAGTGTGTTGACCAACAGGCCCAGTGGCGTGGCTTCCTAGATGAGCAACCCTGAATGTGCTAAATGACTCCTTTGATTCTACCAGATGTTTCCAGTGCTCTCCATGTGCAAGAATACAGTTAGGAAGCCACTAGATGCTTCAGCACTGCTGCCAGTGGAAAGAGAATCTGGAAGGTTCATTATCCAGAGTGTCCCCCTTCCAGATGTAAGGGGTTTGGTAAAAACTGCTAGTTGTGGAATATATCTATAAATATATCTTTATGTCTCTACAAAGTTCCTTTTCAGTAGGAGATTTAGAACATGAATTGTACTAACAGAGTAATGGATTTGGTTAAAATACACAATTATCACCTATTACATTTAAATTACTTATAATGGACCAGTTCAAGATCATGTCAGAGCAGGCTCCTAAACTCACCTTCTCCCAGGGACACAATGAATCTACAACAAACTTATGGAATAATTCCCTCTGAAAGAAATCCAGAAACTAGCTGAGTGTCTGCACATTGGGCAAATGAGAAAAAAAATACACATTGAAATGGGTAGGGGAAGCTGAGACACAATCTTTTCATAAACCATACCCCCAGCACAACACACAACCTGGTGGGAACTCACACCTCCCAGCTCCTCCCTGAGGAGTGAAGGGTTTGACACTATACCTGGTGCCCCAACTCTTAAGATTGAGTAGTGGGCATTCAAATTATCTAGCTTTGAGAGCTACGGGGCTTATGTTCACAAGACCCACAAGGCTACATCAAACTCGAGATAATTCTTAAATGTTGACTCATGGAGTCTAACTCTGAAGGCCCCAGCACAGATGTAGCAGACAAAAAGAAGCCCAGTCTTACTGTGGAAGAAGTATAGTTGCTTATCTTAAAAGCTTTGACTTTTGGGGAAGGTTTCTAATTTAACACACATCTATGGCCAACTGCAGAGCAATCCAGAGTCCTTAGTGGCCTGTGGGTGCCATCTTTGTGCCCTTCCTCACCTCCATCTTACTTTGCTGATGTCTCTTAGAAAGAAGCTTGTACACATGTCTGTTACCCAGCTTTTGCTGGTGCCACATAGAGGAAACATCCCTTCATAGCCTGGCTCTGGTGGTAGCAGGGCTTGTATTCAGTTTCAACAGGACAGTTGCAAACAAACAATTCTTAACTGGCTATCCACCCAGGGCTCAGTGCATATATAGCTGAGAGAAATGCCCATCTCCCAATCTTCCCCTGAAAGAAGTATATTTGCATACTTTAAATGCTGCTGCCTGAAAGTCCAGCTTCCAATCAGACTGCACCTAGGTGCTGACTAAGGTCCTACACTTTGGGAAACTGATGGGTCTTGGCACAACTGAACTACTGAGAGCCACTAAGAATAAGAAGGCTGCTGGGACAGTCACAGAGCTCTGAGAGACAACTAAGAGCTAAGGCAGAGTTAAATGACAAGGTTCACCTCCTACTTTAGGCTGCTCCTTCAAGACGGGGAGAAGTAGCTGTTTTATCTAATACACTGAAACCAACACAAGGACTCAAGGAAAACGAAGAAGCAGAGAAATATATTCCAAACAAGAGAACAAGATAAAAACTCAGAAAAAGACATAATGAAATGGAGATAAGTGATTTAGCTAATAAGAATTAAAAATAATGGCCATAATTATGCCAAGTAAAATAAGTCAGAGAAAGAAAAATACCACATGATATCACTTATATGTGGGATCTTAAAAATACAACAAACTAGTAAATATAACAAATAAACAAAACAAAAAAGCAGACTCACAGATATAGAGAGCAAATTAGCAGTTGCCAGTGGAGTGTGGGGAGGGGCAATATTGAGGTGGGGGACTAAGAGGTACAAACTATTAGGTATAAAATAAGCAATAAGGATATATACAACACAAAGAATATAGCCAATATTTTATAATAACTATAAATGCAGTAAAACCTTTAAAAATTATAAATCACAATATTTTACACCTGTAACCTATAATATTGCAGAGCAACTATACTTCAATATAAAGGCTAAAGAAATAATAGCCATAGAGAAGCTCACCATGGTTAGAAGAATAATGCATAAACACTGTGAGAATTTCAACAAGGGATAGAAAATATAAGACAGTACCAAATGTAAATACAGAATACTGAAGAATACAAGAATTGAACTGAAAAATTCAAAAGTGGTTCAACAGCAGACTAGATGAAGCAGAAAAATGGATCAGCAAACTCAAAGACAAGGTAGTGGAATTCATCCAATCAGAGGATCAGGAAAAATGGGGAAAAAAATTAATGTCACCTTAAGGCACTTATGGGACAACACCATGCAGATCAATAAGCACATTACAGGGATCCAAGAAGGAAAAGAGAGAGAGAAAGAGGCACAAAACTCACTGGAAGAAATAATGGCTGATGACTTCCCCAACCTGGGGAAAGTTACAGACCTCACAATTGAGGACCCAGCGTGTTCCAAATAAGATTAATCCAAAGAGATTCACATGAAGACACCTTATAATTAAATTGTCAGAAGTAAAATAGAAGGAGAGAATCTTAAAAGCATCAAGAGAAAAATAATTCGTTACTTACAAGGACCTACAAGACCATGAGTAGATTTTTCAGCAGAAACGTTGCAGGCCAGAAGGGAGTGGGATGGTATATTCAAAATTCTGGGTGGGTGAAAGTGCCAACCAAGAATATTCTACCTAGTAAAGTTGATCTTCTTAATTGAAAGAGAGAGCGTTTTCCAGACAAGCAAAAGTTGAAGAAATCCATCACCAATAGACCTCCTTACAAGAAATATTAAAGAGACTTCTTCAGGCTGAAACGAAAGGACACAAAGTAGTACAGGAGAACGTATGACAGTATAAATCTAACTGGCAAAAGTGAAGATATAGTTAAATTCAGAATTATCTACAGTTAAAATGGTGATGGATTAATCACTTATAAATCTAATATGAAGGTTAAAAGACAAAAGTAAAAAAACTATAACTACAGTAATTTGTTAATGGATACACAAGGTAAAAAGATGCAAATTGTGATATCAAAAACATAAAATGTGGTGGGTTGAAGAGTAAGAAAGTGGCCCTATAGAATGTGTTCAAATTGAAGTTGTTCTAAACTTTAAACAAACTGTTATAAAGATAAGATGTTTTATATAAGCCTCATGGTAATTCCAAAGCAAAAGCCTATAGTATATTCATAAAGTATAAAGAAAAAGAAATCTAAGCATATCACTACATAAAATTCTCAAAGCACAAAGGCAGAGACAGGGAGAAAAGAAGGGAACAAAGGATTGCAAAACACCCAGAAAACTATTAATAAAATGGCAATAATAAGTACATATCTATGGGGAGAAGGTATAGCTCAGTGGTAGAGTGCCTACTTAGCATGCACAAGGTCCTGGGTTCAATCCCCAGTACCTCCATTAAGAAATAAAAAAACCTAATTACCCTCCCACCAGTAAATAAATAAATATTTTAAAGTGCTTAAAAATATTAAAGTAATCTTTAAATGTCATATATATAAATATATATATGAATACTTTAAATGTAAATGAACAGTATTCTCTGATCAGTGACACCTAGTGACTAGATAAAAAAGCAAGATTCAACTATATGATTGCACAAGATACCTCAGCTTTAAGGACACACACACCCTGAAACTGTAGTGACGGAAAGATATCCAAGCAAATTAAAACCAAAGAAAGCTGCGATAGCTATTCTTATATTGGACAAAATAGATTTTAAGACAAAGAGTGTCATAAAAGACAAAAAATTTTGTTATGTAATGATAAAAGTGTCAACACAACCAAAGGATATAACATTTGTAAATATCTGTGCACCTAACATAGGAACACCTAAATATATAAAACTAATATTAACAGATCTAAAGAGAGAAGTAGCCAGCAATACAATAATAGCAGGGGACGTTAATACCCACAGTCAGCAATGGATAGTTCATCTAGAGAGAAAATCAGTAAGGAACCATTGCACATATATGGCGTGTTAGGCCAGATGAACCTAACAGATATTTACAGAACATTTCATCCCAAAGCAGCAGAATACACATTCTTTACAAGCATACATGCAACATTCTTCAGGATAGATTATATGTTTCACAAACAGAATTATTGATACATTTAGGAAGACTGAAATCATATCAAACACCTTTTTTGAAAACAATGGCATGAAACTAGAAATGATTACAGAAAGAAAACTGGAAATTCACAAATATATGGAAATTAATCAATATAGTGCTGAACAACCAAATGTTTAATGAAGAGATCAAAAGAGAAAAAAAAAAAACTTAAGATAAATGGAAATATAACAACCAAAACTTATAGGATGCAGCAAAAGTGGTTCTAAGAGGGAACTTCACAACAATAAATTCAACATTAAAAAACAAGAAAGATCTCAAACAATACAACTTTATAACTCAAGAAACTGGAAAAAGAACAAACTTAGCCTAAAGTTACTAGGTGGCAGAAAATAATAAAGATCAGAGCATAAATAAATGGAGACTAAAAACAAACAAACAATCAATGGAACTAAGAGCTGGGTTTTTTTAAAAAAGATAAACAAAATAGACAAATCTTTAGTTAGACTCATCAAGGTAAAAAGAGAGAGGGTTCAATGAATAAAACTTCAAAAAACGGAGATGTTACCACTGACCTTACAGAAATACGAAGGATTACGAGAGATTGCTGTGAACAATTATACACCAACAAATTGAAAAACCTAAAAGAAATAGGTAAATTCCTACAAACATACAACCTTCTCAGAATTCATCATGAACAAATAGAAAATCTGAGCACATTAATTACAAGTAAGGAGACTGAATCAGTGATTAAAAAGTCCTCAACAAACAATAGTCCAGAACCAGATGGCTTCACTGGTGAATTCTATCAAACATTTTAGACAATACCCAATATCTGAAAGTCTCTCAAAAAAGATAAGAGGCGGGAACAATTTTAAGTTCATTTTAAGAGACCAGAATTACTCTGATGCCAAATCAAAAAAGGATGCTATTGGAAAAGAAAATTACAGGCTAATATACCTGATTAATATATACGCAGATCAATCCAGGTGATATATTATATTGACAAAATGAAAGATAACAATCATATGATCATCTTATTAAATGCAAAAAAGCATCTGACGGAATTCAATATCCACTCATAATACTAAACTCTCAACAAACTGGGTATAGAGGGAACATATCTCAACACAAAAGGCCCTATGTGATAAGTCGACAGCTAATGTCAAACTCAATTATGAAAAACTGAAAACTTTTCCTCTAAGTTCAAGAACAAGGCAAGGATGCCAGCTCTTGCCACTTTTATTCAACACAGAACTGAAGTCCAAGCCAGAGCAATTAAGAAAGAAGAAGAAATAAAAGGCATCCAAATTGGAATGGAAGAAATAAGCTGTCTCTATTTTCAAATTAAATGTTATTATATAGAAAATCTTAAAAACTCTACCAGTAAACTGATGGAACTAATACACAAGTACAGAAAAGGTGCAGGATACAAAATCAATATACAAAAATTGGTTGCCTTTCTCAATGCTAACAGCAAGCTACCAGAAAGAGAAACAAACAAAACAATCCCATTTACAATTGTATCTAAAAGAAAATATCTGGAACAAATTTAACAAGGAAGAGGGAAAAACTATACTCTGAAAATTATATGACATTGATAAAAAGACAGTGAAGGAGACACAAATAAATGGAAAGACATTCTGTCTTCATTGATTTGAATAATAAATATTATTTAAATGTCTATACCACACAAAAGCAATCCACAGATTCAATTCAAACCCTATCAAAACCTCAATGGCATTTTTCGTTGAAAGAGAAAAAAAAAAAATCCTAAATTTTGGGAACCATAAAACCCCAGAAAAGCTAAAGCAATCCTGAGAAAGAACAAATCTGTACTAATTATGCTTCCTGATTTCCAGCCATAATACAAGGCTATATTAATCAAAACCATAGAGTATTGGCATAAAACAAACATATAGACCAATGGAATAGAGTGGAGAACCCAGAAATAAACCTATATGTATCAGTCAATTAATTTATGACAAAGGGTAAACTGACTATAACTCAATAAAAAAATTTTTTTTTAAATTTTATGACAAAGGAACCAATAACACACAATGGGAAAAAGACAATCTCTTCAATAAATGGTGTTGGAAAAACTGGATTTACACATGTAAACGAATAAAACTGAATCACCACCTTACACATCAAAAAGAACTCAAAATGGAATAAAGATTTGAATGTAAGACCTGAAATACAGAACTCCTGGAAGAAAATAGAGGGAAAAAAAGAAAAAGAAAATAGAGGAGGTAACCTCCTTGATATTGTTCTAGGCAATGATTTTTTTGTATAAGTCACAAACAACAGAAAATTAAAACAAAAACAAACAAGTAGGACTACATTAATCTAAAGAGCTTCTGTCCCGCAAAGAAAACCATCAACAAAATGAAAAGTCACCCTATGAATGGGAGAAAATATTTGCCAATCATAAATCTGATAAGGGATTAACATCTAAAATATATAAAGAATTTATAAAACTCAATAAAAAAATGATTAAAAATGAGCACAGGATCTCAAAAGATGTTTTCCAAAACAAAAATCATACAAATGGCCAATGGATACATGAAAAGGTGCTCAACATTACTAATGATCAGAGAGATAAAATCAAAATCATAATGAGATATCACCTCATACTGGTTAAAACCTTATCAAAAAGAGAAGAGCTAACAAGTGCTGGTGAAGATGTGGGGAAAAGAGAACCCTTGAGCACTGTTGGAGGGAGTGTAAATTGGTGTAGCCAACATGGAAAACAGTATGGAAATTCCACAAAAAAAGTTTTAAAAATCAATATGATTTCATATGTCAATTATACGTCAATTAAAAAAAAAGAACTACTATATAATCCAGCAATTCCAATTCTGGGTATTTTTCCATAAAAAACAAAATCACCGTCTCAAAAAAGTATATGCAATCCCATGTTCACTGCAGCATATTTACAAAATAGTCAAAATTGAAAACAACCTGTTTCTACTGACAGAAAGATGAATAAAGAAAATGTGGTATATATACACTGAAATATAATTCAGCCATAAAAAGTGGGAAATGCTATCATTTTCAAACACATGGATGAACCTTGAGAGCATTATGCTAAGTGAACTAAACTAGATAGAGAAAGCGAATACTGTATGATCTCATATGTGGAATCTGAAAGAAACCAAACTCAGAGATACAGAGAACAGATTGTGTTTGCCAGAGGTATGAGGGTTGTGGGTGGGAGAAATGGGTGAAGGTGGTATAAAGGTACAAACTTCGATTTATAAGATAAAGAAATCCTAGGGAAGTAGTGTACAGCATGGTGACTATAATTAACAGTACTGAATGGTATATTTGAAAGATGCTAAGAGAGTAGATCTTAAAATTTCCCACACAAGAAAAAAATTTGAATGTATGTGTGGTAAGGATGTTAACTAAACTACTGAGGTATTCATTTTGCAATGTATACAGATATCAAATCATTATTTTGTACACCTAAAACCAATACAATGTTATATGTCGATTACATCTCAATAAAAAATAATTTAAAAGTATCATCTTAAAATATTACTTGTAATATATATTATTAGATATTATACTATTATTAGTTTTGTTCAGTTTCTTTAAAATCAGTTTTCTCTGGAAAGGAGCTCTTTGAAGTTTCATAATTTACATTCTGAATTTTTAATGTTTTATTCCAAGGCATATATTATTGAGATTATGTAATCCAAAAGACAAGACATTATATATTTTACAATGCTTGATTTATAGTTTTTAGATTAAAAGCTACATATATTCATGAAAATCCTTGTCTTTGGCAAGAAATATAAAGTAAGTAACAAATTACTAGTTGTTAATTCTTCAGTGTTTTTAAAGGGAAGTCTTTAATTTTCTTTTTGTCCCAAATAGAAAGCTCTATCATATTTTAACATTATGAGTTGTATAAAGAAATGAAGATTACTTTGTTTTTAGCATCTGAGACCATAACAGACACTTAACTGCTGCCCTAGTTCAAAATGTAATACACTATAAAAACATAACCACAGAATTCTTTTGTTTTCATTTTTCAGTAATTAGAAGGAAACTTAAGAGATTGTGTGAACCCATTGGTCTCATTTTACAGATGAGCAAACTGAAGATTATTGAAATAAAGGTGCTTAATGAAGTAGTTAGATAATAGATTCCATCTCAATCAATTTAGCTTTTTTCTCATCAAACATTTGTCTGGCAGATATTGAGGTCAAAGATGGTTCTTTTAGGCAAAGTCCAGGGCCTGTTTGAGTAAAAGACATTTGAAGGAGGTCATGGTGATAGAGCTTGTGACGGAGATTTCTATCTGACTAAAAAGTCTATCCACACAAATATTAGAGAGTGGTTTTTGTCTCTGTATATTTTTATTAATTGCTCATTATTTGGTGGCTCTGACATCCTGTGACACACGTTAACGAGGGCTGTGGACAAGTGGGACCATTACTTGCTCCTTCCTGGCCCTAAGCAAGGAGAGATTTCAAAGTGTAGTTCAATATGGGAAGCCCTTTGGTAAGATACCACATGAGTGTCAGCATTTAGCATGGCTGTTTCCTCCATGAAGAGACCAGCCCCCTCTAAGGTACAGGGTTCACTTAGGATGCCAGTGGTCTAGACATCCTATGAGCTGCAGCCTTGGTTGCCAAGCACCTTTCCGCCTTGTCTAGTACCCATCTCCCACTTCTGAACAACCACTGCTGAGCTCAACAAGGGTGCCCTGGGCCCAGGGTGATGTTCTATCTCACCTTCCATTCCACTCCCTCCCTTTTCACACGTGTGCATTGAGGGTAAGCCCTGTCATACCTTCCTCACACAGTGCAGAATGATAAGCCATGGCTATGGTTTATTAAACAAAATCTCAAGTCAATTTATTCAATGTCATCTTATAAGGAGCATAAACAGAGCAATCATCCTGTATTCTCCTCCACACTTGAACACACGAACAAGGAGACATGTTCTGCATACACTTAGCACAGCTCCGGCCCTCTGCAGCTTCGCACCAGCCCTCACAGCAGAGTCTCCCTTTCTGACATGGGCCTATGCAATCAGGAATATATGCGTTATTTTCTTTTCCATGCCTCACATAAATCACTTTAATTTCTCTGTAGCTTAATTTCCCCTCCTCTTTCTCTCTCTTTCCTTTTTTCTCTGACTAGATCATCTCTAAACCCCTTTCCTGTTCTTTCTATTTAAGAAATATCATCTAAACTAATGTCTAAAATATTATGAGTCTAATATTTTAACATAATGGTGATTATGGCTTCCTCTTGTATGTTTTTAGTCTTAACAAGTCATGAAACCAATAACAAATATGAAATTAAGGACAACTTTGGACAGTGTATATACTTTGCAGCAGAGGATACTACTTTCTGTACCAGATGTTGCTATGGATCTTTCAGGCCTTTTATCATAAAGATCCTTGATCTTAAGGGCCAAGAAATCATAACTCTGAAGAGACCACTAAGGTGTACCAGCTGTTGTTTCCCCTGCTGCCTGCAGGAGGTCGGTGAGCGGTTACCAGGGTACTTTGCAAAGTAGTTCTGTAAGAATTTTACCCTCTTGTTGAATTTATATAACCAAAGTGAGATCTAAAGGAAAAGTGGTCCACAAGCTATTGGTTTATACCTGAGAGTAAACTGTACAGGAAGGAAGGCAGATGGAACAGAGTGAGCAGTTAGCCCCCTGTCCCTGAGTAGGGCACCTCCTAGGGGTGAGATCAGAGATCTCAGAGACCAGACGCCTCAATCTTCAGGGAGAGCTAAGCAGGTAGGGCACCTCGGTCAAGTCCCTCTCCCAAAATGACCATGAGGGCCTGGCCAAAGCCAGAGGAGGGCACCATGGAGATACCCTCGAATGCCATCCCAGAGGCAAGTGGACAGGAGAATGAGGAAAAGGACAGATGTGTTCATCTCACAATTTTAGCCAACCTACAAGGAGCAAACCTAGGAGAAGGCCCCCTGAGAAATCTCAACTCCTGTGTTTTTCAGTTGTCCATTGGAAAAAAGTAACATATTTGAGTCCCTGTAATAGGGATATGCTAGTTGTGAGGACCTTCAGCTCTATGAGGTCCAGCGGTCTCTTTCATGTTACTTGACAGCCTGGCAGAGAACATGGATCTCAGGGAGACGCCAGGCAGAGTGTTTACAGGAAGTTGGCCTCTGCCTAGATCCCATGGGCCTGAGCCCAGCCCTGCCTGTCACTCAGCCATCCATACGGGCAGCTGTGAGGGCAGGACAGACATACAAGCACATAGATATCTGACGTCTAATACTGTACTTATTTTGAAAGGAAAATTGACCTTATTCATACTGAATTGTTTTGTTTTCCATGTTAATTAGCCTAGATAGAACAATATAGGAATAGCTGAGAGAAAGATAAGAGTCTGATGGACTGTTCCCTACAATTTATGGAGCACATTCGCATACATTATTCTGTTGGTCTCAGTAAAGAGACCTGGGAGGTCCTCATCCACAGATGAACGTACTGAGATTCTCTCAAGGTCGCCCAGCTAAGACGCACCGCCAAGACTCCAGGCCCCATTTTCTTTCCTTCATAGCACCACTGCCACTCATATTTGAAAACTGCCCCAGTGATCAGGGCTCTGTCCATATATCTAAACCACTGTTTTTAAAGGAGTTTAGGAAAAGAGCTTTTAATAATTTAGATATTTTTATATAAGTATGAAATTTTTTAAATACATGAGGCCAGTAGAACAATGCTCAGAGTGGAGACTGTGCATGTAGCCTCCCCACGTTTGTGTCTCATCTTTTTCACTTTGCAGCTGGGGAATATGATACAAGTTAATTAACCTCATTGTTCCTCAGTTATTTCCTCTATAAATAGGGATAATAGTATCAACCTGGTAAGAATGTAGTGTGAATTAAGTGGTGCATAGAACAGTATCTTTCCCTTAGAAAGTGAGCAAAGGATCTAAATAGACATGTTTTCAAAGAAGACATACATATGGCCAACACATATATGAAAAGCTGCTCAGCATCATTAATCATCAGAAAAATGCAAATCAAAACCATAATGACATATCATATCACACCTGTTACAATGTCATCAAAATGTCAAGCCATATGTTGGCAAAGATTTAAAGAAAAAGGAACCTTTACACTCTGTTGGTGGAAGTGTAAATTGGTACAGCCATTATGGAAAAGAGTATTAAGTCTCCTCAGATAATTAAAAATAGAACTACCATAAGATCCAGCAATCCAACTTTTGAGTATATATCCTAAGGAAATAAAATCAGGTTCTCAAAGAGATTTCTGCACTTATGTGTTTATTGAACCCTTATTCACGGTAGCCAGGTTATGGAAACATCCTCAGTGTCCACTGACTGATGAATGGACAAAAAAAAAGTGAGATGTGTGTGTATAATATTATCCAGCCAAAAAAGAGAAGAAAATCCTGCCATTTGTGACAACATGCATGCTTTGAGAAACCAATATGCTAACTAAAATAAGCCAGATTAAAAACACAAATACTGGATGGCATCACTTATATATCAAATCATTAAAAAAATGTCTAACTCAGAGATACACAGAGTATAATGCTAATTGCCAAGGGCTGCTGGGTGGGAGAATTGGGGTATGTTAGTCAAACACTACAAACTTTCAGTTATCAGATGAATAAGTTCTGAGGATCTAATGCACAGAATAGGGACTATAGTTAAAAATACTAAACTGTATACTTGAGATTTGCTAAGAGATATATCTCAAGTGTTCTCACCAAAAAAAAAAAAAAAAGTTAACTATATGAGGTGAAAGTTGTTTCATTTAACTTAATTGTGGTAATCTTTCCACACTGTGTATGTGTATCAAATCATCCCATTATGTAATTTAAATACACTACAATTTTGTATGTCAGTTGCACCTCAATAAAAATGGGAAAAAAGTATACTACTAATATGAAAACAAGTAGTGAGTAAATGAGCACTGTTGTAAATGAGCACTGTTATCAGACATTGTTATGATAATAATGATGATTACATAATATATATACTGTTCTGTTTTGTAGATAGAAGTCCACACCCCTTATGGTGTACCAATAGGTTATGTTACTCAGACTTGGCACCCATATCTGCCAAAGTTTACAATTCAAAATGAGAATAAAATGGATATTCTAAGAATTATAGGTCCATGTCTTGTGTGCAACTGTTGTGGAAATGTTGATTTTAAGGTAAGAGAGGTGATAATATTTATAGGATTTGCTTTCCTACTATAAGGAGAAAATAATTGTGTAAGATGTTATAAATATATTAAATAATGATTTGTATACATATTTCAAGAGGAAGAGAATGTGCTCATATATTTAACTTTGGTTATTATTGCTCTAATTAAGTTTAAGTGTTGATTATATTAAATGAAAAAAAAGAGAAGCACAGCCTTATAGTCAAATAAACATAAGGAAAGCATCTAACCCTTCAACGTGGTGTACATTATCCATTTTAAATAGAACCGTAACCTTGTCACCAAGTCTGATTGCCAAAGCATATGGTCCTTCCTTAGTCTGAAATATGGGCTGTCAGTGCTGTAGCCCCTCTTTAGAAGCACTGACATCTTTGAGTTCCTACAAAAAGCTCACTTATGCAAAGAGAATTTTAAGAAAAATGGTGTAAGATGTACTATGCAATTATACTTCTCTGCAGTCTTCGTTTTCATATTAACTCCATTGCTGTAAACCACAATACACCTGTGTATTTCCTAGATAAAGAAACTCATCACAGCAGTTTTCCAGCAGGTGGTATCCGCCCTTATAGACTATATTATTTAGATGCAGTTGTATAAAGGTTGAGTGTTTTATAACTTAATATCATGATTCTCTTAGAAAATCATAAAATCTGTTCAACTGGACCCACATTTCTGCAGAAGGAGGAAAAAATCCAAAATTGAGCAGGGCTGCCACCTTATGATAACATGTAGGAATTTTGCCACTGTCCCCTGACATCCTAAGGTTTTCCACTATCCAGAATCTTTCTTTTACATTATCTCCTCGCTTCCCTTGTTATATAGTTTTCAATTCCTCTGCTAGACCCTGCTCATTTAAAGATTAATCACTCTTCACATGGACTTCCTAGTCTAATGACAAAGATGAGAAGTCCCAAGAAAACACAACTAATGTAAAGAGACTTCATAAAGGCTCTTTTAAAGAGCTATGTACAATGTATGTGAGATGTATGTAAAAGGACTTCATAGGTATACCTAATACCAGTTCTCTGTGTAGAGGATGGGGTATCGATCAAAGATCCAGAGGAGCAGAAAGAGATTATTCATTCAAGGAACAACATTAACAGACGTTCAGCTGGCAGATGCTTTATTTGGTGGGAATAAGTGAAAACATGAAAAGTATTTGAAACTCTGGTATTTAATGCTAAGAAACTTAGATTTCACCCAGCAATCCTTCTCAGTGGATGCCTTAAAACAAGATTATATGTAATGAATTAGCTTCTCTCCTGGGCATCTAGGATGATGATAATTAGGTATTCTCTTTCAGAGAATGGAAAACATACTCACTTGAATCAATTTCTGATGGAAAGTTTGACACCTTAAAGAGGGATTTATCAGTACGAGGGACCACTGTGGAACCTGGACTCCATCATGATATCAGTGGTCTTTGAAAGTTGGAGTAGAATGGGACAACAGCCTGAACAAGAAGGAGCAGGAGTCATTCTAACGGAGGAAATAATTCAGACACATTTCATAAGTGAACCAAGTGATTCACAGATTTGATGTCAGCTGAGGAGGAAAAATATTGGGAGATGATTCTGATGTCTGATGTTTGAGAAGCTGAATGAATAATGAAGGCGTTGGCCAATTTAAGAATATTGAAGGAGAAACACGTGATGTGTGGAAAGCTAATGACTTGTATTTGAGTCATGCTGGATTTTAGGTATGCAGAAGAAAAGGTTGGGGAGTTTTCAGCATACAGATGGTAGTTAAAGCCAGGACAAGATTATTCCAAAGGTGAGCAGAAGAAAGACAAGTAGGCTTTCAATCTCATGGAGATGATAGGGCAGTCTGTCTTCTTCCAGGACTCTTGGTGGGGGAAAAAATACGCCTGTATGAAACTGATATCCAATCCAGTCCCTTCTGTGACTTTGATGTCTGAATGCATACCACTGTTTTGGTTCAGGAATCTCAAAACACAGAAATTGACCTTGAGTGGTGATACAGATGGCAGAATTGAATGCAGAATTACAGTAGAAGATTATCACTGAGGGTACCCTCTATTCCTACTGTAAAAGCCTATCTTCACATGAGCAGATTGAAAAATTATATAATGCTCTAGCAAGTAATCCACCAAGAATAAACGGCATACAATAGAACAGTCTACAATCAGTCATATAAGAAATACCTAAATAAACACTAAAGAGACCAAGAAGAAGCAAAAGTCACAAGAGAAGAATAAGAAAAAGGATTCGAAAACAAATCAGAAGAATCTCCAGAAATAAGGAGCAGTGCCTGATTAAAAAGAGGAGGTGGGAAAAAGACATAAATTTGAAGGGACAGAAATAAAATTGAAGGGACATAGAAGGCTAGGAGGGAAAAAAAAACAACTGCTTGTGCATATGCCAAAGAGAAGATACAGAGAAGGAAAAGACAGAGACTGTGCTGAAATGATATTCAAAGAGATAAATTACTAAAATTCTTTCAGACCTGATGCTATGAATGCTCAGATTAAGAAATTGCCAGGAGTTCTGGAAAAGAAAAAGAAATGACACCCAGGTACAGCTTAGATAAACAGCAAACTTCAAACTAAAAATGGAAATCTAAGATCAGCAAGTGACAAGGAAGAAATTTATCTCTAATACATAATGTCCTACAATTAATGCTTTTGAACATTTTACTCTACCTTCACTGGCTACTTTTATTTGCTCTTTTTGCATTATGTATTAATATCCATTTACCTATTGGGCTGTTTGCTTTTTATTGTCAATTTATAAAAATAATTTGTGTACTGGAGATATTAATTCTGCATCTGTCCTCTGATTTGCAAATATTTCCCACAAACCTACCCTTTGTTTTCGTACTTTTTTAAAATATATTTTTGCCATACAGAAATTTTAAATCATTTATGGTCAAATATGTCTATTTTCACAACTTCTGGTTCTCTTGTTTTAATTATGAAGGTACACAGCAAACCTTATATTTTATCTAATCTTTTTTAAATTTTATATTTAAATCTTTAACTCATCAGCAGTTTTATTAGTACAGGATAGGAGCAAACTTCATTTTATTTCAAATAGCTGAACAGTTGTGCCAGCAGAATTTATTAAGTAAATATTCTTTGCTAAATTGAAATACCATCCTCACCATACATTAAATTCCCACAAGTAATGGAATTAATTTCTAGATTCCATGCTCTGTTGCAGTGACCTAACTGTGTTCACAGCAGTGCCTTATGATATGCTCATGACGCCTTAATGGTATGTCCTCTGTCTACCCATAGCAAAATGATCACTCGTTATTCTTCTTATCATATTTGCTTGCTCTTATCTAATTTTCCTTTCATATGAACAGTAAGATAATTTCATTCAGTTTTTCAGAAGTTAGAATCTAATCAGTACTGAGTGAAACCTGCTCATCATTTTTAAAAATCAGCATACATGCAATGCTAAACCTCGCCCATCTCAGAAGTGTTATGTCTTCAAATTCATACCTTATTTTGTATACTTCATAAGACCACATAGGTTTCTTCATATGGAACCTCTGACTTTTTTGTTAAGCTTATTCCTAAGTAATATGTAGCCATTTATCACTACTAAGAAGGAATATTTATATTTTGAGGTGCTTATTCTAAATAGTACGAAAAGCTATTTTTCTTTACTTTGTATTCATATGACTGTATTATAATGTTAAATTTAGGTGTTTTTGCATTATTAGTTTTTCTAGGTATAAAATCACAGTGCAAATGAGATTCTGGTAGCTTTTCTAGTGTTTCTAAACCCGCTGGCTCATTTTTCTTCCAGCCTAACTACAGATCAGAAATAGTAATGATGATGATGACAACTGTGGGAGTATCTACCAAGCTGATGATTTCAGTTGAAATAGTACCAAATATTTCACACTTTAGGAAGATATTACTCTTGTTTTCATAACATTTTTTTCTCTTCCTATTTACTTAAAGCAGGAATGAGCAAAAAAAAATTTTTGTACAGGACCAGACAGAGAATATTTAAGATGTTGTGGGCCACATGTTCATTGTCACAACTCAATTATACCATTGTGGCATAAAGGGAGTCAAAAGTAGTACATTAATGAATGGTCACGTTTGTGCACCATTAAACTTCACTTACAAAAACAGAAGGCAGGCAGATATGCCCACGGATCACTGTTGGCTGACTCCTGACTGAGATTTTTATTAGGAATGGATACTTAACTTTTTGAAAAGAATACCATAATGACCAAGAGTACAGACCCTGGAACCAGAATGCCTTGGTTTGAAACCCATGACCACAATTTATCTGTGTAACAGTGAACAAATTACTTAACCTTTCTTTGCTTCAATTTTTTCATATGGGAAATATGGATAATAATAGTAGGTAACATGCAAGGTTATCATGTGCATTAAATTACCTAACAGTTGTAAAGCCTTTGTATGCCATCCGTATACTAAATGTTATATAAATGTTTAGTTAGTAAATACTAAAATACCTTTTCAGCAACCACTGATGCGATCTTTTGTTTTAAATTCTATTAATTTTCTAGTATTTCACACTTACTATTGTATATTCTTTTGATACTTACCTAGGATGCTGTGCTAGTGTTCTACTTGGATTTTTGGATTTATATTATGTGAGTCTATAGTTTTCTTTTTAGAATATCTTTAACAGTTATTGGTATTAAATTTATGTACTTACAAATTTAATTCAAATATAATATACATAATGCTATTTTTTTACCCACACTTCTGACACCAAAGGTATGAAATTTTTTCTCATACCAAACAGTCCTCTAACTCTCCAGATACCAACTGGTCATCCTACAATTTAATTCATTTCTGACAGTAACAAATTGGAGTTGATGCAGACCCCACAGATTAAGGGCCCTGTCCCACTAGACTGCCCCTACCTCAGATGCCAATCACAAGTCCCAGAACTCCTGCATTCCTGACCAACCTGGTATAAAGCAGAGGTTCTCAGATTTGATCATTTGCTGGAGTGGATCACAGAACTCAGAAACACACTTTACTCACATGAACAGGTTTTATAAAGGATTATTACAAGAACGCAGGTGATCACCAAGAGGAAGCACAGGCACACTTCTTATTTGCACCTCACTTTATTGCTCTTCACAGATACTGCACTTTGTACAAAAGGCTTGTGGCAACCTTGAGTGAGGCCAGTCTACCAGCACCATTTTTCCATCATCTTTTGTTCACTTCGTGTGTCTGTTGTCACAAAGTGGTAATTCTTGCAGTATTTCAAAACCCTCCACCAGCAAAAAGATTATGATTCACTGAAGGCTGGGATGATAGTTAGCATCTTTTAGCAATAAAGTATGTTTAATTAAGGCATGTATATATATTTTTTAGACATAATGCTATTGCACAGGTAAGAGGCTACAGTATAATTTACAAATAATTTTATATGTCCTGGAAAATCAGAATTTCATGTGATTCACTTTGTTGTGAGATTTGCTTTGTTGTGGTGGTCTGGATCCAAACCTGTAACATATCCAAGGTATGCATATATCTAGGGTAAGGTCTGGAAAGGTATAGCTGTCTGTCTTCATGGCACTGGGATGCATCCCCCTCTAAAAATATGTATACATTCACCAACCTGGAAGATCTCTGAACCCTATCAGTTAGTTTTTATGGAGTTTTCATTACATGGACATCGCTGATTAAATCATTGGCTGTGGGTGATTAAGTCGATCTCTAGCCTCTCCCTCACACCTCTTTTCCCCGCCCCCATGCCAAGTCTCTGTTCATCGTTTGGACTTCCTGGTGACCAGCCCCCATCCTGAAGTTGAAAGTAGTCCATAGCCAGTGTCATATCATTAGCCTGCAAAAGATTTATCACTCAGAAGTTTCCAAAGGTTTTAGAATCTGTGTGCTAGAAACCTGGAATAAAGGCCACATAGTACATAAACAAAACAAAAGAAAACTCCTATAATTCCTATCACTCAGCAAGTTACAAGAGGTTTAGAGCTCTATGTCAGGAGCCAGGCACAAAAACTAAATATATGTTTCTTGTGTCACAAACAAATTAATTATTTCAGAGTTGAAATAACCTTATTATAGGTATTTTTCTCTTTTTTAAAAGGTCATTTGGAATTTAGGTAAAAAATTACCTAGTTCTCATAACTTTTAAGTTGTGAGACATTATTCATATTTAAAGGTTTCCACAAAAATTTTTTTATTTTAACTTTGGAATGATTTTGGTGGAGTTTAAAATGTCTCACTATAAAAATCAATATGGGGAAATTTTAGTATCTTAAATTCAGTGGTGGGATTATAGTGGCTGTATTTTTTATTTTAAAAAATATTTTTAAATTAAAAATAAATTTAAAAAATAAGATTTCTTTACTAGCTAAAAATGGCAGCTATTAGAAGGTGAACTACTAAAGTGTATGAAAGATTTGTGTGTGTTTTGCCACAATAGCATTGCATAACAAATAACCCCTAAAGGTCAGTGGCTTATAAAGCAGGAATTGATTCTCATGCTTATGGGTCTGCAGGTTAACTGTGTCTGGGGGATATACCGAGGCTCAGCCAGACAGCTCTGATTGAGGCTGCTGTTTGGCTTCAGGTCTGCTCCTGGTATGTTCAGTCTGGAGCTGTAGCAACAGCAGAGGCCTGGATTGTGCTTTTCTGGTGGCTGATCCCTGGAGAGCAAGACTCAAGGCCAAACCACTCGGCCCTGTTTAAGGTCTCTGCTCATGTCACATCCACTAAGACTCTGTCAGTCAAACAAGGCACATGGCCAAGCCTAATTTCAATGTGCAGGGAAGGATACTGGGCTTACAGTGGGAGGGAATTGAAATGAATATTTGATGAAGAGTAATCCATGCTATCGCAGTATTCATATTAGAAGTTTAATTCAGGTTTTTAAAGAACTTAACTACTCACACTCAAATAAAATGAGTCAGCAGTTTTTAGTTTCCGCATATTTATGTTACTGCCAACATAAGGTTGTTCCTAGTACATGTGGTACCTTGTGCACACTTGAAAAGGACACTCCTCTTCCTGGGTTCACACAACCCTGCCTGTACATGTTTTGGTGAATGGGGGCTACTTTCAGCCCCTACATGCCCGCTTGGTGAGGTGCATCTGTCTGGCTATAAGCTGTTCAACTCTTTATCATGGCCCTTGGCTTTCCACAGGCAGAACTGTAAATTTAGAAGAAATTTACTTTGGAGCCTTTTTCTTTCATACACACTTTCTCATTTGTTGTCACCCATCCCCTCCTGTTGTCCAGTCTGACCCCAGCCTTGGACCTGGGGCATCCCACTTACTGGTTACTTTCCTACACTCAGAACTGCCAGTCCTCTTTTCCAGGCTCCTGGCATTTCACATTTTCCTTCTGACAGCGGGTGACAATGGGGCCTCCCATCACCTCTAAACACTCAGCCTATGTAAACTCTCTGTGCTTGTCTTAGAACAGAACTCAGATGCAAATTTCATTTCCTACTCCCTGATGGCTTCTAGAAATTTCATCTAAGAAATATTTCATGTCTTTACTTAACTTTTATTTTGGATCAATTCAACTCATTTATTAAGTCTTTCTTAGTGTAGAATAAAAAAATGTTAAATATTTCACAAAACTACTTTTATACGACTCCTCTAAGGCAAAGAAACAGTTTTTTTATGTATCTATAAATAGATGGATGTATCTCTATGATCTAATGAATTATATAATGTTCATAGTTCTATCTGGAATATACTTTTAAGAGTAAATTTGTTTCATTTTAATCAAACTTTGGAGGTAGATTAAAATTACCTAGAATTGTGTAAGACTAGAGTTTTGTTGTTTTTTATTTTTTACATTTTAGATCAAATCTCTTGATGGAAAAAATGTTGTTGGCAAGATTTCCAAGCAGTTTACTAGGATTATGAGAGAAATGTTTACACATTATAGTAACTATGGCATCCAGTTCCCTTCAGATGTTGATGTGAAAATAAAAGCTGTGATCATTGGCACGTGTTTCCTCATTGTAAGTCTGTTCTCACTAACATTGGGTATAGATGGTTTCTCTAGCATCATTCTTAAATTATTCAGTAAACTGTATGTTTTAGAATGACCTTCTTCAATTTATAGGTTTTGTTCAAAAGGGTTCATTTAATCCTGGCTCTGAAATTCTATTTTCTCCTGATACTCTTGATTCACAGGTGACTAATTCTCTCTGGAAACTCTACTTAGTTTCACATGTCAATAGAAGGACCTTATGTGTTGAGTAGAGGTCCTGGTCCTTGAGGCTTGTATTAAAAAATCAACATTGGTGCACTGGGGAATACTTTAAGTATGGGCTTACATGGAATAAAACTCAGTGAAACAAGGAGATTACCTCTTGATTCACTATGAAATTAAATCCTCAAATACAAGAGTAGAATCTGAAATAAGTGTATACATCCAATCAAGCCATTAGATCAAACTGCCAGTTGAGAGGAAATTCATGGGACAGAGCAAGGCCCTTGTCTTCACATTAAATCACTTTGGGAGATTTCAAAAGCCCAAGTACCAAATCACACCCGAGTTCAATTAAATCAGAAGCTCAGAATCAGAAGTTTGTATAGTTCCCCAGATGATTCCATATGCAGCCAAAGTCAAAGACATCTGGGACAGAGCAATGATCTTCAACCTTGGCTGCACAGTAGAAACACCTGGGGAGAAATACCTGGGTAGTTTTTCAAAGCTTATATGTCAAGATTCCACTCAGATCTAGTAACCAAAATCTCTGGAGGTGAGACCGGGTCTTTAAGCTGTTTAGGGCTCCCAGGTGATTCCAATATGCAAACAAGGTTTGGAATCATTAGATAACTATCTTAAACATTCATTTGGAGATGCAATGTGAGAAAACTAAAAGGTGAGAGGATATATAGCAATAAAGGACCTGGTTCCATCAATAAATAAATGTCAAGGAAGATAAAAAGATAAAAACAAAATGAAAAAAAGAGACCAAACTTACCTAGTTTACAGATCATGTTTGGATATTGACTTGAACAAATCAATGTAAAAACACATTTACAAGACATTCAAGGAATTTGACAATTGGACTATTTGATGATATTAATGACTAAGGTTTGTTTTTTTTTTAAAGCTATGATGATAAGAATAGTTATATAAAAGCAAAGAATCTTTTAACTTTTTGAGGCAAATACAAATGGCCAATAGGCACATGAAAAATGCTCAATATCACTAATTACCAGAGAAATGCAAATCAAAACTACAATGAGGTATCAACTCTTATCAGTCAGAATGGCCATCATTAAGAAGTCCACAAACAATAAATGCTAGAGAGGGTGTAGAGAAAAGCGAACCCTCCAACATTGCTGTGGGGATGTAGTTTGGTGCAGCCATTATGGAAAACAGTATGCAGATTTCTCAAAAGACTGAAAACAGACTTACCATATATTCCAGCAATCCCAGTCCTGGGCATATACCTGGAGGAAACTAATTCAGAAAGATACATGCACCCCAATGTTCATAGCAGCACTATTTACAATAGCCAAAACATGGAAGCAACCTAAATGCCCATCAACAGATGACTGGAGAAAGAAATTGTGGTATATTTATACAATGGAATACTACTCAGCCATAAAAAAGAATAAAATAATACCATTTGTAGCAGCAACATGGATGAACCTGGAGAACATTCTATGTGAAGTAAGCCAGAAAGAGAAAGAAAAATACCATATGATATCACATATATGTGGAATCTTAAAAAAAAAAAAAAAGATGAATTTATTTACAAAACAGAAACAGTGTCAGCCGAGGGAGGCTGATGCGGGGTTCTAGGAGGTGAGCAGCCCAAACGAAAAAATGCACGAGGAGTTGCCATACTGCCGGGCAGACTTCAGCCGGAGACACCATGGGATTAACAACACTTTATTGCCACAGGGAGGTGAGCCTATGATGCACCTGTCCTGCTTTTATCTGTTTTCTGTCAGCACATGCGCGGTCTGAGTTTCTTTGTTCATTAGGCTTACAGAATATCTCTAGCACATGCGTACGTCTATTTTCTTTGTTCTAAATCTTATATAATTGATGCATGCGTGGAGCAATTATTTACTGCATACTATAAACATGCTCTGATTGTGGCCTTGGGTCCCATGGCTGTAACTCATCTCAATGCTCCAATCGTGGCCTTGGGTCCCACGGCCTTAACTCATCTCAAGACCAGCTCACAAACAGACTCACAGAAAACAAACTCATGGTTACCAGTGGGGGAAAAGAGGTGGGAAGGGATAAAATGGGAGCTTGAGATTTGCAGTTAGTAACTATACATCAAAAAGATAAACAAGTTTATACTGTATAGCACAGGCAACTATATTCAATATCTTGTAGTAACCTATAATGAAAAAGAATACAAAATGGAATATATGTATGTCTGTATATGAATAAAACATTATGCTGTACACCAAAAATTGACACATGAAAAGTGACTATACTTCAGTAAAAAAATAAAAATTTTTGTTAATTGGTTGGTTTCAAAACAGATATAAATTAACAAGTTATAAATCCAGATTTTAGAAAGATAAATCCTCGTGTTTATGTGAAAAATGAATTTGAGAGGTAAAATTGTAATAGTACATCTATCTGCAAGTTATTAGCAATAAGGATTAAATTATTTCTGTTGAAGGGATAAGGTAAAATAACAGGTGTGAGAGAAATGAATTTCATAGGATTCAGCTAAAGTCATAGGGGAGGGAGTCTGGATTGATGCTGATGCAATGAAACAAGCTGGGAAACATAGGGAGCAAATTTGGAAGACCAATCATCAAACTGACACAAAATGTCTAAGGTGCCTTCTGACTCAACATGGCTGTCATTCTTATGAAAAAAAAAGCTAAAAATTATACATGGAACCCCAGTCACAAGTTACATTGCTAGAGAACGACTACAAAAAGTAGAGGAAGAAAGAACGAACAAGAAAGATTCCAAGGCAGGTTATAGTGAAATAGAAATTACCAAAGATTAATTAAACTAATGCAGATATCAACAAATGAATAGACTCACAGGATTTAATTGCTATTAAAATGGAAAGCTGAAGGTGGAACTTTATGTAGCTATAGACTTGCCCCAGATGTTATTTTTTACACTTAATTTTTCTTGTTTAACAGATGTATTACTGTGTTTCACCAGATTCCTTAGCATTTCTGCATCAGAGAATTGTCTCTGTTTTATTGCTGAAAATTCATTTCTGTGTTTTTGTTTTTATATAGGATTTCATGTTTTATGAAAACAATGGATGCTTTCAGCTTTTGACATTAGGAATATGGTAGCAGACTGATGAAAGCATCAGAAAATTTAACGTCTATACTGATTGGGACTATATAAATGGAAGACTCATTGTTTTTTTCTCTTGGAGTCAAATACCACATGTGGAATACTCTGTGATGCCTGTAGTCCCAGAATGTGACTTCACTTTGAAACTATATAGTTTATTTTCTGTTCCCTGGCTTATAAATGTTTTTATACATTTTCTTTGAATGTTCACTCTGTATTTGGGAAAAATGACATAGGACTTTTTAAGCTTAGACATGAAATTTCTTATGAAAAACTGTTTTCAATTATACTCTGGTTTATTTTCCATTTTTATAGCAAAAATTAATGAAAAACTTATTAAAGGAATTATATTATAAAATTATACTTTATTAAATCTAGTTATTTTATATGTAACAACTCATGTTATTTTGTAAATCCTGTATATTCAAGGATTCACATAATTTCAGTTTCCTTTACAATTATGTTCAAATAATTCTCAATATGGAATTTAAGGAAAAGTAAAATGCATTTGTTTTACAGTCAGGAATTCACATTATATTTAACTTTTAGATAAACTAATCTGCTAACATAAATAAAGTCTTCATAATGACAAGACAATAAATTACCATTTTGATAGTTTTCAGTGAACAAAGAAAAATATAATTCTGTCCCAGAGAAGGACACATTGTAAGAACTCACTCTATAACTAGGATATCGTTATCATTTTTGAAGTAACTATTTATATATGGAATAGTTAGCACCTACATTCTAGCATTTATAGAACACAGTAACCTCGATATTACTCTATGTGTTAATAGAGCACACATATACCTTTGCAGAAAATAAACTTCAATATGGGTCTAGTATTAAATGTACCAATAATCAAACCACTAAAAATTTTAAATTGTTGATATATTTCTTTGCATATTCGGTATTTTTAAACAAACCATGAACAATCAAGTCAGGTGGTATTCTGAACCCTGTACATTTACCTTTCATTCCCTTTCAGATCTCCTTAAAAGGAGCAAAAGCATATGACACCATTAGTAAAATCAATTCCAGCATTGGAAAACTAGAATTTCTATCTATCAGAAAGATAAAGAAATTTTTATACTCTGTTTTGTAGACAAAATTGAATCCAGTGAGAGGAGATGTCTAAACTTCAGTTTACTTCATGCAAAGGAAAAGTGTGTTTAAGAAACAAGAGCTTAGGGGAGAGATTCCCTGTCATCTCAGCAGAACTCCAGCACCACTGGCTCCTGATGCTGAGAACACCGGGAGGGCAGGGGAGCTGCAAGAAAAGTGGTGTCCAGGTCACCTTTCATTAGCCTAATCAATTCACCAGATGCCAGATTCCAATGATGAGGTGTAACACAGGTACTCACATTCAGTTTACAGTTGGTACAGACAGCATGCCAGGTAAACGAGGTACTTGCACAGCTGGATCCCAGTGGCATTAGTTACGCCAGTTAGAGAAGGGGAGGGCTTTCCAGGCCAGCGGTCAGGCACCACAACCAACCCAAAATGAGGCTAAAGGACTGACATTATCTCATGACAGCTACATCTTGCTATCATTCCTCCCCTCCCCCGTTTTCCCTCTTCTTTGCATGGGACCTAGGATCTCTGGCTAAGCAAAGCAAAAAAACAAAAAACAACCCAGCAATTAATCTGAACAGTTCCTTCTGTTTTCAACTGTGCACAGAAGACGTAAGCAGAAACACTATCTGCAGAACCCATTAAGTTCAAATATTAGACAAACTCCTTCTCATTATTTACAAAGAGAAAAATGATCAAATATTAGAAATGTAAATGAGAAAAATATCAGGAATTACAAAAAGTATCATAATTTGTAATCTCAATGAGATTTGAGGAGATGTTGCATATGTTTTTTGGAACAAGCAATAGAGAAAAGGGGAACATTCTGAGGTGGCAAAATTTTAGTAAGGTTGAAACATATGATGACCACATGTTAAAGTATGATAGAAGAAAGATAACACAATAAAGTAAAAGACAGATTTTAGAAACTCTTCAGGAAGTCAGAGTTTAGAGGAAAAAAGGTGATTTTTGAGGAATAGAGAGATCAATTTCAATTTATGCATAATAGGAATTCCAGAAGGAGAAATCAGATGGAACCAAGAGAATAATTTTAAGAAGAAAACTTATTTACAATCAGTACAGATCATATTCTTTTAGGTGAATGAATTTGCCATATATTAGAAAAAATTATGAAAATACCTATTTATGATTATTCACAAAACAATTATTACAGATGTTGTTAGGCCTTAGTAGAATGGTTTCTGTGGCCTAAATTCCATGATATTCCCACAGTCTAGTTCATTTTTTCTTACTTCATCAATAAGGCTCAACCAATTTAGCACTGTTTAATCACAGACATTTAAAGGACCAAAGTATGTAAAACAAAGAGAAATCCTATAAAGGTATTGTGACCTTGTCCCCCATTTCCCATGTCTGCCTTTGAGCAGAGACCTTACCAGTTCAGAGATTCTGTCCGTCAGCGTGATGTGACTTAGAGAGATGTGGGGTCATGGATCATTCGGAGCAGGGACTCCCTTTTCCTGTCATTTTCACCCTGAAAAGAACAAAGAGAAAGTGTCATATCTCAGGTCATCATTCTACCTACCAAGTCCTAGCTCTTGGTTTCTGAATACCATTCTCCACTCAAACTGGGCTCTTTGAGAAATGGCTGATCCTAGAGTTGAAGCCAGGAAAAGTACAAGATGAGCCTCGAACAACTAATGGAATAGCAAGGAGGTGCTCAAGGAATGATGGTGGCGTGTCAAAAAGGATAAAGTTGAAAGGGCTCCAGCCACAAAATTAAGGACAATCTGAACATCAAAACCTTTTATAAGAGATTATTACCATTAAATAAAAGAACACTGTGCACCTACACATACAATAAACATGAAAATTAAGTTTGATGAAGAAAAAGATATATATATATATGTATATATATATATATAATTTTAATATAGTCTCCCATGAAATCCTTTTAATTTTTAAGAGGGAAAAAGTAACTTTTTTAAAGTTAAAAGCTCAGCAGCCCCCACTATGATCATGTGATCAAAGTGACCATTGTCAGTAAGAGGAAAAAATAAATTGAGTGTCACGTCATAGGATTCAGTAAGACACAGTATCAGGAATTGTGACATGCTGTTTTATGACAGCACACAGTAAAATAATATTTCAAAGTTTTATTGAAATACAAATGACATATAACATTGTTATTGGTTTTAGATGTACAACATGATGGTTTATGTTTATATTGCAAAAGGATTACCACAGTAAGTTTAGTTATCATCTATCCCCTCATATAATTACAATTTTTCCCATGTGATGAGAATTAAGATTTACTCTCTCAGCAACTTTCAAATATGTGACACAGTATTACCAACTATAGTCACCGTGCTGTACATTACATCCCCAGGACTAATTTATCTTATAACTGAAAGTTTGTACCTTTTCACAGCATTCACTCATTTTGCTAACCCTCTAACTCCCCGCAATTGACAACCCACCCTCTGTACTCTGTGTCTGTGAGTTCAGATTTCAATAGTTTCCACATATAGGTGAAATCACACAGTATTTGTCTTTCTCTATCTGATATATATCATTCAGCATAATGTGCTCAAGCTCCATCCATGTTACTGTAAATGGCAGGGATTCCTTCTTTTTATGGCTGAATTCCACTGTATACATATACCACAGTTTTGTTATCCATTCTTCTGTGGATGGACATTTAGATTGTTTTCAAGTCCTGGCTAATGTAAGTAATGCTGTGATGAACATGTGTGTTCAGATACCTTTCTGAAATAATGATTTAACTTCCTTTGCTTGAATGCCCAGAAGTGGAATGGCTGCATCACATGGTTGTTCTATTTTTAATTTTTGAGGAATCTCCGTACTCTTTTCCATATTAGTTGCCCCAACTTACATTTCCACCAAAAGAGCACAAGAGTTCCCTTTTCTCCAGGACCTTGTCAACACAGTATGTCTTATTTCTTACCTTTCTGAAAATAGCCATTCTAATCGGTGTGAAGTAACACCACATTGTCATTTTGATTTGCATTTCTCTGATAATAAGCAATGTTGAGCACATTTGAGTGTATCTATTGGCCATTTGTATGTCTTCTTTGGAAAACATGTTTATTCAGATCCTCTGCCCAGTTTTAAATCAGATTCTTTTTTTGTGCTTTTGAATTATATGAGTTCTTTAATATTTTGTGTATTAACCCCTTACAAAATATATGATTGGCAAATATTTTCTCTCTTTTTGGAGGCTCCTTTTTCATTTTATTAATAGTTTCTTATGCTGTGCAAAAGCTTTTTAGTTTGATGTAGCCCCACTTGTCGCCTTTGCTTTGGTGTCAAACCTTAAAAAAAAAATCATTGTCAAGACCAATGTCAAAGATATTGCTCTTAAGTTTTCTTCTAGGAGTTTTGTGTTTTCAGGTCTTACATTCAAATCTTTACTTCATTTTGAATTGATTTTGGTGTATGGTATAAGAGAGTGCTCCAGTGTCATTCCTTTGCATGTAGCTATCCAGTGTTGCCAGCACCATTTATTAAAGACTATTCTTTTCTCATTGTATTTATATATCCTTCATCACAAGTGAAATGACAACATATGCATGGGTTTACTTCTGATTGTTCCTGATCTACATGCATTTTTATGCCAATTTCATACTGTTTTTGATGACCACAGATGAGTAACATAGTTTGAAATATACATGCTTCCATCTTTGTTATTCTTTCTCAAGATTGCTTTGGCTATTCAGGGTTTTTGAGATTCCATGCACACTTTAGGAATTTTCTTTCTCTTTCAGTGAAAACTCCCATTGGAATTTTGATAGGGATTGCGCTGAATCTGTATATTGCTTTGGATAGTATGGATATTTGAAAAATATTAATTCTTTTAATCAAAGGCTATCTGTCCATTTATTCATCTCTTCAATTTCTTTCATCAATGTCTTATAGCTTGCAGTGTACATAGTTTTCACCACCTTGGTGAAATTTATTTCTAGATAACTTATTCTCTTTGATACAATTGTAAACAGAATTGTTTCCGTAATTTCTCTTTTGCATAGTTCATAGCATACAGAAATGCAACTAATTTTTGTATATTGTTTCTCTATTCTGCAACTTTAATAACACATTGATTAGTTCTAATAGTTTATTGGTGGAGTTGGGAGTTTTCTATATTTAATATCAAGTCTTCTGTGAATAGAGACAGTTTTACTTATTTCTGTCTGATTTGGATGCCTTTTATTTCGTTTTCTCACCTAACTGTTCCAACTAACTTCCACTACTATGTTGCATAAAACTGACAAGAGTGGGCATTCTTTCCTTGTTCCTGATGTTTGCAGAAGCTTTCTGCTTTTCACCATTGAGTATATTACCTGCTGGCTTGTTATAAATGACCTTTATTATGTGGAGCTATGTTTCTTCTATACCCAGTTTGTTGAGAGTTTTCATCGTGAATGGATGTTGAATTTTATCTGATACTTTTTTTGCATGTATCGAGATGATGATATGACTTCCATTCTTTATTTGATTAAGTGTTATGTCACATGGATTGATTTGTGCATTCTGGACCATCTCTGCATCCCTGGAATACACCTCACTTGACTATGGTATATGATTCTTTGAATATATTGTTGAATATGCTTTCCTAATATTCAGTTGAGAATTTTTGCATCTACATTCATCAAGGATATTGGCCTATAATTTTCTTTACCTATAGTATACTTGCCTGGTTCTTATATCAGGGTAAGGCTGGCCTCTTAAAATGAGATGGGAAGTGTTTCCCTTTCTTCCTTTTTTTGAAAGACTTTGAGAAGGATAGGTATTCATCCTTCTTTAAATATTTGGTAAAATTCACCAGTGAAGCCATCTGGTCCCGGACTTTTGTTTGTTGTGAGGTTTTTGATTACTGATTCAGTCTCCTTACTACTAGGAGATTGGTTTGCTCAGATTTTCTATTTACTGATGATTCAGTCTTAGATGTTTATTTGTTTCTAGGGACGTATCTATTTATTCTAGGTTGTCCAATTTGTTGGTGTATAGTTCATTGTAATTTCTCATAATTCTTTGTAGCTCTGTGGTATCAGTTGTTACTTCTCATTCATTTTAAATTTATTTATGAGTCCTCTCTCTTTTTCCTTAGTGAGTCTAGATAAGGTTTGTCTATTTTGTTTACCCTTTTAAACTCCATTCTTAACTCCATTTATCTTTTTAATTTTTTTCTATATTTTATTTGATTCTGCTCTGATCTTTATTACCCTTCATTCTACTCCCTTTGGACTTAGTTTGTTCTTCTTTTCTAGTACCTTCAGGTGTAAAGCTAGTAACAGATTATTAGAGATTAACTCAGGGGTACTCATTAGTTAAATCCATTTCACCTGTAACCTGCCTTCACTAATCAAGGTCATTTTAATTTGCTGCCACATAAGACTTGCATGTCCTCAGAGAGGCACACGGCCTAAACAATAAGATGTTTGCTTGAGTTGTTGTCCAGGAACTTGGAGTCAGCTGTGTCTAGTTGGAGCTGAGCTGGTTAAGACTGGATAGGACCACCAACCCTCCAACTGGGCATATACAATGTCCACTAGGTGACCCTCTGATGTCAGAGAGCCAAGAACTCCAACCTCATCTCATGCTACATGCCTCCATTTTTTTTTTAACTTGCAGAGGCCTATAGCCTAGCTGTACCTGTGCAGAACAATTACCACACCTTTTCCCAATCACCTTTCCCCACATTATCCATGCTTCATACTATCCTGAATTTTTTATTCTTTATCTCATAAATATGCCAAGACCCTTGTCTTTGGGGAGGCAGATCTTCTCCTGTCTACTCACTTGGCTGCCTTTTCTATTTAATGGTCTTACACACTTAGTTTATCTAACTGCCAATTTTGTAAACATACACTTTAATGTCAAGATTCAGACTGAAACATAATTGTCTTACAAAGATTGTGAATGGAAATGTCATAATTGGACTTGTAAGGTGCTCCACCAGCCCTGCTCCCAGCCTTTCCTGTTTCTTACATCAAAGGAGTTATGTCTGTCCCACAGAATAAAAACTAAAGTAGCCTTGTGAATAAACCCTTTCTTTGCTTCAAGTCAGTATCTCAACATTCTGGCTTGCCGTGCCTCTTGCTGACAGAGTGTGATGACACGGCCCACCGGCCTTCCCAGTTTCTGAAAAGGAGCAGTCAGCCCTAGGTTGTGTTAAACGGAAAGCCTGACCCTCAGGCTGCAGCTTTTAAATTATGCAAATAGGCATCTTTCAGGCAATGAATTACAGATGGGTATTTCTGTCTGCTGCCTCTGTGCTGAGCTCGGTGGGGATAGGCACAGGAAGTCTTTGGGAGACCCTTATGAACTGTTTCCTTGCTCGCTGTAGTCCTGTGGGTCTCACAGAGGCAAGCCTTGATCACTTGTAGAACTAGGTATTTTGGGGGCCCATCCCTCAAGGAGAAGTCTTAGAAATTGGGATGCTTGAGTTGGGTCCAGACATTTTTCTCTTCAGGGAGATTCTCGGAGTTGTGAGTTCCCTCTCAATTACGTGGCAATGTGCCAGGCATAGGGTTTATGGAGATTGTTTATCACAGCCATTCCTACCTATTTCAATGTAAGGGTTTTGTTTTTCTCATTTGCCCCACGTAAAGAAGTTGCTCCGGTAGTTTCAGAATTTCTTTTAGAATTATTCTGTGTATGGCTGTAGGTGCTGTGTGTCCTTGGAAGGAGGTGAATTCTGGAGCCTCCTATGTCATCTTGGACTTTACCTTCCTCAAATTAATTATGTTTTAATGCTCAATGAGCTCATCTTCCCTTGTCGTCAGCTTTTTGCCCAGCAACTTGTGTTTTTCTAGTGAGGCCTTGGGCTTAGTTCGCAGCTGGTTGTTGCAGTTACCCTTGGTGCACTCCAGATTTCATATTCTGCTGGTGATAACTTATGTTCAGAATGTGGGCCAGTTTACTAGAAAGTTTTACTGAATATCTCCTCGGAGAGAATCTTACAGCACTCCATCCATAATTCATTCTTCTTTTCACTCAGTGCTTGTTAGTCTGGGGCTGGGGAATAGGGGACAGAGTATTTTCTGATATTCGAGATAAGTGTCAGTCTCAAGCAGGCACTGTAAACCTCCTGTTCCCCAATTCAAAGCAGCCTGAAGTCAGAGACTGCGGATTTGCCCAATTTATCTCTTTAAGTCACGTCATCACTCAGGAGGCATTCACAGATCCAGGACTGGCTAGAAACCTGAGTGCTGTGTCTGGGTGTGTGAATGTGAGGGGAGTTGATGGGTGATGGGTCTGAGGGAGGAGGGGTGATAGCATCTCTCAGTCTAAAGAGACTCGACCAGTGGACAAACCTCAACAAGTAGACAAACCTAATGATCGCAGTTAGAAATCTGCCAGAGTGGAAAAGCTCAGGAAAGCAAAGTGAGGCCACTCCTCTGGGGCCACGTGGCTGGGCTGGGGCGCAACTGCAGACAGTACTGAGTCTACATTATCCTAGGACGGGGAAGTGGCTTCTGCACTCCCACCCCTTCATCCTCCTACCCCTCCAGCCCTACACCCCGAGTTCCTTGTCCTGAGAGGGAAGACAAAGGGTGGGAAGCTTCTTGTCCTGCTCTGGAAGTGCCTGAGGCCCAGGAGAGGGGAAGTCGAGGGCACACCTAGGGCCTAGGAACCAGCCCACCGTGGGGTGGGTTGTGACAGTGAAAGCTGAGTCACTGGATGTCCCTGACTAAGGGGTAAGTGTGGGAAGAGGATGCAGAGGCAGAGAATGGAGCTGTTTTCAGCCTTTGAGAAGTTCTGGGTGGGTGGTCTGGCTAAAGTGTCCAGCACCTGGGCAGAGAGCTTTGGGGGTGGGAGGGGGAGGGAAGAGCTAAAGCAGAGTAGCTGCTGGGGCAGAAGAGATGCTCCAGGCAGAGGCAGCTAAAATATCCAGAAAATCATGCCTGGGCTCCTAGCACCCAGTCAGCTACTCTTTCCAGTCCAGGTATTGAGGCTGAATCCCCTTGAATATTACTCTGATCTGGTTTCTCTACATGTCTGCCTTTTAACTTTGGACCACTGACTGGGCAATGGGGTAGAGTATGCCGCGGCAGGGCATTTAGTTAAACTGGGCTAGTCTCTAGCAGTTTACCAAGTATCTATTCTTCATTTTAGTTTCCCTTGATTTTGTTTGTAAAAAGCAAGTTAAGTCATGGTAAGAAAGAAACAGGGGGGTCAAAAGAAAACTTTAGAGGTTCATGCAATTCCATGATTAAAATAGGCTACCTACTCCAACATTTTGAGTTTTATGTAAAATATGATAGGGTGCATAATACATATTTTTAAATCACTGAATACTGCAGCTTTTTAAAAGAGGGAAGTTCTGAATAAAGATACTTCTGAAGAGGCAATATGTCTCTTTCAAAACTCAAATTTATACTAGATTTTAAGTGAGACAGTATCTCTATATTTCCTTTAATTACTGATTTATGTCACTTCTCTGAAACCTGTGTTGCAGGTTACTGGGGCCAAGGGGGTACATTTCTGGGCTGTTTATTTGATCCTTCTGGGTCCAGAGATAGGGGAGGTTTTCAAGGTTTCGATTTGACTGAGGGCGTATGAGTTGCTACTGGCCTGTATGTATTTAACCTCTCTCATCTTCCCTAGGGAGAAGTTAGCCACCCACAGGGCAGAGTTCCCTTTGGACTAGTTTCATGTTCCACTAAGTGGCAGCCTTTATCATCAGGGTCTTTTCTCCTCCTGGTGGTCAGCAGGCACTTGTCTCTCTCCCCTGAACAGCTCGAGTATGAGCTAGGGGCTGAACCGCATCCCTATTGACAGGGAACACCCCCACCAGAGCTTCAGTGACATCACGGGCAGAGACCAGGTGGCCTCTCATGCTCACATCCATTCACAGGATGTGCAAGTCCCTTCCCTTGATTCAAGGGGGTTCACAAATGTCCAAGTCTGTGTGTGGACCATAGCTAAGGTTAGCAAACTGGCTCACGCATGAGGGAAGCTGACTATAGTATCCCCATCACTCTGCTTCAGGTCCTCATTCGGTGAGATGCTCTCTCTCTCGCTTCCGTTTTGAATACCTTCCACTCCTGTTTGGAGATACCAGAGTCTTCACCTTTTGCCTTAAAGCCTGACACCAAATGTGATGTCCTAATTGACATTCACTGTTCAACACAGAGTTGTAGGGGGTTTAGCTGCCAATAAACCCAAGACGAAGTGGCCCCAACTTGGTTAATTATTCAAACTAAGTGTGTGTGGTGCTTGGCACTCTGTCCTTCTACTGCCATCCTAGAACGGCAGGAGAATCACCAGCTTTACATCCTAGTACACATGTGAGTACGCATAGAACTAATTCGCTTCAAAGTTCTGAATGGAATGTTTACTGTTGTGGCTATTCGGATGTCCCATCTTAGACTCTTCCTCACAAGAGCTTTGAGAGGCTGTGGATGTGGACCACAGAGAGGACCAAGCCTCTTCAAGCTCACCTCTCAGGTAGCCACATCATAGGGAGTTTCAGAGACAAATGTGTTCCAACTGTTGGTCACCCTAAGCGATGTCTGCCCTTTCTTTCTATCTGTGGTCCTATTCGTGACCTATCTAATGAACATCCTACAGCTTACATTAGGAAACTGTAGTCTTCAGGCAAAAGGATCTGTAACTTGGCTGATGCTTCACTGCTGTTGTTCTGATAGAAGGGGAAGTTTTGCATTCTTTCTGGAGAGGATGCCAAACTTCCTGGGCTGAGGACAAGTCTCTGAGATTCCCACTCAGGTGTTCAATATCAAAAGTAGGAAGTGGATGTTCATATTTATATCTAGAGAACAGAAAAACAAATATCATAGCTCATGAGTAACAAATCTCCAA
This sequence comes from Camelus bactrianus, assembly GCF_048773025.1. Classification (NCBI taxonomy): domain Eukaryota; kingdom Metazoa; phylum Chordata; class Mammalia; order Artiodactyla; family Camelidae; genus Camelus; species Camelus bactrianus. The sequence continues at coordinate 100,350,263 of NC_133539.1, forward strand.
ACTTATCTTGTTTCTGAGTTATAATTAGCCACACATATAAAATACATCTGTCCCTACATAAGCCTCTTCCTTCCTGCCCCAATACAGTTACTCCATCCACACCCCCATTTCATAATCCATCTCAAGGACTCCTGCTATTCATCTTCTTCAGGATGCCTGGGTGTTACTGCTCTATTTATAAATCTAAATGACAATGAAACATCTTTGAGTCTCATATTTTTGATCTGCAAAACTGGGATGAGAGGAGAATGATGTTATTGAAGTGGCAAAATTTTTCTACCGTATTACACCCAAAGAAGACTGATTTTGACAGTCACCCACAAATGATAATGCGTTTATGAAAGCCCAGGAGTTCAGCAGAGATACTCCAGCACGCTGCTGGAGTAAAAAAAGTATCAGAGATTGGACACATTGAAGAGGGTAAGAAGAAGGATTTCACTTTACCCACATCACCCGTACTCCAAGGCGGCAAAGCCCAGTACCAAGGGAGACCTCGGCTGTGATTTTCCCATCAAGCAAAGCTGGGTGTGTGAGTGAGTGTCCAGTGCAGGATGCTGCCGAAAAGACCAACTTCTTTCTCACCCTATCCAGAATACTGACCTGTGTAGAACGATGAGGGGACAACTGGGAGAACTGTAGCTAGGGCTCTTGGAGGACATCAAAAGGACATGGATCCTACTCACTGCATCACAGACTCCATCAGGTAGCCCACCCACTAGCCCCTGGGGACACCTCACCTGCAGATCCCTCCCAACCGGCCCACAGGCACCCCCAACCCTTCATGTGCCTCACCCTCACTCACATCCCTACCCTGTGGCCAGCTCCCTGTGCATATCCCGAAAGGTGGCAAGAGTGAATATTTGCAGATGGCTAGTGAGCACACACAGAAAGCAGGGCTAACAATACAAGGTTGGGGAAAAAGATCAGACAAACTTGAGCATTCAGCACCACCCTAGGGAAAGCAAACAAGAAGCTATCAGCACCTGGCCTGGCTTTGCAGGATAATGAGAAGGCATAAAATCTTAAGAACTACCCCCAACAGGGAACAAGAAGTTTGGAACAAGCATATTCATACAAAGGGCTGAGAAAGCCTCAGAGTCCCTAGTATGGCTATCAGAAGATATTTCTCTTCAGTCAGTAAAGACTGAAGGAGTTGACTGCTTCTTCAACTGCAAAAGCAATGTAAAACTTCAAGAAACCTGAAAACCAAGAAATATGACATCACCGAACACAAGAATTTTCAAGTAACCACATCCCAAAAAATGAAGACCTGTGATTTGCCCAATAAACATTCAAAATAGTTGCTTTAAGGAAGCTCAGTGAATCACAAGAAAACAGAAAGACAATTCAATGAAATTAGTAAACAATACAAGAACGAAATGAGAAGTTAAACAGGGAGATAGAAATCATAGAAGGAACCAGATAGAAAACAGAGTTGTATTTCTAGGTATATATTTGAAGAAAATGAAATCACTATATCTATGTCAAAGAGATAGCTGAACTTCATTTTCTTTCTTAAAAAAATCACTGAGATATAATTGATACATAATATTGTGTGAAGTTTGAGGTGTACAATGTATTGGTTTGATATGTTTATATATTGCAATATGGTTAGTACAGTAACATTAGTTAATACTTTTATTACATCATATAATTGTCATGTTTTATGTGTTGAGAATAATTGATATACTCTTAGCAATTTTAAAATTTATACTACAGTATTGTTGACTATAATCACTCTATATTGTGCATTGGTCTCCAGAACTTATTTATCTACTAGTTGCAAGTTTGTACCTTTAAATAATATCTTCCCCAAATTCCCCACCCTCTAGCCTCTGGTAACCATCATTCTACAATATGGTTTTTTACAAGTTCAGTTTTTTTTCATGTAAGTAGTAGTATACAGTATTTGTCTGAATTATCTCACTTAGTATAATCAAAATACATCCAAGTTGTTACAAATGGCAGGACTGCCTTCTTTCTCATGGCTGAATAATGTTCCATTGCATAGGATGAAAATATCTATATAGATATCTCCCATCTTCTTTATCCATTTATTCATTGATGGACACTTAGGTTGTTTCCATATCTTGGCTACTGTGAATAATGCTGCAATGAATATGAGTGTGCAGATCTCTTCAAGATACTGATTTTAATTCCTTTGGATACATACCCAGAATTGGAATTGCTTTATCATATAGTAGTTCAATTTTTAATTTTTTGAAGAAGCTCCATACTGTCTTCCATAATGGCTGTACTAATTTGCATTCCCTCCAACAGTGTATGACTTCCCTCTTTTCCACATCCTTGCCAAAATTTGTCATGTCTTGTTTTTTTGAGAAAAGCCATCCTAACAAGTGTGAGGTAATATCTCTTTATGGCTTTAATTTGCATTTGCCTGATGATTAGTGTTGATTAGCACCTTTTCCTATTCCTGTTGGCCATTTGTAAGTCTTCTTTGGAAAAATGCCTATTCTGGTCTTTGTCCATTTTTAAATTGTATTATTTGGGTTTTTTTGTTTTTTTTTTTTTTTTTTTTTTTTGCTATTGAATTACATGAGTTCTTTATATATCTTGGATATAGTTCCTTATGAGGTATATGGTTTATGAATATTTTCTCCCATTCTGCTGGCTGCCTTTTCAAATGTATTGATTTCCCCTGCTGTGCAGCAGCCCTTTAGTTCAATGTTGTCCCACTTGTTTCAGTTTTTGTTCCCTGTGCTTTTGTGACTTATCCAAGAAATCACAGCCTAGATCAATATCAAGAATTTTTTCCCATTTTTTTCTTTGAGAGTTTTATAGTTTCAGGTTTACATTTAAATCTTTGATTCATTTTGAGTTAATTTTTGTGAATGGCGTAAGATAAGCATTGTTTCATTCTTCTGCATGTGGATATCTAGTTTTCCCAACACCATCTATTGAAGAGACTGTCCTTTTCCCATTGTGTATTGTTGGCACCCTGCTTGTTTGCATGCCAGTGCCACACTATTTTTAATTATCACGGCTTTTTAATGTAGTTTAAAATCAGGAAGCATGACACCACCAGATTTATTACTCTTTCTCAAGATTGCTTTGGTTAGTCAGGGTCTTTGGTAGTTCCATGCAAATTTTAGGACTGTTTTTCTGACTCCTCTGAGAAATGCCATAGGAATTTTTGCAGGATTGCATTGAATCTGTAGGTTGCTTTGGGTAATACGAACATTTTAGCACGACTGATTCTTCCAATTCATGGGTATGGGATATCTTTCCATTTATTTGTGTATTCTTCAATTTGTTTCATCAGTGTCATATAGTTTTCAGGGTACAGGCCTTTCATTTCCTTGGCCAACTTTATTCCTAAATATTTTATTATTGTAAATGGGATTGCTTTCTTAATATCTCTTTCAGATAGTTTGCTGTTAGTATATAGAAATGTAACTGATTTCCATATGTCAGTTTTGTATCCTGCAACTTTACTGAATTCATTTATAAGTTTTAACAGGTTTTAGAGTAGTTTTTAGAGTTTTCTATATATAAGGTCATTTCATCTATAAACAGATAATTTCACTTCTTCATTTTCAACATGTATGCTTTTTATTCTTTTTCTTACCTAATTGCTGTAGCTACTAGTTCCAGTACTATGTTGAGTAGAATTGGTGAGGATGGGCATCCTTGTCATCTTTCTGATCTTGGAGAAAAAGCTTTCAGCCATTCACTGTTGTGTATGATGTTAGCTGTGGTTTGTTGTGTATGGCCTTTTATTGTATTATTATGTTCCATACCCAATTTGTTGAGGGTTTTTATTTTTAAAAGATGTAGTTTTTCAAATTATTTTTCTGCATTTATTGGAATGATCATACAATTTTTATCTTTCATTCTATTAATGTGGTATCACATTTATCATTTTGCATATGTTGAACCATCCTTGTATCCCAGAGACAAAACCCACTTGATCATGGTGAATGATCTTTTAATGTGCTATTGAATTGGGTTTGCTAATATTTTGTTGATAATTTTTACATCTGTATTCATCAGGGATAATGACCTGTAATTTTCTTTTCTTGAGGTACTTTGGTATCAGAGTAATCCTGGCCTCAAAATGAGTTTGGGAGTATCCCTTGCTCTTCAGTTTTCTGAAAGACTTTAAAAAGATTGGCATTATTTCTTTTTGAATGTTTGGTAGTGAAACCATCCGTCCTGGGATTTTCTATGTTGGAAGTTTTTAATTACTGATTCAATCCCTTTATACTTTATTGGTCTGTTTATATTTTCTATTTTTCATGATTCAGTCTTGGTAGGTTGTTTGTTTCCAGGAACTTATCCATTTCTTCTAGGTTATCCTGTTTCTTGGCATATATTTTTTCATAATAGTCTCATAATCCTTTCTATTTCTGTGGTATCAGTGGTAATGTCTCCTCTTTCACTTCTGGTTTTATTTGAGTCTTCTCTCTTCTTTTCTCAGTTAACTCAAGTTCTGTCAATTTTGTTCATCTGTTCAAAGAACCAGATCTTAGTTTCACTGATTTTTTTCTATTGCTTTTTAGTCACTATTTTATTTCTGCTCTTATTTCCTTCCTTCTATGGATTTTGAGCTTGCTTCTTTTTCTAGTTCTTTGAAGTGTAAAGTGAGGATACTTATTTGAAATCTTTGTAGTTTCTTAATACAGGTATTTATTGCTATAAACTTCCCTCTTAGAACTGCTTTTGTAGCATCCCATAAATTTATGTTGTATTTCCATTTTCATATGTCTTAAGATTTTTTATTTCTCTTTTGATTTCTTTTTTGACCTATTTTTTTGGGGGGAAGCATGTTTAATCTCCACATATTTGTGAATTTTTCACTTCTTCTCCTGATATTAATTTCTAGTTTCATACAATTGTGGTTGGAAAAGACACTTGGTACGATTTCAGTCATCTTAAATTTGCTAAGATATGTTTTGTGACCTACCCTGGAGAATATTTTATTGCACCACCATTTTCATTGCAGTATTATTAACAATATACAAAATAGGGAAACAACCTAAGTGTCCACTGGCAAGTGAAAAACTACTATAGGGATTGAGCTTGGAATGATATGTAAGTTCCCACAATGAACCAACTATAATTCTACTAGAAAAAAAAAAAGATGTTTGATGTCAAAAAGTCCAAAATTATCTCCAGAATTAAAAAGCTATAATATTTGCTTAAAGGAGAATACAAGACTTACAGTCTCCCTAAAAATTCAGTAGAACTTCCATTTTTTACAATTGTATAGTTATTACTGATATTGAACATCTGTGCATTTATTATGACAGTGTTTACAAACAGTGCTTATATTTTAGGTTCTACTTTATCAAACTAGAGATAATCATAAATAGGGCAAACATTTAAAGTTGAGGTGCTTTGAGAAAACAATTGGAAGACCACAAATTTATCCAGTTTTTTTTAACCTTCTCTCTGGTGACATGTCTATAAAGATCAATATAGTTATACTTCTTAAGAAACATTACAAGTATACATATAAAATATCTATATATACTATGTAAAATAATTACTTATTAAAATATTAATATATTGGTAATAACAATTTAAAAATAAGTATATTTCTCATTTAAACATATAAAGTATTTCAGAAATTATGAATGCACACGTTAAGTATATTCTTATTTGTTTATAATTCCAAGTAATTGTCTCTCTATATGTGTTAATTATTTCAAACACACACAAAAAACCTCAGAGTAAGTGTCTCTGAATATTTGTGCCTCAATAAAAGCAATTAAAACACTCGTTTTAAAAAAAGTCAAAATCAACTTTTTCAGAATTCTGAAAATTACCCCAAAACTTGAAACAGTTTGAGGAGAATGTATTCAATAAAAAATGGAAAAAATCTCAGTAAGAGCAGGCAGTTTTGTGGCATTTCAATTTGCTCTATTTCCATCTCCCCAGCTCCACAGAATCCTTGAAAACCAACAGCCTTGCAATCATAGTACCCATGATTGACATGTGATTGACAAATAATGACACACAAACATGTGCACATCATAATCCTCAAAACCTGTGACTGTGTTATCTCACATTGTAAAATGTCTTTTGCAGATATGATGAAATTAAGGATCTGGAGATGAGCAGATTATCCTGTATTATCTGTGTGGATCTGATCAAATCATATGGGTTTTTATAAGAGGGAGGAAGTCAAAGAGGAAAGGAGATGTTACACTGCTGACTTGGAAGACAGAGGGAGGGGGACACAACCAAGGAATGCAGGCAGCTTCTAGAAGCTAGGAAAGGCAAAGAAACACATTCTTCCTTACAGTCTTTAAAAAGAATATGGCCCTGCTGATCCATTGTACACTTCTGAATTTCATAACTGCAATATAATAAATGTGTGTTTTTATGCCACTAAGTTTGTGGTAATCTGTTAGAGTAGCAATAGAAAATTAACACAGATTTTGGTAACTGAAAGTTGGGTGCTGCTATCAAAAATACCCCAAAGTGTGGAAATAAATTTGTAATTGAATAATGGATGGGGAACTAGAAGAGTTTTGAAAAGCATAACAGAAAATTTCTGGGTTACCAGAAGATTGTTAGTAGAAATATGGTTATTTAAGATGCTGATGATGAGAGCTCGGAAAGAAGTGAGGAGCACGACAGTGAAAATTGACTTTTGCGAACACCTAAACCATCACAGACTATTGGTAGAAATAAGTACATGAAAAACACTGGTGGTAAGGGTTCAGAAGGAAATGACAAAAGTCTTACTGCAAACCTGAAGAAAAGGCATCTTCATTATACAGTGACAGAATGATTAGCTGAATTGTGTCCTGGAGATATTTGAAAAGAAGAATTTGTAAGCAATTAATTGTATATTTAGCTGAGGAGATTTCTAAGCAAAAAGTTGAGGGTGTGCACAAATTAAGTCCAGGCCCAGACGACTTACTTGGTGAATTCTACCAAATATTTAAAGAATTAATACAAATTATTCACAAACTCTTCCAAAAAATGCAAGAAGAATTACATTTTCCAAATTATTATTGAGGCCAGTATTACTTTAATAATAAAACTACACAAAGACATTACAAGAAAGCTACAAATTAAAATTTCTTATTAATTTAGACACAAATCCTCAAGAAAGTATGAGCAAACCAAACCCAGCAAGATATAAAAAGAATTGTATACCAAGTAAGATTTATCCCAGGAATGTAAGGTTGATTTGAAATCTGAAAATCAGTTAATATAATACAACATATAAATAGAATAAAATACAAAAGCTAAATGATCATCTCAATAGACACAAAAAAAAGCACTTGGAAAAGAATCAAACACACATTTGTGACAAAAAAAATTATGAAAGAACTAAGAATAGAAGGGAAATTCCTCAACCTAGTAAACAGCATCTGTCAAAAACAAAACAAAACAAAACCCACAGCTAACATCATACTAAATGATTAAAGACTGAATGCTTTTTACATAAATTCAGTAACAAAGCACAGATGTTCCTTCCACTTCTACTTAACATCATACTAGAGGTTCTAGTCTGATGAACTAAATAAAAAAATGAAATAAAAGAAGTAAAAGATTTTCTATTTGTAGATGGCATGATCTTGCACAGAAATTCCTAGGAGCTTCACTAAGACACAATTAGAATGAAAAAAAATAAGTTCAGTAAGGTTGCAATATTTAAGATCATTGAACCAAATCAATTTTATTTCTATAAACATGCAGTGAACTGTCCTAAAATAAAAATAAGAAAGCAATTTTATTTACAATAGCATCAAAACATTAAGATACTTAGGAACAAAGTTTTAAAGATGTGCTAAGTGCTGAAAATCAGAAAATAGTATTGAAAGAAATGAAAGAAGATCTAAACAAATGGAAATACATCTAATGTTTATGGATCAAAAGTCTTAATATTGTTAAGATTGCACTATTCCCTAATACAACCTACAGATTCAATGAATCTCCGAATCACAAGTAGCTTTTTTGTAGAAACTGACAAAGTAACCCTAAAATTTATGTGGAAACTCAAGGGATGCAGAATACCCAAAGCAATCTTGAAAAGGAACAAATTTGGAGGACTTATTCTTCTACATTTCTAAACTTCCTGCAAACTACAGTAATTAAGACATTGCAGTACTGACATAAAATAGATATATACATTGATGGAACAGAGTGAGAATCCAGAAATACACCCTTATGTTTACAGCCAACTGACTTTCAACAAGGATGGCAAAATAATTCAATGGCGAAAGATAGTCTGTTCAGCAAATAGTTCTGGAACCACTAGATATTCTTATGTACAAGAATAAAGCTGGACTCCTACCTCACAGTAGACACAAAATTTAACTCTAAAGGGATGAAAGACCCAAATGTAAGAGCTAAAACATTAGCACTATTAGAAAATAGATAAGTTGATAAATTGGACTACATCAAAATTTTAAACTTCTGTGCTCTAGAGGACACCATCAAGAAAGTGAAAAGACAACTCACAGAATGGAAAAAAATACTTGCAAGTCTTGTATCTTATAATGGGATTTATTTAATCCAAAATGTATAAAACTCTCACAATTCAACAATAAAAATGCCAATTACATAAGCAAAAAATGCACAAGAATTTGAAGAGTTCTCTAAAGAAGATACACGAGTGGCAATAACACATGAAAGGTTGCTCATGAACATTAATCATTAGGATAATGTAAACGAAAGTCACAAGGAGATACAACTTCACACCCACTAGGATGGCTGTAATTAAAAAGACAGACAATATAACAAGTGTTGGAAAGGATGCAGAGAAATTAGAACTCTCTTACTTTGCTAGTAGGAATGTAAAATGGACTAGCCACTCTGGAGAATATGTTGTAGTTTCCTCCAAATTTAAACATATAGTTACCATATGACCCAATTAAGCAGAGAGAGGGGGGTGGGGGAGAGAGAGAGAGAGAAAGGGAAAAGAGAAAAGAGAAAAAAGAAAAAGAAAAAGAATAAAAAAGGAAGGAAGGAAGGAAGGAAAATACTTCTTAAGTTTGCATTTTCCTTTCCTTTGTAGGATCTGTTCTTCTCTTTACCTCAACTCTCATTTCATAGCTTAATTCTTAATTCTTTGGAATATAATCTATTATTTAAAACTCACTCTTGTTTTAAGTGGTAAATATTTTTCCAAAATACACCTTTCTCTTATCAACATTGATATTCATCTCTTATGCTAATGTTGTGATGTCTTATTTGTTTGCTTCTTTTAATGTACCTGAATGAGAGTAAAACTTAGAATATTGGCCCCAAAACAATATAAATAAATTCTGTAATACTTTCAATGTGTTTATAGTCACTGTTAGAATCATCTTCTTATACTCTGAGCTGGAAGCATGGGCTTGTAAATTTATTCCATAAATGTAATCCTGATGCAAGCTGAGGAAAATACAGAGAATAATGAGACTTTAATCAGGGCCAACAAGAAAGTTTTGACTCCATATATATTTGTTATAAGTTTGCTAGAATCATGGCACTAGAGAGAAATAGCTCCCCAAACCTCATTTTAAAATTCATGTCCACCATAACATGTCCTTCAACATTGGAGAAGAAATGTTCATCCAATCACTGTCAAATGATTCTGAACCTAAAGGTTTAATTGTATTTAAATAGACCAAGATCACACAGGAATGTGTGTAATAATTTACACTAAATTCATTACATTGGTACTAACTGGGATTTCTTGTATTACTGAGGTTCCTTTTTTGGCTTTTGTTGAGAGACTCTATAAATAAAACCATAAATATTTCAGTTGAAAACAATTTTAAAAATTAAGTATGGATGATGTTTACCATTTAATTTAATGTTTATCATTAAATGAAGAAAAACTAAACTTGGAAGTTGACTTCTGTCTCTGACTAGATTAATGTTTCTGTATTGTTAGATTTTAAAGATAAAAGGGGAAATCTCTTCAATCTGTCACAGTCTCAAGCATTCGGTAATCTAGATTATGGCTTTTTGTGATTTACAACCTACGATACAATGGATGCAAACACCAGGGTCAATACTCAACTGTCCACCTGGACTGGAATATTTAACTCAGGTATGATAATGTGTTTCTTAATTTAGCTGATGGATAATACTATGAATTTAGATGGATTAAAAATATAATTTGTGTTATTAGAAAATATTTTCACTATAGACTAAAATACTATACCTGTTAACATTAAGAATTCTACATTTTATTTAATTTTAATTTTTGATTGAGATAGTAAATTCACAAGTTAAATACAGTAACCCCTCAGTATCCACTGGAGGACTGGTTTCAGGACTAGCCCAGAAGATACCAAAACTGGAGGTGCCCAAGTCCCGGAGTCGGCCCTTCAGATCTGCAGTTGTGAACCGCAGGCTCAACCGACTGCAGATCATGAACACGGCACATCGTCAGAGGCTGGCTGAGTGTGCGGATGCAGACACAGGGGTATGGAGTGCTGACTGTAAATTTACTCAAAAAAATGCATTTATAAGTAGACCTGAGCAGTTCAAACCCATGTTGTTCAAGGGCCAACTACAATGTAACATTGTTATTTACAAATGGGTTTTATGGGAAACCCATTTAAAAATAAATACCTACTTTTTAAAATAGGAAATTGGATTCTGAGAATGTAAGTAAAAATGACTTCAAGACTCTTCAGTTTATCTAACTGATTAGGTATTAGACGCCTGGTACGCAAATATGAACACTAATATTAGGAAAACATCTCCATTCTCTAGCAAATTTAATGACACTGAATTGCTATTTTGTTTATGCTATCAATTCTGATTTAATTTTCCTGTAGTGCTATCTCTGAATAACTAATTAACTTTGATATTTCACATTACAATTCGTTGGCCACATCTTATTTTTTAATTCTTTAAAAATGAAAAGGTATGCATGTTCCTTCTTAAAAAGATTTTTTACATTTTCAATGCTTAATTATAAACTATAAACTAATATTAACATAAATCTAACAAGACATTTTTGAATGTGGGTAAAAACTACATTAAAATTTTTACTTCAAATTACAGTATAGATATTTCTCTCTCAATTTCAAAGATATCTTTAATAAAAGTCTTTAAAATTTTTTCTGAACCAAAATACTGAATACATAAACAACAGGGCAAAGAGAATACACATTATAGACTATCTAAGATTTTTTCATTTCCTTTTTCTATAGTACAAATGTTAAAATGTCACACCTAGACTGGTATAATGTATGATATTTGACAGAAAAAAATAAGAGATGTTGATAATGAATCAATTACTGTAAATAACCTAATTGTAAGTATTAATGTATATTTGTATTATTATGTGCTTTAAATTTAGTTTGATTACTTCATACCACCTATGTTTATTTTCTGCTGTAATAGGTTAATCAGTTACTAGTGTGTCAGCGTTTTGATCTGCTGGAAGGTACGTACCAAATGCACTGATATGTTAATTCTCAAATATGTAACTTGTTTTGCTGTAGTTCAGCCAACCCCTATTAATTAAAGCACTTCTTATGTCTAAGGAAAACTAAACTTTGAAATATGAAGAGAATAAATAGAAGGTCTTTAGATGATGAAAAGGTGAATGTGATAGTAGTCTTCTCATGAGACAAGAGAAAGATACGGCTCCAGATTACACCTGAAAATTCTGGTCTGTGTTTTAAGTCTTGCTAAGCAGTAGGTCTGTTTCCTGAAAGAGTCTGCCTATCCTGAATTCCTCAAATACTGGTATTTCAGAGAAGCAATGATTCCAGATTTCTCTGGAATTCTGCTAGTAGAAGCAGAATGCAGGTAAATTTCTGGGCGGCCCAATTCCTAATTCCACTCCTTAGTCTGAGAAATTAAACTGCCCTTTAGAATTCAACTGTTTTCGTTTATTTCCTCCACTTAGAACAAATATTTATTTCATTTAGATGAAGCTGCAGTACATGTAAATAAAATGAAATTGACTGTCATTAAAAAAAAATAGTATCACCATCGACGACCTTTCTTACTGACATTAGAGAATCTAAGACTAAAATAGGCATTCATGGTTTTGTTTAATTAATAAAAGCATTCCAATATAGACATATTATAAATGAGTGCTTTGGGAGAATTTTTCTTGCTAGCTTACACTAAATGCTTTATTTTATGAAAGACCATTTATTCCAGAATTCCCATTGAGTACCTATAATGAACAAGCCATTTTGAAAGTATCAAAGAAGAGTCTGACCTGGCCTTGCCCTGAAGGGCTTGCCCTAAAATGTGAGAGTGGCTGTACTTAAATAAAATACACGGTATGAAGTAATAAAAGTCATGAGAGAGGTAGGAACCAATTGTGGGGACTCACAGGACATAAACAGTCACAGTAACTTGCAATTTCAATTATGATAAAAATAGCAAAAACATTTAGAAAAATCTAACCAGCTATACTACAGGGAACTAGTTCTGCAAACTAGTGATGCTCAGAGCATGGTCACTGGGCCAGCACCACCAACATCATATGGAACGTATTAGAGCTATCAAATTCCCAGGCTTTATCACAGACCCCCTAAATCACAGAATCCAGAGGCGGGGCTCAGCAGTCTGTGCTTTCTCAAGCCATCCAGATGGTTCTGATGAAGGCTCAAATTTCTGAACTGCTGCTCTAAATGACACTTTCACATGATTTAACACTGGGCAGTTATTTAAAAGACTGAGACAGCTCTACAGAATTGTCAGGAATATCTCCAAGGTATATTGCTAACTGTTAAAAGCAATTACAAAGTTAGTGCATATAGTAGCATGTGTATGTGTGTGTGTGTGTGTGTGTGTGTGTGTGTGTGTGTGTGTGTGTGTGTAAAATACATTTAGGTTTTGCATATGTTTGAGATATCTCTAGAAGGATGCATATGAAATTGGAGAAAGAAGAAGAAATAAAATAGGCCTGGGAGGAAGAATTATTTTTAATTTTATACTCTCCTTTGCATTTTAAAATTTGTGCCATATATATGTAATTCTTAATCATAAAAGAAATTAAATCTAAAAGGCAGCCAGAAATTTTTTCATAAATCTTGAATCATGATTTAACTTTGAATGTTAAATCAGAATGAATACCTATCAAATATGCTGGTACAATAAGAAAACATATGTTTATATGCCCAAAAACCATTAAAAAGTGACGAAATTCTATAACTAATTCTGTGACTAAATTCTGTTTCAAAGGTTAACAGTAAAACATAATGTTATATGCATATCAGAGCAACATATGTATATCAAAATAAACATATACTCACTAAAGTACATTTGAAATTAAGAAAACTTAGGAGGAAAAAGTCATCCATATGTAACTGGTAAGTTTCTTCTGAAGGCTTTTAAAAATATTTCTTTGATGAGGTCTTTAAAATAATGTTTAATCACTGTCCATCTAATTTTTTATATTTATCCACTTAATTTTTTTTATCCTGAAACCCAACATTTTAAATAGCTACACAATAATCCTCAAGAGAGGATACTACACATTGCCTTCTGTTTCTGGATATTTACTTTTCTTCTGTTTTATTTTTTTCTTTTCTAAGTAGTGCAGTAGTTAATGTTTGGTGCAGAAAGCACTTTTTAAAAAAATTAGGATTGTTTTATTTGCATAATCACAGAAGTAAAGTTATTAGGACAAAAGTTAATACTTCCATTTGCCTGCAAAAGAGGTGAATTTGAATCTGTCTTATGTGGTTAATATTTGAGACTGCTATCTCTGTTAATTTAGCATAGGTAAAATATTTTTTATTGGTTTCTATTAGACAGACTGAAAACCCAAGAAAGTCATTTTCACATCCTGTAGGAAGGAAAAGATGAAGAGGAGTAAAATTTAAAATAACTCAAAACATAATGGTAACAGGTTAATTTCTCTGAAATTCAAAATGACACAAAAAAGCTATGCATGGAATTTTAGCAGTAAAAAGAACCAAAGAGTAGCTAGCATCACTTCTATTTTTCTGTGTGAGAAAATATGGATACTAATGAAGAACCACTTAAAGCCAAGCGGTTTCTTACATAACTTACTCATCTTATTCACATTTGAACATAATTTGATATGCAATTTATACAAGTCCCTTTGGCATTAATAAATCACCATATTGTTTCATTCTTTAGTCCTTAGCCATTTTGAAACTAACAAAACATATGATGTCATGGACAATCAAGGACAGAGAATTTACTTTGCAGAAGAGAAAAGCAACTGTTTCCTCAGACATTTCTGTGGACCTTCAAGGCCTTTTACCATGACAATTTATGATAACAGAGGCTGTGATGTCATCACTATGCATAAAGCTCTAAGATGGAGCTGTTGCTGGAGTAACTGCTGCCTACAAAAGGTCAGTACATATTATTTCTACCATGTGATTTAGAATGTATTTGAGTTCCTTCAGAAAAGCATCAACCCTGGGCAGTATGCTAAAATTAAAACATTAGGTTTGGCTACAAAGGATTGTCCGGAATGAAGTATGTCAGAGAGAGAATCATATATTCATACCTCATACCTGCAGGATAAAAATCATGCATATAACTGTAAATATTTTTAAGGCAATGAAAGTCACAAGAAATTGAGAGTTTTAGAACTTTTTTACTCTAAAATATTATTGTGATTTTTATTTGCATTTCCCTGCTTGTTAGATATTGAATATCTTTTATGTAGTGTTTAAATCTGTTGCACATTTTTAAATGAATCTATTTGTCCTGTTAAGTTATAAGAATTTTTAGATAGTCTGAATATAAGCCCTTATATATAAAAGTGGAAGGAAGGAAAGGAAGGGCAGGGAGGAAAGGAAAGGAAGGGAAGGCAGGAGGGGAAGGGAGGAAGGGAAGGAAAGGAAGAAAAAGAGCAAGCTAGCTAACAGAAGTATATTCAGGGAAACAATGTCTCTCAAACCCTCATCTCCTGAGTCTGCTGCTGTATTCTTCTTCAGAGGCAATTGCTATTATGAGTTAGGTATTCTTCCAGAAATATTCTATGAATATTTATGTAACAGATGTATATTTGTGCTATATGTGTGCTATATATGTGTGTGGGGGGGTGTGTTTTAAACACAAATGGTGAACATTCTTTTACAATTTTTTAACACATAACATGGCTTGTAGATTGTATAAGTATGAACAGAGCTTCTTCATTCTCATAAATGGCTGCATAATAACCCATTGTATGGATGATATACCATAATTTATTCAACCAGTCTCTATCAGTTCTGATGAACTGGGCTTCAAATCACAATGAACATAAAGAATTTTAACGAATTCACATTTTAGATAATAAATAGTTTTTGGTGTAACTGGAGTTTTTAAGGCATATCTCTTGGGCATGGAAATCTTAAAAAGTGATCCGCATAAGCCCCCAGAGAATAGTTTATTAATTACTATTCTAACTGCCCTCATTTTTTCAAACATTCTTTTAATAACTTTGTTTCTAATTACAAAAGTAATGCATATTCAGTGTTAAGACCCTTGGAAAACAGAACAACACGGAAAAAAAGTGCTGTGTGTCTGGCCACCATCTGGAGACAGCCACTGCTAACAATTCGGCATAGGCCCTTTCTTTGCACACGTACCCACTAATATATATGCATACACACTTACATTTTTTTTAACATTTTTTATTGATTTATAATCATTTTATAATGTATTAAATTCCAGTGTAGAGCACAATTTTTCAGTTATACATGAACATATATATATTCATTGTCACCTTTTTTCCTCTGTGAGCTACCATAAGATCTTGTATATATTTCTCTGTGCTATACAGTATAATCTTGTTTATCTATTCTACAATTTTGAAATCCCAGTCTATCTCTTCCCACCCCCTGCCCCCTTGGCAACTACAAGTTTGTATTCTATGTCTATGAGTCTGTTTCTGTTTTGTATTTATGCTTTTTTTTTTTTTTTTAGATTCCACATATGAGCGATCTCATATGGTATTTTTCTTTCTCTTTCTGGCTTACTTCACTTAGAATGACATTCTCCAGGTGCATCCATGTTGCTGCAAATGGCGTTATGTTGTCGGTTTTTATGGCTGAGTAGTATTCCATTGTATAAATATACCACCTCTTCTTTATCCAGTCATCCATTGATGGACATTTAGGCTGTCTCCACGTCTTGGCTATTGTAAATAGTGCTGCTATGAACATTGGGGTGCAGGTGTCATCCTGAAGTAGGGTTCCTTCTGGATATATGCCCAGGAGTGGGATTCCTCAGTCATATGATAAGTCTATTCCTAGTCTTTTGAGGAATCTCCATACTGTTTTCCACAGTGGGTGCACCAAACTGCATTCCCACCAGCAGTGTAGGAGGGTTCCCCTTTCTCCACAGCCTCTCTAGAATTTGTCATTTATGGATTTTTGAATGATGGCCATTCTGACTGGTGTGAGATGATACCTCATTGTAGTTTTGATTTGCATTTCTCTGATAATTAGTGATATTGAGCATTTTTTCATGTGCCTTTTGATCATTTGTATTTCTTCCTTGGAGAATTGCTTGTTTAGGTCTTTTGCCCATTTTTGGATTGGGTTGTTTGGTTGTTTCTTATTAAGTCATATGAGCTGCTTATATATTCTGGAGATCAAGCCTTTGTGGTTTCATTTGCAAAAATTTTCTCCCATTCCGTAGGTTGTCTTTTTGTTTTACTTCTGGTTTCCTTTGCTGTGCAGAAGCTTGTAAGTTTCATTGGGTCCCATTTGTTGATTCTTGCTTTTATTTCTATAGCTTGAGTAGACTGTTCTAGGAGAACATTTTTGATATGTATTTCAGATAATGTTTTGCCTATATTTTCTTCTAGGAGGTTTATTGTATCTTGTCTTATGTTTAAGTCTTTGATCCATTTTGAGTTGATTTTTGTGTATGGTGTAAGGGAGTGTTCTTGCCTTCTTTTACAAATGGAAAAATTAATTTCAGAGAGGTAAGTGACTTATCCACATTTCATGTTGTTGGTGAGCAGCGGCAACAGATCTCAATTCAGGGGTTTCAACATCTAAATCCTGGGTTTCAGACTTCCAGTCAATTCCCAAATATAGGGCACGCCTTAAAGTCAGAAAGTTCTGTTCATATATACAAAAAGTTAAAAGGTCACAACATTGTAAAATGATTATAAATCAATAAAAAATGTTTAAAAAAAGTTAAAAGGTAGCATGTAAGTAAATACAGTGTAACTTACAAATCAAACTTATCTCATTTGATCAATGTTCTATTTTTCAATATTTTATAGCTAAAAGTTGAGGCTCCTCCAGGAGAAATAATTGGATATGTTTATCAATACTATCACCCATTTTTGCCAATGTTTAAAATATAAAATGAAAAAAAGGAGGATGTAATGAAAATCAGAGGGCCATGTGTGCTTTCTAGCTGTCTCAAAGAACAAAATTTTAATGTGAGTAATTCATTATGTTTTAAGATTATCATGTTCAAATTAGTTAATAGCTTGATAATTTTCTAGTAAAATAATTAATAAATGTGATTAAAAGAAAACAAAAACATTATCATGTTATTGCTAGAACTATTTGCCTATTTTTAATTGAATATCTAATTCATAGTTTCTTTTCTTAAACTCTACAGTTTGTGCAGCTTGTAAGGCACCTTTATAAGCTATATTTTAAGTATACAGTTATCAGGGGGAGGATATAGCTCAGTGGTAGAGTGTGTGCTTAGCATGCATGAGGTCCTGGGTTCAATCCCCAGTACCTCAGTCAATCAATTAATCAACCTAATTACCTCCCTCCCCTCCAGAAAAGGTTTTTATAAAGTGTTAACTATATAGTTATCAAACAACAAGTTTTGTATTTAATATTTCGTAGAATATTGAAACAGAAAATTAAGCATTATTGCAATGGACAATGACAATTCAGCATTAATTATAGATAATACATTAATGCTAATTTTTATAAAATTCTAAAACTGGTATGATACAATTTTATTACATTTTTATATGCTTACTGATTTATTTCTCAGATTATGTCCAAAATTCAGATAATAATTTTGAAAGTGAACTACTAAATATACTGAATACAGTTAATAAAGCTAGATAGTCCAGTACACTTGGTTAAATCTGGAGATTCCTAAACAACAGAGAATACTGTCTTGGTTTAATAAAATATTCAATTTGAAAAAAAGTACTGCCTTTCAGTATTCATCAAGGACATGTTTGCTTGTTTTAATATCTTTAATATCTAGTCAGGAATTTGGACACAACCTAGGTAAAATACTACCTGCTTTTTTTTTCCTCCTCTAGAGTATGTCAATTCAGTTTAGTGATACTAATTCTGATTAGCATTTGCACGTACTGATTAAGTAAAACATACTCTAATAATAACAATAGTAAGTTTAGCTTAGAAAAATTTAACAAAGTGCGCACACAGGACTCTTCTCTATTTCAAGTTGGAAACCAATGCAACAGAGTAGTCTATGCATAGAATTCTGGAAGCCAAAGCTACCTTGGCTCATTTTTTAATAATATCATTGGTTTATATCTCACATTGTAATACAATAAATTCTATTTTATTCTAGTATTTTGAGAACTTTCTCTAAGGTATATAAAATACTTCCTATTTCTTCTAATTTCGAAGCAAAGCCATTTTAGAGCTGGCACTTGTGGGTAATCTCCAAGAGTGAGGAGCAAGAAAGGGAGGCAAATGGTTCTGTGAGAAAGTCATCTTGTGCATGAATGTGGACAAACCTTTTAATACTTTTGGCTATGAAAAAGAGGGCAGAAGCCAAGGACTTCCTAGTAATAGGACAGGACCACAGCGAGGCAAATAAAACATTGATCTCAGGTACAAAATTTAAAGGGGTATCAAAAACCTAGTAATTAAGATAAATGACATGTTTTAAACATCAAAATTAATGCAAAACAATCTGTTATAAACAAATACCAAAAATTTTAGTTAAGACCAAAACTCACTAAGCACTTGTATGACTTGTCTCCCTGCCTTACAATAATCCTGATCCTGGCTGGATGGGGGCACAGGGTGAACAGGAAGGTATCTTCATGAAAGGTATGTCCTTAGCATATTTTGATTTTAAAAGAAAGAAGCCAAATTGGAGGAAAAGTGTGGAGAAACGGCAGAAATTGAAAATCTGATGAACACTGTCTCTTATTTGGTATGAGACCCAAGGCTGTATGGAACTGGCCTTGAACAGGCATAGAGATGTCCCATTCATCATACCATGAAGGAAGCAGGGGGTGTTGGTACAGATACAACAACTTTCTAGGCTGGTGTCTAGGGTTTTCGTAAGTTTCTGTCCAGCTGCCTCGATTTTTTCTTCAATGTAAAATATAAGCTGTTTGCCAAGAATAAGGGGGAATGATGTGTTCAGAGTTGTGAAAAAACTGGGGAAGTTTTGACATAGTTATATAAAACTTTTCCATAGTTTTCTTTCCCCAAATTCCTTAACATTACTTACAAGGCTATGGAAGACCTAGCCCTGTAAACCTCTCTCTTCTCACTCATTTTCTATCACTACCCTCCTCACTCATTTCACTTCCTAATTCAGAGCATTTTCACATGTAGTTGACTTTCTCTAGGAGGCTCTCACTTTTCCTAGTTCTCTGTCACTAATTTCCATTGATCCGCCAAGTCTCAGTTTAAATGGTACTTTGCCTAAGAGGCTTTCTCTAAAACCATCCCCCGGATTCTTTCAGTCTGCCTATCATCTCCCTATTATGCTGCATCATAGCACCCTACCTTTTCATCTGGCATTCACTACCAGACAAGTAGTAGGATTTATCACAGATTTATTGTTATGTTCGCATGAGTATCTCCAATGTTGAGAAATGAATATTTTGTATGAGAAGTGATGCCCTGAGGAGTCTAGATAAGTGCAGGAGAAAAGCGGATGAGGAAAAGATAGAGCAATTCAGAAAATTAGTATCTCTTAGAAAAGAGTTAACTAGCTGAACAGCTAGTGGTTTTCATTTTGCAATTAAATCAATTCTCCAAATTATATGTATTAACATAATTGTATATATAATGTGCATTATATATAAAGATTATATATTATATGTGTATGTATACAAACACATACATAAAATCAGTTGTATATAATCAATTTGAAAATCTCTTTTTATATAGAAATTGTCTGTAGATGTTTTTATAGGCTATTATGTGTCCATATTGCTTATTCTTTTTATTGTAGGGTACAACCATAGTTATATTACAGCTTGCTTGATTATTACTCATATAGGTCATATTTAATTACTAAAACTGATATAGGAATACCTATTCTTTTTATTTCAGAGATTTTATCTAAGACTATATATATATTTTTTATTTTAGTTATTGTCCCTGGATGAAGAAATAGTAATTGGTAAGATTTCAAAACAGTGGGCTGGATTTATGAGGGAACTATTCACCAATGCTGACAAATTTGGGATCCAGTTTCCATTTGATCTTGATGTTAAAGTAAAAGCACTGATGCTTGGAGCAAGTTTCCTCGTTGTGAGTCTATTTTTATTCTATTTAGCTGAACATTAACTTTCTGAGATTTTAACTACACCTTTGCCAATATTTCTCCTCAAATCATCAATTGCAATCTGTGCTTTTGGTCTAATCTTCAGTCCCCAAATCACTTCATGGACTAGTGTTCACACTGCAAAGGAAATAAAAACTAGAATGTCTTGGAAACGTGATTGTTAAAGTTAAAATCCTTTGCCTTAATGAGAAACAAGACTAAGTCACTGAAAATAGGGGGATAATGGCTCATTCAATGTAATTTATTGTTATTTCCAATAATTTAAAACTTCATTTTAAAAGTACCATTATTTTGCATTTTAATTCAAAAGTAATGCATTGTTATTTGGAAACCATAGATATGTAGAAATATTTTAAAAAATGTCACTTGATTATAATTGGATCTTAGGGGCACAATGAACATAAGCAACTACCTTCATTCTCCAAATGTAATGAAATGACAGAAAACAGCAAGAGAGGTATGCAGGGCTGAGTCATGTAGTATTAAGAAAATTTGAAGAAAGAGAAACATACACAGAGTAGATAGCAGATCAAATGAAAGTGAGAAAAAGAATAGTGAACTGAGAGATATAGTTGAAGAAATTATTCATAATGCACTACAGAGATAAGGAAATACAAAAGTGAGGAGTTCCAAATAATTAAGATAGGATAGAGAATAAATAATCACTAAAAAGTTTCCAGAACAAAGAAACGTGAATCCAGAAATTCATAAAGGACAATCCTATGTAATTTTATTAAAAATTAACATCTATATAAACCAGAGTGAAAAAGCAGAACAACAAAGAAAAATAACCCAAAAGAATCAATAAATCTCCCACAAGGAATTAGACTGACAACTGACTTCTCAACAGAGTGGAAACCAGAGAAAGTAGAATATCTTCAAAGTATTGATTAAAAAAAAAATCTTAACTCTCAAATTCTATTTTCTTCAAAAGTACAAATCTCAAGGATAAAACAAAAATACATAAATTAGTTTTTTTAAAAACACAGAGTTTTACACACACAGATCATTTCTAAAGGAGATAATTCAGGAAGAAGGAACACAATCTGAGAAGGATCATCTGAAGTTCAATAATACTCATGAGCAAATAAAATGCTAACCATACTTGTGAATGTAAACATGCTTTTAAAAATAATGTCAGAAGTGGTTCAAGATAGTGGCATAAGAACAGCCTGAACTCATCTCCTACCATGGGCATACCAAATCTACCGCTACATAGGGAATAATTCCCTCTGAGAAAAACCTGACAACTAGCTAAACAGCTCTTCAACAGTATACGGTAAGGATCACGTCAAGATGGGTTGGAAAGGCAGAGATGTATTCTCACCCAAAAACCCACACTTGGTGCAGTGACCCACAACCAGGAGAAATCTCACAAATATGGAGCTTCTCCCCAAGAAGAAAGGGGTTCATGCCTCCCTTCAGGCATCCCAGCCCTTGAGATCTGCAATGGAGAGACAGACTAGCCTGCAAAACATCTGGGCTTGGAAGCCAACAGGACTTATGTCCAGGAGACTCAAAGTGCTGTAGGGAACAAAGTCTTAAAGGACTCATAGACAGACTCACCCTAGGACAGCAAACAGCAGTTTGAAAAACATCTAAACTAAATGATATTAGCTAGTAAAGAAGATTCACTAGCTAATCTAAAAACAACTGCTAAAGGGGCAGGGGCCTGTTGGGACTCTGATGATGAAGACACTGGTGTGCACCATTTTTATGCTCTCATTCTATCTTGTAACAGCCAGCACAGATGGTGCCACTTTTGCATTCTTGTTACCTTGCTAGTTCTGTGGTTGTACACTGCCTGCAGCCTTGCTAAAGCCAGCAGGCATGCCCTGGCCCCAAGCTCACCTGCAGCCCTGGCAAAGCCAACAGGTGTGTACAGTCCACAATGGAGATACCTCTTCATCACCTGGCTCTGGTAGCCAAGAGTGCTTGTTTCTGAGCCCCATGGGACTGAAACAATCAGAGAGTTCTTAAAAGGCTACCACCCCCCAGACCATGGTATAGACAGCAGACTGAAACACAGCTCCAGTCTTTCTGTGAAAAAGGCCTATTTACTGGTCCCAGAGCCTCAGCTTGAGGGGTAGGCTTCAAGTTTGTCACACAGCTAGAGGCTATAAAGCTGACCCCAGGGAATATAGGTAGGGAGATGCCATTTTTGCATTCTCTCTTGGCCTAGCTTCAGCTTTCTGGTATCTACCAGGAAGGAGCTTATACACTCATCTAGGGTGTGAATTTCTTCAAACGTCACTAAGAGGATTCCTCCAAATTACTTGATCTGGAGTCCAACTGGGTTTATGACAGCAATCCCACAGGACTATATATATTTGTATACCTTAGAAGCTGCTGCCTGAGAGTCTGGCTCCCAGTGAGCCTGAAACTAGGTACTGACTGAGATCCTTCCTTCTGCACAGTGACATGTCTTGTAACAGCCTCAACAACTAGGACCTATGAAGACTAAATGTGGGTGCTTAGACAATCACAAAGGTTTGAGAGATAACCAAGAGCTAAGGAAAGGTCAAAGGACATGGTTCATCTCCTGTAGAAGGCCATTTCTTCAGGATTGGGAGAGGTAGCTCCTTTGCCTAACACAGAAACAAACATAGAGAGTCAAGCAAAATGAAGAAACATGCAATAAATGAAAGAATAAGGGAAGACACCAAAAAAAAAAAAAAAAACCCACTTCAAATAAGAGCAACACAAAGAGATCCACACCAAGATACATTATAATTAAGATGTCAAAAGTTAAAGAGAGAATCAAAAGCAGCAAGAGAAATATAACCTGTTACATACAAGGGAACCCCCATGAGGCTATCAGCAAATTTTTCAATAGAAATTTTGTCAGCCAGAAGAAAGTGGCATGTTATACTCAAAGTGCTGAAAGGAAACGTTCCAACCAAGAATATTCTACCAGGCAAGATTATCATTAAGAACAGAAGGAGAGAGAGAGCTTTCCAGATCAGCAAAGACTGTAATAGATACTCAAATATAATTTAAAAAGGAATTTAGTGATAATACTAAAGAAAGTCATCAAAACACAAGGTAAGGGAACAAGAGAAAAAGAGAAGAACTATAAAACAGCCAGAAAACAATGAACAAAAATGCCAGTAAATACATGCCTATCAAAAATGACTTTAAATGCAAATGGACTAAAGTCTCCAATCAAAAGACATAGAATGGCTGAATGAATGAAAACAAGAACCATCTATGTGCTGCCTACAAGACAGTCTCTATAGATGTAAGGACACACAGACTGAACGTGAAGAGATGAAAAATATGTTTCATATAAATGGAAACCAAAAGAAAGCTGGGATAGCTATATCAGACAAAATAAATTTTAAACACTGTAATATAGACAAAGATGGGAATTACACAACAATAAAGAGTCAATCCAACAAGAAGATGTAACGTTTGTAAATATTAATGCACTCAACAAAGGGGAACCTAAATATATAAAGCTAATATTAATAGACCAAAAGGGAGAAATTGACAGCAGTACAATAGGAATACATTAATACCTCACTTACATCAATGAATAGATCATCCAAACAAAATCAATAAGGAAGGATCAGCTTTAAATGACACATTAAACTTGATGGATTTAATACATAGAACATTCCATCCAAAAGCAGCAGAATACCCTTCTTCTTAAGAGCACATGGAACATTCTCTGGGCTAGATCACATGTTAGGCCATAATACAAGCCTCAATAAATCAGAAGATTGAAATTGTATCAAGCATCTTTCTGACCACAATGATTTAATACTAGAAATTAATTACGAGAAAAATGAAAAAATCACAAATATGTGGAGCTCAAATAACATATTATGTAACAACCAATGGGTCAACCATAAAATCAAAGAGAAACCAGAAAATACCTTGAGACAAATCAAAATGGAAATACAACATGCCAAGATCTATGATATGCAGCAAAACTGGTTCTAAGAGGGAAGTTCATATCAAAACAAGCCTACTTCAAAAAATAAAAGTCTCAAACAATCTAACTTTATACCTAATAGAAATAGAAAAAGAACAAACAAAGCCAAAGGTTAGTAGAGGGAAAGAATTAATAAGATCAGAGCAATAACAAATGAAATATAGACTAATAAGACAATGGAAAAGATCAATGAAACTAAGAGCTGTTTCTTCAAAAAGATAAGTAAAATCGACAAATTTTACCTAGACTTATCAAGAAAAAAGAAGGATCAAATAAATAAAGTCAGAAATAAATCAGAAGCTACAACAGATACCAAAAAATACAAAGGATTATGAGAGACTACTATGAACAATTATATGCCAACACATTGGACAACCTAGAAGAAATGACCAAATTCCCAGAAACATACACTCTTCTGAGACAAATTCATGAAGAAACATAAAATTTGAATAGACCGATTACTAGTAAGGATATTAAACCAGTAATGAAAAACCTCCAAACAAACAAAAGTCTAGGATCGGATAGCTTCACTGGTGAATTCTACCAAACATTTAAAGAAGCTTTAATACCTATTCTCACACTATTCCAAAAAATTGAAGGAGAGAGAATGCTTCCAAACTCATTTTTATAAGGCCAGCATTACCCTGATACCAAAACCAAACAGTAACACTACAATAAAATAAAATTACAGGTCAACATCCCTGATGAACACAGGTACAAATATCCTCAACAGAAAATGAGCACATTGAGTTTAACAATACATTAAGAGGATAATAAACCATGACCAAATGGAATTAATTCCAGGGATGCAAGGAATTATAACATCTGCAAATCTACCCACATGAGACACATTAACAAAATGAAATATAAAAGCATATAATCATCTCAATAGAGGTAGAAAGGCTTTTGACAAAATTCAACATCCACTTATGTTAAAAACACTCAACAAAATAGAGGGAACACACATCAACATAATAAAGGCCGTATATGACAAGCCCACAGCTAACATCATAGTCAATGGCAAAAAGCTGAAAGCTTTTCCTCTAAGATTAGGAACAAGACAAGGATGCTTACTCTCCTGACTTTCATTCAACAGAGTATTGGAAGACCTTGCTAGAGCAATTAAATGATAAAAAAGAAATAAAACGTATTCAAGTTAGAAAGGGAGGAATAAAACTGTCATTATCTGCAGACAACACAATTTTATACATAGAAAACTTTAAGAACTCTACCAAAAAACTGTTAGAACTAATAAGCTAAATCAGTAAAGGTACAGGTATAAAATTTATATACAAAAAGCTGTTGTGTTTTTATACACAAATAATGAACTATCAGAGACAAAAGTTAAGAAAGGACTCTCATTTAAAATGGACTCAAAAAGAATAATATAACTAAGAATAAATTTACCAAGGAAGTGAAAGACCTGTACACTGAAAACTATAAGATATTCATGAACAAAGCTAAAGAAGATACAAATAAATGGAAAGATATTATGTACTCATGAATTGGAAGAATTAATATTGTTAAAATGTCCATATTTCCCGAAGAAATCTACACATTCAAAGCAATCCCTATCAAAATTCCTAAGACATTTTTCACAGAAATCAAACAATCCTAAAATTTTTATGGAACCAAAACAGATCCTGAAAACCAAAGCAATCTTGAGAAAGAAGAACAAAGATAGAGGCATCATGCCCCTTGATTTCAAACTATATTAAAAAGCCACAGTAATCAAAACAGTATGTATGATACTGACATAAAAAAGCAGCCTAAATGTCCATCAACAGATGACTAAATAAAGAAGATGTGGTATATTTATATGATAGAATACTATTCAGCCACAAAAACCGACAACATAACGCTATTTGCAGCAACATGGATGTTCCTGGAGAATGTCATTCTGAGTGAAGTGAACCAGAGAGAGAAAGAAAAATACCATGTGAGATCGCTCATATGAGGAATCTAAAAAAAAAAAAAAAAAACATAAATACAAAACAGAAACAGACTCATAGACATAGAGTACAAGCTTGGGATTGCTGGGGGGACAGGGGGTGGGAAGGGACAGACTGGGATTTTAAAATGCAGAATAGATAAACAAGATTGTACTGTATAGCACAGGGAAATATATGCAGGATCTTGTGGTAGCTCACAGCGAAAAAAATGTGACAATGAATATATGTATGTTCATGTATAACTGAAAAATTGTGCTCTACTCTGGAATTTGACACAACATTGTAAAATGACTATAAGTCAATAAAAAATGTTAAAAACAACAACAACAACAACAACAACAACAAACAAACAAAGAAAAACAGCCCCTTCAATAAGTGAAACAGGACAGAGACCCCCAAAATAAGCCCATGCATATATAGTCAATTAATTTATGATGAAGGAGCCAAGAATATACAATGGGGAAAGGACAGTCTCTTCAATAAATGGTGTTAAGGAAACTGGACAGCCACATGCAAAAGAATAAAATTAGGCTACTATCATAGATCATGCACAAAAATTAACTCAAAATATTTTAAAGACTTGAATATAAGACCTGAAACCATAAAAGTCCTGGATGAAAACATAGGTGATAAGCTCCTTGACATTGGTCTTGGTGAGGATTTTTGGATATGACTCCTAAGGAAAAGACATAAAAGGCAAAAACAAACAAGTGGGACTATATCAAACTAAAAATCAAGGTTACCATCAACAAAATGAAAAGGCAACCAACTGAATGGGAGAAGATATTTATAAATTATACATCCAGTAAGGGGTTAATATCCAAAATATAACTGTAACTCATACACTCCATAGTTAAAAAATGAACATTCTGATTTAAAAATGGGAAGTGGATCTGAATAGACATTTTCCCTAATAAGACATATAGATGGCCAACAGGCACATGAAAAGGTACTCAACATCACTAATCATCAGCAGAATGCAAATCAAAACCTTGATGAGATATCACCTCACATTGGTTAGAATGACTATTATCAAAAACACAAGAAATAAGAAGTGTTGGCAAGGACATGGAGAAAAGTGAACCTTGTGCACTGCTTGTGTAAACGGGTGCAGCCTCTATGTAATTCAGTACAGAGCTTCTCAAAAAATTAAAAATATAACATCCATATGATCCAGTAATTCACTTCCAGGTATTTCCCTTAGAAAATAAAAAATTTAACTTGAAAATACTGCACCCTCAAAGTAGACAACTTATGGAAATAATCTATTGTCCATCAATGGATAAGTGAAAAAGAAAGATGTGTTGTGTACACACACACACACACACACACACACACACACACGGGAATACTACTCAGCCATAAAAAAGTACGAAATCTTGTCTTTTGTCACAATGTATGAATTTTGCCAAATGCAACAACATGGATGGACCTCCAGGGTTTTATAGTTAGTGAAATCTGTCAGACTGAGAAAGACAAATACCATATGATTTCACTGATATGTGGAATCTAAAAGACAAAACAAACAAAACTAAATTAAACTACTAGATACAGAGAAAAGATTGGAGGATGGGCAAAATGGGTTAAGGGTCAAGATGTACAAACTTCGAGTTATAAAATAAATAAGTCATGGGATGTAATGTACAGCATGGTTACTATAGTCAATAACATTGTATATTTGAAAGGTTCTAAGATAGTAAATATTAAAAGTTCTCATTATAAGAAAAAAAAATTGTAACTTTGTATGATGACAGATGACAACTAGACTTATTGTAATGGTCATTTTGCAGTGTATACAAATATTGACTCATTATGTTGTATATCTGAAACTAACATAATGTTATATGTCAATTATACCTCAATTAAAAATAATAATAGCTGTAGGCCCCCGCCTGAAGGCTCTAGAGAATAAGCCATGGGCTGAACTGATAAACTGTGAGAAATGTCACGTAGCTGGCTGGGTAAGAGATGGTCTATTTAATGTATCCAGTATGGACGGCTGGATAGCCAATGACGGGTAAGATCCTCAGAGGAGGACAACCTAAGACAGGCACAGCCGGCTGGGTAAGAGATGGCCTACTTAATGAAGTTTCATGACAAACTTTAAAACAATCTGTCCTTGATCATGTAATAACCTGTGCTTACTGCAGAAGCCTGGGAACCTGGAGCCTGGGAACCTAAATAGCTTAAAATTATTAACATTGTTATAACTTAGATGATATGTGAGGCACCATGCATGTTCTATATAAATCCTTTTCTAAGAATCAATAAACAGAGAACTGCTTCGCTTCTCTCCTCACGGTGTTCGTGTGTACATGATATCGCGCCACTGACAACAGCAAATGTCTAATTTGTGAGGTCAAAAAGAAGCAAAGCTAAAATAATAGGGAAAAAATTATATAAATTGTGAGAAAATGATCAGAATTACAATGTTGTAATGTCCTTGTATTGTTCAGGAGGTGAGTTAAGTTAAATATGAATGTTAGTTTTATGGACAACCAATAAAACAATGAAATAGACTGTACCTCAAACTAGTAGAGAGAAAAATGAGAATAAAACACAAGCAAGCAAGCAAACATATAAAAAATCCATTTGAGGGAAAAAGAAAGAGAAAAAAGCATAGAGAAAATGGGGCAAACAGAAATAGGAATTAAAATGGTAGAAATAAATCTACCTATTCAGTTATATTAAGATGTCAATTAAATATATTCTATACAATATTTTATAATTACCACAATAAATATAAATGGTCAAAGCTTGCAAGTAAAATGATACATATTGCTCAATTTGATTTTTAAATTATCTGTAGGCTCTGTATAGGAGACAAATTACTATAATGACAAAAAAATGAAAGAAGAAAATATGGGGAAAATTAACAGAAAAATACTAACCACAAATAAGCTAATAAAGCTAACTTATTACCAGGTAAAAAAGTAGACTTTAAGACAAAAAACACTGTTAGGGACAGAGGCAGAGAGGGTAACTACATAATGATAAAAGTTCTATTCAAAAGAAGATACAATAATCCTAGGCTCCTGTGCACCTAATATAAACCTCAATATAGAGAAAATGGTATGTGGTTAGTGACAAACTCATCATTATAGTGGGTGCATACTTTTCAATTTTTACTTGATGCAGAAGACAGAACCTTAGTAAAGTTATTTAAATTTGAACAACAAAATGAACAAGCTTGATGTAAAACTTTGTATCAAGCAAGTAGACAGTATACATTGTTCTCAAACTTTTTTTTAACACCAATTTTTCTCCTATTGGGCCAAGAAACAAGTCTCATGGAATTGGTGTCATCTGGACCATGATATCTGAGCTAGTAATACTAAATCAGAAGTTGATAAAGAAACATTTTAAAATACTTTGTACATATGTAAATATGTAAATAACTCAGGGATAAAAAGTAATGTGTAATGAAATTTTAAAAATATATCAGATTGTATAATAACTAGCATATGACATGTTAAAAATTTTGGATATAACTAAAAATGTTAAAGAGAAATGTATAGCTGTAAAAACTTATTGAAGAAAAGAAGAAAAGTGAAAATTAATGAACCTAGTACCTATCTCCAAAAAGTTAGTAAAAGAACAGAACAAACCCAAAGGAAGCATAAGGAAAGAAATACTGAATTATTGATCAAAGATAAATGAACAAACAGATCCACACCTGGTCTCTGGATGAAAAAGAACTTTCAAAGCAAGTAAATCATACAGTAACGGATTGCTAAATTAGAAATATTTTAAACTTCTGTACCTCAAAACAGATCATACCATTAAATATTCAAAAGCAAATAATAGAGTAAAATATGTTTCAAATATGACCAAGAATTAATATCCTTATATTAATAAATGTTTACTTAAATGAGAAAAAAATATCAAATTCCAAATGGAAATGGACAAAGAATATGAAAAACTAATTTATACAGCCATTAAAGAAGGAATACAAATAACCAATAACCATATTAACAACATTTCAAAAACATGAAGAAAAAAAACAATAAAATATCCCTTTTCACTTTTATTTCCCCGAATGATGAACTGAATGCTGATGAAGTTTTAAGGATTCAAACACTCATGAGCTACAGGTGCAATTTTGGGGGAACAAATGGAAAACATCTATCAAAAAAATTAATGTTTATATTTTCATATGCATTAGTTTCTTCCAAAAAACATCAGGAGATGCATACAAACAATTATGTGTATTCTAGTAAATAGAAATGTATATCCTATGTAGCAAACTTCACTCTAATAAATAAAAAAATTAAAACCTAAAATTTAAGGTATGAGATGTATTAAGCACATTAAGAGATATTTCTAAAACAGAATGTTAAAGACTCAAAATAAATGTTCATAAATGAACTTTAATGACATGAATATTCAGCATATACTATGCAGTGAATAAAAAAAAGCAGCATATAAGCATATTATAATACCAGTTGCGTATTTGGAAGTAATTTGAGCCAAAATATTAATGGCAGACCTTGGGAGAATTGAAATGGTAAATTTTCCCTTCTCTCTTCATAAATTTTTCTATTTTGAATGTATATGAATGAAAAAATAAAGAGAGAAAATGAGGTGGAATTAGTTGCTGTTCTCTAAGTACCATTATATTCAAATGTATTATTTTAGTGTATTTAAGAGTAGTCAATCAATCATTGTTAAGCCCTTAGAAGTTAGTTCCTAATAGTTCTGATCCTCAGAATTCTATTTTAATATGTTTTATAATCATGTTATTATAACACAGGACCCAAAAAGCACTCTCATGTCTAAGGTCTGTACCCGTTTCTATTATTAAGCCTATCTAATGACATTTATTTTTCATTTTCATCCTAGGACTACATGTATTTTGAACTTTGGTCATAAGAATCATCCTGAAAGATTATGCCAGAGATTACTGGCAATAAAGTTCGCCACACCTCAGCAAGATTAAACAACTTTCACTTAGAGTATCTAAATAAAGTTTTGTTTCACTAAAACTATTTGTATGATTTTTTTCTGCATAATAAACCAACCCAAAATTTAGGAACTTAAAATGATGATTGTATCTAGTCTAGGATTCTGCTGTATAGTTCTCCTGGTCAAGACCTGGCTCACTCATGCACGTGCAGTCAATTAACAGATTGGCTGGGGACTGTCTCATCCCAGATGGCCTCATTCAGAAGTCTGGCTGTTGTCTGAGGCAACAGAGGCAACAGGCCACATAGCTTTCATCATCTAGGGAGCTATCCAAAGCTTTTACACATGATGACTATATTACAGAGGCAGCAAGGAAGCATGCTCAAATGTTCACGCTCACTTCAAGCCTCTGTTTCTGTTATATTTACTAATGTCCCATTCATTAGCCAAAGCAAGTCAAATAGCCAAGTCCAGATTGGAGGAGTGGAAAAATAGACTCAATTTCTTTATGGAATTTGCTGCAAAATATTGTGTGTGTGTTTTTCTTTAATCCCCTGCAATCTATCATTGTAGACCCTCTGGTTACAATTATTTCATTCTCTCCACATGCAAAGTATCCTCAACCCTCTCAGAACTTCCAAAACTCTCTTTCAACTATGGCATCAGGTTCAAGCCCAGTATCACGTGATCTGCATCTTCTGTGAATGCAAGTGAAGATACTGCATGCAGCTCCTCTTGATTCAGAGACTTTAAAACTAAAAAGAGACACTCAACTCTAGTAAGCCAAGGTCAAAACAACCACAATAAACAAATACTATCTTCATAGCAGTCATTGGTCAATAGCAATTTGAGAATTGAGAAGGGGACCAGTTCCCCTTATTCTGGTAACAGAGAATATTCTGCCCTCTGGTAGTGGCTCTCTAGTCCCTTGTTCTCTGTGGCTGTGCCCCCTGGGATTTGGACTCTTGCCTTCTCAGTTATTTTTTTCCCTTTCTAAATGAAATGGCCATGTTTTTAACTGAGTAGCTTTTGCAGCCTTCTTCCTACCTACTGAAAGTTGGAGACAGAAGTCTCTTTCCATTTTAAACTATCTCAATCTCTCTTAGTCTATGCTAGCCCAACTCTCTCAAAACCTATGTGGCTTTCGATGTATCAGAGTTAGCCCACTCTATTAGAAAAAGCCACGGCCAGTCTTCCTTTCAGGACAGGACTTACTCATAGCTAGCCTCGTTTCTCTACAAGATAGCTGGGTTCTAAAAGCAGCCAGAGAGCACAAGCACTTTTCAAGTCACTACTTACATCAAATTTGTTAATGTCCCATTGGCTAACTCAAGTCACATGGCTAAATGCACATTTAAAGGACGTTTAAAGAAATCCCACTTCTTGATGGGAGGCACTGTGAAATATTGTGAACATTTTTTTTCACAATCCATCGCATGATTTAACAGGTGATTTTTCTTGATTTGTGTTTGTCCTAGACTGAATATTTGTGTCCCTCACAATTGAAGTTTTGAAACCTAATCTCCAATGTGACAGTATTTGGAGGTGGGCCTTTGGAAGGTGATTCGCTCATGAGAATGGAGCCTACATGAATCGAATTGGTGCCCATGTAAAAGGGGTCCCAGAGAACTTCCTTGCCCTCTCACCATGTGAAGTTATAGCAAGCAGACAGCTGACTATGAATCTGGAAGGTGACCCTCACTTAATCTGCCAGAATCATGATCTTGGACCTCCCAGCCTTCAAAACTATGAGAAAAAAAGTTCTGTTATTTGTAAGCCACTCAGTCTATGGTGTTCTGTTACAGCAGGCCAAACTGACTAAGTCAGTGTTACCTATGAAATAGTTTTTAATATATGATTTTATTTTCCAATTCTATCTCATTGTATAACTGTCTGGTAATTATTTATGATGATTCTTAGATACGGTAGGTTTCAATGAGAGATAAGGTTCAAAGAACAGGTCACTCTACATCAGAACTATGCAGATCCTGTCCTAAGGGGAATAAAAGAGATAAAGACTCAGTGAAATATAGTAAAATGAGGCCTGAA
Organism: Camelus bactrianus; assembly: GCF_048773025.1. Classification (NCBI taxonomy): domain Eukaryota; kingdom Metazoa; phylum Chordata; class Mammalia; order Artiodactyla; family Camelidae; genus Camelus; species Camelus bactrianus. Next base: position 100,383,524 of record NC_133539.1, read on the forward strand.
TACTTCCACACAAAGGCTATTCTTCCTTATTACAAGCGTCTGGATACAGCAGCCCTTGTCATTCAAAGATTCTCATTTCAAGTTCTAGGTAAATCCTGTCCTAATGGTAAGGATTTCCACCTGGGGAAGAAAATAGCAGGTTTTTGTTTGCAAAAACTCATGCTTGGAACAAGGATGACTTGGATCATTCCAGATAGATGAAATAAAAAATTTGAAGGTGTCAGAAATGGCCCATCTAAAGAGAGAGGTGTAGACTTGAGGCAGCTATTGCCAGGGGGTAAGGATCAGTCGCCTACTCCCATTCAGTGATCCAGAGGGAAATGGACCCACATGTATGCCTACAGATGTTTACTGGGTGCTTGGCCTGGGAGACTGACATAAAAAACCCTATACTCTGGCCTAGTCAGGAGGAAGTAGAAGCCCTTGCCTTCAAGAGGACCACAGGACCTTGGTCTATGATCTTCTCCTCAGTTTTCTATACTCTGTAACATTCCTTAGCAGTCTTTTATGACCTTTTAGTTGGAGGACAACACACACACATCCTCAAAAAAAAAAAAAACCATGAGAATGAATCTCTCACCACAATGGTGAGAAGAGACTTGGAATCAAATTAATTTAAAGAAGAAACGCCATGTGCAGCAACATGGATGCTCCTGGAGAATGTCATTCTAAGTGAAGTAAGCCAGAAAGAGAAAGAAAAATACCGTATGAGATCGCTCATATGTGGAATCTAAAAACAAAACAAAACAAAACAAAACAAAAAAACAAATAAAAACAAAAACAAACAAACAAAGCATAAATACAAAACAGAAACAGACTCATCGACATAGAATCCAAACTTGTGGTTGCCAAGGGGGCAGAGGGTGGGAAGGGATAGACGGGATTTCAAAATTGTAGAATACATAAACAAGATTATACTGTATAGCACAGGGAAATATACACAAGATCTTATGGTAGCTCACAGAGAAAAAAATGTGACAATGAATATATATATGTTCATGTATAACTGAAAAATTGTGCTCTACACTGGAATTTGACACAACATTGTAAAATGATTATAAATCAATAAAAAATGTTAAAAAAGAAAAAGAAGGAGAAAATACCACAATTTTTGCTCCTAAATTCTGTGGAGCAGTTTAATTTCCAAGTTATCTGTCTCATTCTTAATTCCTGCTATGAAACTTACCTGCCTACAATCCCTGGAAGACACATCTGCTTTTCTCTCTCCATCAGGTCTGACTGAATCAGCATTTGGCACCACTGGGGTAAGATACTCATCCCCTCTAAACTGCGTCTGTGGTAATAATAACTAATTAAAGCATTGCTTGGAACATGAAATTAGATCATTTTTATCACAGTGCATGGTGCATACTGAACATTTAGTGAACGTTAGTGTTATTATAGCCATATTTAATTGAATGTTCATAGTTCAAATATCCACATATCCACAATGAAACATTGGTAGAAGAGTTGCAGAAAGCTGCAGAAAGTTGGTCTATAATAGAGTTTTAGAGCAAAGTAACTGGAATTTCAAAATGTACTTCAAAACAAGATGCTATTATGCATAGAAATCATTACCTGTTAGTCTCACCAGCTACTTATGTGAATATGACACTCTATCAGCCTCTGAGTAAAGCAGATCATACTAGCCAATACTATCCAAGTCACTCACCAAAATAAATCACTGACCAATGGCTGCTGACATTTTGGAGAAATGCCAGTGCTCCCAGTTATTAATTTCTGGACATTCATTAAGATAGTGGGCCTCAAACTTTAACACACATCAAAATCATGTGCAGGGATTATTAAAACACAGATTGCTGCACCCCATCCTCAGTGTATCTGATTCAGCACCTCTTAGGTGGGGCCTGATAATCTGCATTTCTAATAAGCTCCCAGGTGAAGCTACTGCCACTGCTGATGGGGACCACACATTGAGAATCTTAGCACTAGACTAAATTATGAGATTTCAGCTGGAATTTCATGAGCTTCTGAAAGGCCCAAGTGGAAAAAAATTAAGGAGGCTTATTAAACATGTTAGAGGACCGCTGGAATCATCCAAATTACCCCATCTTCAAATGTCAAGGTTGGAGATATTTAGGTAGCTACTACAGAATGTATTGTCGATTTAATGAAATCATAAGAATTATGCCAGCTCGCAGGAGCTACCACTGGGAACTTCCCCAGCTCTACCAAGGACTTTGGTATTTATTGCCTTTGAAAGTGCATGTGGGACGTTAGCTTTGCTGGCTCTTTCTGCCCTTGAAGGACGGTCTTCTCAGAGCTGTATCAAACCATCCTGTAGGAATCAGCATTCCCAGTGCAACTAGCAATGCCTTTGGACCAACTGGCACTGCTCCACGTGCAAAGCCTGCAGGACAGTTATCAGTAGTCAAACAATTCTGGACAATTAGTATTCAAACTACTGGACGACTAGAGAAGTTTTGGGCTTAGATTAGTTTGGTTTGGTTTGGATTCCATAAGTCTGTAAGCCAAGTGTCCACTGAACGACTGTCCAAAGGTAATTCCTACTTCTAAGCAAAAGAGTCACCTTTGCTATGCAGCAGATCTTAGAAACACTGGTGGGAGAGCCTTGCTTTATTGGCTTCTACATGAGAAAACAAGTGCTAGGATCAATATGGCTACAACTGCACACACTTCTTGGGATATCGATGTAACCTGGAGGTAGCTGTCTAGAATTTAATTTTGCTACCACGTGAGGAATTGTAGATTATCACTTTATGACAATGTATGTGTCAGATACATGGGACGACTCCAATACCACCAATACTATCTTAAAACACCTGAAGTCATCAAAGTAGACCTTCCCTAATTTCCTGCTAATCCACCAACAAACTTACTTGAATTCACATTCGTACTTTCTTTTCTCCCCTTTTTGTCACAAAGGAAGAGGCACCTGCCTTTCCTTGCATCAAAAAGGCAACCAAACCACTGGTGCTCTGGATGCTTTCCTCCTCCCACGGCACCTTGTCCCATCAATGATCTCCTTTCTCCCCTTTATCTTCAATCTCTCTCCCTAGAGCAGAGTGATACCCCTTGAGTTAGTATCAACATAATCTGGCAGCTTTTCCAAAAGGCAAATTCATGGGCCCCACCTATCGACATCCCTAATCAGAAACTCTGGGGATGAGGCCCAGCAATCTGTGTTGTAACAAACTCAAGGTATGTTTAATCGTTACTCAAGTGGGAGAAGGGCCAGAACAGTGCAGTGGTTCTCAGACTTATCTACACACTGGAACCACCACCTGGAAGCTTTAAAAAACTATTGATGCTTTGTCCTATCCCCAGAGATTGATTTCATTCAACTAAGGTACAGCCTGGGCACCAGCTTTTTAAAAACAGAATTCTTTTAAGAGCAGTTTTAGGTTCACAGCACAGAGATGTCCCATATACCCTCTGCCCCCACATACACAAGGCCCTGTAATTTTTAAAAGCTCTCCAGGTGGTCCTCATGTGCAGCCACGTTTGGGAACCCCTCCCAAGAATACTTCCCTTATTGGTATTTAAACATGCTCAGGATTCTCTTCTTTGCCCTCAAGTCTCCCTCAATCACATATCTCTCTCTATCTTTTATAACAGTTTTATTGTTGCTCTTTCATATCAAAGCTTGAGTTTTCTCTCCTTTCTTCCTCCACTTCCTCACCTCCTATTTACCACCCAACTCCCTGTGATTTCTCTTGCATTTCCACCATTCCTTTATTTCAGTGAGGGATCCTTTTGAGCCTTATCTGAATTGACTTCTCCAGGGCATTAGGTGTTGTTAACAATTCCCTTTTGAACTCTGCTCTTTCGTCGACTGGTTTGCGGACAACCCGTTCTCGGGGGCTGATTACCCTCCTCGTGCCACTCATTGTCAGTCTGTTAGACTTGCTCCTGTGCCCACCCCTTAAACGTGGATGTTCCTCGTGCTTGCATCTCAGGCTATTTTCTGAACTATCTAGCTTAGCAGGAAAGTTGAGGTTACACGAGAATTTTTTAAATTAACATTTATTAATGTACAGAATGAGAGTAGCCTAAATAGTCAAACACTGCTAAAAGACTTAGAAGACTGGCTACTCCCCTCCACCCATGTTTCACAACACAAACAAAAAACTTCCTGGGATTTTTGTTCAGAATGTCATTGAATCCACAGATTGGTTTGTGAGAACTGACATTTTAACAATATTGAAACATCCACTCTGAAAACATGGTGTATCTCTCTTTTATGTATATCTTTAATTTCTATCACCTAAGTTTTGTAGTTAGCAGAGGAGGGGTCTTACACATTTTTCATTATCTTTTTAAACTAGATATTTGATGTTTTTATGCTGGTGTACATGACAGCTTTCAAATTATATTTTCTAATTTTTGTTTCTAGTCTGTGGAAATACAACTGATTTTGTGTATACTGACTTGCATACTATGACCTTGCTAGACTCACTTACCAGTTGTAGCTGTTTCTTTGTAGAGACTTTTGGATTTTATGTGTACATAACCATCATTTGCTAATAAAAATAACTATATTTTACACTTTCCAATCTTTAGAGATTTTCTCTTTTTTGCCACTTTTTTGAACTGAGGAGGACCTCCAGAATAATGATGAATAAAAGTATTGGCAGGAGACATCCTTACTTTGTTCCCAACTTTCTGTAAGGGGAAACCTTTTGATAGTTCACCCTTATATAGGTTGTCAGCCCTAGGTTTTTGGTAGATACTGTTAATCAGATTGTGGCACTTTAGTTCTATTCTTAAATTGCTGAGATTTTTACCAACTTAAATTTAATTAAATAACTTTTATGCATCTGCTGATAAGGTCACATCGTTTTCTCCTTATGCTGATAAGCTGATGAACTACATTGATTTATTCTGAATTATTTAGCTAACCTTGCAGTCCTAACAGATCAGTCATATTTCCATGTCCCACTTGATCATAATGTTTTATTTGTTTGTTTTTGCTGAGATATATTAATTGACTGTTAAAGATGTTTACATCTATGTTCATGAGTGATTTTACTCTGTAATTCTCTCCTTTTGTAACGTTCTGGTTGAATTATGGAATCAGGGTTAATCTGAACCAGTGCTGTGCTGATAAATGTTGTTATTGGCTTTCCAGGGGAGAGTAAAAGGCCTTGATTTACAGTGATTGATGCTTACCTTGGTGAACATACTCCCATCATGGCTGATTTCAATCTACCAATGTGATGTCACTGAAAACAGTTGGAAAGAGATACTCACAATTGGCCCTTGTTGGCCTGTGAAAGCTAGCCCCAGCATACCACTATTCTGACCTAAAGAAAAAGGCTGGAATTTGTTCTATATTGCTTTACACTCTGAAAGAATTGGGGTAATGTCTGTATTTCTACTTCCTCTTTAAATTTTCGTTAGCATTCACATGGCTTTAATCAATGAGTCTTAACATTGATCCTGTCATTTCTGAAATGGGTGTACACTTTTTCCTTTCTTAATGCAAGACATTTCCTTCCTCTACAAAGAGCAAGTCCTTAATCGCGCCATGTCTTTCAAGAGAAGCTCTTATTTAATATGTGCCATACTGCCGTATTCCGGGGGAAAGAAAAATGAATGGAGCAAAAAGCAAAAAGAACCTCATGGTCCTGCCACCTGACAAGGACATTTGTAGTTGGATAAATAATTAGCAGTGGTTTTTGTCAAATGCTAGTGGAGAAAGATCTATGCTAATAATGGTTCACTTTGTCTTATGCTCGGACATTAATTTAATCAGTGGTTCACTTTCTCTTTAACTAAAACATTAGCTAAATCACATTGGGAAAACAAAACCCAGAGGCAGAAACTAATTGGAAACATTGCTTTTAGGTAATGAAGCACTAACACATCCATGTTCAGGATTCACCGTGTTTTAGTTCAGAGAATTTTTTAAATAACTAACATAAAAAATGCATAGTTGTGATTCAGATATATAACTGCCAAAATCTGGGTAAAGGGAGAATTTGGCATTTTATTTCATCAAACATTCCATCAATATTTTGACTAAATTTTAGGAGTCCAAAGATAAAAAAAGATGAACAAGACTATATTCCACTACTTAAGGAGACCAGTAGGGGACAAATACATTTAAACAAATAATAACTCCATCAGGTGACAAGGCAATTAAAGACAATGATATAAACTACTATGGAAACAATGAGAGAGCAATACATTTTTTCTGGATGGGAGACAAAGTCTATTGACAATTTTACAGTCCCCCCTTCTTTTATTTTCCTCTCTCTCTCTTCTACCCTCCCCCCTTTCTCTATCCCTTTCCTTATCCCGTAGATTTTGTATTTTGAAGATCAATTTGAAAAAGCGGCAAAGTAGCCTTTCAGTAAACTAGAGGAAGTCACTTTCATTCTAAGTCCTACAGCTCCATAAAAGGTTTGCTCAACCCAAAGGAAGAGGAATTCATTCCCACTGAGAATGCCCCTTCCTTTAGAGAACTCCAGAAGCATCACCATGGGTGGGGAGCCAGTCAGCAACAAGTGAGCACATTTAAGGTTAATGAGTACCATTCTCACAGGAAAGAGAAAACTGTTATCTGAAAGGTTAAGCTGTTTCACTAATGATGAAAAGAAATAGATCAGTCTAAAATTTTCCTGGAACAATCTTCCTTGTTGGCTAGGACAGGTTTTATCATATCTATAAACAAAGGCTGTTAAAAGGGCTGTGAGATATTTTATAAAAGCAGGACCAGCTACACAATTCACATAAAGATGCTGTGCCACTTGTTCAAATACCACTAAAGATTCAAGCTGGCAATGGTAGCACATTAAACCAAGCATGGCACCCTTTATGACTGCACAGCTCCCGGGCCCAAGAAGCCAGCCCTGGCCCGAGGACAGTATCACTGTATGTATTGAAGCAAGCTAAACCTTTCTCATTTGGTCTAGAATGAGAAACCATAAGCTTTGAAATACAGCACATACAGGTCTGAATCCTTCCTCCATCACATATTACCTACTAAATGTTGGACAAGTTGTGAAATTTTTCATTTCCTCACTGAAATGTGGCCCTACAAATTAAAACTTCCACCAGAAGTTCCAATGATATATATGAATCTTCTTCTGGTAAATTTGTAAATAATTAGATATATCATAAAAATAATTTGTGCAAGCTAGTGGCTTTACAATATTACTGTTAGTTTTATACAAATAATTGTGTTAAGTTGAAACATTCCTTTGATTATTTTTTTAAATTTCCTTCTCCATTGATGATATCCCTCATCTCAGTTGTGAGCTACCAATCACATAAATTCACCAAAAAATCATTTTAAGATCAGATTTTAAAATATTTAAATAAAAGCCAAATATTTAAGTTTAAGAACATAATATCATGTGCATTATATATTCTGCATTTTATATTCTTCACTGTAATACTTCATCATTACTTTGGTGTATTTATAGATAAATTCATTTGATTTACATGGTGTTTAACAATTTAAAAAAATTATTTACTAAAACAGTATGGTATTAGCATGAAAACAGATAGACAGACCAACAAAACAGAATAGAGAGTCCAGAAATAAACCCACACATATATGGTCAATAGTTTACAACAAAAGAGATAAGAATATACAATGGGGAGATGACAGTCTCTTCAAAAAATGCTGTTGAGAAAACTAGGCAGCTACATGGAAAAGAATGAAACTGGACCACTATCTGAAACCACACACAAAAATTAACTCAAGATGGACTGAAGACTTGAATATAAGACCTGAAACTGTAAAACTCTTATTAGAAAGCATAGTCAGTTAGCTCTTTTTCATCAGTCCTGGTGATGAGTTTTTGGATTTGACACCAAAAAGCAAAGGCAACAGAAACAAAAATCAACAAGAGGGACTACATCAAACTAAAAAACTTCCATACAGCAAAGAAAGTCATCAACAAAATGAAAAGGCAACCTACTGAATGGGAGAAAATATTCGCAAATCGTATATCCAATAAGGGTAAGTTAATATCAAAAATATATAAAGAACTCACACAACACAATAGTAAAAAAAAAAAAAAAAAAAAAAGTAATCCATTTAAAAAATTGGCAAAGGATCTGAACAGACATTTTTCCAAAAAAAGACATACAGATGGCCAATAAGCACATGAAAAGATGCTCAACATCACTAATTATCAGGGAAATGCAAATCAAAACCACAATGAGATATCAACTCACAACTGTTAGAATGACTATTATAAAAAACACAAGAAATAACAAGTCCTGACAAGGATGTGGAGAAAAGAGAACTCTGTCCATTGATGGATGAATGGATAAAAAAGGCATGGTATATATATGTGTACACATATATGTGCAATGGAATACATATACTCAGTTGGAATATATATTATATATTACATATTATATATTTTATATATAATAACATACACTATTATAACGGAATACTACTCATTCATAAAAAGAATGAAATCTTGCCATTTGTGACAACATGGATGGACCTTGAGGGTATTATGCTGCATGAAACAAGTCAGACTGAGAAAGACAAATACCATACGATTTCATTAATATGTGGACTCCAAAAGACAAAACAAACAAACTAAACTAACTTCTCTATATTCATATGTAAAAATTCATATTTTTATGAATTTAAAGATAATATTATTATAAAATACTTCCTTTAAATTATTATCTATAAAATGTTATTCATTTACAGTTATTTTTAAAAACATATGTTTTATAGCCTTAAAATACTTCTCCATTATTTTCTTGGTAGCATGAAGCTCAGTCACCTCAATTTACACAAATAAATCACTTAAGACTTGGTCAGACCTTGCAGTACACAAGTAAATATTTAAGAGGAAAACAAATACCATGTATTGGATACTGTCAGGTCATGGCTGAAACTCAGTCTAATTTTGTGGCAGATGCAATAAAATTTCTCATATTTTTTTTGTATGTCCAAGAACATTCTCATTTTGTTGGAGTCCCCTTGAAGATATATGAAAAGGAAACTTATCTTTGAATGGTAACTGTGGTAATGGAGAGGAAACTAACCTATCAAATGACATAAGAACATTTAACAGAGATACATTCAGTGTGTTTTAAAGTTTTCATAATGCATCTTGAAGTGTTCTTCATCTTAATATAATTAATACAAAGTGAAAATCAGAAAAACGGTACAAACAATATGTCTTTAGTCCCAGTGCCTGAGCTACTGTATCAGCCCCTTCCCTGGGCTTCCAACCTGCTGGCCTACCCTAAAAGTGACATTAAAATCACAGTCGAAAAAAGTAGACCAAGATCAGCTTGTTAAATCTAAACAGGGTATCTCCTAAACATAAAATACTTAAATAGAACCCAGAGTTACAAACACTTCATCAGCAACTGAGAGAATTACTATGCAGACCATCTGCAAGGATGTAGATGATCTGAACAACACAACCAGCAGGGAATAACTGAAATACAAAGAACACTCCAGCAATCAACAGCAAAATACATGTTCTTTCACCAAGATAGACCATACACTCGATCGTAAAATGAATCTTAACAAGTTAAAAACAGTTGATTCAAAGTACAATCTTACAGAATATGTTTCTGGTTATAACAGAAACAAACTAGAAATCAGAAACAGAAAGGCAAGAGGAAAAACTCTAATCATGTAGCAAATAAATGACACATTTCTAAATAATCCATAAGTAAGAAGACACTAAAAGGATACACAGAAATGAATGAAAATAAAAATGTGTTATATCAAAATATGTGGGATACAGCTAATGCAGTGCTGAGAGGAAACTGCATAGCATTAAATTTTTACATTAAAAAAGTGAAAAATTCTCAGGTCAATAATCTAAGTTTCTATCTCAAGAAATTAGATAAAAAGAGGCAAAGTAAGCCCAATGCAAGCAGAAGGAAGGAACAGTGTGAAAAGACAAGTTATTGACAGGGAGAAAATATTTGCAAACCACATATCCAACAAAGAACCACAGAGCAGATAAAGAACTCTCAAAACTCAACAGTAAAAAACAAAAATACAATTAGAAAATGGTAAAAGACATGAACAGATATTTCACTGAAGAAGATATGCACATAGCAGATAAGCTTATGAAAAGATGTTCAACATCATTAGCCACTAGGGAAATGTAAATTGAAACCACCATGAGATATAACTACTGACCTGTCAGAATGGCTAAAATTAAAATGGTCATGCCATAAAATGTTGGCAAGAATCCAGAGGAAACACATCTCTCATATACTGCCGGTGGGAATATAAAATGATATACTACACACTCTGGAAAACTGTGGCAGTTTCTAACAAAACAAAACATGCAACTATCATAGAACTCAGAAATTGCCAACTCAGGCATTTATCCCAAAGAAACAAAGTATTTCCACATAAAAGTCATTGCAGCTTTATTCATCACAGCCCCAAACTGAAAACAGCCTAGATGTTTAATAGATGAATGGTTAAACTAACCATGGCACATTCATAATGTATAATACCACTCAGCAGTAAAAAGCACAAACTACTGATACATGCACTTTGGGTGGATCTCCAGAGAGTTACACTGAGTGAAAAAAAGTCAATGCCCAAAGGTCACATACTGTATGATTCCATTTATTCAATATTTTTCAAACAACAAAATTTTAGAAATGGAGGTCAGATTCCTGGTTTCCAGAGTTAGCACATGGGGAGGAGGTGTACGGAGCAACTGGAGGGAGGTGAGCATGGTCATACAAGGACAACATGATGGGTCCTTGTGATACAGAATGTTCAGTATCACGACTGTGGTGCTGGATACACAAACCTACAATTGTGATAAAATTACATAAAGTAAATCTCCGCCATATACACAAATGCACACCAGTATAAGTAAAGCTGGAGAAATCTAAATAAATTCATTTATACCAATGTCAAAATCTTGGCTGTGATTCTATACTAGTTTAACAAAATGTGACTAGCAGGAGAGCCAGGTCAAGTGTTTATGGGATTTCCCTGTGTTATTTTTAAACAACTGTATGTGAAGCCACAATTATTTCAATAAAATTCAATTAAAAATGATTCATGTCAATATTTCTCCAGGAGACTACTCACCAGAACTCTAGGGTCAGATTAGGCATCAAATTGCCACTAGGGAAAACCTATATAAAAACACTCCCCAAGCCCAGTGCTGCCTCCTGACCATTTATAGAAACACATCTAAACTATAAAACAATCCTGTGAAAAATTTTAACACCATTTACAGATGCAAGAATTGAGATTCAGTCATGTTATATAACTTCCCCAATGTTGCACAGTGATGGATTTGAAATCTTGAACATGGCACCATCTCAACCTAAAGTCTACGTTCTAGACTACACAATATCGTACCCCTGTGGGGACAGCATTAGTATCATTCTGAATTTCACAGGGCCAAATCCTGTTTGTTATGCTCACATCATTTTCTTAGTTAATCTTAGTTAGGGAAGACTGTAGGGAAAAATGTGTGCCTGATATTTTAAATAGGAATGTTTCTAATACAGTTAATGTTTCTTAAGTGAGAAGATATATGTGTTAATGGAGTGGTAGAGGTGGTGGTAATTCTCTTAGTTGTCCAAATTATGATAATTAAACCTATGGGTCAAGATATGCCAGACCCCCAGAAGGGTTCACAACATTGAGGTTATCTCTAAAGGGCTGCAGTTTTTCTAACCAGCATGTGTTACTTAGTTTATCATAGCAAAATCCAGTGGTTTTGAGAAGCTGGGACTTGGAAGGGAATGCTAATCTCCTGTGACATCATGACCTCTGCTATGAGCTGGCACAGACCAAATGCAGGTCAAGATGAGCTCTTTCCCAGTGTTTCTTGACAGGTCACTGACAAAACTCTCCTTTCCTTTGACAAAGCCCATTACCCAAGTGATAAATCACCATGGTAGAAAAAACAAAACAAAATAGTTTATTTCTTTGGTTTCTTCCTAACTGGACAATGTTTAGCTTCAGAAGCTTTGAGAAACCAAACATGAATACATTTCTGATAATGGGGAAAAGGCAGGAAAAGACTAGTTTGAAGAACAGAAGTAGGAGGGGATTTATATACGGAGTCTGATGGCATCAGCAACATAGAAGCGATGAAGTTCTTCAGCAGGTCTGCCCTTAGAGAAGCTCGGCTGCTCTTGTAGATCACTACCAGGTAGGGAGAAAGAGTCAGAAAAGAAAATCTCGTCTCTTCACCATCACCTAACAGTCCCACATCTCCTCTTCCCTGTCCCTCCACCCCTCACTGCCCCCTCCATCAGACAAACTAAGGTTCAGGACCATGACGCCGGCCGCTGAGTGTCAGATACATCCGCACACCAGAAGAAAAAAGCCTGTTTACGAAAACTGAAAAACACAGAATTGAGTCACTTTAAAAGAAATATAATTTCATTATTAAAAATTCACATTACGTATCAAAGTGAAAAAATTCAATCATGAATAATCTAAGAAAATGGAGTTAGAGACACTTTGTTGAAATGTCTTATTTCAAATGTCAGCAATAGGAAAGAGGTAAAAACCCTAGGTAACCCCATAACTAGACACTATTAATGTCACCTGCTCTGGGCCCCGTTTTCTGGAAACTGGACATCTACCATCCATCCATATTTCATTTGGAGGCAACGAAGCTTTTATAAGATGCCCACCCACTTCTCTCCATTGTTGCTTGGTTTAGGGACCACTCTCTGCCATACAAACTCAGAAGAATAAAAAAAAAAAAGCCAGCTTATAATTAGTAAACAAATGTAATATAGAGAGGCAGAGGAAAGATATGGAGAGAGAAGATATATTTATTGGTTCTACCAAATTACTAAAGCTAGAAGCAGTACTTAGTTTCTGGGCCCTACCTCAAAACAATTAAATCCGGGTCTCTGCAGGTAGAGTCCAGATTTTTAAAAAGTTCTCCAGACTAAGGTGAAGACAGGGCTGAGAATCATGACTCTAGACAGATGCAGAGGCTCAAGTGCAACTCCCGTGTGGAGCTTAGGAGACACCCTAGTATCTACCTAATAAATTACCCTAATATAGTTTCTCTGCCAAAATTTTACAACACGTCATGTGTGCTGCAGAGAGATATCAAAGCAAACAGAAAATATATACCATTTCAATGCAATGTTACATTTTCTTAAGCTGGTTCAAAACTCAATTTGTCCTATACCTACAGTGTGATTCCTTTGACCAGAGGTTACAAAAAAAAAAAAAAAAAAAAAAAACCAAACCTAAGGAAAAGCCCTGTAGTTCTATATGAATATGCAAAATCTACATAATTGAATTGGTTTATTAGGAGTTGGAGTTTCAGGGCCCAGGCAAGCTAAATCTCATTCTATTAAAAAAAGACTTACTTGAGTTCAGAATGTAAGTCAATGGCAGAGTCCTAACAAAAACTCATTTTACTTCGCTGGCTGTTACAGCAAGCAAGCAGTTGGGGAAAGTGCTGTATTATTTTTAGTCCACATTTTTGTCTGCTTTTTTATTCACTGTCCACATTATCTTAGAGATAACGTTAAATGAGGGGAGAAAGAACCAAGAGGTGAATAAAAGGAGAAAATAAACATTTCCTTTGGTCTGCACTAACTTAACAGTGGATTCATTCAGCTTCAGATAATTCTGTGAGGAGGCCAAATTTGTCTACGTTCAATACATTTCCAAAATATATTCACATATACTATTTCACTTGATTCAAATGCTTTAATAGCAAAGTGTTTGTATACCTCTCCTTTTAAACATATTTGGAACATATGGGATCCTTAATCTATTCTTCCTTTCATCCTCCATTCTTTGCATCATCCTTGTCTGGCTGGTATTTTTCAGTTTCGAATATTTTTATTCTCATTCCTTCAGAACATCCATTCCCATGGAATTTCAGCATAGATGAGATAATCCAAGACTCTTGCCACAACAATTTACTTCTGCTTTCTCCACAAGTATAAGACAATACAATATTTTCCAGGCTTCTTCAAGAAACCAATGCCAACAGAGCTTCCAAAGTGTGATTATGTTTCCCAGATGCTGACAAAAGTGATGTTTTTTATCAAATGTACATGCCCTATATACAGGAAGCACATGTACTTTCATAGAGCATGCTCTAGGGGAAAATGAACATCAGAAATGGACACACTGTAACTGACTATACTTCAATAAAGGGAAAAAAAGAAAAAATAAAGAAAAAAAGAAATTTATTTTAAAATTTATCTTTTTTAATTCCAAAAAGAACCATTTTTCAAGCATTGAATTTGTTAGATTTGCTTGAAAACTTTTGGCTTCTTTTTCCGTTTCAAGATTAGGCCAAATTTTTCCTTTTTCTTTCTTGGATGAGCTTTTCACATTTTTCTTCTGGCGTTTACTCTAACTGCTTTATACATGTACATTAGAGGATTTAACCAGTTTTGACACAATTTTTTTACTCTTATTTTTATAAACTTCTTCTATTTAACTTGTCCCCAAATTCTCTGCATCCAAAGTAGGAAGGTGCAGTGTCCTATCACTTGGCTTTGTTATCTTTCTTCTTCCCCTGCCGAGGAAGGACTATCGGTGTGAAGGGCATCTTCACAGAATGCGTAGGTCCATCAATTTGCTTGGTCATAAAGATAATCATACTGGTAAGAGGCAATCAATCCAACATTTCCTTAATCCAAATGACAAAAAAAATCACCATGTCTCCGTGCTTTAATGAGTTAATTTTTCTCATTTTTTTTTTATGTTAACACAGAAACCAGGTACTTTCTCCTTCAAGGTCCTCTCTGACCTGTATCCGTCCATCTGCATAAGTTAACAACTTTCACTACAAACATGTTAATTAGACCTTGAAATCAGAGTCACCAGTGTTAGTAATTCTCTCTTGAAATATGGTTGGTGCACACTTTGTTTAGTTGGTTGTTTACAGTATATTTCAATTTTCTTGAATCTGCCATAAGAAACAGCAAAGGAAATTTGTTCTCTCAGTTCTTGAGATTGTTTAGAACTAATACATCATTTTACTTTTCTTGTGAAAAATTCTTTAGCATAAACACCTCAGCTTTTTCGTTTTGCTATTTTATTTCACTGCCTCCTTTTAATGCTTTATATGCCAGAATTAATGTCATTTTTCCTCTCTCTCTTAACTCTGTCCTGAATTTGCAAGAGCTGAAATTTCTCTTTTGATGCATTTTTAGTGTGTCAGAAACTTCATGGGTCTCTGCAAACCTGTATTTGTTTACAATTTGTTTACAATATGATTGCTCCAAGAGCTAGAGAAGTAAACATTGGTGGATGAAGAATTCTTTCATCTTCTTTTAGATGGATAGGTCAACTGCTTTCAAATAGGCTAGAACTTGCCCAAAATTAGTAGACAAGAAAGGTTTTAACGTACTCTCCCACTGGAGGAAAAGTATTACGTGCAAAAATTTTTCAGAAATTGTTTATTCTATCAGAACTTGATCAAAAATGACAACCAGGTAATCTAAACGAGTAAGACACAGAAGTAATGAAACTGGCAAGGTAAAAATATCCAAAAGAGAAGCGTTCTTTCCAATGTTACTTTTAAAAGCCTTTATTTGAAAAACTATTCAGTTGTGAAATACTCAGCAAGTACTTACTAACCACCTCCTGTGCCGGACTGTACTGATCCCTGGACACAGAGTTGAAGCTGCTGCCCTCATGGGGCTTGCAGTCTTTCCTCCTTAATCTTCACAACGATTTTTTGAAACATGAGTGTTGGCATTATTACACCAGTAATACAGAGATTCAGGCTCAAACTGGAACTTAAATCTCTATATTCTTTTGCCAGAGCTTTTGCAATATATAAAAATGCAATTTCATTGTCATTTAAAAAAATTGATATCAAGAATAAATCGAGGAAGAAAAGAAAATAGATGACACAACTTATTTTGCTTCTTTTTACTTGGATAATTTATACTCTGAATTAATGTAATTTGGTGGCTTATTTTGCAGCAACCTCTGCTTCAACCAAGAGATCCACTGCTTCCCACTTGGATTTAATCCTTCATTCTACAAATAATTTAGTGCCAGATATGTATCATACACTATGTTTGGCTTCACTCCAACTTCTTCCAAGATAATGAAAGAACTAGCACAGACTTTCTGGAACCCAATTGGATACTGTTTGCACCAAATCCTTCTTCCCCAGTTTTCATCTCTTGGTGCATCTGAGAGTTACATTTCATCTCACCCAAGCTGAACGGCATGAGCTCTGTTGGGTTTACCTTTATGAAGCTGCAGTGTTCCTGCTTCTGTGGCATCATCAACCTACGTCTCATGAATTAGGTGATATCTCCATTATTTGGCCCAATATAAAAGTATTATCTGCCCTCCAGTGTAAAATAGTTACCTATCAACTCCAAAGGCCTTTTCATACAATTAATGAACAGATCAAATGCCAACTTGAGACTTACTTTCATGAAACTGAGTTCCATATTTACAACTGAAATGGAAGAATCACCAGAGAGGCTTAACAGCAGATTGAAGTAAAGGTACATAACTTGAAGAGAGGTCCAAAGAAAATATCCAGTTCTAAGAAAAGAGTAAAAGAATGTGAAACAAGCAAAGCCGCAGTGATCTCTGGGACGATACCTAGAGTTCTCACATATATTCAGTTGGATTCCTAGGAATAGGGAAAAAATGGAGCAGAGAAGAAGTTTTTTAAAAATGGCTGAAATGTAACCAGATGTGGGGAAAAATATCCACTGACTTATCCAGGAAGCTCAGGGAACCCCAAGAAGGAAATATTCAAGGAAACCCACATATTATAGACTGACTGCAAGAAAGCCAAAGATATAAAGGTATCTAAAAAGGAATGGTAGCCTACTTGCCTTTAGATAAAAATGGAAGTGAAAAGTATAACATCTTTAAAGTTTTGGGAAATAAAGCACTGCCAACCCACAATTCTATATTTAGTCAAGATGAGTCTTAAAAATGAAAGCAAAATAAACATGTTTTCAGAAGCTCTTGCCAGCAGATCTACACTTCAACATACACAAAAGTAAACTCTTCAGCCTGAGGGGAGGTGATAGTATATAAAATACAAATGTCCAAGAAAGAATGAAGTGCACATGGAATTGTGTATATGTGGGTAAATATAAAAGCTATCTTTTTTACTTCTCTTATATACCTGTAAGAGACAACTGACCCTCTAAACCAAAATTATAACAATGTATATGGAGTTACCTTAGGTATGAGTGAAATACGACAAAAATGACATAAAGGATTGAGAAACCGAAACGTATTGTTGCAAATTTCTTTATTTTGTACTCAGTGATTCAATAATAATTCTAAGCAGACTGTGACAACATAAGAGCAACCAGTTAAAAATAATAACAAACACTAAAAGATGTAGCTAACAAGCATCAAGATTTAAAATAAACACTTAAAAAAAAAAGTTATCACCTGCCTTATTCAAGTTGGAACCAACATCACATCTTGACTTTGAGAAAGACTCGAGTTTGGATTGCCCGTAGTTTTGTGCCTTTTTGTTTGTTTTATACTTTGATACTATTTCTACATTTGAGAAATATCCTGTGCAAATTCTAATGAAAAACCATTTTTAAAATTTATTCTCACATGCTTACTGACAAACAGCACATATACAAAGGAAAATGGGAAGTTCCAGAACTCCACTCCCATAAGTCTTCTGATTTATCCAAACTTCTCCCATAGTGGGGTACTGCCAAATACCTTGCTCTCTGTGGGTGGCCTGGCAACTTCCCTCACTGTCTCCAGCTGCTAGAGAGCCGGCTTTTTCCAGTACATCATTAAAAAACTGGCACCAACGCTCAAAGTATCTACTCCCTAGAGGAAGATCACTGTTATGCTCTCCCTATTAAAAACAGAAAACAGCCGGAGGCAGAGTACCTCTGCCAGCGCTCAGCCCTTTACCCCAAACACATCTCTCCAGGAAGCTGTAAAAACAGGGGACTTGTGCTCCTGCTGACACTAGCCTGTGAGTTCCTGCCTGCACAGTGTGATGCTTGCTGCCACCTGCCCAGAGCCTTTGCAAGATAACCTTTAAGTCATTGTGAGATAACGGGAGCAGGAATTATTCATCTCACTTTACCAGTGAGAAACACAAAGTCAGAAGGATAGAGTGAAATATTCAAGGTCACATATCTTGATTGATGTGGCACTTGACCTTCCTATTCCAGGATAAATCATCAATGATGGAAGCTTCTTAATAATAACAGCTAACATATTACTTTGTACCAGATTGTCTCACAAGCACTTTATATTTATTGACACATTTCATCCTACAACAAATCTCTAGGACAGGAACCAGTATTACCCCATTTTTACAGAGGGAGAAACTGAGGCAAAAAAGAGTTTAGTGAGTTCCTTAAGGTCTCACTGATAGTTAAGGTGTGAAGCTGGAGTTCAAATCTAGGTGGTCTGGGTCCAGAGTCTGTGCTCTTATTCTCCAGCTGCACTTAAACTCACCTGCTATCCTAGGAACCCTTTTCCGGAGATGGGAGAGCTGTCCAACCAGCTTCCTGGGTCTCACAACCAGCTTATTCTGAGGAAAAAGGAAAGAAGGATGTCCCTGTCAGGGGTCATGTTGGGGTTCAGGGCAGCCCCAGGAGAGCACGGCAGGGTTTGCGTCCCAAGTCACTGGTTAGGGCAGGGTGTAAGGCCAAAGGCAGCAGACATATGGAGAGCTGATGAGATAAGTCAGTGGTCCTCTACCTATCAGATTCATTGAATACTTGATGACACCTATTTTTCATGTCCCCCATTAGGCATTCAAAGTCATGTAGGACACTGACAAATACTCTGTGCACAGCTGCCCTATGCACTGCAGGAGGTCCAACATCTTTGGCTCCTGTCCATTCAATGCCAGTAATGCCCCTATCAAAGTGACAACTGCAAATGCTCTCTCTCACACTCTCTCCCATTACCAGTATGAACTCTTGAGAGGTGGGTCATTCTGTGCTGAGAATCACCAATATATACCTGTGCAAAGCCTTCAAGGATGATCTAGACTCAGGAACCACAGGCAGCTCATCTGTACCCCACTGGGGTGTACCTCATATCTTTATGTACCTGGCCTAGAAGCAATTCCCAATTCCTGAGGGCATGCCCTAGACGCCTAAGCAAGAGCTCTACTTTTCCTTCACCTCTTGTTTCACAAGCCATGTATAATGAGAGATACTGGGCTCACTCCATGTTGCTGTAGCTTCACTGAAGGCTGAGTCCCAAGAAACAAAAATTGGAAGCAAAATGACCCTCTTACAGGAAGCAGGTAGCTGGCTGGAGTGCTGAGGTGGGCTGTATCCATGGACAGATTTCTGAAGAACCACTAAGGCAGGAGCACCCCCAGAGGTAACCCAAGTGAGAGAGCTGGTGAGCAGCTCTACGTCAAAGTTCTTGAAGACTGTCAGAAATCAGAGACAAAACACAAATGCTAAGTCTCCAGGGCAGAAGCAAGTGTAAAATGAGAAAAAGAATCAAAAGTCAGAAAACAGATGGAGATGGAATTTAAGAGTTAGCAGGCCAGGAACATGAGTAGGGATGGTCTGGGATGACAGCCAGACTATGGTCTGTTTGGGGCTCATTATTGCCTGGGAGTGATTACTGCGCAACTCTAAATATATCAAAAACACTAAATAGTACATTTACATTTTGAAAGGGTAAATTTTATGGTATGTGAATTATATCTGAATAAACCTGTTTTTTAGAGTTTATGGTTGAAGAAGATAAAAATAAAGAAGAATGAATGTGACAGGAACCTGTGTATCTAATAATCCTAAGATCCTTAGATGTTAACACACTATCTGTGGATGTATGGAATTGAAAGTGAAATAGCATCTCCAGCCAGGGCTTCTAGCAGCCACAGGTCAGGACATCTCAGATCCAAGCAAGGAGCAGAGGGATTAAGTGCACTAGTTTTCTTAATCTGAAAAGCATAATGTTATCAGCCTTTGGTAGGTGAAAGTAAGTTTATTTTCTAGTCTGAGGTATTCAGAGTTATCAGGAACATCAAAGAAGTATTAAAAATCTTATTTCTATGAATTTAATGATATGACTCATATAAAATGAATTCTTTAAATCATTATCTAAAAGATGTTCTTGTTCTACAATTATTTCTAAACACGTATCGTAGTTGAAGGTATGTCTCCATTTTTTTTTTCTTACCAGTATGATGTTTAGTCATGTCTCAATGTACTGAAGCCAATCATTTAAGCAAATCTCTTAAGACTTGGCTCAGGCCTAGCAGAGCACAAATAAATATTAAAATGTAAAATAAACATATAATGGATATTATTAGATCATGTTTAGCTCATGGCTAATTTTGTGGTAGATGGTATCATATTTGTTTCTGTGTCCAAGAACATTCTAAGTTTGTTGAAAATTTCTGTGGAGTAAAGGAATGGGAATGTGTAAACATAGTTAAATAAAACAGTGACTTTTATCCTCCTCTTTGGATATGTACCAAAGAAATGGAGAAAAAAAATTACACCACCAATTAGTACTGAAGCATTTAACAAATATGTAATCAGTGTACTGTTAGCTTTCAAAATGCATTTTCAAATGTTCTTGAATCTTAATATAATTAAAATGAGCTGAAAATCAGAACAATAGGACAAACAATATGTCTTTGGACACAATGCCTGAGCTATTTTCCATTTCTACTCAAGAATTCTCATAAAAGATACTATGCATTTGTCCATTAAAAATATGTAGTGAATCCAGTCACAAGCCAACCACTAAGAAGTGGCGTTATGCAGGTGCCAACTTGTGTACAGTCTTTGTCCCCACTGGGCTCAGAGTCTGCTGGGAAGATAATACATGAACCTACAAAGCTAATTGTAACACACTGTGTGAGGATGTTAAGGAGCTGCATTGGAGAATCCATAGAAAGAGAATTTAACACAGTGGGGTAAAGAAAGAATAGCCAGAAGGAGTTAGAAAGACTTTGGGAGTAAGGAAGGAGCCACGTCTCATGTAGGAGCTATCCAGGTAAAGCGCCAATATGGGAGCTGGAAGCAGAAAAGGATTCCAGAACAAGGGGATGAAACTAAACAAGGAACAGAAATGACAAACAGCATAGTGATTGGGGAGTTTGCTAGCAACTGAATTCTGATGAACACAGTGCTGGGAAATGATGGGGGAGAGGGTAACAAAGGCAGAGGGGACATGTGTGCATTCTAAGAGGTTGGGCTTTATCCTGCTTGTGTTAATGAGGCCCTGAAGGATTTCAACAATGGACTAATGGACTAAAATTTTTATGACTGTGTATAGAAAGTAGACAGTTTAAATACATTAGTAGTATTAAGGAAGAAAAAGAGGAAAATTATTTGAGAAATATTTGGAATACAAGATCTATACACAGACAACAATTAGGTTGTATGATTGTATGACAATTAGGTTGTGTGATCAGAAGTGGGTCAGTGAAAGAGATTTTTTTATCTGTAAATCATGGGTACATCTTTTTATTTTTTATTTAAATATAATTGATTTACAGTATTATATTAGTTTCAAGTATACAGCATAGTGATTTTGTATTTTTACAGATTACACTCCACTAAAAGTTATTGTAAGATAACGGCTATAATTCTCTGTGCTATACAATAAATCCTTTTTGCTTATCTATTTTATACATAGAAGTTTGTATCTCTTAATCCTATATGGCTAACTTTCCCCTTCCCTTTCCCTCTCCCCATTGGTAGCCACAAGTTTATTTTCTGTTTCTGTGAGTCTGTTTCTCTTTTGCTATACAGATTCTTTGTATTATTTTTTAAATTCCAAATGCAAGTGTTATCATCTAGTATGTGTCTTTCTCTGTCTGTGTTATTTCACTAAGCATAATATTCTCTAGATCCATCCATGTTGCTGCCAATGAGAGAATTTCATTCTATGACCGAGTTATACACACACACACACACCTTGTTAATCCATTCATCTGTTGATGAACACTTGGGTTGCTTCCGTATCGTGGCTATTGTAAATAGTGTGGAAATGAACATAGGAATGCATTTAGCTTTTCAAATTAGTGTTTTCATTATTTTTTGAATATATACCAAGGAGTGAAATTGTGGAATCATATGATAGTTCTATTTTTAGTTTTTCGAGAAACCTCCATACTGTTTTCTGTATTAGCCGCACTTATTTACATTTACAAGGGTTTCCTTTTCTTCACATCCTTGCCAGCATTTGATATTTGCAGACTTTTTAATGATAGTCATTCTGACAGATGTGAGGTGATATCTCATGGTTATTTTTATTTACATTTCTCTAATAATTAGTGTTGTTGAGCATCTTGTCATGTGTCTGTCAATCATCTGCATTTTTTTTTTTAATGTCTATTCAGGTCTTCTACCCATTTTATGATTGGGTAGGGTTTTTTTTTTTCATATTGAGTTACCTGAGCTGTTTATATATTTTGGATATTAACCCCTTCTTTTTAGTGATATCATTTGCAAATATTTTCTCCCATTCTGGAAGTTGTCTTTTCATTTTATCAATTTGTTTCCTATGCAAAGCAAAAGTGTTTAAGTTTAATCAGGTCTGATTTGCTTATTTTTACTTTTATTTCTTTTGCCTTAGGAGATAGATCCAAAAAATGATTGCCATTATTTATGTCAAAGAGTGTTCTGCCTGTGTCCTCTTCTAAGAGTTTTATGGTTTCAGGTCCTACATTTAAGTCTTTAATCCATTTTGAGCTCATTTTTGTATATGGTATGAAGAAATGTTCTAATCTCATTGTTTTACATGTGGCTGTCCACTTTATCCAGCACCACTTATTTAAGATGTCTCCCCTGAAGCTTTCCTGAATTCATTTATTAGTTCTAATATTTTTTGGTGGAGACTTCAGGATTTTCTATATAAAGTATCATGTCATCTGCAAATAGTGACAGTTTTTCTTCTTCACTTGCAATTTGGTTACCTTCCTTTCTCTTGTCTTACTGTTGTGGCTAGACTTACAATGCTATGTTAAATAGAAGTGGCAAAAGTGGACATCCTTGTCTTGTTCCTGAATTTAGACAAAAGATCTTCAGCTTTTTACGACTGAGTATGATATTAGCTGTGGGTTTGTAATAAATGGTCTTTATTAATTTGAGATATAGTCCATCTATGCCCATTTTGATGACAATTTTTATCATGAATGGATGTTTGAATTTTGTCAAATACTTTTTCAGCATCTATTGAGGTGAATGTGATTTTTATCCGTCTTTTTGTTAATGTGGTGTATCACATTAATTGATTTGCTAATATTGAATCATCTTTGCGTTCCTGGAATAAAATCAATTTCATCATGATGTATGATCCTTTTTATATATTGTTGGATTTGGTTTACTAATATTTTGTTGAGGATATTTACATTTATATTCATCAGAGATACTGGCCTATAAGTTTCTTTTTTTTTTTTTTTTGTAGTGTCTTTGTTTGGTTTTGGTATGAGGGTAGTGGTGGAATGAATTTGGGATTGTTCCATCCTCTTCAATTTGTTTCAGTTTTGGCAGGTTGCATGTTTCTAGAAATCTGTCCATTTCTTCAAGTTTGTCTAATTTGTTGGTATATAACTGCTTGTAGTATTCTCTTATGACTTTTTTGTATCTCTGGGTATCAGCTGTTATTTCTTCTCTTTCATTTCTTATTTTATTTATTTGGATCCTCTCTCTTTTCTTCATGATTAGCCTTGCTAAATGTTTATCAATTTTGTTTATCCTTTCAAAAAAATCAGCTCTTGGTTCCAGTGATCTTTTCTATTGTTTTTTAAATCTCTATTTATTTCCTCTCTGATCTTTATTATTTCCTTCCTTCTGCTGACTTTGAGCTTTGTTCTTTTTTTAATTCCTTCAGGTGGTAGTTTAGGTTATTTATTTGAGAGTTTTCTTGTTTCTTGAGGAAAATCTGTATCACTGTAAACTTCCCTCTTAGAGCTCATTTTGATGCATCTCATAGCTTTTGGAGTGTTGTGTTTCCATTTTTATTTGTCTCGAGGTATTTTCTGATTCCTCTTTGTTTCATTGCTGACCCACTGATAGCATGTTGTTTAGTCTCCAGGTGACTGGTTTTTTTCCCCCATTATTCTTCCAATAATTGATTTCTAGTTTCATACCATTGTGGTTGGAAAAATGTTTGATATAATTTCCATCCTCTTAAATTTTTGAGGCCCATTTTGTGGCCTAGTATGTGATATATCCCGGATAAGGGTCCATCTGCACTTAAAAAGAATGTCTATTCTGCTGGGTTTGGATAGAATGTCCTACAGATATCTGTTAAGTTCAGCTGGTCTATTGTGCCATTAATACCACTGTTTCCTTATTTATTTTCCATCTGGATGATCCATCCATTGATGTAACTGGGGTGTTAAAAATCCCCTACTATTATTGTATTATTGTCTCCTTTCACGTCTGTTAATATGTGCTTTACATATTTAGCTGCTTCTGTATTGGGTACATACATGTTTACAAATGTTATATACTGTATTTGTATTGATCCCTTTATCATTATATAATACCCTTCTTTGCCTTTTGTTATAGTTTTTCTGTTAAAGTCTATCTCGTCTGATAGAAGTACTGCTACCCCCACTTTCTTCTTGTTTATGTTTGCATGAAATATCTTTTTCCATCCCCTCATTTTCAGTGTGTGTGTGTCTTTAGCTCTAAAGTTAGTATCTTGTAGGCAGCTTATAGGTGGTCTTTTTTTTTTTTTTTCTTTTTCTAATCCAATCTGTCATCCTCTGTCTTTTGATTGGAGCATTTAATCATTGACATTTAAAATAATTATTGATAGGCATGTACTTAATGCCATTTTTATTACACGTTTTCTGGTTGTTTTTGTAGTTCTTCTCTGTCTATTCTTTTTTTTGTTTGTTTCTTCCTTTGTGGTTTGGTGAGTTTCTTTAGTAGTATGCTTGTGTTCTTTTCTTTTTAGTTTTTGTGTATCTACTGTAGATTTTTTATTTGTATTTACCACAGGGTTCATATATGTTGACCTATAACTATATCTACTTGTTTTAAACTGTTAGTCATTTAAGTTCAAACACACTCTAAAAGATCTACATTTTTTTACTTCTCTCACCCATATTTTGTGTTTTTGATGTTACATTTTCTATCTTCATGCCTATCCCTTAATTGTTTATTGCAGTTATAGTTACTTTTACAAATTTTTGTCTTTTAAATTCATATTGGCTTATTTAAGTAATTGATCATGGTCTTTTGAATTGGGATGTCACTGACATACTCAGATGGAAAAGTCCTGTAGGCATCTGAGTTTGTGAATCTGCAGCTGAGGAGAGAGCTTTCTGTGGGAAACAGAAGTTGGGGGATTTTGTTTATGTGAGTAATCATTGAAAACATTTTAAAAGATAAGATTATCCATCTCATCTTATCAAACAAGGATTTGCTAAGTAATGTGTCCTATGGAACATGGACATGTAAGGGTTATGTGGGAAATACCAGTTGTGAAAGAGACAAACATCTGCAAAAGTATGAAATCCAGAAGGATGTCATGTCAGGCAGCACAGAGCCACGGAGGATCAGTAAATAAAGACTGAATTGTTTCCACTGAATTTGGAAATACAGAGGTCATTGGTGGAGTATGCCAGAATCATTTCCATGGAGAGTTGTCAAGGCAAGCTAGATTGCAACTAATTGAGAAATAAATGGGAAAGAAGACAGTAGAAATGATTTTCAGTTGAGAAGAGGAGAAAAGAGACTATGGTGGATATAGGGGGAAGCAGACAACAGATGACTTCTCTGGATGAGAGGGGTAAGCTTAAAGCTTGGCTAATGGAAAGAAAACAAACAAACAGACAGACAAAAACAAAGAAGTTGAAGATATAGGACGTAAACAGGAGGGATTGGAGTGGAAAATTCAGAGCGACTGCCAGGACAAGAGAGAAAGGAGATAAGAGGACAGATGGTGTCTGGTGCATGTTCTCAATCCAAAAAGGAAATATCTGTTTGCTAAGGATCCACAGGTTGGCGCAATGTATTGACAAAGGTTGGTTAGTGAAGGTGGAGTTGGTTAGACCAGACTGCCACACCTGACTTTCCAATATCCCCAGACTTTGTGTATCACCAAGCTGTAGTTGGACTCATCACAGAGCTCTCTATGACTATGAAAACATACTTGCTTGAAACCATGAGCATGAATATAATCAAAACAACTAATATCCTTTCAGCACTTAATATTTGCTATGTATTATGCTAAATCCTTTATATGCATGGTTACCTCAATCTTTCAAACAACTTAGGGTGGTAAGATTTACTAATATTTTACTGTTACAGAGAAAGACATAAATAGGGGCACACACATGTCAAGTGGCAGAGCTGGTCTTGTCTGGGCACCTAAAATTTACTCACTGTTCACAAAACCACCCAAAAAGCTGGAAGTACAGAAATCTAAGGGATACAGAACATTTGCAAAGATGTAAAGCTGTATTACAAAATCCCTAGTTCCAGCTGACCTGTTAAGACAGCAAAGCAGACTTAGTTCAAAGTGTACCCTAATACTCAATTTGAAGATGTGTGGCACACACTCTTAATTCAACCATCAACGCAGAATGAAAGGAAGTTTTCTATGTCTTGAATATTTGTCACAAAGCAAAGATCAGAACTATCAGATAGAGCAATTAATGCTTTGTGTTTGTAAAGTTCATTTAAAAATAGTAACTTCTAAGTATTAAATGCTTATGGTATTCTTTTTCAAATTTTAAGTGACTTTATTTGGCGTTTATTTTGTGTTAATGTTCCCTTCTTTTTAATGTTTTCTGTATATAGTGTCTATATCAGGTAGAGATCATTTTTATAAGTTATTGAAATAATCTTGTCATAATATATTGGCTCATAATAATAATAAACTATGAAAATATATTTTTTACTAAAAACATCTGAAAGTTTAGTATCATATTATCACAGAAAATTATTCACTATTACTATGGTCACTTATTATTTAAAAGCATATAAATAAAATGTTATGGAAAATGTAGAATAATTTATTACTTCAGGAATTTCTGAGATTTCTTGGAAATTCCAATTTGTCATTCCTGAGTGATGAGTATTAGTATCAGTTGGGGATTAGGAAACATTATTCTGGATCATCAGCTTTCAAATCTTTTTAAGCAGCAGACCCCTTTATCAGACAAAATCCACCCTGGAAATAAGCAATAAAAAAGGAAAAATCAGGCTCTGGCTGAAGGAGACCAGAGAATAAAGAAACATGATTCTGACCTGAACTTTATGACCAAATTGCTGAGTGACTTGAGGGTCATCACTTTAGTGTCTTTAAATCTTGGTTTTCTTGTCAATAAACTGTGGTTGATATAGATGTCCTAGGCCACCAGGCTTGTGGGAGACAATTGAGATGTTGCTGCACAAGAGCTTTGCAAACCTAGGATGTCTTGTCAACTGTTAGATGCTAGGCAGACAGAGGACTTCTACACACCTGATACAACCCTTGTAATGTGACCCCCATGGGGAGAGCAAGGACTGGTACCCCAGACTCCATACCCTATCCTGACAGCTTACCTAGTCCCGCCTCCCTCCCTCCTTGCATCATGCCAGCACCTGTCCCTTTTAAGGGCTGGGGCTTCCAGATGTAAACAAGACCTTAGGTTTAAAGTGGAGTCATGCACTTTAAACATAACTAGTTCTGATCAGGCAGTAAAACACAGAAAATTTTATCCCTCACATAAAAGTTATAGATTATAAGAAGAGGAGTGTGAATTACGAGGAAGTTCAAAGTTTGCTAAAATAGGGGTCAGAAAGTTGTATTTCAGTCTGGAACTGCCATAAAACATGGAGGAACACTTCAGTTCTCGGCTCGACTTCAGAGTGCACATCTATAAAAGGCCAGGAGGGCCTGGATGACTCCACATTTCCACTTGGAGAATTCGTGCTACCTCATTCCCCAGCTGAACTCACACAGAAAAAGGAATCAATTTTGTTCATTTGTGTCTGGAGTGTTCTTGCTAAGTGGAGCTCTGACAATCCTCAGCTCAGGGAGTTCTTTTTGCGAATAACAGCTCTTTACTGAACAGTAATTGTTATTGTGTTTACTTTCCTTAACGTTTGTACCAGTTTTTTAAAAAAACATTATTACATGTAATAAAAAGCAATAAATGCTTGTTAAAATAAATGTAACTGATACGGAAGCGTATAAAGAGTAAGCTTCTTCCTCCCTACAATTCTATCCCCCTGTGGTAATCATATCATTCCAGACTTTTCTGTTTACACAAACATGAATGTGTATGTGTAATTTAGATGGGGTTTTTTTGGTTCTTGTTTTTGTTTTCTTAGAGAGAAGGGGTGTTTACTTGCTTCCCCCCTTTTTATGAGACCATTCTGTAATTTGCTGTTTCATCTCTATTTATAGGGGGCAGATTCTAAGTCAGTACATTTTTATAATGGCTGTTTTAGTTTGTGGATGTACCATAATTTGTTTATGTGTTTCTCTATTGATGAACACTTGAATCTTTATTAAACTTCTAGGGGCTGGCTAGGGGTCATGAAGGTCTGGAATTCTGTACAATGTATTTGACAGGCGCCCTTTGTGATTGCTCATGAGGCAGCCCTTTGAAGTTTCTGAAGAGTGGTAATGATTAGAAAGTGATATATTAAATAAAAATATGTTGTTCTCCCCTGAAAATTGTATTTCTTGTTTTCAGCTCTAACACATTGAGATGTAAAGTTACTTCTAAACAGTTTCAATACTTCAAGATAACTGGCCCACTATTTCCTTCCTAAATCTTCCTTTTTTCTGGAATAAATATTCCCTGCTTTTCAAATGAAGCCATATCCAGACACATTCTCACTCTGATGACTCTTCTTATTCTTCTTCTTTTTTTTTTTTGTGGTATGATAAACTTAATTTTTTCCTTTTGTTTTTTGTTTTATCTGCATTTTACAATTTTTTTGCAATGAACATATATGACATAACAGTTTTTAAAGACTATCATAAAAACAAGTAGAGATACATCTAAGAAATTGTTCTTCTGAAAATGATACTGAACTCATGTTAAAAACAAATTAACAAATATCAGAGGGGATTTTTTTTTGGAAATGAGATGGTGTGGAATTTTTTTTAATTTCTGGAGCCTCAATTCTTTCTTTTTTCAATGAAGGATTTTTTGTTTTTCATTGAAATGTAATTAACATAAATATATTAGTTTCAGGTGTACATAATAGCAATTCAATATTTATATATATTTTTAACTGATCCCCATGATAAGTCTAGTTACTATCTGTCACCAAACAAAGTTATTACTATATTCCCTATACTGTACATTATCCTCCATGGTTTATTTATTATATAGCTGGAAATTCATACCTCTAATCCCCTTCACCTATTTAGCTCCCCCACCCAACTCCCTTCCCCTCTGGAAACCACCAGTTTGTTTTCTGTATCTATTGAGTCGGTTTCTCTTTTGTTTTGTTTGTCCATTTGTTTTGTTTGTTCATTTGTTTTGTTTACAGAGTCCACATGTAAGTGAAATCATATGTAAGTGTCTTTCTTTGACTTATTTCACCCTCTAGGTCCATCCATGTTGTTGCAAATGGCAAGGTTTCATTCTTTTTTATGGCTGAGTAGTAGTCCATTGACCACACCCACACACACACACTATACATATAAACACATATATATACACACACACATATGTATCACATCTTCTTTAACCATTCATCCATTGAAAGACATTTAGGTTGTTTCCAATCTTGCCTATTGTGAATAATGCTGCAACGAACATGCAAGTGCAGATATCTCTTCAATATCCTGTTTTTCATTTCCTTTGGCTATATACCTAGAAGTAGGATTGTTGGATCAGATGGCAGTCCTATTTTTAATTTTTTGAGGACCCTCCGTACCTTTTTCCATGTGGCTGCACCAATTGACATTCCCACCAACAGCACACAAGGGTTCTTTTCTCCATATCCTCACCAACACTTGCTATTATTTGTTGTCTTTTGATTTGCTGCCATTCTGACAGGGGTGAGATGATATCTCATTGTAGTTTTGATTTGCATTTTCCTGAATACAAGATAAGGTGCTCAACATCAGGAAAGATTTTTAACGTAATCAGAGACCAAATGAGGACAAAATAGTAGGACATATACTTTTTTTCTTTCTTTTTAAATTGAAGTACAGTCGATCTACAATTGGGAGTTTAAGATTTGTAAATACTAACTACTATATATAAAATAGATAAATAACATGGGCCTACTGTATAGCACAGGAAACTATATATTCAATACCTTATAGTGGCCTATAATAAAAAGGAATCTACATATATGTATATAGATATATACACATATATAAATGAATCATTATGCTGATGACTCTTCTATAAGACACTTTCAATTCCACAATCCTATTTGAGATGAGGCTCCAAGAACTAAGTGAAACTTCAAACACATTCTGAGTATTGCAAAATACAGTAATACTAAGTGGCCTGCCTTGCTTGGACTAAACATCTCCTAATGTAGGCTGCGTTTGTGTCCAGCCACTTGAGATGGCTAAATCATACTGGGCATGGAGCCTACTGAACCACTTAGATTATTTATTTGGCATGAATGTTGGCAGCTTACTAATTAGAAGTTTGTTTTAAATGGATATCATATGATATAGTAAAAAGAGCTTTGGACTTAAAGTAAGAGTATCTGGATTGAATCCCTGCAAAAACATTCACAAACTCATTCAATAATATACAGTAAATGTATAAATTTATTATTTAACCTCTCACAGTTTAAGTTTTCTCATCTTTAAATCAGGCTTGATAAAGATTAAAGATGAAGTGTATCAAAAGGAGTTTGTAAAGACTTGTGTGATCACTAAGTATTGTTCTTTTCATTTTCATTAATTATTTTTAATTCCATCATGTGAGTTTTGCCCAACTATTTCTTTGCTAAAAGACTTCTGACAAGTGAAAGAGTTAGCAATTATATTAAAGATACATAAGCCAAAATTGTTGGACTATATTGAGAAGTAACTAGTGTCCCGTTCATGAAGAATTAAAATTGCTTTTCTTCAAACCATAATGATAACGTCATTTTTTCGATCTCATTTGGGGAAGAGAACAATTATCCTGACTCTGGGAGAAAGATGGGTACTTGACTTTCTAAGAAGAAATGCTTCAGATCCACTTAATGCTTCTTAAGCAGTGGTGGGGAGAAGGAATAATGGGTGATGCTCTTAGCTCCTCTCAGTAATTTCAGATTCTGGTAATTAGATGTACTGGTCGGGGAATACAAAACTCCCTTAAGGTCTCAGTGCAGCACAGTTGTCTTCAAAGGGCTCCGGTTCTTATCACCAATGTGTGTTGTTTACCAGACCAAACCCAGTTGTTTTGAGATGTAGAGAGTTGTTGGGGGTGCTAATATCCTGTAACATGATGGCTACTACTATGGCTTGACATAAGATGAAATGAAGCCAAGATGAGCACTTTTCTAATGTTCATGGAAAGCATGATGTGTCAGGGACACTGCTGAAACACCTCCCTCCTTTGACAGAGCCCATCAGAGGAGTGATGGATACAGACTTGTGGCTAAAGCACCCATGGCAGAAAATAAAACTGATTATGTGTGTGTGTGTGTGTGTGTGTGTTTCTAACAGGTCAAGTTGTAGCTTCAGAAGCTTTGAAAAGCCAAACTTAAATGCTTTTTAAATGGTGGGCAAAATGTAAGGAAGGACTAGTTTCAAGAACATTAGATGGGAAGGGATTATGCTTATAGTCAATTGGACCACAGTTACAAAGATGACAAAACTTTTGCTTAAAGATTAACAGATTTACTCTTACACCTTAGAAAAGCTTCGGGTGTATTTTCACCTAGGTAGTCAAAAGAGAAAAATTATATCCCTTTTTATCACCTAACGCGTCCACATTCCATATCCCCCATTCCTCCACCCTCTCTCACTGCCCCCCTAAAAGGCTATTCACCAAGTAAACTGAGGTCCAGGAACACGACAGCTGCCACTGAGCAGTGGCCATCTCTGCACCACAGAAGAAACAAGTCTATTCACAAAAAGTAATGAAGAGAACTTAACTAAAGGAAACATAATTACTTAATTAGTAAAAATTAAGTTTACCTATGAAATTGAAAATGCTTTTTCAAAAATATTACAAGGAAATGTAGTTACAAAAGTTCTGTTGAAATTTCCTATTTCACATGTCAACATAGGGAGTTAGAGATCCAAGTACCGTTAGGGTACTTGTCTCATAGAAGCTCATGGCCTCGGGAACAAGTCTGGAACTTGTTTTTTCTTTGCTGTCTCAACAGGTCAGTTGGAACTGAGGATTTTGTAATACAGCTTTTCATCTTTGCTAATTACATTAAAATGAATCTAGAACACAACTTCAGGAAAGTAAGTCTATACTTCATAAAAGTAGATCCAACAGACCTCATGACTTCACAGGTGTAAGAGATCACATGTTTCTGAATCAATCAGTTTTGTTATTTCTGGTTTTTTCTACAGGTCCAAAAAAAGTTGTGGGTTTTTTTGTTTTTTCTTAAGTTTGTGCTTTCAAATGGAGGCACTATTTCAAGACTTGCCCCGTATTTTGATTCCCCAGGAATCCAAACAAATGGCTCGAGGTAGATGTGTTAAAAATATGTGATAAATGAAATGATGACAGAACAATGACTGGACGTGTCTTACACCTTCCTTGTTCTATTCAGAGCTCTTAAGGCTAAATTTATTAGCTTTCCAAACTATGTATGAAAACATGTTGATATTTTTTGCTGTATAAATTCAAATTCAAACCTTTTTCAACTTTTCAAATTTTACGCTTTTAGATTCTTCCCCCTTGCCAAACACCCTGCAGACTCAGTTGAAATTATTGGCACCTTTTATAATTCCAACATGCCCTCTGCTTTGTGTAATATGATAACATTTCAGAGCACACCTAGTTGAAATATATACCAAGTATAAAATATTACAGATTCACACTTAATTTAAAATCTAAATAGGTAAGCCATATTTACAAAAGTAATCTGTGGAATGTAACATCATTTTGGGGATTTCCATGCCAACAGTTTGCTCTGTGGGTAAATAGGAATCACAGACTTCAATGTAAACACAAAACTATAAAACTCCTAGAAACACAGGAGAAAACCTAGATGACCTTGGGCGTGGTGATGCCTTTTTAGATGCAACATCAAAGACAAGACCCATGAAAGAAATCGTTGATAAGCTAGACTTCATTAAACTTAAAAATTTCTGCTCTGTAAAAGACAATGTCAAGAGAATGAGAAGACAAGCCACAGATAAGAAAATATTTTCAAAAGATGTATCTGATAAAGAACTGTTATGCAGGATGTACAAAGAACTCTCAAAACTTCACAATAAGAAAACAAATATCCCAATCAAAAAATGGGCCAAAGAGCTTAACGTGTATCTCACCAAAGAAGATATACACACAGCAAATAAGCATATGAAGAGATGCTCCACGTCACATGTCGTCCGGAAAAATGCAAATTAAAACAGCAATGAGGTATCACTACCCACTTACTGGTACGGCCAAAATCTAAACCACCGACAACACCAAATGCTTGGCAAGATTGTGGAACAACAGGAAAATTCATACATTTCTGGTTGAAATGCAAAATGCTACATCCACATTGGAAGACATTTTGGAGATTTCTTACAGCTTTGTGCTGATCTCAGTCTACCGTCGGTAGCAATGCCAGCAGCTAAAAATACCTGGAGACACTCACCTGGATCCCGGGTGAGCTTCCCATGGACACCTCTTCTTTCCAAACAGTGTAACAACTGGACTGACCCTTGTGATTCTTATTGCTGCAAGATTCCCTTCAGTAATAATCATTAGGATACACTGGGGAAAAAAAAAAAGAATGTATTACTCACAGGCCCTGGAGCGTACAAGGCATACCAGGGGGCACACAACGAGGTCACAGGTAGAGAGAAAGAGACAGGGAGAGTGTGGGCATGGGCCTGGGTTCTGCTTTTATTAGTGTCGTGGGTGGAGGGGTCTAGGGTTTTGATGACTCACTATTTATTGGTAAATTTAAAACATAAAGGTGAGAATTTGAAGCTCAGGAAGAGAGAAAAGGTTTGGGGTGGGGGGGAGCAGCACAAATGGCCAGTTATTTAAATCAACCCGGATCTCTAGAAAAAGGAAACCTCATGGTAGGAATGTGGGGCACATCCTGGCTCTTCATCTAGTCTTGTGGCTGGCAGTGTGATTATTTGAGATAACCTCTTTGAAGTAGATGTCTTGGCAATCAAAGCTTAAGTTAGGAACTTAACTAAGTTACGTTACAGAAAGAAAAGCCAACTCTCAGGGCTTACACTACACTTACAAAACTAAACATAATCTTCCGTACAACTATATGACACTCTGAAAGAGACAAAACTGGAGAAAGTGAAAAAGGCTAGCAGTTCCTGGAACAGGAGTGGACAGTGGGGAGAGAGAAACAGGCAGAGGCACAGAGGATTTTTAGAACAGTGAAAATACTCTATTTGATATAATAACGGATATATGTCATTATATATTTGTCCAAATGTAAGTGAGCCGGACCCCCTGGGGCCTTCCTGGATAGAGCCCTCCCCACCGTGTCCTCTGCTGCAGCTCCTCTCTGAAGTACCTAGACAACAGTATCTGAGGCACACTTCCGGAGTTCTTTTACAGATGCTAAAACCATCACCAAATGGAAGAAGTTAACTACTTGATGACCATGAGCACAGAGCCCCCCAGACCTACTGGAGCCTAAGGATTAATGCTAACCCCTGTGACATCGCCCTGTTACCTCACCATCAATCAATCAGAGAACTGTGCACAAGCTGAGCACATACCCTGAGACTCCCCTCCCCCGCCTTGCCTTTAAAAATGCCTCCTGAAACCCATGGGGAATTCTGGTGTTTTGAGCATTAGCTGCCCTGAATTCCTTGCCTTGTGCCTTGCAACAAACCCTGCACTTTCCTTCACAACCTGGTGTCAACAGATTGGCTTTACTTGAGTGGGCAAGTGGACCTAAGTTTGGTCGGTAACACAAACCTGCAGAATATATAATATCAAGAGTGAACACTAAAGTAAACTATGGAATTTGGGTGATCATGATGTGTCAATATAGGTTCATCCTTCTTAGTGAAAATATGTACCATTCTGGTGAGTGATGTTGGTAATACGGAAGGCTATGCATGTGTAGGGGCAGGAGGTGTATGGGAAATCTCTGTACCTCCCTCTTAATTTTGTTGTAAACCTAAAACTGCTCTAAAAAATAGTTCTATATATATATTTTTTAAAAAGCTCTGCAACTTACCCCACAAATTCACATTCTTCAATATATTCATAAAATGTCAGTAGCTGAGTCAGCAAAAAAATTAAATTAGCAAATAATTCACTTTGCATACAAACACTAAACAAAAAAGGGCTCCAGTAATAAGTTTTTAAATTTTTATCCACATTTAAGGATAATGATCAACTCTTAGGTCTTTAGCTACAACATTAACACTCATATCATTGAATCTAAAATCTCTTCTTCCCTGGCAAGGACACATAGCCTGTGAAAAGCCAAAGGTTTACCATAGCCCTCCAAATTTCCTTTTTCCCTCTATAAAGTATTCTCCTTCCTTTGTTGTGTGGGAACTTGCATGTGGCTCCCCATGGTAGCAGATCCCAAACTGCTGATCCAGAATAAACCCATCTTTGCTGGAGAAATACCTGAGTCTGTTTTAGTTCAACATTTATTAAGCCCACTTAGCTTCTCAGCCTTATGACTGAAATCAGATGTAGCCTATTAGGGTTAATTTTAATCTGTATTCTGTTAACCTATCATGTTACCGTTTTTTCATTGATTTTTGTCATGCAAAATTTGATAATCCTGCTCTTCTATGTCTACCTTCATGTCACTGATACAAATGTTGGGATAAATAAAGAATCCAAGAAGTCACTACCAGAGGCCAATCTCCAGGATGACAGAAATTCAATAATCAATATTTTCAGTAATTGTACCATGACAGAAATTTGGCTACCTTGGTCTCATAAAGGCAGCATTCCTTGCAGAAATATTGGCGACATGGTTACCCATATCTTTCAGAGAGTCAAGTTTAGAATGCCCATAATCTTAATAATGGCTAAAGTGGCAGGTAAAAGAATTGCATCCCAAAATTTCTGAACATATGGGCCATTTTAAATTTTATTTCTGCTGGAAGTATTGAAGCCACATTGCTTCCACAATATCCCAAATGATGAAATACTCCAAAAGCACATCTACTCTCAGTACAAACACTGGTAATTTCACCCTTGGCTAAAGTACAAGCCCCTATAAGAGTGTATAGTTTAGCCTGTTGGGCTGAAGTAGCCATAGATAAAGATGCTGCCTCAACCATATCAAGAGGAGTTGCAATGTCATACCTAGCACAATATTTGCCATTGTCACCTTTTAATAAAGTACCATCAGCAAACCATGAGAAGTCAGCCTTACTCAAAGGAATTTCCTGCAGATCATGATGAGGAGTCAGGAGGTGGTCCATCGGCATTAAGGGACACTGCCAGTGATGGAGGGGGAAATAGTAGCAGGGTTAAGGTTACTGCACCATAAAAGAGTTAAGTGAGGAGCAGCCAACAACAGAATTTTAATGGAGGTGAGGTAGTTGACTGAGAAATGTTGAGTGTAATGAGATTTCAGGAGAGGTTCTACTGCATGAAGTACAAAAATGATTATAGAGGATCTCACAGTGATTTTTCTTGGTGATCTTAACCAAAAGGGCAATGGTAGCAATGTCTCTAAGGCAAGGGGGTATCTGCATGCTACAGGGTCCAGTTGCTGGCTATGAGCTCCTATGGGTCAATGATAGTCCCTATGCTTTTGGGTGAGTACCCCAAGGGTATTCCCTCCTTTTCATATACGAAAAGGAAAAAGGAATCTGATAATTGGGGTGCCCTAGGGCAGGTAGGTTCATGTAATTCTCCTTTAAGGCCTGGAAGGCTAAGCTGTTTGGTTCCTCCCCAAAAATTGGGTCAGGGTTATTATTTTTCACTAAAGCATACAGAGGATTGGCCACAAGGAAAAATTTGGAATCCAATTTTGACAATATCCAACTATCCCAAGAAAACCTCACAGTTGGTATTTCATTTTGGGTTGGGGAATCTTAGGACACCACGAAGTCTACTTGAATCTAGGTGTAACCATTATTCAAGACACCCTAAATATCAAACCTGGGTTTGGGCAAATTGCAATTTTTCTTTGGAAATCTTATGTCCCTTTGGGGCTAAAAGCTTTAGCAAGTGGATGCTGTCTTCTTGTGAAAAGGCTTGAGATGGAGAGCGAAGAAGCAAATCATCCACATATTGCAACAAAGAAGAAACTCTAAGAAACTTTACGTCATCCAGATAAGCCTTTGGGATTTGAGAGAAATAACAAGGACTCTCTATATAACCCTGAGGTATTCATGTACAGGTGAACTGTTTTTCTTCCCAAGTAAAGGTAAAATGTAATGGCTAGCTTCATTAACTGAAATATTAAAGAATGCTCTGCATAAATCAATTTCAGTAAAAATTTACTTCAGGGGGGAGGGTATAGCTCAGTGGTAGAGTGTCTGCCTAGAATGCATGAGGTCCTGGGTTCAATTCCCAATACCTCCATTAAAAAAAAAAAAAACTTAATTACCTCCCCCCAAAATAAAAATTTTAAAAATATAAAAAGAATTAAAACAAACAAACAAACAAAAAAGAATTTACTTCAGGTGGGAATACTAAGGTAACACCTTGGTCCTAGAGAATCCAGGCGAAGGCTTTTCCAGCCACTTTCCAAAGAACAGCCCCTATTCCAAAGGATGGCTGAAGTGGCAAAGTTTCAGTGAAGCAGTTCCTGTTCCTGAAGGAATGGGCTGATACCTTCTCAGCCAGCCTTGGTTGAGACAGTTTGATCTCAAAATCAGATCCAAGTGCGAAATACATACAGATGTTTACATACAGAATAGGCCTTAGTGAGAAGGCAAAACCTTAAAATAGATCCTAAATAAAGCCTAAAGAGCTTTAAATGCAAAGAAGGCTTGAGTTCAGATCCAGGATAAAGGCGGACCTTCAAATTTCAGGGTTGGCGAGAACAGCAGCAAGCTCAGTAGGCTTAATGGTGGGTATCACACCTGTTTAATCACAAGACCCAGAGCCTTGGGGTTCTTCTCTGGTCCCCATAGGGACCACCAAAATGTTGACCTAAAAAAGACACACTGCCAGGTAGTTCTCTAGCAACTACTGGTTTATGTGGGATCAGCAGGGAATTGCATTTCAGGGTCAGGCAAGCCATGTGCAAGTCCCTGCACGACAAGGGGTGCAGAAAACTTTTACAGAGAGAAAAAGGAAGTGGGGAGGGCTACAGTAAACAAAGTGTCCGTGGCTTTTCATTGGCTTGGTCCTTGCCGGGAAAGAAGGGGAGTCTTTCTTCTTGTTGGGCTTTGCTATAGTCACAGGGCACAAGAGCTCCCTGTTCTTCTCTCCTGACTCTACTTAACTGAGGTTTCTGTTTGGTTCCTTTTTTTGTCTGTCTGTCTGTCTTTCTTTCTTTCTTTCTCTCTTTTTTAACATGAAGATGATTAAATTATATAGTCACAATGTGAGTTTGTGTTTCTAAATTCAAAAATCAGTTGCCCGTACAGACACCGTATCTGTAGCTTTAAAGAGCTGGCTTGATGATATTCCTATACATGTCTACTCAGATTGTATTGTAAATTGCCATGGAATGTGTTCCTGGGTGAGGCTCCCCTGAATTAGCCCTACACCAGCCAGGAGCATTCCTAAGAGAGTAAAAGACTTTCATTATAGGGGCTCTAGAAAGAAACAATTTTATTACAAAGATCTTTGTTTTCACTGATGATTCCTGGACAATGTGCCAGAGAAGCTAGTTCAAAATATAATAACACTTGAGTCAAGTCCATCCATAAGGAGAAATATGAGAATGAGAAACTTCACCCTAAAACATATTATTGCTGCCATCCTGTTCATATCTAATGCTGCCCAGAAACAGAAATGTTTCCCACCATCCAAATACTGTCCTCACATTAATTAGCTGGAAGGAAAGTTTATCATCTTGGTCTGTATTAAAATCCATAAACACTGTGGAAGCCATCAAGTTCTTTGACTACAAAAATATTGAAGGGAATCAGCATTTAAAACTGTGGACAATTCACCTTACATTGTTTGCTGGCAAAACTTCAAGCCATTACTTTAGTTGCTTGAAAGAGCCTCTCTCCTACCATCTCATTTCTCTCTACCCCCACCTTCAACCTGCTCTCACTTATTATCTTTGTGTGCTCCTTTGTTAAAATTCTTTGGGTTTCATTTCCCTTAACCTTTAAACATAGACCTTACTGGACTAAAGAATTGAGGTCAGGAAATAAAAGGTCATATACCAAATTCTAACAATTATAATAATTTCCCTAATATACAGTGGAAAAAACTGACTCCATGGTAACTAATTTTGGGGTTTAATTACCACAAATATAAGTGATTGATACGCCAATAAAGCTACTAAAATTGGGCCTCATTAGTAGAGCCCTATGGATTTCACTGTATTGTATAAATATCAGACCAAATACTAGAAGGTAATGAAACATTCTAAGGAAGGTAATCTCAGTGTAAGGAATCTGCAATCACGGCAGACAGAAATAGCAAAGAGAAAGAAGGGTGTTCAGTCTTAGGAATAAAATATGTGAGGAAAAGTGGAGAACTACTTACATGAACTTACAGGATTACTAATTAAAGTAAGAAATATATTCCTCTTTGGAACATAGAATCAAAGATATCCTATGGATATATATTTTGTTTAATAAAAAGAGCTTTCTGACAGTTTGGCTTACGTAGCAATGAACTCCTTTAAAATGCTATGAGCGTGTGATAATTAGGCTTTCAATAATGCTAAGGTAGCCTACATTGGAATAACTCTCCCACAGATAACTATGGAAGAAATATGTAAACAACTATTTGAAGACACTAGAGAGCAGTAAAAATCAAACAGAAACTGTAGGGATTTGACCAGTTTAAAGAAATGAATGATAATCACTGAGTGAGATCCACGTTTACAGCCTTGCCCCTGTGGGCATTCCCCAGTCCTCAGGGGCAGGGCAGGTAGAATTCAAGCAAAATACGCTCTCACATTCACTCGCGATGTCAGTGAAGAGATTTCAGGCTGCCAGGTTCGCTGTACATTGAGGGTAATCTCAGAAAGTAGGGTGAAGAACATTAATACCTACCTACAAACAGCCCTCAAATCCCTGACTGACGGGAACTATGCACGTGCTAGGGAGGCTCCAATGACGCCAGCAGAAAGTAGCAGGTGAAAGGACTGAACAGAGATTTCAGTTGCTGTGCACTGCAAGGAAATAGAGGTTGGAATTTGAGTACTGCCAAGGACATACAGCTTTGGTAAAATCTTCATGCATGTGATAGACTGGCCTTAACAAAGTATCAACCAAAGTTTCCAGAGGTTAAAGATAATCAGCCTTCAACTGCTTGCCAGAAAATAATGAATCTTCTTTCAGAGGAAGACAGAATTTAGAATCTCTACAATGTATTATCCACAATATCTCCAAAGCATAATGTTTCACAAGACATGTTTCACTCTTGAATTACTGGGGATCATTCATGTGACCATTGTGTATGTTTGCATTCATAAACTCAATGTCTGAATCACCTTCATTAATTTAAAACAAAGCTGATATTGTACAGAAACCACAATAAAGGTGTTAAAAAATTAAAAATAAAGTTTGGTGGAATTCAACACACAAAAAAGGTAATAAATAGTATATTTAGCTGTAGTTTGGGCGCCACTTTGTTTTATGCTTTCAGTACATTATTTCGGTATTTGGGTAATGTCCTGTGTAATTACTACTGAGAAATACAATATGAATTTTTAAAATTTGTTTCACATGCATACTAGCAAATAGCATACGTACAAAGGAAAATAGAAAGTTCCAGAACTCCACTCCCATAAGCCTTCTGATTTATCCAAACTTCCATA
Organism: Camelus bactrianus; assembly: GCF_048773025.1. Taxonomy (NCBI): domain Eukaryota; kingdom Metazoa; phylum Chordata; class Mammalia; order Artiodactyla; family Camelidae; genus Camelus; species Camelus bactrianus. The sequence continues at coordinate 100,424,405 of NC_133539.1, forward strand.
GTGGGGCACTGCCAAATACTCTTCCAATCTTAATGTAATTTACCTCTGTCCAGTTCTTAGTCTTTAAAAGGTAGGTACATCTAGATTCTCCCAGTTCCTGTCAGTGGATTGTGCTCCTCCCCATGGACCACAGACCTGAACCACATTAGTCTGAAAACACCATTAGTGTCTAATAACGGAACCTACCAAATGGCATTTTCTCCTAATGTCAGAAAACACTGGTAACATTGTTCCCGCGCCCCTCTTTCCTGGCGTGCTCCCTCCATCCCCCCAACATCAAATTGGCTCCTCCAATCCTGTGGAAAAGAAAACCGCCTGGGCCCCGCGCCCGAGTGTTTCCAGCCAGCACCGCCTCGCCAAGGCCAGCTCTCCGAGCCAAGGGCCTGGGGGAGGGACAGATGCAAATTATCAGGGCTCTTACGAGAGAGGTTTCTTCGTTTCCTTTCCTCTCCTGAAATCTCCCCAAAGCCCTGCCTCACAGGCTCTAGAACGTGCCTCTCTGATTAGAAGCAACCGCTGGCTTGCTCTCTTTCTTCACCTCACCTGAGAGCTGTGACAACTTGCTTTTCCTCATCTCCGGTCCTCGGAGTTCTTCACCTGGGAGCCGGCTCCAGAGGCGGCCCGCGCCTCCCCCTCAGCTCGACCCGCGGCCTGGAGCTCGGCGCGCGGGGGCGGGGCGAGGCGGGGGCCGGCGTCCCCGGGAGGGTCCGAGCCCTCGGGACCACGCCCCCGACCCCGCGCGCCCCTCCCCCTCGGGCTCTATTTTGTTTTTAATTTCAAAATCCTCCTCTTCCTTTCCTTTCCTCACCCTCCCCTTCCCTTTCCTCTCTCTTCCCCTTTCGGCTTCTCCGCGGATAAAATCAGACCCCAGGCCTGGCGTCGTGGGTGCCGAGCTGACGGCAGGCTGGGCGGTGAGTGGGGCCGGGCGGGGAGGGGTCCCGAGGAGATACCTCGGCCGGCGGGCGAGGGGCGCGCGGCGTCCTGGGCTGGCAGACCCCAGCCCGCCTCGCTCCCCGCGCTGCATCCTCAGGTGGTTGCCGAAGTCCCCGGGCGCCCAGTGCACGTCTACCCGGGGACGAGGCGGGCCCGGCAGCGAGCGGCCTCCGGGGCTGGGTCGAAGTCGGGGCCTCGTGGATCTGGAGTCGGCGGCTGAGGCCCCGGGACCCAGGCCGTGTTGGTGAGACGGTTCCGCCGGCGCAGAAGCGCGCTCCGCAGCACTGGCTGCGCTGCGCCTCTTTCCCGCGTCTCCTGCACGCGGAAGGCGCGTCTCCCGGGGTCGCCCGCCACCCGCGCGTTTCTGCCCCGCAGGCCGGGTCTCTGGCGGGCGCTCCCTCCGCGCTGCTCTCAGGGACCCGGGCCAGGCCGACTCAGGGCCAGGTAAAAGGGTTTGATATCACTGTACGAGTCTGGCGAGCGGAGGGGCGGGGGTAACTGGAGAGAGCCCGTCTCTCACTTGAACCTTCAGCAATCACACCTGGGTGTGATTTATTTCGGGGTGCAGTTGCTTTGTTTTTATAAAATAAAACGTTTATATTTCAAGACAGAATTTTCTTTCATTTAATTTTTGGTCTTCCCTTACGGTCTACAGTTTAGTTGAGTTCTAAATGTTATGTTGCACATATAAAATGTAGCCACCCAGACTAGTACGGATGAAGATATGATGCACTAAGGCTGGTTTCCCACCTACTTAAAGGGGTATGGCTTCAATATTTTAAATTGGGTGTTAACTACTTGAGGAGTAGAAAGATAACCTACATCTATCTCGCTATCACGGGCATCATTTCCGTACTCTGACACTGTTGAGTGGTATAGGCCAGAGGCATCAGACAGGAGAACACGTTAACATTCTGATTAGGAAAGAAAACAGCATTTTCACAATTTTGCTCATGGAGTGATTGTGTAACTTGAATACTTAACAGAAAACAACTGAAAATCTCACAGAAGCAGTAAGAAAATTTAGTGAAGTGTCAAATTGCGTCTAACCGTAATTTACAGATATTCATAGATGTTATTTATATAAATACGACTAGAAAATAGAAAATAAACCATTCGATTTAGCATGAAATAATACAAAATTGAAAAACCTATTTTTAAAAAAGACATAAAACATTAGGGACCTATTGAAAATGTATTAAATGTGTGTATGGGAATGTATAGGTAAAAGTATAATAAAACACGTAACATTTTTCTAGACGAAAATTTCTCTGAAAGAACATATAAATTAAATAGTTCTATCCGAATTTGTTTTTAAAGCAACTGTTTAGCTCAAGTGGAAAAACACGCTTGCCAGGAAGCTTTCAATTCAAAGAAAAATGTACATATATATGGAGATTTTACTATATAATGAAAGATATTATGAAACTATAGTGATTAAAAGGCCGTATTATAGGGAATAGGGTACTACCAGAATTGAGGAAACTGAAGAGACATTTAAGAATAAAAGGAAAGCAGACATTTGGTAAGCATACATTTTAAATCAGAGAATGGGGAAGAAATAACATTAAATTGATCTTGTTTGGACAATCAGGTATTCATTTGAAAAACCTAATAGTAAAACTTGAACTTTCCCTCACTATTAACATACAAGTGAAATCTAGATGGTTTACTAAGTTAAATCTTAATATATGAAACCTGAAAGTAAAAGAACACTTGAATGAACATTTGTGAGCATGGCATGTGGGAAAGCACTTTTGAGACTGATAAAAAAAAAACCTAGACCCCATTTAGATAGGGACATGATTCTCAATATTTGCATGAAAACAAAACCAAACATACAAATGGAAATTGTTAACAGAAAAAGAGCTAACTATACTAATATGCCTAGAACTCTCATTAAGAACTTCTACAATCAACAATCCAATTTGAGAAAAAAGTCAATTCAAAGTAAGAAAAATGCAAAGTATAAGTAATATGAAGATTGTCAGCCACACAAATTATCAAAAAAATGCAATTAAAGTAAGATTGTTTTGCCTGTTTTACTGATATTGAAAGTCTGTTAATACTCAGTATTGTTGGTAATTGATGAGAGAAATAATACTCTTAACAATCTCTTAGTGGGTATGTATTAGTAAAACATTTTATAGTGATAACTATTAAAATTTTCAAATATTCATTCACTAATTGGAGCATAGAATTCATCACGCTCCTTAGTGTGTAAAGATAGTCACAATAAGATTGTAATATAGAAAACTTGGCACAGTTCTATAACCATTGATTGGAATTTGATTACATAATTGTGCATCCAAAGGTGGAATAATAATAGTCTAAAACATATTTCATTATTATATTTGTTACAGACATCAGGGATCTTTGATGTTACACTACAATGTGCTGAAGGCTCAAATGATGGTTAGCATTTTTCAGCACTAAATTATTTTTTAATTAAGGTATGTTCCTTTTTTTAGACATAATGATATTGCACACTTGGTAGACTGCAGTATAATGTAAACATAACTCTTACACTCAGAAGCCAAAAAATTTGTGTGAGTTGCTTTGTTGTGATATTGGCTTTACTTTGATGGTCTGGAACTGAAACTGCAATGTCTCTGAGGTGTGGTATATTATTAGGTATGTTCATATTCCATTACATGGTTCTGTAATGTATGCATGTTTATAAGTAACAAGTGATGATGTCATAAGAGGAAAAAGTAAAATAATAAACAGTAAAGCTGCTGAGAGTGTAATTAGTAACATACAGAAGAATCACTTTATGAATAATAGAAGAAATACATGTTCTTTCACATAGCTTTTCATATTGTTCGCTCCATTTGCTTTCTCTTTCAGGTTCTTTCTTTGAAAATCCCTTTCTTTAGTATTGATTGCTGTTACCTTTCCTATAGGCACACAGTTGAAAAGTTTTGCCTGAGGGTTTTCACAACCTGTTAACTTTTTTATAAACAGAAAATAACAGTAATTTTCACACTCTATGTATTTCAGCAACATTGTACTAAAACCTCTTGCATCCTTCAGGATGGTGGAAATGCTATCTTTTAAAAAGGAAAATATCTGAAATTGGATTATAAAAAATAAAGAATGCATGGCAAAAAATGTAGTAGAAATTAATGACAGATTTTGAGAAAATATTCTTAACAGAAAATAAAATTTTAATACCATTCTTATAAGCAACAGGAAAAGAAAATTTCTTTAAAAACTAGCAAAGAGAAAAATGGGCACATGCCAGACAGGCATTTCACAGGAGATGAAAATAACTTTTAAGCATATAATAAAAACTGGTCAAGATGCGGACAATAAAACTGAAATGTTTTCACCTTTCAGATTGGCAGTGACAAAAATTTTGATTAAACATTGTGTGAGAAATGTAACACCTTTTTGTCTTATGGGTGAATTGATTCAGATTCTTAGTGTATACTTTGACTGTATACATTAAAATAAAATTGCTCAAAACTAGGATCCAGCAATTCAACTTTTAAGAATTTAATACACATGTATACAAAGAAGTAATATATAAGCTTATTTCAGCATTGTTTGTAATAGCATACATTTGGGGAACAGTTTAAATTTTCATCAAGCAGCCAGTTGAATTGGTGCAGCCATTAAAAAGAATAAGGTTATATTTATACAATGGAATACTACTCAGCCATAAAAACCGACAACATAATGCCATTTGCAGCAACATGGATGCTCCTGGAGAATGTCATTCTAAGTGAAGTAAGCCAGAAAGAGAAAGAAAAATACCATATGAGATGGCTCATATGTGGAATCTAAAAAACAAAAACAAACAAACAAACAAAAACAAAGCGTAAATAAAGGACAGAAATAGACTCACAGACAGAGAATACAGACTATTGTTACCAGGGGGGCGGAGGGTGGGAAGGGATAGACTGGGATTTCAAAATTGTAGAATAAAAAAAAAAAAAAAAAGAATAAGGTTATGGGAACTGAAATGTAATCAACATCAGGACAATTTTAATAAAGAACAAGGTATAGAATGGTATATAGAAGGCTGCCATTTGTGTTAAAAGGCATAAATATATTTTGTGTCTGCTTAGAAAACTTCTTGGAAGACAAAAACTAGTGTCTGGTTGCCTTTGAGATGGGAGAGGGGGATCTGTGTAGAAGGGGTCCTTTTGTGATACAAATCTATGTACTTTTCCAGATAACACATATTTAAAATGACTTTTTATACATGTAAAGCTTCTTATCAAAATGGTTTAATTGTAGGTCACACGACATCCTGTTTTGTTACAGATTTTAATACTGGAAGACTAGTCAGAAAATGACACAATAAAGCATTATCTGGTAATCTTCCAGAAACCATGATCGGCATGGTAATGTTTTTTTAATTGCATTATATAAAGATCATGATATTATTCTTCTGGTATTTTTTGTACTCCAAGTAACAAAAACATGCCCCCTCTGAAAGCTAAAATAGACCTGATATTCTCTATGTTTAATAAAAGTTATCAACTGTGACTATCAGTTTGCTCCCATTTAATCTCATTCTTTTATTTTAAAATAAAGCCAAATAACCAACTTTCAAGATTCTTCACGTGCTAAAAAGGGGAATATCCTACCATAGACATTTTGTTCGGCAAGAATAATGGTGTGACTAAACTAAGAAAAATGTTTGTATAAATTGTAAAAACATAATATAGATTAACTAGAATTTTCCAATATTTTAATTTTTCATAATGAAAATTAATCAGTTTCTTTCAAGTTTCTTGTAGGATTGATTTCATGCAAACGTAATGGAATCTATAAGATATTATATTCAAAGGAAACAAAAATATACCCCGTGATGTGGAGGAATAATTTAAGCTTTATAGGAGAAATTTCCTTAAAGGATGTAGCAGAGGATTTTACAGAGTGAAAAGCTTCATTTAAACAATATTTTTTGGATGCCTACCATGTGCAGCCACTGCTGTATGTACTGAGAGTACAAGAATAATATATTTTTTTAAGTTAAACATCTTTCTTTAGGAAGTTTACCTTCTAGTTGGGGGGGATTCCACCAAATTTAATCCTCTTTAAGGCTCTCATTTCAAACCTGTTTACTGCACCAGCTGCTGATTTCCTCTCTCCCGACTCTCTGTCTCCCTCCCAGGAGCCTCCCTCCACACTGCTCTGCTGACTTTTCTCCACTCTCTGCACTACGTGGCACCACCTCTAGGCCAGAAAGGGGTTTTCTTTTTGCCCCAGTGGCTTATTTGGCCATAATAGGCAGAGACCCCAGTCCTCTCTTTCATAAACATGATCTGCTTTGGGGCCAGCTTCCCAGAGAGAAAGGTTGGGGAAGTCCATGAAAAGCTTCCTCCTGAGCTCTGTTTATATCATGAGAAATCTAGCTGCAGGTATTTTTGTGAAATGCATTCCTCACCTACCTCATTACATTTACTAAAATACATAAACTGACTTAGTTTAAACCTTACAGCTAATGTTTCTGTTATCCATGTTAATGTCACATGTGAATTAGTCTAAAATCCACAAAACTTTTGCTGAGCCAAAACCGATTAATGTAAATGTCTCACCATTACTGTAAAAACATTTCAAACAGACCTACCCAATTATTCAGCAAATTCATATTCAAAGAGTAACATATCTGAACTAGTTGTTTCTGTTTTTTTGATTTTACCAAGTCTACGTCAGAATTGCTGTGCCTTACAGAGACAAGAAAAAGTAGCTCATTAAACTGTATATACAGTGGACCCTTGCACAACACAGGTTTGACCTGTGAGGGTCCCCTTATATGTGGATTTTCTTCACTAGATAGGAACTGTAGGACTGCATGATCCTCAGTCAGCTGAACCCTTGGATGCGGAGCTGAGGATAAGAGGACTGACTGTAAAGTTATACGTGGATTTTAGGCTGCTGGGGGTGAGCATCTTGATTCCTGCATTGTTCAAGGTCAACTGTGTTTTTCTATCTTACAGCTCTCCCCTACTTCAAAGGTAAACATTGAAGAGTTCTGGTGTGGCCAAAAGGATAAAAGGAAAGCCCAGGCAAGGTAGCAACGTGAAATAGCCTTGGGGAGCTGGATCGCCCTGGTAAATGCTGCCAGAGTTTCTCACTAACTGCATGCAGCCTTGGAGGCGAGCCTTTTAATAACTTGTCTGTGCCTCAGTTTCCACCTCTATTATAGTGTCTTTTACAAAGCTTCTTATGAAATTAATATTTGTAAACTGCCTAGGAAGATGTTTAGAAAGTGTCTTTGTTGAATACAATTGAAAGATAGGAGATCATCAATCCTGGGAGCTCTGATTTGATACATTAGCCACAAAAATAATAATCAGTTCTTGGACATCCAGCTTTTTTCATCCATCAGTATAAAGCTAAGAAATGTAAAAAGAAAAGGAAGCAAAAGAACACAATTGTGTAGTAAACTTACTGCAGAAATCTAGTTAGACCCTTAATGTGCAAGATTTGTGTGGGATCAGAGGCCATATTTCTGGATACCACTGTCAAATCTGATCTGAGCTAGTTTGTTCTTCAGCAGTGATTTCAAATAGGTGACCCTTGAACAACCTGACTATTTTAATATTCAATCCAGAATCCACAGGCAAGCTAAATAGAAACATAATGCATCTGTTGCTTGTAAACCTGCAATTTTAGGGTCTATTTCCCTAGGCAGCCATTAAATTTCCATTTGTCTTGATCTTGGTTCCTGTGAAGAAATGAATAAAAGTATCATATATTTTAACTAGCAGTAGGTATTTAAAGTGTCATCCTAAATTAGAAATAAATCCCTGGAAAGAATCAGGGTTATCTTGAAACAAAAGGACAGCTTTATTGTTCAAAACATTTGCAGACTGGGGATACACAGCCTTTGGGTGTAACAAAGTATGTTTTGGGGGGCGAAGTACTTTTAAAAGCAAAAACCTCAGAAGCCACCATTGGGAGACTTGTATGGGAATTGGATGACCCTTGCAGCCTGACCACAAATTTTTGTGATTAACTGGTGTCAGAGCTTCTCCTTAGGAACATTCTAGGAAAGACAGCAAAATCAGAAGTTCTTATAGTTGTCCCTGGTTTTTCTAAGAACTGAGCCCCAAGTCTGTCATGGCTGTATGGGTCCATTTTATTTGGGGTCCCTCTTAGCCACACCCAGTCCGTTTTCTATGTTCTTTCTTCAAACAATTTATCTGATTTTTTACTTTTCCTGAGGGGATTTTATTTTATTTTTACATTTAAACCTCCAATTTTAGGGTCTGTTTCCCTAGGCAGCCATTACATTTCCATTTGCCTTTATCTTCATGTGAAGATATGAATAAAAGTTTTATATGTTTTAATTAGCAAAAGGTATTTAAAGGGTCACTTATAAAAAGAATGAACAGTTCTTTCAAATGTAAGTCCTGAGTATCTACTATTTTGTAACATTTTTGCATTAGTAATTCTCAGAAATCTGTTACATCACCATATCAGCTAACTTCTTTTTCAGAAAATACATGATTATTTTTAATATTTAAGGAATTAAGAATTATATTTGGTGGCATGGTAATACAAGAATACCAATTCCTTGGTATGTGGCAAAATTTAAAGAAAGATAATATTTGATATTGAGATGGTCACAGTCAGATATGATTTAGATTTAAACTGAAAAGCCTTGCTAGAAAAAAAATAACTTGACAAAATGTTCCCTAAACTATAAAACCATTCACTTGTAGAACATGAATCCTTTGTAAATTATTTTCTCATAAGTGAATGGCTAGAAGTATATGCAAATATTTATGTAAATGAAAATTTTATAGCACAGATCATAATATCAAAAAGCTGTAAACAACAAAAATGGAATAGTTCAAATAAGTTAAGGTATAGTCTTTGGTACCTTACATTTAAATATATTTATTTATTGTATGTATTTATTTAGTTTCACAGTATTTCTGTAATAAGAGACAAAGAGATGATGTCTTTAATGTAATTTTAATTGTCTACTCTTTCTAAAGCCTGTTACTAGATAAATCAATTCATCTTAATAATATAACATAATAAATGTCACTATCCTAAATTAGAAGCAAATCCTGTAGACACTTAAGCTGTGCTTACCTCTTTCATTTAGCTACAAGTAGGAAAAAGCCCTCAGCAATGTCTCTGTTTTCTCCTAGCTTTTTCCAATTTGAAACTCAGTACAAACAATGCTCATAAAATCACATCTGCTAGGACCATACTTGCTGATGGTAGGAGATGGAAATTTTTGGTATCAGCTTGGAACCCAGCATTAAGTCTTGCACACTGATGCTCAGTAATACATGTTAAATGGCTAAATGGCAGACAGCTTTTTTTTTTTTAATATACTACGTTTGAATACGGACGTTTATTCTTGGTCTCCTCACCAGTTCGTTTATTTTACCTAGTGAAATTGTAGTAGTAATGTATATTTGTCGAGGATTTGCTATGTACCGGATGCTGTGTTAAGTGCTATCCAGGGGAAACCGTTTTAGTCTTCACAGTAGTTCTGTGAGGTGGATTCAGCTATCATTGTGCCCATGACACACAAGATAACTGAAGAACAGAATGGTCACTCAAGGTAGCTGTAGGATGCCATTTAAGATATCAGGGCTGCCTTACACAACTAGTAGAGGTAGACCTGGGAGCTACCTGTCTGCACCACTGTCCATACTGTCTGAAATGTGCTGGCATACACCACTTACCATCTACCCAGTCTTCTGCCCTCCACCAAGTGTCCTACCCTGTGTACAAAGGATATCACTTCCTAACAGTTACATATTAAACCCAAATGGGGAACTGTGGTAGATGGACTAGGACTTTGCGAGGACTAGCTGTATTTCCTGCTGCTGCTAAGAAGCTGAAGGAATTGTGCAGACAGGGACCTACTGCTTTCTTTTCTCTCTGCTTAGAGCTGAAGGCAGTGGAGACAGGCAGAGCCCAAGGTTTTAGATTTCATAGGCAGGTTTCCAAGCCCTGTGCCTAGAGAATTGCAAAATTCTCACGTGCCCAGAGGCTCTCTTACCAAGACCAAGACAGATTCCAGTAAATGCTCAGCTGCAAAGAGCTTTGTCATCTTCAGTTTTGCGTTTGAAGTTTCAAATATCCATGGCGTGGCTCTAGAACTTGTGGTTTTATTGGACTTTGCTAGTGTGTCACTGTTTACAGAGGTGAAATTGAAGAGTGAGCATATAACACAGCTGCAGAGTTTGCTGCAGCCAGAGGTATCCAGCTAAATGCTCTCTAGCTTTTACCACCAGTTAAATGGCATTTCTAGGATGCCGTTTAAGATATCAGAGCTGCCTCACAGATCAGCCAACCACAGCTTCGCCTGCCTCATCCTGTGTCGCCTGTGTCTCCTTTCCCTCTTTACTCTTCCATTGGCTTAGATTTCCCTGTATGCAGCCTAAGCCTTGAAAATGCCAAGGCCTCTGCACTTGAGTTCTCTGGGCCGTGTAATGCCAACTTATTATGGAGACGCAGCTCAGTTTTCTGTCTGATTTCTGTTTGCTAAAAAGCCAGAAGTCAGTCTCTCCGTAATGTATGGCACTTGCTGGCCTCGCTGAGTGAGCGGGAAATCTGCGACAATCCACTGCGTGTTAAGGGAGGGTTACATGCACAACATGTACCAACTGGAAATTATCATTGTACCAAGTGGAAATTACCCCGCCTTATATAACATTTTTGATAAACTATATTGTAAAATTTTAAAGAAAAGGATGAGAATTTAGGGTGGTTAAAAAAAAAAAAAAAGAAACTAGTGGCTCAAAGGAGGGAGGAGATAAATGCTTTGAGCACCTGCAGCTTATGAAGCAATGCTTAGGTGTATTTTTGTTAAAATTCATTGATACTAGTTTCTAAAACATTTCTATAGATTTAAAATTTTTTCAGAATTGTTTTATTTTTTCAAGGTGTTTTTCAGTAACTTGAATCACATTGGAATTTTAATTTTTGCCTGGCATGGTTGAGAAATGTTGTTTTTCTTTATACTCCGTCAGCCTCAAACATGCCTGATGAAAAGCATCACCTGGGACTGTGTTCAAAGTACAGATTTCCAGACCTGGACCCCAGAGATGCTGCTTCACTTTTGGGGTCCAGAGTGGTGTATTTTTCCTTCAGGTTTCTTTTTGGTAATAAAAATATTCAAATATTTTTCAATATTCAAAAATATTCAAATATTCAGCAATCATTAACATTTGCCACCATTGCACTATGCTATATACCATGTGCCACCATAGGTAGTTGGATGGATGGATGGCTGAATAGACAGATGGACAGATAGATGGATAATTTTCCCCTTTTTACTAAGGCACTCAATATTCTGTTCTGATTAGTTTCCATTACAGTTCCTTGACAGTGTGCAATCCCCAGGTTTAGTATAGAAAGGAACAGGAGATGTTTAGTTAGAAAGTTACACTCAACACAGAACTGTCAGATGGTTCTTTTTATTGGGAAACAATGTCATACATATAAATGTGCATATTTAAACATACACGCTGCTCTTTAAAAGCTAGTAACAACCCATTGCCTCTGTTGCCACTGCCCTGTTAGAACATTAGCAGGAACTTCAAGCCCCTTGAAGGCCAGCACTAAAAACTCTTGCCCCAAGTCACTTCTCCATATATGACAATTTTCCTGAATTTTGTGTTATTAATTCCCTGACTTTTCTCCTATACATTTATCAGAAAAGAAAATGTTTTGTTTCATTTTCCTGCTTTTGAACATTCTTAAGGGATTCAAATGTATTCTCCTATGAATTGCTTTTATTTTTTTGTTGTTGTAGTTTTGAGATTTATCTTGGTTGATATGAGTAGCTGTAGTTTTTTCTTTTCACTACAGTATACTATTGTGTTATATGAATGTATCAGAATTTATTTATCCAGTGTACCATTGATGGGCGTGGGAAGTGTTTTCAGTTTCTTTTAATATGAACAGGTTGTCAAAAACATTCTCATCTATAACCTGTGTGTACAAGTGTGGGAGTCCTAGGAATGTTCAGAATTTAAGGTTCTGGAAAGGTGTGGGCATTTTCCTAAACACCAGAGTATCATCATTAAAGGAATAGGATCAAATCCTGGAATTCTTTTGGTTGGCCTGCAGTTGGGTCTGGATTTGGGGTATGCCTCAGGAAACTGTTTTTACTTTTAAGACTCATAGGACACTGTACAATTAACTCCAGCTCCAAAGAGGTTAGTGAAAGTGGCCCAAGACTGGTGGAATTCTGAACCAGGTGTGGTGAGAGCTGGGAATCCTCACGCTGGCTTATGCCATGGTGGCATTCACCGGATCAATTCAGTATCCGTGTTGACCACTCACTCCTATGGTGTTCTAGTGCTTCTTCAGTAAATCTATTCTGTACCTGTGACTTTCTTTCTTTTTAATTTGTACTTTTTATTACAGTATAGGTGATTTACAGTGTTAATTTCAGGTGTACAGTAAAGCAATTCAGTTGTCCATATACACATATGTATATATATTTACTTCCTACTCAAACAGCACAAATGACCACATTCTGTACTCTGACAACCAGGATGACTCATTGGAAAAACGGACTTTGGATTTAGAAGTTCTTGAGTTTAGCAGCGTTGGCTATTTACATATCAGAGAGATCTTATAATTGGAGATAACATGAAAAGTGCTTGGCCATTTCCTGACATTTCATAAGCATTCAGTATATTATAGCATTTGTTAATGTTTTCTCCTTGTTGTTTGTCATTACCCAGAACTCAGAAACCTGAAATACTGAAATTCCTTTCTCTAATAATAATCTTTTTTCCCCTTGATTGGATTAATGAAATTTCTCCCTGGATCCTGCCCCCTTGTTTCAAATATCACCTGAACTTCTAGTTTACTTCTCTGAGTTATTCTCAGGATGTTCACATATACAAAAATTTTCCCCTTTACAGAGGCACTAAGAATTGAACACAGGACCTCTTGCATGCCAGGCACCCACTTTACCACTGAGCTATACCCCATCCCACCCCCACATATTTTTATTTAAATGTTTAACATGTTTTCTTTCAGCTTCTTAAACACAGCAGATCCCAATTTGAACATCTGATTCCTGCCCTCCCCAGTCTCAACACTCCAGTCCCCAACATTTTCCCCACCATCTTCCTCTTAAGTTCGGTTGGTGGCATCACCATCAATTTAGACACCCTGGCTTTAAAAAGCGAGGCTCATCCTTGATGCTTGTCCTTGCTTAGTCCATCAGCAGCTCTTGTAGGTTCTGCTTCCAAATCTTGTTGTGCATTTGACCCTCTCCCCTGTTACCTCCCAGGTCTAAGCCAGCATCAGCTCTCACCTGGATTACTGCCTCCATCCCTCCCTCACTGCTTCTACTCCTGCCCTATCAAGATAAAGTTTAAGTCAGATCTGATCACTGATTAGAGACCTCCCCACTGCAATTCCAACAGATTCCAAACATTGTGCCATGAGTTTCAGGCAGACCTCTGTCTCCACCTCTTACCTTGGTTCTCTTCTTCCCTTGTGTCCCAGTCACACCTGACATCTTTCCCTCCCTTGAATATTCCAAGCTCTTTGCCATTTCAGGACTTTGCAATTACTTTCTTGTCTTTCTGAAACTGTCTTCATACTTGTTTTTAGTATAATGCCTCCTTTCATAGCTCAGATAGCTGAAAGGTCACCTCCTGAATGAGGCTTTCCTAGCCCCTGGAACTCCCCAACGTGTTTTTCTTAGATCTTTTACTCTGTTTTCTTCCTAACTCTTCTATCTAAGTTTCCTAACTCTTCTATCTAAGTTTAATCTTAAGTATTCGCTGACATGTTTCACTCCACTGGAATATAATCTCCAGCAGTGTCCATCTGGTTTACTGCTTTATTTTCAACACCTGTAGTAGTGCCTAGTCATAATAGGTGCTCTGTAAATATTTGTTGAATTAAAAGAAAGAATGAAAGAAAGATAACTAGAGGCTGAAAGAATCACAAGACTTGTTACGTGTATCACTAAACAATGATAGTAACTATATATATATATTTTTAAGGTATAAAAATGTTTTGTTTTTCAGGATTCATTGGAATTCTTCAAAATGTCAGGTAAGTCTCTGAATAAATTTTAATCTGCTTTATTTTCAAATGTGAATTGTGTGATTCTCTTCCTTTAAAAATTGGAGATTATTTCATTTTGAAGTTACTTGTTTAATATTTGGAGAATATATATAAAATATATTAATTTCTTTATACATGTGAACACTCCTATTTATCTTTGACAGAAAGGGATTAAAAGGAATTTATATTGGCATATAGGTACTGAAAAACCTCTAACGTATGTGGGGGGAAATTAGGTAAAGGAAAAATACAAGTAAGAAAATAAGTCTGCAAAGAGAGGTGGTAGTGATAAAAATGATGACAGCTTGCCTTCATAGAAGAAGGCTCAAAAGTAGGCCCTGCTTTTTCAAGCAACGTAGGAGTTGATATAAGGAGAGAAACACCCCATCAATGGGATTTGTGTTTCTTATGAGAGAAAAGTCAACTGGTTAAAAAACTCAGGACTGTTCCTTATAGTGAATCCAGGGAGAAATTTCTCTAATTTCAACAAGAGGCCAAGCTGTCATGAAAGCGACTTCAGTACCTCCCCTGCAGCAATTCGTGACCTCAGTTACCATCAGGCAGAATACGGTAAAAGTATGAGTCACTGGAAATGTGGACTAAACCACCTCTAATTGAGTTGTGTGGTTCTTAAACCAGTAACTATCCATCATGGTATGTTTTGAATTTATTAAGTATTTATCGTGTTATGTTTTGATTTTATTTAAACACAGCCGTTTTCCAAAAAGGATTCTGGGAGAAAACCGTATTCACTCTGTATATGACTGTACACTCTCTAGTATATAGCAGGTAAAAAGAATTTTTGCTACTGTGCAAGGAATTTGTGTAGGTGGGGATCAGCATCAGGTGCGCTGAGCCACTAGCATGAAAGCTTTTTGCTTTGCTCACAGCACAATGTAATTGTCTACTTTTATTTTTAAATCCATATTCAGGCTAAAAATCCATCAAATATATTAACAGGTTGATGTCTCATGTACATAATAACTTGCTTCTAATATGAAATAAGAGTGTATTTATTTCATATTGGTTATAGTCATTGATTTGTACCAACAAGAAAAAAATGACTATGTTCTGTAATCATATATTATCATTCCCATTGTAAATCGTGACCCCTCTCTCTCCCCCAAAATATAGTTCCCACAGCACCTGAGCAACCTGCAGATGAAGTGGAGAATCAAATAAAACCACCTGATCCAAGGCCCGGTACCCCTCCTGAGTACAGTTCCCATTTTATACCGGGTAGGTTAAGTATTCAGAAAGAATCTCTCCCCTCTCCAGAAAACCATACTAATACTTAAGGTTGCTTTTTTAATTAATTACTTAAGTGATTCAATAAATAAATATTGAATGCCTTCAGGGTGCCAGGTAGTTTACTAGATGTTAATTAGAGTTATATTCTCGTCTCCATAGGATTTACACTGGGGAAAGAAGTTGTACAAGATTGATGGCATTCTCTTTGCCTGACTATGAAAAGAATGTTGCAGAAGCACAGAAGGCAGTAACTGACTCTCCCAGGGATTTGAGGGAAGCCCTAACTAAGGAGTCAAGTTTTGCTGGCCCAGTGAGGAATTTCTCAAAGAAAAGGGGGAAGGGGCCATACCTGGCAGAAAGAACAATATGTCCCAAAGCACAAGGTCATGAAGGTCTAGTATAAGTCATGCATGGGACAAGTGGCAGGAAAAGTACAGAAAACTGGAGGTAAATAGCTTTGAATTCTGATCAAGGACCTGGTAATATTCTCTAGTTCTGCAAATATTTTTATAAGTCTGAATACATGCCACACTGTACTCAGGGACTCAGGAAAACGGATATTCATGGGTATTTGGGCAGTATGTCACACTTTTTAAATTGAGAATACACTCACTTTTGACTAAGGAAATAGTTTTATCAGGATTGTATTCAAATACATTTTAATGACTTAGAAAATTATAAAGTATAGTAATATTTCTTTAACTATTAAGTGTGTATGTAGAGGTAGAAACCAGTAAGTTAGGCTGTTAAAAGGGGGAAAGAAACCCCACTATCCACAGGATGATGGCAAGGATATGGTTTTGGCTCCAGTCATATGACCCATGGAGCACAGGTAGCCTTTGCCTCTGCATTGTTTTCTGAGAAAAGCAGGGCTTCCTTTTCCCCTTTCCCTCACCTGTATGCATGTTGTGTGGATCTGATCCAGTGTAACCCCTCATTATGGCTTAACTCCTGCTAAAATCAAGGTTTTGACAATCCTATTTTATAATCTTGCTATATCTGACCATTTCTCTGTGTTTTACTTCATTGACTACCAACATGATCTACATACCGTACCTTATATTCACCAGTCACTCTATATCCAAGAATCTGGGTTCCACTAGAGCAGACTCTCCACCATTTTGAAGAAGTAAACATTCATTATATAATCATGTTCTGCTCATTTGTGAAAGTGTCTGTCCATTCCTTTTTGTATCAAAAAATTAGCAGGTTACAGCCATCAAATTAAATGGCTAGGTACGTTGAAAAATAATATGATGCAGAGCATACAGCTAATGAATTTTCAGTTGTGAAATACAGTAACAAAAATTCACTGTGCTCGCCATCTAGTGGCTGAACTATGTACTTCATACTGATGCAAATTCTCTCCCCTTAATTCACATTAAGGAACTTGAAATAACTGTACTTGAAATATTTAGCTTTAATGAATTCCTTTAAATTCAATTATATAATTTCCATTTGCATTATACTGCCAGCTGTTTGTCCCCACTGAACATAATTTTGCCCCAAACATGTTTAAAAGAATAGTTAATACAAACATTTGTTACATGTAGTCAATTTAAAAGAGAAAATGACTTACTGTTTTAAAATAAAAAAGGATAATAATATTCCATATAACTAAGAAAACACAAATCCCTAAAGCAGTATTTCTCACGCTTGTATTGGTAAGACAATACTCCATAATAAAGTTATTTATTTAAATAGATGTGGGATACTATAGTTACACAAAGTTAAACATGTTTTGTTTTGCTGTGTTTGCCTGCAGAACAATCAAAGCCCTTAATGGCAATTTTAAACCTTAAAAGGGAATATAAAAGATACCATTTCCCACAAATAATTAGATTTGTTTTTCTTCACTTCTCTTAACATCTCTGAATAATACATTATTTTAACAAAAGTCATTTGATTACATATATTTGTATTTAATTTTTCCTAGAAATATAATCTCTATACTGAATAGCCCTATAATCTAAACTGTAATTTTACCCCTGATTTATTGAGCTTCAAATTTTATTCCATGAGGTACTTTTAAGTTAAAAATCACACCGTTAATATCACCAGAGTTAATCATCAACTCACCGAAATGATATAACAATATTTTTGAGACAGTTTATATGATTTTTAGACGCATCTTTGTTTTTTTAATAATAGTTCTAAAAAAGAGAGATGGATACTGAATTTCCAGTCCTATTTGGGTACTCTTAAACACAATTATTAAAGGAATTAAAGTATATTCTTCACAACAAACTGAAATATGTAATTTCCTCCATTTTTTCTAAAAACATTAGATCTTTTTTCTCACTTAGCTCTAATTTGACATTGTTTCTAGTTATCATTATTTTTCCTTTAGTCTCTTCTGACTTGCAGTCTCTATCAAGAGCTCAGTGTCTTCTACCCTTAAAAACTGGTCTTCCCCGGAGTTCCTTGGGCCACTCCCCTGTCCTGCCCTGCCCTGCCCTGTCCCCTCTCTCACGTCTTCCATTCATACCTGTCCTTTTACACTCTCCTAAGTAATCTTGATAATGCCCATGGCTTCAGTTGTCTTTAACCACTT
The DNA here is from genome assembly GCF_048773025.1 of Camelus bactrianus. NCBI lineage: Eukaryota > Metazoa > Chordata > Mammalia > Artiodactyla > Camelidae > Camelus > Camelus bactrianus. Next base: position 100,442,178 of record NC_133539.1, read on the forward strand.
ATGAATCCCTTATCCCCCACCCCATATCAATCTCCTCTTCTCTGAACTTACTTCCACCTGCCTGTGGACCACTTCCCCTTGGTGACCCAGGATCTCAAACTCAATGATCCTCAATCCAACTTCGACATCCTCCTTCCAAACACATACTCTCTATTCTTTTTCTACACTGAAGGTCTGCAGGAACCCAACTCAGAAAACTGAGAATCTTTTCTCATATCCAGTCTATTACCAAGGCAACATGTCTCTTTTAAATGTCAATTATTATTTCTCCACTTTCTACTCCTTTCATCACAACTTCCTTGCCTCCCATCTGGACTCCTGCAGGCACTTCCTGCCTAATCTAATCTTCTCATGTATAAAGGTTCTAAATGGAAAACTAATCACTCCACTTTCCATTTTATCAGCATAAAGTTCACGCTCTTTGTGCAGATTGTACATAGGTCTTCCATGATCTTCACTTCCTCCTCAGTTCCCTTTCTGCTTTGTCCACTGGGTCTCCATACTTGACCTTTACTCCTGCGGCACTGAGCCTCCCCTGGGCAACTGTGCAATTTGTACCTGCTCTATCTGTAAAACCTCTGCCCCTCGTGGAGGGGCTGGCTGGGTCTGCTGTGTCAGCACTTACGTCACAAGGGATCTCCTCCGCCTAGGTTATTTGCCTCCTCTCTGATCTTTTCACACACTATGTGGCTACCTAGGAGTATGTTACCCAGCCGGGTCCTTGGACCGTTCAATCAGTAGAAATTGATAAGAGGCCAGACGAGAAATTCAGACCAGGCTTTTTTGGGACTCAGGCTGCAGCACGAGGGAGCAAAAACAAGAAACATGTGCCCTTGCTCACTCCCCGTGTCGGGGCAAGCTGATTCCTTAAATGGGGTGAGGGTAGGGACAGATTGGTGATTCATGCAGGAGGCGTAGCTTAGGGGGTCTGCCCACCCCCCTTGGGGGTGCTGTGAGCATAGTACCCTGATTTTGCACACAACTGTTTGTAATATTTCCTTATGATACACTTTAATTTCTTTAAGGTTTTAGTAATGTCCCCATTTTCGTTCCTGATTTTAATAATTGAACTCTATTTTTTGACTTGGTCAGTCTGTCATAAGGTTTTTCAATTTTGTTGATCTTTTAAAAGAACCTACTTTTGGTTTTGCTGATTTGTCTTTTTTCTTTTTTTTAATTTCATTTACTTCTACTTTAATCTTTATTATTTCCTCCTCCTTCCTTTGGATTTGGTTTATTGCTAAGTTGGGAAAGTTAGGTTACTGATTTGAGATATTTCTTTTTTAATGTAGGTGTTTATAGCTATGAATTTCCCTCTAAGCATTGTTTAAGCTGCATCCCATAAGCTTTGGCATACTGTGGTTTTGTTTCATTCATCTCAAAATAGTTTCTGATTTCTCTCATGATTATTTTTTGTCCCTTTGATTATTTAGGAGTATGTCATTAAGTTTCCTCAAATTTGTGATTTCCCAAATTTCCTTCTATTATTATTGATTTCTGATTTTATTCCATTGTACTAGAATATACTCTGTATGATTTCAGTTGTCTTAAATTTATTGAGACTTGTCTTATGGCCTTGTTTTATGGGAGGTCTGTCCTGGAGAATGCTCTCTGTGTGCTTGAGAAGAGCATTTATTCTGTTGTTGCGGGGAGGGTATTCTATACATGCCTGGTTTCATTTACAGTGTTGTTCATGCTTCTCTTTCCTTTTTGACCTTCTGCTTACGTGTTCTGTCCTTCATTGTGAGTGGGGTATTGCAGTTTCCAACTATTTGTTAAATTGCCTGTTTCACTTTTTAGTTCTGTCAGTTTTGCTTCATGTATTTTGAAGCTCTGTTTTTATATCTTCTTGATGAATTGACACTTCTTTTATTACAAAATGTCCTTTACTTCTAGTAACAATTTTTGTCTTAAAGGATATTTTGTCTGACATGAGTGTTGTTATTTTATTAATTTTTATTAAGTACTAATGCATGCTACAACATGCATGAACCTTGAAAACATGCTAAGTAAAGGAAACCATACACAAAGGCTACATGTTACATGATTTTATGTATATGAAATATTCAGATTAGACAAATCTGTAGAGATAGGGTCTGCCTGGAAAGGTGGGGAATGACTGCTAATGGGTATGGGCTTTTTTTCTGGGCTGGAATTAGAGTGGTCATTGGAAGAACCCCTTTGAAGTTAGATAAACCTTACTATCTTTCTGACCTTAAACATTAGTAACAATAAACACAGTAACAAGTGTTTACGGTGCTAGTTACATGCTAGGGCTTGTGCTAATCCTACCACAACCTAATGAAGTAGGTATGTTACTATCCTCAAAGAAGGAACCTAATGCATAGAGGCTAACATATTGCTTGATATTTAAACTTCATTTTTATACCTCTGAAATGGAAATAATTATCTCATAAGGTTTAACTGGATTAGATGAGTTAATGTGTAAATCCCCTGAGTGCATTTTTGTACATTCTACACCCTTGTAAAATGGAACATCTTGTTTTTAAGTGGAGGTCATGTGATCCATATCATCTTCGTGTGAAAAGTCATGCTAACTTCCAATATATTGTAGTGTTAACAATGTATAACACTTGCATTTATTTTTGAACTCAGGGCCTCCTGGACCAGCCCTCCCTCCACCTGTAGGCTACCCAGGAGGCTTGCCTGTGGGATACTACGGTCCACAGCAGCCTGGTACCTTCCCCTTGTACCTGCCAAGTAGTGGTACCCATCCTATCCAGTACCAGCCTGGAAAATATCCTGTGCCACAATCTTCTGCTCCAGTAGCATGGATGCCAGTGCCAACTCCCATGCCAAACTGTCCTCCAGGTCTAGAGTACTTAGCCCAGGTACTGTATACAAATCCAAATTACTTTTTTACAAAGCATGATTGGAGATCCAATAAGAAGAGAGAAAAGGCTAGATACAATAGATAAAGGCGATGGGTCATTGATGACAGATGTCTAGTTTGTGAGACTATAGGTGTGGTGGTACTAATTTCATAAAAGTGAAGGGATTTTTTTGGTGGGATGAATATGGTTTTTGTGAAGGATTGTATGTTGAATTTTGAGACATTCAAGATGTCCTGTTGAAGGCTATTTAAAAATAAAATTAGGAATAGAAGAAAAAAACTATCAAAGATGGTATTTGGGTATTGTTTGCTTAGAAATAAAGAGTTAACATCAAGAAAAGCAACATTATAAAGAGCAGGGTGGTAGACAGTGAGTGAATCACTTACTGCCGCAGCCCATTGGCTTTTCTAACCACGTATAGTTTTCATTAACCAGCTCTGCCACCTCCCTGCCACCAAAAAAAATTTTTTTTAAATACAATGTAAATAAAAAGAGAGGACCTACCAAATACATTGTTTCAGGCCAAGTTCCAGAGAACCCCTTTCCACAACAGAGTGACTTCCTGGTTTCCTTCTATATAGGCGTCCGAAGCCCAGGACACCCATTTCAGAAACTGGGACAATATGCCAAGTTTATGTAGCAAATGGTACTGTTTAAAAACCCATGTCAGAAACAAACAAAAAAAGTTGCTTAATGAAAACAAGATCAACCTAGTGTTGAAAATCGCTTAGAAACTACTAAATCATGTTTTGTTTTTAGGTAAAAGGAAGTGTTGAAATACATTACAAGCAAGGGACTTGTCAATTCAATACATGTCACGCCACATAGTCAATCAGATGTTCCTCGAAATTGATGTGTTTCTCTTCTCAATTTTACATGCTGACTGTTAATCCTATGCGTTGAAAACCATTGGTATGATATTATAGTGTTGATCTTTGGACATAAATACAGGTGGATCAGGACATTTTGGATTTTACATGAACCAAAAATTTTATTAAATTGTTGTTTGGCAAAATATTGACAAAATACACCACCAGTCATTCAGATAAAGTTCTAGAATACATCTTCACATTATTTTGGAAGCTTATAAAATGTTTATAAGGTAATCAGGTTTAGAAAGTTTCTTTTTGATACTTAATGATAAATACAGAAATTGTCCTTGGAAATCCAATATCTGGAGTCATTTCTTTTTAAAAAATGTGTAGCTTTAATATTGTTCATTTAACAATTTAAAAATTCTTCACTTCTTCTATTACTCTGAAAGAAGTTGAATGAAGATATTTTATAAATTCTGTTTTCCCTCTTAGGGATGTTTTTAGTTAAAAAAAAATGAAAAAGAAACAAATAAACAGGTTTAGAACCAGACAAACCTGGCTTTGAATTCTGGTTCTACTTCCTCTTCACTCCACCACCTTGAGTAACTTTTCTAACCTTTTGGTCCTTGAATTTCATCATCTATAAAGTAGTACGAGTGATACCTATCCTACTGGGTTGTTAGGAGAATTATTAATGAGAAAGTTTGTAATGTGCCTAATATTTTTGGCACGCAGGACCAACCCAATGAATGATAGCTGTGTGGATGTTATTAGTCGAAATACCTTGTTGTGTGAGTGGAGAACACAGAGCCAGGCATTTTCTTTCTCTTAGTCTTTTTGCCATCTTGTGTGCAAGTTACATGAATCCTTATCAGGACTATCCTGACACTTCAGTATATAGAATAGCAGGTTTGTATTATTTCTAGAGTGTTGGCTTGGCAGTGACTCTACACTTTGTTAGAACTGCCTCTTAACAACCGTAGTATCTTATTGGACAAAATTCTTTCACATTAACGGGCATCAGTACTTAGGATATTTTGTTCAACAGTGGAAGCTTTTACCAAGCAATGAATATTTTTGCTTTTTAGTTATAGATTTTAACACCTTAAATTTTTAAAACGGACTGTAATAAACCCTAGTGGACACTTCTTTTTAATTGAAGTATAGTCAGTTTATAATATTGTGTCAATTTCTGGTGTACAGCATAATGTTTCAATCATACATATATCATTTACATATTCTTTTTCACTATAGGTTACTACAAGGTATTGAATATAGTTCCCTGTGCTGTACAGTGGAAACTTGTTGTTTAGGGGCCACTTTTGATATTTTATTCTAAGACATGTTTAGACCCTCTCTCCTGATTGTGTTCTCATACGAGAAAAAAATTTTAATGAAGGAAGGAATGTATCCTTTCTATAAATCTCCTGTAGTCAGTCAAACCACAGAACATTCATGTCCAGTTACATTATTGTAAATTTTATTTATTATCACATTCATGTATCATACATTAATTAATTTATTCAAATATTTGGTAAAATATGGTATTTCAGGCAGTGTTCTGGGCTCAGGGATTAGGAGTGATCTAATGATCTAAATTATCTAAAATTATATTGATATGATTAATCTGTCCCTCAGGAGGCTTCTTTTCTGCTAGAATGTTCTCAAGTATAACAGATAATTACTATCCAACTGTCTATCTTTGCAGTGATTCCTAAGTAAAATTAAGGTAGAAGTTACTCTGATGGTATTCCCAGCCTCTCTTTTCGAGGGATCCCATCCCTGAATGTTGCCTCGCCTTTGCTCTAATCCTTTTCACATGCTTCCAGCTTCTTGGACCCTCCCCTATTAAAGCACACACTGAGGGAAGACCCAGGTATTAGCAGCTCAAGTGAATGGCAGTCAGTGTGTTAACCTCTTTCAGAAGCACCTGTAAGATAATGTAAGACTGGACTGTCCTGTGTAGGGGCCACCCTAGCTGATTCATTCTCCCTAAGCCACTGAGACAGTTGCTTTCTCTGTGGCTGGTCGACATTAAACTGTCTTGAACTTCCTGACAACTGCAGTCAGGAGGTGACACAGCAGAGACACCAATGAGTAGGAATCGAGATGGGAGCCATCTTTGTCAACGTAGCTTCTTCTAGACGCTGTGACTGTCATGGGAAGGTGCTTTCCTTGTATTTTAGACAAATGTCTCAATAGTTTACAGTGAAACTGGACGAAAGTGTTCTATCTGGACAGCTCTGCGAATAGCCCTCTGATTGGGTGCAGATAGGCTGATTTTGCTTGATTAAAAAAAATGGTTTTGATTCCATTCAGCTTCAGAAAAGATCTTTGTGTAAATGGATACAGTTTAATATCTGTCTCATCAGTCTCTTTTCTAATGCTGGTCTGATTTAATTCTGTTGTTTTTATCTCCTAATTGTTTTGTTCTGTCCCAACAGTTGGACAACATACACGTTCTTCAGCACTTTGAACCCCTGGAAAGTATGTATAATTTTGTAGTGTCCAGCAATATTTGAATCAGGTGGAAATATGCATTATCCAATATCTAGTTCCTTATTTATATTGGTTATTTTTTAGTGGTTCCAAGAGAAAAGACTGTCCTCTACTATGCTGTCTTCAAGAAAGTAATAAAGGGACCTACTTTGTATTATTTTATCTATTTACACAACATTAATAAGCTTTTGGACTTGAACAGGACTTACGTTTTATCTGGTCGACTCCCCTACCCTTTACCCATCTCAACTCCTCCATATTAGCTTTTCATGGGCAAGAAAAAGAAGGAGCCAAGAGGCTAGATGAGTTAGCCAAGGGCATCCTTGTCAGCTAATCAGTGGCAGAACTGGAAATAGAATCTCAGTTTCCTGAATTCTAAGCCCAATGCTATGGAAGTAAGAAGAAACATGATGCCTGTTCACAGTTCATCCTCACAAGATCCCTGACCCTCTCTGTAGCAGACCTACACCTTCCTTTCCTTCATTTGACCACCACATAGAGCCTTTGACTCTGCTTGGTTCTTTTTCTTATTTGTAATTACTAATGACACTGATCATCTTGGTATATTCCATGAACCAATTAATTTATGATCTAATGCATAATTGCATTTAAATGGTTTTATAATTTAAGTTTTGTTTTGTTTTGTTTTTTAACCTCACCCAAGATACATCTAAAAAGCAATGGAGTCAGGATTTGAACTCATGTCTGTCTGACTCCAGCCAGGCTCTTAACCACTGTGCTGGGATCATTAGTGCCTTAATTAAAGTTTTCTGAATTCAGGTACTCTAGGAATATTGTTTCAATCTTGGCTTTTATGTGGAAAAGTTTTAAAAATCATTTTGTACTGAACTTCTTAAAAGAAATGTTTTAAATTTTGAGTTACGTAAATTTTTATAGGACATACGAATTATCTTCATGTTCTAATAATTGCGTATTTTCCACCTGAAATTTTTTTAAAAAGCCATTTTGCTTTAAGCCCCTGTGAAATTACTACAGAAGGACTTCTTGAGGCCCATTTTACCTGCCTCTTAAATAAGACAGTTCTCTCATTTTACTTTTAGTGATAACACATTTTGAAACTAATAACAGATATGATATTAAAAACAACCTGGGCCAGATGGTTTACTTTGTGGCTGAAGACACAGATGACTACACCAGGAATGCTTATCGGACACTGAGGCCCTTCGTGCTGCGGGTCACTGACTGCCTGGGCCAAGAGATCATGACACTGCAGAGACCTTTCAGATGCACCTGCTGCTGCTTCTGTTGTCCCTCCGCCAGGCAAGAGGTCAGAGAACGGCAGCCCTATCCATTGCTTCTTCCTGGTCCAACTCTGCACTGCACGGTTGTGCTCCTGCCAGCACCGCACAGGAGGGGACTTGCACTGGCTCTGCCAGTCGGAATGGAAGAGGCAGTGGGGAGTGGGGAGTCAAATAGCCTCACGATGGAAAATCACGAAGGCATTTTTCTTGGGGGTCCGTGTCTTCAGGTGCTAGTTGGTGGATCAACACAAATTAGGGTTATTTCGTCAGTGATCACAATCTGTCAGTTGTGTCCACGGACTTAGAAATTAGCCTGTTACCTAGAACAGCAGCCACACACATTTGTCTCCGTGTTCCTCCATAGCCCCAAGTAAGGTAACACTAAACATAAACGTGCTTTTAGAGTCGGAAGGAGCTTCAGATAACTTTTTCTCTGTCCATCATCATCATCTACGTCTTCTACAGATAAAGAAAGGGTGGCTCAAAGAGATTGTCTGAGGGTGATGTCATACTTGGTAGATGCTGGAAGTGGAAAGCAGATGTGCCAAGTTACAGTTCAGTTACGCTTCTATAACTTGAGTAGCCAGAGGAAAAGTTTTCGCTAAGGAAAAGAAAAGCAGTTTTAGGGAGAGATTCCAAAAGAATTTGAATTTCAGATATGCCACCAACTTAAACTTGGGCAATTTATTTTACTTAACCTCTTTGAGCCTCAGTGTTCTTAATACACAAACGGGACAGAATAATACCCCATAGGATTCCTGGGATATTTAAATTGTATGTTAAGTACCAGCATTTACAGTAGTGATTTATTTACAGTCCTCTCTGGGCCTTGATGTATTCATCTGTAAAATGGAGATATTAATAGGACCTGTCTTACAGGATGGTTGTTTTGAGGACTACATAGTAAATAAACATCAATTGTGTTAGCACAGTGTCTGGAAAACAGTATAGTGCTCAGTGGACATTAGCAGTTGTCAGGTAGCTTTCTGCTTTGTCAGTATTGTCTTTGTAATCACAGTCTTATACCTGAGGTCAATCTCCACCTCATCCTATGCTTATCCATACATTCTCTTGTTTTCACAACATACAATTTTCAGAATGCCTCTTGTCTCTTGTTTTCTATTATAAATGTCGTGACTGAGATGTAAATCAAAGAAGCTAGCTTGTTACTTTCTGGTGGATTGTGCCAGGAGACATGAGACACCTAGGTCAGGGTCAGAGAACTTCATTACAGCCCAGTAAACAGCGAGAGCGCCAGCCTGTGTGCGTGGGTCCCCTTGTTCTACAGGCATGACTTGGAGGATCCCAAAGAGATGCCGTATCTACAGCTGAGGAACACTGAGCTTGCAGAACTGACCATTTTATAACAAGCAGTCATTTTGTCCCAAAGGGGATATGACCTCATCTCAAAGCTGTTCACTGAATTGTAACCCTAAGAAATAACCCAGGGGAAACGGACGACTTTCTCCCAGCAGCAGCTTCCCTGGTCCTTGAATGCATTGAGAACCCATCTAGGCAGTGTGTACATGTATATGTATAAATGCAGCATCTTTGCCTCTATCACTGCTTCACTTCTAGCTGGAGGTGCAGTGTCCTCCTGGCGTCACCATTGGCTTTGTTGCCGAACACTGGAACCTGTGCAGGGCAGTTTACAGCATCCAGAACGAGAAGAAAGAAGATATGATGGGAGTGCGTGGACCGTGCTCAACCTATGGCTGTGGTTCTGATTCTGTTTTTGAGGTAACCTAATGTTAAAGTGATGTCTCCACTGTATTTTTTACGTGTCATAATAGACCTCAGGATGATCTGATTTTAGATGATTTTTGTTGGTGAATGAATAAAGCAGTGTGCGGAAAGAGTTAACTAACCAGCTGACAATAAAAAGTTTTTCAGATTAATCTTAGGTGATTGCTGAAGGTTTTCCAAAATGTGAGCTCCTTTTTTATGATTTCAGTGTTTGATAAAGATAAGAGGAAACCATTTCAAACACTAAACCTGAGAGTAAATAGGCTGACCTAATCCATTTACTTTATTCTTGGCTGTATTTCGTTCACCGCTTTTACCAAAGATGTCCAGGATCAGAATATAGGTCCTGAGTAACAGAAGTCCCCAACACATCAGGAAACAAATGGAGCACCCTGAGGTTGCACAAATTGCTTATTTGCAAAATGGAAGCCTGTCTGCATCCTCAAGAAACAGGACAACACTGATAACATGGATAAAACTCATAGCAGGCTATAACATTTTCTGGAAAAAGGAAAATCCTTTTGTTTTACCTTTATCCCAATGGCTACAAGATGATTCTTTATTACCTTAACAATTCTGACATAGGGGATTCCTGGGCTTCTTAAAGCATTCTTTCTAAATGACTTGAAATTCAACAAGACTCAATTGCTCATTCAGATATTTTCTGTGACACCCAATAAACTTTCTTTAGTTCTCGTTTTATGTAACCATATCACCAAGTATGACTTATTTATTAAAAGACCATTGTAGATACATAGAAAATGTAGATAAGCCAGACTTCGGGGTCAGGGTGTGTAGAGATTATTATTTTCCTTGTGGCAGGTGTCAAGGTCCCTCTTTTAGAAGCTGAAGCCCTTTGGGATCCTGACACACTTTAAGAAGACAGGGTTCATTTGGCCCACAGAAGCCTGAGTGGTTGTGTGGAGTTTGTGAAGTGCAAAGAACCTTGTCCCTGTACTTTTGTTCACATGTTTCCCTAGACTGGAAAAACACTCCCTCCCAGACCCCAGTTCTCTCCTTTTGTGATATGGAAAAGAATTTCAAAGTAAATTCTAATCATACATCCTCTGACAGGCTTTCCTAGTAACTCATTTGAGGGTGAAGAAAGAACCCTGGCCTGAGAATTGTGAGATACACCCCAGCTCAGTTATTAATCAGTTGCAAGGCACTTAACCCTACTTGGCCATCATTTCTTGTCTGAAATTGCACGATTACTGTATTCATTCCCTGCACTCTATTTATGCGACCTCAGTGTAAACTGCTTATAAACAGAAGAACAAAGCATGAATTTTAATACTTTCAATCATCATAAAGTCACACTCTGGTCTGGTCCTTCCAGGTCAAATCCCTCGACGGTGTGTCCAGTATCGGCAGTATTACTAGGAAGTGGAATGGTATGTTATCAACCATGAGTGATGCTGACCACTTTGAAATTCACTTCCCATTAGACCTGGATGTGAAGATGAAAGCCATGATTTTTGGAGCTTGCTTCCTTATTGTAAGTCTTTTGCTTTTGAGTTATCTTGAGAAAATTATTTTCCCCGATGAGAAGCAGTGTCATGTAATAGAAAGGCAGTAAGGTTGGAAACTATCTGTCACTTACTAGTTACATGTGTTGCAGTGTGTAGCATTTGCAAGCCTCAGTCTCCTCATCTGTAAAATGAAAATAAAAATACTTATATATTTTTTTCTTAGGGTTATGAATAGTAGGCTATCATATGAGTAAACGGGCCAGAAGAGTGCTTGAAAGATGGTAGGCATCCACTGGGTGTAATTGTCATTATTGCGTGTTACTTACTGTGCTCACCAGTTAAAGACGCCTGTCCTATGATTTCTTAGTGAAATAAAATAACTCTAAAGCTGATGTTCTTTCCCTTCACCTACTGCCTCTCATCAGTGTCCTCCTCGGCGTTGGACCCTCCTAACTGACTGGGTACAATCCCCTTGCTGTGCTCATAATTCATCGTTAAGATTCATGAGAAAAACATAGAAATAAAATTGATAGCATTTACCTTAAAAACCTGATTAACGTATTGCAATTGGTATATTTAACATGTTTAATGTTGATTATCAAGCTTTTCTACCTCCCAACAGTGAAAATTTACTTAACTGGTCCCCCAAATGGAAAGCTTACTGCCTTCCCACAATTTGCAATCACTGTTCTTCATCTTAGGTTCTCTTCATGCAGATGTCATTACACTGATATGTTCCTAAACTGGAATGAGAGGATCACCTGATAAAGGATAACACGTTGTGCATTGCACCTAATTATTGACCTATTCACTTTCTTTATTTATATAATTATCTATCTATCTAATTTTATATCTAACTATACATATAATTCTTTTTCCAATTTCAGGACTTCATGTATTTTGAAAGCTCTCCACCACAACGTTCATCCCCTCATCATGATTGATGGACACCGCAAATCAGCAATTATGATTAATTAAAAAAATTTGGAAAAGTTGATTGGGTTTACAGTCAGCCCTCAATTATTTGCAAATATATTTATCGGCTTTTGCAGATTATTGTTATTGGGTGTAGCTTTGTTTGACAGGCAGGCTGAGAGCGTAAGTTTAAGAACACAATCCAAATATGTGTTTTGATTGAGTATCTCCCTGTCTCCTTGGTAGACTTGGAGTTTACCCTGAAAAAGCTATGACTCAGTAACCAAGTAAACATCTGTGCAGTGAGCTTGAAACACTTCAGCATGAACCAAGGGCAAGTGAATCCCAAAGCGCTCACGCTGACTCATAGTGAAATGACAGGCTTTCGACAGCAGTCTTTGTTGAGATAGAGAAATACAGCTTCTGTCTCTAACCCTCCCCTCTCCATCATCATGTCCAGTTACTGTGGACAAATTGGATTCCAGGTTGGAAGAACGATACACTTCATTGTTAAAAATGAAAAGAAAGTATTATGTTTTATTGCACAAGGAAAATTTTACTTGTGCATGTGTGCTAAAACCTCATTATGCAAAGTTCATAAAAGTTTCAATGGAAAATTTTATTTTACTACGTGATAAAACGTGTTTTTTATATCGTAAGGTTATATTTTCCTTGCCTGTTCCCTCACTTACTGGCACAGACAATCTGGAGCTGCCTCTATTTGAAAGTAAGGTTAGACTGTCAGGAAAAGAGGTGACCAGTGCATAACCCATCTAGATCTCTGGGCAGTTTAGACACATCAGTGTCCTTAGGAGCTTGCCTTTAATGTGTCTAACCTCTCTTGGTCATAGATGCCTTATGTATAAAATATGTTTGGCCAAATCACTGAGATTGCCTACTGAACCTTAGTTATCTATTTAATGGGGCACAGAGGAGATGATTGTTGGGTTGTTTTTTTTTTCTTACAAGAAGATTCCTGATGATTACCATGCTGTTCTGATTGCAAGAGTTGTTGTTTCATTCTTAAATTTTGAAATGTGACATTCTGTTACCCTGTAAAATTGTGTAAAAGCAAAACTACAAACACAGATGTGGCTTAGTATGGCTTTGCGTTTTTTACTTAAATGATAGACAAATCTGTATCCATGCCAAGAGAATGATAAAACACAGCAAACATGCTACCTATCTGGGATCTGCTAGCTTATCAGTAAAGATAATTTGGATCAACATAGGTAAAGTATAAATTGGACTTGTCTGTGTTAACTGGTTCAAAGCACAGAGTATATTAGTGCATACACTCTGATAAATCAGCTTGCCTCTACTGCACTTCCGCTTTTTATCTGGATATGAACTGTGTTCTTTCAACACAGCCAGTACATAGAATGGAATGTATCCTTCTGTTGCTCCTTATTAAATAAAGCAAGTGTTATTAGGTATAAGGTAAAGGCCTTCACCCTCAGTTCTTATTGAAGTGAAAGGTGCCTCATTTTTAAATTACATTCATCTTTTCATGGTAAATGTTGTTTTACTCAGTTTCTTGTAATGTTCATTTTTATGTGCCACTACTAGCTTTTTTTAAAAAATGGTAAAAGCTACTGCTTTCTAAAATAATAATTACCCTACATTTGAAAAGGCAATTGTAGCCTTAAATGGACAGCTATATTGTTTCTTATAATGAAGTCTGACATTTTATATAGGAAATCAGACAATAGTATTCAGAAAGTTTATCTATATAAACGTTACATTTTATCTTGCCTACATCCCTCCATTCTAATGCCAAATGCATACTACTAAGAAAAAATTATTTTTAGCATATGACATTTTAAATTTCTGTTCAAAGTTTTTGTGGTATTAACATGTCTTTTGCAGTTACAGTTTCTTTAAAAATACCATGTTTCTTATATTTTTATATTTACAGCGCATATCGTTTTTATATTTCTTAACATTTCATCCTTTAGAAGTGATCAGATTGATTAAAAAAACAAGCATTCTCTGAAACCTGTGTGTTTTCTTGCTTCATCATACTGTTTTTGGCTTTTAAATAAATATGATATGACTTGTAGTAAAATACTGTTCTATTTTTGATTTGTGGGTTGAGTCTTTGCTATAGACCGAATGCTTGTATCTCTCCCCTGCCAAAGCTTGTGAATTACCCAGCATGGTGGCTTTGGAGTGGGGCCTTTGTGGGGTGATAGGTCAGGTGGGACCCTCATGAGTGGAATTAGTGCCCTTAGCATCTGCCAGTGTTGATCATGGACTTCTCAGCCTCCAAAGCTATCAGAAATAAGTGTTTGTTAAAAGAAAGGAAGGAAGGAAGAAAAGAAAAGAAAAAGGAAGGAAGGAAGAAAAGAAAAGGAAGAAAGAAAGAAAAAGAAATAAGTGTTTGTTGTTTAAGCCACTCAGTCTACAGTATTTTTGTCATAGCAGCCAAAACAGACAAGGACAAAAGTTGGTACAGAGAAGTGAGGATGCTGCGTAACAAACACGTAAACATGTAGCAGTGACTTTGGCACTGGGTCAGGAGTGGAGGCTGGAAGTTTTAAGGTTCATGCTAGAAAACACCTTGAGTGCCGTGAGCAGAATTGTAAAGATGATTCTACTGAGACCTCAGAAAAGAGGAGAGCTGTAGAGGAAGCCTCGGTCTTCTTAGAGAGTACCTAAGTAGCCATGAACAGAAAGTTGGTAGAAATATGGACAAAAAGGCCATTTTGATGAGAGATCTCAGGCAGAAATGAGGAACATGTTATTGAAAACCGTAGGAGAGGCGAGCCTTATTATAAAGTGGCAAACAACTTGGCTGAGTTGTATTCATGTTCTAGTGTTTGGTGGAAGATAGAGCTTGCAAGTGGTGAACTGGGATACTTAGCCGAAGCAATTGCTAAGAAAAGCGCTGAAGGCACAGCTTGGCTCCTCCAGACTGCTTCTGGTAAAATTCAAGCCGAGAGAATTGACTTAAAGATAGAATTGTTAAGCAAAAAGGAAGAAAAATGCAAAGATTAGGAAAATTCTCAGCCTATCCAGATTGCAAAAAGTTAGAACACTGAGGGTGTGTTCAAGTGACCGCAGGGAATAGTGGGTCTGGGCCATCTGAACAGAAACCAGACGCTACTCTCGAAGACAATGAAGCATGACCCCCAAAGGGGACTCAGAGATCAGCAGAGCTGCCACTCGCATCACAAGCCCCAAGTACAAGGGCCTGGGGAGCAAAGGGGTTCAAAGAAGGGACCCCAGCAGCCGTGGGACCTATGTGCCAGCTGTCTGGTGCCACCTCACTCCTTGGGCTCCGACCTCTGCACTCTGGTGCCACGCTCCTCTGCCACCAGGCACAGCGGCTCTGGTGGATCCTGGTGTGGCGCAGGCCTCAGTGGCTGCCCCTCCAAGGGCCGTAGGCACCGAATTTTGATATTGTTCCTGTGACCCTGTCTCCCCCGGCACAGGCTTAGGAGGCTGCCTCCACCTAGAATTCAAAGGACTCAGCTACCTGGGAGAGTCATGGGCTGAGGACCCCAGACCCAGAGAGCCACGGAGCCCAGGCAGCTTCTGCAGGCCTTCCTGCTGTGCCCTGGGCTGACACTGCCACTCCAGTGAGTCTAGAAGGTAGAGTTTTGAGGCAAAGGTCATTCTTGAGCCTTAAGATTTAGTGTTGTTTGTCCTGTTTGGTCTTAGACTTACCTGGGACCTGTCCCTCCTTTCTTCTTCCCTGTTTTATCCTCTTGGAATGGAAATGACCGCCTGCTGTGATTTGCAAACACTTAACTTGCTTGGCTTCACGGGTTCCCAGCGGAGAGCACTTTCCCTCAGGATGAGTCACACCTTGAGTCTCACCCGTATCTGACTTGGGTGACTTTGACTTGGACTTTGCAGTAGTGATGAGAAGCAGTAGCTATCTGATATAATGAAGTCATTTATAAATGCTTATTTCTAATTCACTTATTTAGGACGCATTTAAACTTCAAGTATGATTCGAATGCCAATATGTCATGCAGAAAACTGCTAGAATTTGTCACTGTCAGAGAAGGATGCATTTTAAAACATTTTTTTCTTAATGACCAGATGTCCCAGAAATTTTACAAAAAGCTAATTACCAGACTAATTTACTAGCTGGATTTTCCAATTAACTAGATGTTAAATTAAGTTCAAGTATAGGATAAGCCATGATTTCAGGGAATGGCATTTTGCCTCTGTTGGGACAGCTGGTCCCTTTTCTGTCTTTTCCCCTCAGTGTTCAACATTTAATGTAATTTATATTGAAAGATGCAAGCTTGGGAAACCCGTAGGTCTGGATTTAATAAACTCTAATACCAAATTCAGCTTTCTGGCTGGTGATAGCTAATATTTAAAATGGATCTATTCCCCTAATTTGGTTGACCTTCACAGAAAGCATTTCCCATTTGACTTCAGGCCTCCTAAATCATAAATCCCAGAAAAGAGAAAGAATGATACATTCCAAATGTAGTCAGAGTGATGTAGCCCAGAGCGCTACTTTATACGTAACGCGGTTAATAATAGTGCACGGTAGGCATTCACCTCTGCCTAACAAAGAACAATAAACTCAGTGGATGTATTTTTGAAATACTTGTTACAGTAGCCAGTAAAAAGTTTTAACATCCTCTCTACTATTTCACTCTATCAATAATTACTTCATTCTAAATTCACAGACGCTGAGCTATTTGTAAAGGCAGAGGGAACTGCAAAAGAACACAGTTAGTATTCTCGGGCTCACAGGCTAGTGGATGAGACAGATTTTTAAACAAAACACACACCTTTGAGGATCACAATGGATACATGTTCAACGGAATGTGGGCACATTCCGTAGAGGCCATGTGGCTGGCATGATCTCAGGTGTTGTCTGATGTATTTCTGTGGCATTTAATCAGACAGTTCAGGCAGGCTGGTTGTGTCATATGCCCCGGTCTACTTCCTGGCACTGCTAGAGGTGAGTAAGATGCATTTTACAGCGTATTGGCAAGCTGAATACATGGTAGACGTAACTAAGAAGTCAACTTAGCAAATTTTCATCAAGCAAAGCAGGGGTTGATGGTTTATTACAGTAAATACAGAGCCCAGGACAGTGGTACATCCTACTTGTTCAATGAACATTCGTTATTTTTTTTAATTATTGAGATATAATTGCCATATAACATTATATTGGTTTCGGGTGGACACATAATAATTTGTTATTTGTATACATTGCAAAATGACCACCACAGTAAGTCTATAGGCATACCTTGGAGGTATGGCAGGTTCCAGACCACTACAATAAACCAAATACTGCAATAAAGTGGGTCACACAAATTTTTTAGTTTCCCAGTGCACATAAACGTTATGTTTATGCTTACTGTAGTCTATTAAGTGTGAAATAGCATTATGTCTAAAAAAAACAAAGGACAGACTTCAATTTTAAAAGTTTTCTGCTAAAAAGTGCAAACCATCATTTAAGCTTTTAACAAGTTGTAGTAACATCAAAGATCACTGATCACAGATCATAATAAAAAGTGTAATAGTGATGAAAAAGTTTTAAATATTGCAAGAATTACCAAAATGGAACACAGAGACATGAAGTGAGCAAATGCTGTTGGAAAAAAAACGGTGCTGATAGATTCACTCTACACAAGGTTGCCATAAAACTTCAATTTGTAAAAAATGCAGTGTCTGCAAAGCGTAATAAAGTGAAGTGAAATGAAAGGAGGGAGGCCTGTAGTTACCATCTGTCACCACACAAAATTAACTTTCAGGATTTACTCCCTTGGCAACTTTGAAGTATGCTCTACAACGTTACTGACTATAGGCACCGTGCGGCGCACCAAATCCCCATGACTTACTTATTTTATGACTGGAAGTCTGTACCCCTTGACCCCTTTCACCCATCTTGCCCACCCCAAACACAATGTTCCAAGTGTAGGGATCTCACTTAATACCTAGTTTCAGGCTGAGGGGAAGCCAGACCCTCATGTGGCAGTACTGTGAATGTACACAGTCTCGCGAGGCTGCAGTCGTAAACCCTGCTGGCCTCCAGACCAGGAGATCTGGAAGCGATCTCTGGGCAACAGTTGCAAAAATCAGTGCTCCAGACAAGAGTATAGGCGCTTTTCATGAGGTATCGTCAAGCTATAGCACGCGCCCTAGGAACAAAGTTGGTGTCGCACTGCTTGTGCTCCCGGAGAGCACACCCATAGCTCCTAGATGTGTGGCAGACTTGAAGCCTGCCCCTCAGGCTGAAGCTCCAGCGTGAGTAAATAGGCCTTTTTCACAGAAGACTGGGATGTGTTTCAGTCGGCCGTCTGTGAGGTGCCCCGGGGGTGGCAGCCTGCCAAGAACTGTTTTTCCGATTCTTACAGTCCCATGGAGCCCGGGAATGCAGGCCCCCTTGGCCACAAGGGCCAGATGATGAAGAAGCATTCTCTGGCTGGGTTGAGTGCACCTGCTGGGCTTTAGCAAGGCAGGGGAGATTCCTGGACTTTGCGTGCCAGCCGGCTTCAGTGATGCAGCAGGAGAGGGCCTTTTGTGTGCCTGCCTGCCGGATTTAGCAAGAGAGTGGAAGCATGATGTGACAAATTGTGCTCACTGGCCTGAGCCAGGGATCAGGGGAGTGCTCCGCCTTGCCCCTGCCGTCCTGAGCAAGGCTAGTGAGGGCCTTCTGCATGTCACACCTGCATAGGCCCACCTGTACTCTCGGGAGAGAGAAGGCAAAAATGGTGTCAGCCATCACCTTTGTGTCTGGAGAGAGTCCCAGCTGCGCCTCCCCTCCAGATGATGCTTAAAGGTTAGCAAGTGAGTCTCTTTCACTCCTCCTGGCACTATTCAAAATGCTGCTTTTGCTCTGGGTCCTGGGGCCAGTGAGACCACATGCAAGCCCTTTAAAAGGAGAATCTCAGTTCCCTATGGCCCTTTGGGTTCCTTGGACAGAAGCCCCATTAGTTTTCTCAGCCAGACCTTTGGGGTCTTATATCTCGGGTGTGGGTCCCATGTTTTGGGGTCCTTGATGTGGGGACAAAGCCCTCTCTCCCACAGGAGAAGCTCCAAACTTGTGAGACCTCCGGATTGTGGGTTTCCACACCAGGGTGGGGTTTTTGATGACAGCGAAGATCTCTGCTCCTACCAGTCTTGATGTGTTCCTTTTCTCTTTTGTGGAGGAACAGTTCAGCTAGTTTCCAGGTTCTTTCCAGATGGACTGTTTCCATATGTAGCTGTAGATCTGGTGTGTCTGTGGGAGGAGATGAGTTCAGGATCTTTCTACACTCAGCAAATACTTGTGGAATGAGTGAATAAAAGTCCTAATAGGTGTATGACACTGTGCTAGGTTTTCAAAGAGACAGAAATAAAAGGTCGTTCTCTGTCAGCAAGCATAAAGCAAGTAAATACATAACTGCTGACAAAGCTGAAGAATTATTGCAGAAAATCGAAATCATTTTTGTTTGAAAATGTATATCATTCGATTCTCACAATGATGTAAATGTCAAAACCGTTTTTCAGAGGAAGAAACAAGCTGCATCAAGAGGTAATAGAAGACGGTGGAGTGCTAGGCAGTTATCTCCTCATGTTATAACTGTAATGAAGGAAAGCTGAAGAGGTGGATGAAAGGTGAGAAACATGAAAGCTCCTAGGAGAAAGGGGGAGGAACACGTGGAGTTTAGCTAATGCACAAGCTTGTAGAGCTGCTTAGTCTCAAGGTTCCACCTGGAAATCTAGTCAGGCAGCCTACCGTCCTAACCGCGTTTTCCCGGTTTCTAGAGTGTGTGTGTGGTAAGTGTTCCCTGGTGTGTGTTGGGGGGGGGGTGCTAAGGCTGGAGTGAGGGTGGGGCCTCTGCACATAATATCTGAACAAAAAGTAAACAGCAAATTCTAAAAACATATTGTGTACTTGGCTGGCTTCGTGGTTGCCTATTTGATTTTCCTGCCGTTAGTTCTTCTGCTTCTCAACAAAGGAGCCAGTCATGTGAAATCACATAATTTTGAGATGTGGAGTTGCTAGGTTTACTTAAGATGTAATTTCAGTCCAAATGACTATGCATCTGGGCACCCACGGAGGAAAACCAACCTAATTATGAGATAAGCAGTGTCATGTGACCAACTACCTTTAATAACAGTAATGGTGGTGGTGATACCAGCTAACTGTTTTTGGTGCTTTCTGTAAGCCAAGAAGGGTTCTGCTGCTGAGGACTTTCCATATATATTAACTCATCTAATTCCCTTAACCTTAGGAAACAGATCACTGTAATAGTTCCCATTTTACAGATGAAGAAATGGAGATTTACGAAGCTTGCACAAGTTTACCCAGCTAGTTAAATGTCCATAAAGCCATGATTTGAAGCTAGCTGCAGAAGCTACACCCTCAGTCACTATGCCCTGTGCTCCCTTCATCTCTATGTGATACGTGATTTCTTTGTGTGATACACAGAAATACAGGGAAACAGAGAGAGAGAGGAATGGTGGCATGTTACCTCGTGTGTCCTCAAGTTTAGGACTATGACTGGAGAACCCATGAGGCTCCGAGGAGGTCTTGTCTGAGGGTTTTGC
Source organism: Camelus bactrianus (assembly GCF_048773025.1). Classification (NCBI taxonomy): domain Eukaryota; kingdom Metazoa; phylum Chordata; class Mammalia; order Artiodactyla; family Camelidae; genus Camelus; species Camelus bactrianus. The sequence continues at coordinate 100,462,259 of NC_133539.1, forward strand.
TCTCTGAGAGGTTTGTTTTCCTTTCTGCTGATACCCCGGCATTTGTAACCACTGAAGACCGCTCTTTATGTTATTCTGTCAGTTTGGTGTTTCCCGTGTCATCTGTGTATTTTAAATATCAACCTCTCCACAATGAACACAGATCTTGATTATGAATTCTCAGCAAACAGTTTTTTCTCTACCTCAAGTACAGCCCGGAACAGTCAAGGTGAGTGAAGTTTCTTCCAACTTATTCTTTACAGCTGAGTGTGTCTCTTGGAGGGTTCCTATCTTATTGGGAGTGTCTGTTTCAATACCACACCTTGCTTAAGCCCTGGGGGCCTCATCTCCTGCCCCATCTTGGTAGGTGGACCCTTAGTCCCTTGCTAATGAAGCCTGGTGACTCCTTCCCTCTGGGATGCCAAAGAGAGAGTCAGCCTGTGCTTCACAGTCAGATATTTCAGATTGTTCCCAACTTTAATCTCTACAAAATTCTCTTACTCTCCTAATGCCTACACTTTACATTTCAGTGGCTTTTGGTTTTGCTTTAGCCCAACTTTCTAGGTGTTAGCAAGAGGGTTTTAAGATGATCTAACTTGCGATCCTGCCAAGAATGGCAGTGATCCAGGTTTTTTGAAACAGCACATAATTTTTTTATGAAATATTAAGGGGATAACTTTAACACAAATATAACAATTATAAAGCATTTTTGAACTTGAAAAATATTACTAGTTGTTAGATCTAATTCACAACTAAATAGTTCCTGTTGGAGATGACATATATTGTCTTTCTATCATCACATTATTGCAGATTCTCTTAAAATATGTTTAATGTTTCTAATATTGTTGTTAAGTAAAAAGACATTCATTTAAAATGGCACCAGGCTGTAATCCAGGCTCAGATAAGTTTATTTCAGGAAATTACAGGAACATTCTTTTCCTTTAACAGTTTAAAAAAAAAAGTTTGTTCAAACTGTTTTAGCTAATAGCCACTAAACATAATTTGATTTTTTTTTTCATTATAACAGATAAAAACAGAGCTAGAAATTAGATAGTTTTCAAAATTCTTGATTTTGCAGCAATAGGCACACAGAGGGTGCCAGAGAGAAGCAATTAGAGTGACTAAATATTTATCTGGTTTTGCAGCATCTCCTCTGCCTTGTCAGTCTGCTATAGGGGGCAGCACCAGCTCATAGATTTCCTTAAGTAAACTGTTTCAGCCAAGAATATATTGGTGCTAATCTATAACTTTCAATGAATAGAATAAAAAGATTTTAGAGTTAGAGGGGCATTAAGGACGATCTGCTCTACATTCTAATATACAAACAAAGAGACTGAGAGAGGACCAGGTCATATGTCCAGTTATGCCAGGAGTTAGTAGTGGTAGAACCAGAAGTAAAAGTACAGATCATAGTCCTTTGCTCCAGCTTCCTTCCACTGTACCAAAAATGTAGCAGCGATTTAAAACATTTTTTTAATGCAACATCTTTCATATCACTGGAATTTTAAGCAATGAAAAAATTAAAACCCATTTTTAAATTGTTCTAATATTCTAAATCATTCTTAAGCCCATGCTTATAGAGCCTACCTCAATACACCAGCCTAATTTCACAGAGGTCTAACTACAAAGGGGAAAGTCAATTACAATGTTGCAACAACAAAAACACTTAAAATGGCTATGCCATGGGTAACATAAAGGTTTACTTTGTATATCCATGCATCCACTGAGGCAATATCTTCTGTAATCATCACTCACATCTGAGTTCAATTTCTTTATTAAAAAATGTATATGTATATTTAGGTTTATTTCTGTAGAAGTCTATTATTCGTTGTTTCATAGAGTTTCTTGCTTTAAAGAAATATAATTATTGGCTCAAAATGGAGTATCAGCTGTGCAAAGACAATCGCATCATTACCGTGAGAAGAGAAAGGGAAACTCAGACAAATGGGCTGTTGAACACAACTCTTACTTAGATGTGCCCTAGTCTGCCTGCTGGCCCGACATGACGTGGAAGAGCTGACGTGGCTGGGGATGTGGGAACACTTTATTCAGGGATTTGGTGGATGGAGTGACAGTGATGATGATTATTCCTGGCAATGCTCAGTGTCTATTTTATCCCCTTGAGTTGCTTTGCTCTCACGATTTTTTCTACTAGTTTGGCCATTTCTATTTTTCTCTGTGTTTCCTGTGTTTGTCTTTCTCTCCCCATTCCATATGGCTGTGTGTATTTATTCTGTTTACAACATGTTCATGACACTTGTTTGAAATATGGCCACAGGACTTGCCTGTACACAGAAATCTGGGAGTACTTATGCCATTTTTTTTTTAACCGATAACTTTGTAATTTTCAAAGGGAAACTCTATTTCTCTTGCTGGTAATTTGAGAGATTTACCGTGTGAATGAAATCAGCTGCATGTGGGATTGCAAAGAGATGGGAGCACAAATTATTTTTATCCTCACAGGCTGTTTCAAGGATAGACAGTGTTTTCTGGCAACAGAAAGTTTACAGAGTGCTGTAGAATCAGTTATCCTCCCTGTCTCAGGCAGAGCTGGAAAACCCAAGGGTCCCTGGTGGACACTTGTCCCTATAAAGCTTAGCCCAGGGAAGAGCTGGGCATGTGTGCTTCCTGCAGACAGGCTGCCTCCCTGAAGGGAGACAAAAAGAAGGAACTCCTCATGTCCAGTTCCTTCTTTCAAACTCACCAGCAGGATACCATCTCTGCTCCCTGAGGCTAGTAAATGAGGGGATGGAGGATGGCCAGGTGTGCTCTCTAGAGCCACTGCCGTCACATGGAACTTCAGGACTGGAGAATGATCATGGTCGAGCTGGTTCTGTCCCCTCAAGTCTCTTCTCACTTTCTTCTCTTATGTTTTAGCTTCTGATTTCACTGATTCACAGTGAAGCTTGGAATACGTACAATATTTCCTGGACATGGTGATGTGGCAAAGTTCTGGTCCTTTAAATGTGAAGTCTGGCAACTTCTTTAAAAGATAACTGACACATGTCATTTGCCTCTCCTTGATTCCTTCTCCCCATGTGCTCGGCATATGAACACAGATCAAGGTTTTGATAGTGGATACCTCGAGGAAGTAGAATTGGGAAAGTTCATCTTTATTTTAGATGCTCTTTTATTGCTTGGATTTATTATAATGAATATTAATTTCATAATTTAAAAATTAGCATAACAGCACTGTTTACAATAGTCCATACAAGGAAGAAACCTGAATGTACATCAACAGATGACTGGAATATTACTCAGCCATAAAAAGAATAAAATAATGCAATTTGCATGCAGTTTGCTGTAACATGGATGACCTGGAGACTGTCTTACTAAGTGAAGTAAGCTAGAGAGAGAGAAAAATACCACTTGCTATCCCTTATATGTGAAATCCAAAATAATGACACAAATGAATTTATTTACAAAACAGAAACAGACTCACAGACATAGAAAACAAACATGATTACCGGGGAAAAGAGGGTGGGGCAGGACAAATTGGGAGTTCAGGATTTGCAGATACTAACTGCTGTATATAAAATGGATAAGCAACAAGATCCTACTGTATAGCACAGGGAACTTATATTCAATACTTTGTAATAGCCTATAATAAAAAAAAATAGGAAAAGAAATATATATATGTATATAAAACTAAATCACTATGCTGCACACCAGAAATTAACACATTATAAATTGACTACACTTTGATTAAAAAAGGTGAAGATAAACTTCTAGAATTTTCCTATAGCTGGCTCTCCATAGGATGCCATATTTTAGGCTATAATTCAGGGCTTCCTAATCCTGGAGGAACATTGAAATTTACTGGAGCTTTTCCTTAATTGCAGTGTAAGGGGCCTGCCTCCCAGACACCGATTTAATTGCTCTGGGGTAGGATCTGGGCATGGCTGCTTTAAAAAAGTAGTCCTAGTCCCTTAGGTCTCTGTTTTGCTATACAAAACAGAGAACCACTGGGCATCAGTCACCAGCTCCTTGCTGTTCCAGTGTCACCCGGAATGCTTTGAAAAATCCCACACCCTGACTGAATCGCAGAGAAACAGCACCAGAATCTGCAGTTCCTTGAGCAATTCTGCCAAGCTTGGAAACAGCTGTTACTGCCTGAGAGCCTCTGGGAAACTTCTCTTCAATTTGCATGGAAGCTGACAAAGTAAACTTTCTTGCTTGTATCCAGGCCTTAGTGAAATGAATAGTGTTGCTAGATAAAATACAGGATGCTCAATAAAATGTGAATTGCAAATACCAATTTTTAGTAAAAGATTATCCCATGCAATATTTGAGACTTGAACACACACACACAAATTATTCAGTGGTTCTGTGAAAGTCACATTTAACTGGGCTTTCTGTATTTTCACTTGCGAAATCTGGCAATCCTACAAACAAAACAAACACCACTCCAAAAATCACAGAAGAGTAACGTTGATCTTCTCTGTACGTAAAGGAGCTTTAAGGAGACTGAATCCTTGAGGAGGAAGCAAAGAGAGATCATATTGCTAATGCCCAGTAAAACAACCCCAAAATCCTTTTTATTCACCCCGCTTCCCCAATAGTCCTAGGTTTTGTAACAACTGGCTTGATTCCCCACTCAACTCAATAAATAAACAAATCACTCTGAAACTCTCCTCCTTATCACCCCCACCCTCAATCCTTCCTCCTCTTAACTGACTAAATCAATCTACTTTCAGATTTTTTTCGCTAAATTTTTTGCTGAACCACCCAGAAAAGATCCTAAACCAAGAAAACATCTGATGAGTTGGCCAATGTGTGTGTGTGTGTGTGTGTGTGTGTGTGTGTGTGTGTGTGTGTGTGTGTGTGTGTGTGTGTGTGTAGAACTATTAGAAACCTCTCTTCAGGTAGCATCCTGCTTTTATTCATGCAGAAATGTAAGCTTCAGGGTATAGCCTGTCAGTGTTAAACTAGGAATTTAGGTAAATTTATCCCCTAACTGCAGCTTTCAGTGTCACTTTCAAATGTAAACCACAGAGTCACCTTAAGTAAATGGTCTGTTGAGGGAAAAGAAAGGCTATTGTCTTTGCCAACTTGTAAATGTCATCGTCTAGCTTCTCCATTAACCACACAAATCCCTACTCTAAGTCACAAATATTCGGTAAAAGAACAAGAGTGTTTAAATTGTACACGGTGCCTAATACTCCATGGGGGGTGGGGGAGTATGTGCCAGGTAAGTTTCGGATGCTTTCTGCGGAGATATGTGATGTACCAGAAAGAATGTTCTAGACTCAGTGGGGCCCAGGCTTTGTTCTGAGCCCAGCAGCCATCTTTGCTAAGAGACCCTAGGCTAGAAATGAAGCTCTTGGCCCCTCCACTTCTGCATCTGTAAAATTAAAACCAACAATGTTTGACTCGTTTTGATAACAGTGTCATTGTGAGAATTCCAGTGAGATAATTTATGTGCATAAGATTGGACTAGTTCAAACATCAGCATTTTTACTAGGTACATGAAAAGAAGAAAAAGCAGGACCAGGGTTTGTTTTGCTGTTAGGTTGTTTATGAGGAAACTTAGCCAGCCTCTTGTATAGTCTTTGATGAGATACCAAAGCAAACCGGTCCAGAAATACCCTCAAGGGATGAAAGAAATGCCAATTAGCAGGCCAAATGTAAGTGCCGATCTTTTTTTTTTAAGAGAAAAGAGAAGATGGAATGTGCCAAGCCACAAGATGAGTTTCCTGAGAGTCTCCTGGCATCCTAGCTGGGGATCGTGGATTTGTTAAATGATCATGTTCCCTTCCCTTGGTCAGATGGAAGCATTAAGTCATCTAAACCAAGGGTGAGTCACAAACTTACGGGAAGATCCCCAAAGTCTGAGTGGTAAAGTAAGTGAAATGGAAAAAATGTGTATGGATGCCATGTTTCTATATGTCTAGATAGATTAGCTAGTTTAAATTTCCCTTATGAACCAGGAACATTTCTGTTTTTACAGTTCAAGGAAACTGCACTACATCTGGCTTCTCTGTGTTTGAATATGTGATCATCGGGACAAGCTCTAGACTCCAGTATACTATTACAGTTTTCATGAAGAATCAAAAAAAAAAACAAAAAAAAAAACCCAGCATATTTCAACCCTCCCCAAAAGCAAAGCAAAGTAATGTAAGTAACCACATTACCTACCTACATATAATTTATATGTTTGATTCTTCACACTAAATTCTTTATAAACTTTTCTGCCTTCATTATATATTACATATTTGTATGTCTCATTAACAATGGCATATACTTCCACTGTATACACACAATGTATGTAACTGTGAAGGAAAAGCTGGGCTGGTCTAACAAAATAACTCACAGGTCTAAGTATTGGAATACTGATCTGAGTTCTGCTGGACTAACTTGCAAATCTAAGTTAATTAGTGTTGGTTTGCTGTTTATGTTTTTTTGCTAGCCAGCTGGATTTTCGAAGATACATGTTGGTTTGCTGCCTCCCCACCTCCACTTTTGTGATGATAATGCTGCTAAAGCTGTTCCATGCCTATTGGCCGAATCCCCCAAGCTTATACTTTACCCTATAAAACCTCATGCGCACGTCTTGGAGGTGCTCAGAGCTTCGGAACCAAAGCCCCTCTGAGTCCGCCGGCGTAATACATCTGAGTACTCCAACCCTCCAAGTGGTGCTTGTTTCTTGACTGGCCTGTCATTTCCGTAACATAACAATAAACATACTTCCCTTGTTAATGAGATCATTACTCAGGGCGAGGCTGGTGTGGGAAGCCTCTGTTGCTAACACAGTTTTGAAAATCATCTTTTAAAAATGACTTCCCTGGGGGAGGTATAGCTCAGTGGTAGAGCACATGCTTAGCATGTACAAGGTCCTGGGTTCGATCCTCAGTAGCTCCATTAAATTTTTTTTAGATAAATAAATACCTAAAAATGACTTCCCAAACTGTAAAACTCAGTTTGTACCATAAACTCAATGACTCTGTTGAATCACTCATTACAGTCACTCATTTATCTCAAATCTACTCTCAAAGATTATCCAAGTTGAGTTACTCCCCTCTGAAAACCCCGCAGCAGTTTTCCACCTTACCCTGATGTCCTAAAGCAAACTGCGTTTCCTCTCTGGGTCCTGGATTATTCCTCCCAGATCTTAAATTCCCTTCCTCCTCCTTTTCACAGTTTTCCTCAGAAAGGCATTCCCTAAGCCTACTGTCTAAAATATTTCCAGTCTGCCCAATCAGTCACTCCTTGCCAGGACCTAATACCATCAGAAATATTTCTTTGTTGATAGTAATTTCTGAGAAGGCAGGGCTTTTGTGTGTCATGTTTACCACTATATCCCCACTGCCTACAACAGTGACTAACAAGAAGTAGAGACTAAATAAATGTTAAATAAATGCCATTGAATGTAGGTAAAATAATCTGATAGCCTCTGTAAAGATAATTTCAAAAACTGAATTTAAAAGAGTTACATCTGGATGGTTGGATTATGAGTGATTTTATTTCTACTTTATTTTCCTATTTTCCTTGCCAAGCTTTCTCATTCAATCTCCTTACATTCAGCTCTGCTTAAAAAACTTTGATCCTTCTCAGGCCCAAATTAGCCAAGTTCCAAACTGTCCAAGTCTACCTCTCACTCACTGGGCTCTGACGCTTTTTGTTGCTTCTCATGTTCATTCTTCATCCCTGGGTCCAGGCTCACAGGTTTAGACTGTTGTTTCCCTTAAGCTCCAGGAAATAATTTCCACTGTCTGGAACTCAGGCAGTTTTAAAACGTTGTCACAAAATTCTTTGACGCTACTCCTATTGAGTGGTGGGGTCTATGTCCTCTCCCCTTGAATACAGGCAGGCTTGTGATGAACAATTTCAACCCATCAAGTATGGTGGGAGCGATGCCACGTGACTTATGAAGCTGGATCATGAAAGGCAGCGCTGTTTCTAACTTGTTTTCTGAAATACTCACACTTGGAGCCCTAGGCTCCTGTATAAAGCTTGACTACCTTGAGGCTGCCATGTTGGAGTTAGCCTCAGCCCCCTGGAAGCACCATGTGTGGGTGCTGAGCCCAACAGTGAGAATGAATGAGACGCCAGCTGATTCTAGCTCTGTTAGGCTTCCCCACTGCCTTCAAATCTTCCCAGCTGGAGTCCAGATATGGAGAAGCAGAATCAAGCTGTTCATACTGTGCCTTGTTTGAATTCCTGACAAAAGATTCTTTGAGCTTAATAAAATGGTTGCTTGAAAGTGCACTGCCAAATTTGGGGGTAATTTGTTACACAGCAATAATAACCAAAATAGGAAACTTGAGCCTAATCTGAGTCAGACTTCTGACAAAGAGCTGAAGTCAGCTATTTTTTAAAAATTTTAATCTTAATTTTAATTAATAATTAATTAATTAATTTTTACTGCACAGGAGCCAAATGCAACTGTCCTCCTCAGGTTGACATAATGTTTTTCCCAAGTGTTTCATCAACTCAAGGAGCCTGAAGGAGAGAGAAACTCTGCTTCCTATTACAGAGATGCCCAAGGAGGCCCTAGGAATATAGACTCCTCTTAATATGTTCTATCCTTTCCTTAATAAGGAACTATCCTTTAAAAGTCATTCCCTTCCTCTGTGAAACTTTGGATCCTTGGAATTTGAGGGCTCATTTTCTTTGCCTCCCAAATTCTAGACATCTTCTCACTTCCTAAAAAACATGTATTAGTCTGTCTCCTGGGCCTCCAAAGGAGATTTGGCTGAAGATTTTAGTTTCTGAAAATTTTCTTCAGGCTTGACCTAAGGTCACATATATCCTGAACGTTAGAGGTCAGAAGAGGAGACAAGGTGAAAAAAAGCAAAGAACATGAGTATAAATTGAAAGTACAGGAGAAATTTAGGAACCAAAAGAAATACAAAAAGAATTGTCATTCCTGATTATTTGCCACGTGCCAGTATGTTATGTGTGCTATTTCATTTCAACATAGCAGCAGTCTTAGTGATGCAGGTATTTTTATTAACCCCATAATAAATGGATACTTGGATTTTCCTCGGGGTGGCAGAGTTGATAGTCACATTCAGGAGTCTGACACCAGATCCTGCCCTATTTGACACTAGACCCTACTGCCTAGAAATAGCCAAAACTATTTGCATAATAATATTAAAGTTTATTTGACTTTTTTCACTCTTATTATCTAATAAGCGTGTGGTGGAGTTTTCCACTGCATATTTGGAACAGATGCATAACTCAAAGGGCCAATATATTTCAAATTTCCAATGCACAATATTACATCATATGTAGGTAAAAGATCCATTCAAAGTGCAAAAATGGACCTAAGGATTGTCATGTAACAGAGTACCAAACGTTCATTGACATGGCTTCAGATTTCATTTCACAACTGATCTTCCAGAAACTACCACCTTTCAAATTCTGGTGTGGCATCAAGGAAGAATATCCACTGAAAAGTCTGTTACAATAATCCTGTCTTTTTTGACTACATATCTGAATGAGACTGGATATATTTCATATACATCAACCAAAAAGCAAAACCAAAACAGATTAAATTTAGAAGATATAAGAATGCAAAGCTGTTTTCTATTAAGCCCCATATTAAAGAAATTTACCACTCTTCTCTTTAAGCTTTTTGTTATGGAAAATAAAGTTATTTTTTCATAAAATATGTTATTTATGTTACATGTAGTGGAATAAATAAATATTAAAAAGTCTGTTCTAATTTTGGTAAATATCAATGAATATAACTATATATTCAAAAGATCTTTGGAAGCTGTCTTTGGCAATTTGGGCTATTTTAACAGAATATCTTGGACTGGGTGGCTTAAATAGCAAATGTTTATTTATCTTAGTTTTGAAGACTGAGAAGTTCAAGATCAAGGTGTCAAGAGAGTCCCTGTTTGGTAAGCACCCTCTGCCTGGTCTGCAGGTGGCTGCCTGTTTGCTGCATCTGCACAGGGCAGAAGATAGAAGTCTTCATATAAGGGCACTAATCCCATCACGGAGGTTCCACCCTCATGACTTCATCTGAACCTGATTACCTACCAAAGGCTCCACCTCCAAGAGCTGTCACAGTGGGGATTAAGGCACTGGCATAAGGACAAATGAATTTCGGGGGGACAAACATTCAGTCCTTCAGGACTTTAAACAATTTCTAAGGGTGTAAGGTGTTCCTCAAACCAAAAAGTTTGATAATCTTTGGTCCAGAAATTGGGTGAATACTTAGGTGGGGACAAAGAAGTGAGTCTTTTGATTTCATTATAATAGACTCTGTAGTGTATGCCAGTGCTTCTGGGAAAGTGCAAAGAGAGAGGTGTTGGAGGAATGGGAGGCTACTGATGGGGTGCAGTATGTGAGTAAGTTGAAGCGACTTGTCCCAGAGCACAGTTGGAGGGACCGGCCTGGGAGGGTGAGTGATGGCAATGAATGAAGGTACACCTATAGTCGGAGCAATGGGGATAGAGAGGGAGGGAGATCAAAAACCTCTAAATTGATGGCTTCCAGGTTTTCTATAAAGTAGAGGACAAAGGATTCTTTTGAGATTGCATTTGGGAGTTGAATCTTGAGGAAAGAAGCAAAGAACTCTACAAACCATTACAGGAATGGGAGAGAAAACTCCCCAGAAGCATATAGTCTTATGTTGGCAAATGAGCAAAGATACATTTTTGAATTGCTGAAACTTCCTGTGGAAAAACTTAATTTTTTGCTGTTATTGAATATTGTTCCTTTGTATCGTGCTTAGCTCATGTGAAGAGCGAACAAGGAAAAGATTGTTATAAAAATGACAGTAATGATATCTGGAAGTTAGACATCTTAGGTAAATCTTGTTAAACTGAATAGTGAATGTGTTTTTTTCTTTTAGAATAATCATTATCCATATTCTTCTTTCATGTCTTATTATAGATTAAAAGCAATGTGACTATTTCAAATTTAATTTATGGCTTAAAAGGATAGAGCCAGAATTGTACTATTTAAAAGGCTGGAAACTCACACTTGATCATAAATCTCTTCCTGAAAATAGCATCCAAACTTTCCTAAAACAAAATTGCATTGATATGACTTAAAAAATACGTGGTGGGCTTTACTTTGTTTCTGTCACAGCCCAAGATGACATATCTGCTTCTCAAGTGTTAAAAAATGCTATATCAGCTTAATTCATATTTCAGAATAATTAAAAACGTCTTCATGGGGGAAACTGGTCGGGAGTTAGAGCTCAGGCTGCAAGGAGGTTGGAGGGCCTTGGCCTAACACTGGGCCTGCGATTGGTCAGGGACCCAGGAGGTGAGAGAAGGCAGTTTCTGGTGAGAACTCAGTGCAGAAGCAGGTCTCACATCATTATGGAATCATCCTACTTTTTGCAATCAGCTACATCCCTGTAAGAGAGGCTGTGTTTTATTGCCAAACTGTGCACGAGATTAGTGACACCATCTGTGATGTTAAATCGTATCAGCAGAGCCCTGTGATTCAGGGAAGTGTAAAACCTCTGTTTCATGTTCAATGACCACTTCTTCATGCTGTCATGAAGCCAAAACACTTTCTTCAAATGATGCATCAAAAAGCCACATAGATTCCTTTTATCGATGGACGTATAAAAGTCCCAGCAACAATTGACAAGAAAAGCATGCTGTCAATTTGTCTTGTCTGGATGGTGACCAAACGCCAAAGCCCAAATCTTCACCACAGCCTTCAATGCTCTGTGTCGTCTCCTCTGCCAGTACGACCCCCGCTCCATCCTCCCTCTCTGGTCTGTCTCCTCTCATGTGCCCCTTGCTCGTTACCGCTCAGCAGCTTGTGTTTGCTCTCCTGCCTGTGATCCTCGCATCCCCAGAGCCCCCTGTCCCCAGCTCCTCCTCCTTCACGTAGTGAAATCCCACTCACCCTTCAGGCCTTTGTGTAAACATTTTCTTGCCTAAGCCTTCCCTGGCTAGCTTAGCCCTTCAGGCTGACCCAACTCCGAGCACTTTGTGCTTCTCTCTTTCATGGCATTTACTGCAATTATAATTCCTCTTCCCACCTCTGTCCTCTCTGATCGATTGGAGGCCCCAGGAGGATGGGAATGTGCCTGTCTAGTTGGACACCCCTATCCCCATCACTCAGGATGAATAAAGCAAGGCAGCTTAGTTGGAACTACAAATATGTTTCTATTGACCGATGAAACAAACACTAACTATTTAAAAAAACGCTGAGAAACATTTCTCTCCAGATCACCTCATTCCGTTCGATCAAATTTAAATTGCATTGAAGTATAATTCATAGATGCAGTCAAATGCACAAATCTTATACGGTCTCAAGATATATAACCTAGGTAAACAGGACATCAGTTAAGATACAGAGCATTTCCGTCACCACAGAAAATCCTCTCATCTGGCTTTCCAGTCAGTCCGCCTCCCATCCCAGCACGACTGCTGCTCTGATTTCGCTGCCCAGTACACTATTACTCAGCAACACAAAAGAAGGAGCAGCTAATGCGACCAGCCACATGAACGAACCTCAAAAATGCTATGTTGAGTGAAAGAAGCCAGACACAAAGAACACACACTATGATTCCATTTCTGTGAATAAGCAATCTGTAAAACGCTTTCCTCTGGCTGCCATCGTCTGCTGATAAGGAACGGCTCTGCACTAAGACACACAGCAAATCCTGGTCCGCAGGCTTTGGGAGGCAAGCACACAGGAAACAATTCTTTTAAAAATATAAGAAAGGCTGTTGATTCAAAATTTCTTTCTTCAACCTGAAACTTAGATCATAAACATACTACACTTAAATAATTTTTTTTAAAAAGATAAATAAAGCAAACAAAAACCAAAAAGCAAAACAAAAACAAAACAAAAAACCCACAAAATTTTCTTCAAATACTTTTTATTCTTTCAAATTTCATCCAACAAACACATTGTACTCATTTTTTGAAATTTCTATCCCTGTGATTGTAATGAATTATATTATCATGTATATAAAGATTGCCAGGGGTAACATAAGACCTACTTATCTACAATAGGAAAGCAAGCATATGTTTAAATAAGTTCCCATGGCTCCCAAATTAAACTTTACATATTTAATCCCTCAAAACACTTACAACTTTTGCTCTTAAAAAAATTCCATAATTCAATATCCTGGAGAAATAACAAATATTTTATAGTAAACAATTGATATGAAAATGCGTGTTTTCTGAGGAAATAAATCATCATGACATAATATTATTAATTAAGCCTAGTCAAGGTGAAAATGACTTTACAGAGTTCTGGTATATATTTTATAAAAATCAGAAAAAATTTGATCAACCAGTTCTAGTTTTGAAAAGTTGTTTATAAATTGCCTCTTGTTTTTCCATTGACTTGGATTTCCAAATGGGACAGGTCCTCCTAAAGAAAACATTTTGGTTCTTATTAACATATTATTTTGAACCTGATAAAATATCACATTTGTTTTTAAATATTTTTAAAAGCCAGTTTTCTGAAAAATTCTGGTAAGTTTCTCAATAAGTCAAAATATAAGACTGCAAACTAACATTTTTTTTCATTTATAAGTTTCGACTTGGACAGGAAAAAAATTATGGCTCAACTGAACACCCCTCACAGGCCTGAAAAAGCACAATTGCCAACAGTCATTCTTCCCCAAATGAGACATCGTGACAGGCTTAACGTTAGCAACCTAGCTTCTGAACCAAACAGAAGTGGAGAAGTGGAGATTCGGCAGTAACGATGTAAAAGAGAGAAACCATTAAAGACAGAGAAGTGCAATCAGAATAGACTTTAGATCCACGGCTAGGGGAGGACTGGTTAAACTTACTTGTGAAAGTCAATGTCCTGTTTTATTAATCCCAGTGTAGGAAGTACAGTAAGAATATATCAATGACTGAAACCCGGGTTGGAAAAGGGAATCAATGAATTCGATCTTAGTATGTGACAGAAAGGAAGAAAGAAGTAAATGTACTCATTCATTCATCACATATTTATTGCATGCCAGCAGTTTTCAAGGCCTTGTGCCAGGGCTTTGGGGGATACAGACATGAATCAGGCATGGCCCTGACTCCTGGGAAAAGAGAACTCATGTGTGAGGAACTATGTGCAAGCTGAGATAGCAAGTGTGACAAAGAGATGCAGGCGAAATACCAGGCAGGGCAGAGAGGGAGGGAGAAGGTGCAGCTGCAGGGATCAGGGAGGCCCTTTCGTGACAAAATGATAAACTATTTCCCTTTTTTTATGGAATGTCCAGACACCACTAAATTCTTTCTTCAGTGACTATATTCATCTTGATGATACAGTTTTAAAAGAATATACCTTTAATAACATGCTGATCACTTGGACTTTATATTTCCTTTAGGGAATCATGGTTTCTTTCAGGCAAGACTAGGAAAATCCCTGTTTTTCATAAAAGTTTCAGAATTAGAAATATTTAGAAAGCCATTTTCATGTCTCACTATCTGCCCCCTTTCCCAAATTATTTTATTAAACTCAATAGTTTCCCTTTAGGAAATGATTACAGAAATATAATTATTTATAACCAAAACAAAGAGGTAACTAATTATTTGCTGGGCTAGGGCACAGGGAGGTCTTCAGTGTTTACCAAAGAGCATAGTATCTCTAAGCTTCCATTTTAATGAGTTGAGCCTCATAGGCCTATGTGTCTCCATCTGTGAAATACATGATAATAATTGTAAAGATGTTTTCTTTATTTAACTGGTAGAATCTTGTAATGCAATTATTAAAAATTCAATTCAATATAATTAAAAAGATATATTAATCAATCATAAGCGGAACAGGCAACATTTCTATTCTTACGGAATTTTTAACATAAAGTAGAGAGAACCAAATGTATTTTCCTATGCATTATTTGTTGTATGCATATTTCTTGTATAACCTTAATAATAATAAATATTAAGTTGCTGCTTTCTATGTGTTAGGAAATATACTAAAATTTTTAATGCTTTGCTCTTTTAATCCATCATGCCTACCATGAGATAGGCACTATTCATATTCTCATTTTATGGATGGGAAAACTGAGGCTTAATGTAGTTAAGAAACAGAAGCCTAATTAAACCATGGATCAAACATAAGCACTTTTGTCTACTTCCTCCAGAAATCCCACTAAAATGCAAGTGAAGGAATAAAATCCAAATGGGTAAACCCAAAAGGTGATATAAATAGAATGAGAGTGGATGTTGTTAGTAAATTATGGGCAAATGTAAAGCAGATAGATCCATGTTCACTCTCTTAGTGGGGTGGAGGAAGCTAAACGAGAGTGAGTGCCTGCACACAGGGATTCCAATGAGAAACGAAACAGTTCTTGCCAGCCAAAGGCTCATAATTTGTAGCTATCGAATACCTTGGAATGTGAGTGGAAGTAATAGAGAAGGACCGGTTTAAAGTCTGTGTAGGAAGGTCTGTAGAGATCCCCGAACCCACTTGGCACAGCCAGAAACCTATCCCTCCCTTGTCTTCCCCGTTCCCTCCAGGTGCGTGGAGATTTATTCTTTGCAGAATATGGAACAAAGAGGCATGGACTCAGGGACCCAGAGCTGATGAAAAATCATATAAAATAACACACTGAAGGCAAGATAAATTTTTAAAGAGAATTATTAATTCCAGGAAAAGCAGAAGGCATACAAAATGGAAATGAAACCATAGTAAATTATCTAGCTTAACAGTGAATATTATTTAGATGGCCATAATCATGCAAAACTTAGATATTAGTCTAACTAAAATCGTAACATATTTTGGGAGTTTTGGAAAGGAAGTATGTGTGTGTGGTGTGTGTGTGTGTGTGTGTGTGTGTGTGTGTGTGTGTGTGTGTGTATTAGGTAATGAGTCCTCAACTTCCCTGGTAGCCAGTCAACAAATAGATAATGAGATATGTTGGCTGTCAACATTTATGTATTCTTCCTAATTAAACCTCAATTTTGTTGAAGTTTCCAAAACAAACTCCCTCTCATGTGACTCAGAGAAAGCTGACCCTATCCACAGCCTTAGGAAAAGACCCTAATCAGCCAATCTCTTTCCCCCACCGTGACTGGTTTAAGGATGGCCATGTGCCGTAATTCTGACCAGTGACACCAGGGGAAGTCTTTTGATATGTTTTTCAGTGGGGCCGTGGAGCAGCTTCTGAGCAAAGATATGAAAAAGACATCTTCTTTTCTTTTTCTGAACATCTTCCTGTCAGTGTAATGCCCAGAACTCTTACACACACATTGCTACCAGTCCAAGAACTATAGTAGGGCAGGTAAGAGGATCAGAAAGAAATAGGGCCAGAGACCTAACATACTGGGCCTGGGGACCTCCCTACTTCTGGACACCATTGGATGTGCAATAGTAAATTTTCTTTAATTTTAGCCAGTTCAGAACATTAAGAAACCAGGTCAAGGTTTCAGAGGTATTAGGTGAAAAAATTAGGATTGGAATCTAGGTTAGCCTGAGCCAAAGATTTAAGATAGACAGTGTTATATCACCATTGCTGAATTATCTTCAGTGTATTCTTTAAAAATGGAAATCAGTTTTGACAGAGAAAGAAATTAGGTGATGCTCTACTGGTCAAGAGTAAAGACTGCATTAAAACCCTAATAACTTACCTTTCATTGCTTTATTTTTGCATTAAAAATGGTGTTTTTGGTAACTTTTTTTTTTTCTTGGTAACTGAAGTATCAAAATTAATTGTTTCCTTGGTCTGCATTATATTTCCCAAAAAGAGTGATACGGAGAATTGACATGGCCAAAAAATTTTTTAAAAAGGAAATAAAAAAGAAGAAGAAATGGAAGCACATAGTTTCATACTTCTGTTATTCAACTATATCCCCAAATCAGTACACCTTATCCTTACAAACAGCCGATGTCAAAAATGTATTATCTTCAGAGGATAATTTGAATTATTATTTTATCTGGAGCATTAAGATACAGCCAAAATAATGTAGTATCCAAAAACCAAAATGTTAATTTCTTTCTTTAATAACTTTTAATTTAGATATATTATAGACTACAGAAGTGCATAATATGATTTGGTTTATTCTTTAGCACAGTGATTCACACAAGCATGGAGGTATTCAAAGTGAGGGAAGTGTCTGATTCATCCTGGAATCTGGAAGACACGGTGCTTGCACAGTAACTCTTTGTTGACTGAATAGGTGAACAACCATGAGCCTAATTTAAGGAAATCATGGGTAAAATAAGGAGAAAAAGGGATTTTCCACTTTTGTGATTGATCTGGGGCCATTTTTCTGTGTGGATGCTAGCTGTAACATTTATTTGTTTTGATTTAGGCAATAAATTAAAGTTATGGACACACTGAAGAGTTCAAAGGGAAGCATTAAAGTAATTGCTATGATAATATTTCTCAATTTGAAAGATTTTTCGGTTTTTAAGTCAAAAACAATTCTTGTTTCAAAAATCAATTCTTGTTTAAAAAGTAACTCATTTGGTAATATTTCCCATTTTGAGAGCTTTTTTGGTTTTTAAGGAGAAAGCCAATTCTTGTTTAAAAATTTGTTCTTTAAATGATTATTGGCTTTTTACAGTCTATTCCTAAAACATTATTTAAAAAAAATACCGATAATCTTTTGCATCTGAATAGTGTTTTCACTTTGGGCTAAAATTGGTGTTAGTTGTCTCTCAATTGTGATTTTTAAGAATCATATTAACAGTCGGTGAAAAAAAAGGAACACTAGAGCTGCAATTAAGAAAAATACTGTGATTGAGGTAGAAGATAAAATTAGAGGGCAGTCGCCAAATGGCTACCTGCAGGGAGTTTACTCAACATTTCACAGAGGATGCAAAGAGGCTCACAAGCCGTCAGCAAATGGGCTACATGATCATTATGGCTAGCTTCAAAAAGTCTGAAGGGACTCTGTGAATTGTGATCTATGTCTATAGTACAGAAAATTATATCTGATGCAAACCATCCCTTTTGGAAACCTGTAATGGAAAACGCTCTAAAGAAGACGATACTTGTAGTTCTGGGTGCTGCATTCAGACTGAGCATGGCAGGCACTTCCCTATGGCTACACCCTTTACAGTAAATCCTCCTTCCTTCCAGTTCCATTGCAAAAATAATTCCTTTAGTGTACGTCACGGAATTCACTTTCCAGATTTTAGGAATAATGGGCAAAAAATAGTACTAGCACTTTTATGGCATATTTCTGAATAATATCCACTTCTCTAAGGCCAAAGCTTTATTATTTTATCCTCTCTGTTCTTTTTTATGACATCTAACATTCGAGTTACTTATATCTGTTTTGTTGTGTAAGGATCTGTATATTTTCTTAGTTAGGCTCTGCTTCATTTCAAAGTAGCATTCTTGGAGGCCTCACCAAGTGACATTATAATTCAGTTATTTAACTCATAGTATTCTGTTGACTTAGATGCTTGTAATCAATGAATGTTAAGTTCAATTCTACCATAATCAGCTCTGCCAGAACAGAGATGACCAGAACCAGCAGACCTGCCGGTCATGGGGCAGGACACGTAAAGCAACACCCAACAGTGGGTGGTTAAGATGGTGCCGGCAGGAGGCTCAGAGCAGTTTCAGAGGCTGAGGAAGCTATCGAATTCTGCTCTCTGGAGATTTACAATAAGACAAGGAAAGACCTCAGTCTGAGATGAAGCAGGCTATCAGACAGGGATCCAAGATAACGGCTAGGACACTTGAGCTCAGATGTGTAAGGACGAGCTCAGTCACAGAGGAGGAAGATAATCATATCAGTGTTGGAAACCGGGCAGAGAATATGATCAGAGTTGATGAAGGAAGGCCCATCTTAGGGCTGAGCCGAGAAATGCTGATCATAGACTCCTTACAATCTCGACACTTACGGAAAGGATTGGGTCTAGATTCTAGGGGTAGGACAAGGAGTGAATCGTGGTTTAATGAGGCCTAAAATTTACATTATTTTAGGGATCTTTAAGAAAAAATAGACTTTAGAGTTACAAATATAAAATAAGGTAGAGAAGTGAGTACTCACTTAGGAAAAGAAAACCTAACAGTTTACTGGATCCTTGGGGCTGGGGTCTCTTTTTCTCCTAAGATCTTTTTAGATAGTTCCTGAGAAATAATTTCTTAGTAATTGTTTCTGATTATAATCTAGCTTCCTTCCCAATCTAGGATACCACATGAGTCTCAGTCAATCCCAACACCCATAGAGGTGTTTGCAAGTGAGGGGCACTGATACTTCACTTTACTAGCTTCAGGGCAAATCTGCCTCTGAGCAGAGATGTTTCAGGGAAAGGATTTACATGGTCCTGAGAAGCAGGAGAATAAAGGACCAGAAGGGCAGAAAGCTGTTCAAAAAAAAAAAAAAAAAAAAAGAGAAACTATTGTTGGACCAGAAAATTTTGACACTGTTTTGTGGTTAATCATAATTAATGTCATTCTGGTGTTACCTATGTCAATAAATATGTCATAGCTTAAAACTTCAGTAAAGTATGTTTGGAAGACTGAATGCAGAAGCCACAAACTTATGCTGCCGACCTTGCAGGGTGACTCATAGCCTAGACAGCTCTGTCCAAATCAGTGTGACTAGTCACAAAACATCTGCTAAGACCATCTTTGGAATACTTGTACGCTCTCTGACTCTCTTTCCTATCCTGGCCTGCTCTTCCAACTTTGAATCTGGCTGAATTTAGTTTTACATCTGACATCATTCTGCTAGGTACAAGGGTTTCACAATTCATATTTGCCCAGGGAAGATTCTATATAATCAAGCTCAGATGTCTAAAACATATAATGAAGGTTTAAAAAAAAAAGTGATGCTTTGGCTACAAGTGCTGAATGAGAACCAGGATTCATAAATAAAGGGTTCTTGAAACCAGAGGAGTAAAAAAAACCTTCAGAAGGTAACCCAGGCACATTTCCCCTGTGATAAATAATTGTTTTTCTTGGGTGAAGAAACCTCTTATGCTTACCATATGCTAAGCAGTTCACTTGATTGTCTCACACTGGTTTTGTTTGCATTTCTAACTCTTGAACCTTGAAAACTGATCACTTCAGCTCAGCTGAAAGAATTTAAAAAGAAAACAGCTGGGGCCACAAGTCAGAGGGAACCTTCAGACTGGTGGCAACCTTCTCACCCTCCAATTAGAAAAGCGGCCCCCTGATAAGGGCAGGGGAGGTCTGATGTAGACTGAATGCTTTACACCCTCCTGTCCACTTTGTGCCTTTCATTCCCTGTCCTTTCTGCTCCTATCTAAAGTTGGATCTTAAACTCCTGTCCCCAGTGCTGAAATCAGTGACCTTTTCTCACGCTTCCTCTTCCTATTTTCCAAGTCTCTCTTCTGTAGATGTTTTCCTGTTTGTCCGACTTTATCAGTCTCCTTTGCTGACTCTCCTCCTCTTTTGTCCCCTAATGGGTCTGTCTTCTCTGAGTTTCAGCTCTTGGCTGTCTGGTTGCTTCTCCTTCTCATCTATTACATTTAACCTCTCCCTCCCTCTCCACCCCCAGGGCTATTGCATGTGTTCCCAAGGCTTTACTTTTTATTCATTCAACAAATATTCACTGAATAAATATCCTTGACTCTCCCTTTTTTTATCTCTTACACCCACATTCAAAATGTCAAATTTTGTTGACTCTACAATTAAAATTCATTTCAAAACTGACTTGCTTTTACTGCTACCAACCAAGTTGAAAACAGCATCATCTGGACCAGTGCATTAGGCTCCAAATTGGCCTCCATGCTTTGCAGTTCATGTCCCCACTCATCTCCATTTCCCTTAGTTTTAGTCTCACCCAGCATCTGGACTCTGCCTTCCTTTTCAACCCCTACATCAGATCATGTCACTGCTCTGCTTGTAACTATCCAAATGGCTCTCTCTGTCTTTTTTTCAATTATGGTAAGAACACTACACATGAGATCCACCCTCATTCCAGAATTTTAAGTGAACAATAGAGTATTGTTATCTACAGAGATAACACTGCACAGCAGATCTCTAGAACTTATCCATCTTGCATAACTGAGATTTCATCTCCATCAATTGGTAGCCCCCCCGTCCTCCCTCTCCCAGCCCCAGCCCCATTCTATTCTTTGCTTCTCTGAGTTTGACTGTTTTAAAGTTAAGTGGAATCCTGCAGTATTTGTCCTTCTGTGACGGGCTTATTTCACTTAGCAGAATGTCCCCAAGGCCAAGGCTGATACCAGGCTCTACACCAGCACACCGTCTGCTTACCCGTCCCTGCCTGCTACCACTCAGGCTTCGTCTCCTCCTAATCTTACCCGTGCTCCCTGAAATCCTGCTCATTTCTCTCTTGCCCCCTTAGAACACTCTAGACATGTTCTGGCCACAAGGCCTTTGCACTTCCTGTTTTTCTTCATGGATATATTTCCCCCACACAGGACAATCACCTCTTTTCCTCACCACTGTTGGGTCTTTGCTCAAGCATCATCTCAGTGAGGCCTTCCCAGGACCCCTGTCTTCAAAGTTTCAGCGTGTTCTCTCCTTTTTGGTCCTTCCTACTTACCTTTACTGCTTTATTTTCTCTCTACCACTTATCACCATTATATTTTTCTTATCTCTTTCTTTATATAAGAGTAAAATCTCCAGAAGAATAGAGATATTTGTTTGTTTTTTCACTGATATATTTGTTTTATCAGCATCTAGAACTGTGCTTAGATATATTAGGTACACAGTCAATATTTTTTGAGTGAATAAATGAATGAATAAATACATTCTCCTCTGTGCCACTATGGAGTACAATGATGAAGAAAAATTGGATCCTGCCCTTGATAAACAAAATCTCTAGTAAAAGATTGTCAAAAATGAAAGAAGTTTGTTTCAGGAGTTAGACAGCATGAAACAAGGAGACCTAATCCAGACTGAGGCAGAGTGAGGCACTTAAGTTGGGCTTCCTGGAGGAGGTGGAACCTGAGCCCAATGAATGGAGGAGGAGAGGTTTGGAGAAGGACTTTTTAGATAGAGGGATAACATAACGGCATGGTGGCTGAGCAGACACTGTTAGTGCTTCTCTTATTTCTCCTCAAATTCCTTTACCATTTCTGAATCTACCAACCTGAATCCCCCTGGCCAAGACCTGCATCATTCCCGGGGAGCTGTCATGCCTGTAAACACAGCAGGCTGGGGATGCCTGAGTACGAATGAGTGCCCCCGCCCTTAATCAATGACTGATGAGTGTCGGGGGCACATCATTCTCTTGCCCCTTGGCTGGGACATTCGTGTGGGGTGTGCTGTGCATCAGTCCTGTGGGGTAATGATCACCTACTCTGGTGGACTTAATAATGTATTCACTACTGGCTGAAATTTCCTTTCCTGTGTCACTTTACCCTCAACTACCCCCTTTCCTTGAGACTTGGCTCAGGGTTGGGCTCTGGAAGAACCAAAGTGAAGACAGTGATTATTACCCAAACTCCAGAGAATAAAAAATAATAGTCTTTGGTCTGCTTTGGGAGATGGTAAAGCAAATCAGATTGGCTATAGGGAGAGGTGATTAGGTTTGATAGTGAAGGAATTTGAATTCTAGGTTAAGGGATTTGGTCTGCTTTCAAATTCCTTCTGAAATCTTTGAGTTTGAGAACAAAGTAATCAAAAGAATATTTAAGGATGATGAATCTAGCCATGGTGTATGGGGGCAGGAGGGTCTTTGGGGAGGATGATCAGCTAGGAAACAGATCAAACAGCACAGTTAGGACATACTCAGAAGTGCTTTGGTGAGGTGGCAGGGAGAATGGAAAGGAATGGAGGAGAGAAAATGCAAAGGGAAAAAAAAGACAGGATTTGGAGTCAAGCTCTGTGTGTTGTGGGGAGGGAGGTGGTGGGAGGAGAGAAATAGAAAGTGTCTGAGGCTCTGTGAGTTAGAGAGCAGCTGTATTATTAACAGCGGTGAGGAAGCTGTGAGTGGGATCTGGATTTCATGAGTTAGACATTTGGAGTTTGTGCCAGTGGAACGTCCAAGTAGAAACGTTCAACAGACAGCTGGAAATATAAGGAGGCAGAAGGGACAGGGTTTTAGAATTGAGATCTTTCAGACAGTGATAAATGTGTCTGGCTATTTTGAAAAGCCCAAAGAAACACTTACTTTATACAAGTCATATAGTCCTGATATTGTTAACTCGCAACAGAGAAAGAGGAATGTCATAAGTAACCTGTAATTTTTGGTGGACTTGGCCGTTGAAACACACACAACACTTGGGATGCAGAGAGGCTGTAAGTGCGCATGGGGTTGAGAGGGGGATTGGGAGGGCAGAAATCTAGGTTCTAACCATGCAAGTTCTTGAAGATACTGGACAACCAGGGAAGGGAGAAGTCAAGTCCAAGGAGTTTTGCCAAATTCAGGCACAGTAGACAGGTTTGGAATTCTGGAGATTGAGATTTGGCCAAAAGACCAGCCATGCCCAGCAGAGTCCTCAGACTCGGAGGACTGATGCTGTTTGCTTTTCTGCCTAGTTTTACGGAGTGGCACTGGCCAGACAGTGAAGGATGTTGTTAAGGAATCTCTTCCTTAGCCCTTTCTTCTTCTGTCTAAATAAACCTTATTTCACTGTCACAGGTCATACTTTCCATTTCTTTAATTATTTGTTGCTCTTCTCTGAACTTTTTCCAAATTCGCCTTAGAAGACTGAGACCAAACCTTCCAAACACAGTAACAACTGGCTTAGTTCTAGGCACAGGAAATGATTCTTTTTTCTAAAATGTCACACCCAGGCAACATTTCTTTGCAGGTTTTTCCACCTGTTTTTCAATGTGACCATTTAGTACTCATCTTACTTAGAAATCATGCTAATTTCAGACAAAATATGATCATAAGAGGCACATCCTTTCCAATAATTTTGTTTTAACTTCAAAGGCTGAGTTGGACAGGGTATTGGCTCAAATAAGTTTTTTTTTCTCACCCCTCCCCCATTTTAGGAAGATAAGAGGTAAAAGGTTATAAAATACTGCCACACTGCCAGTCTGAATCTTTTTCTCCCATAAGCTATCTCATGTCATGAAATATATGAGGCAAATTGTCAGGTTTTTGTCTTAATTTATGCATTTGCCCCTGCTTATCCCTGTAGATTAACTACTGGGCTAGCTAAAATGTAATGAGAAGTAATACATTTAAAGGCATTTGCTTAGACATGAGTCAAAACTGGAAGCAGAGGACGCGCCAGGGAGCTGAGATGGCTCTGACAACATCTCTGGGAGTAATTTTCCATGTGGACTGAAGGAAGACCTTGTAAGGCACAGCCCCAGGTTACACATGCTGGACTCCGATTCCGCAGGATTTCCAAGCCATTACTGGAGAGAGTCCACGGCTTGCCTGGCACAGTCAGAGGAGGAAGAGATGTTCAATGGACAATAAAAACTTTAGGTTTACAGAGTAAAATAGAAACAGGGCCTTCCTTTAACAGGGTTTAGAAACTTGCCCCTCAGTTAACGGGTGCGTGTGTGGGTGTCTGTGTGTGTGTAAATTTCCATAGTTCATTGCTTGGCGAGGTCCCATTCAGACAAGATTGCTGCCGATCTGCAGTCACTTCTGCCCCGGGGGTAGGATCCAAATCCAGAGAGGGGCAGATTCGCACCCTTTGAGGCTCCTGGGAAGCTCCGGCTGCCGGGGCAGCAGAGAGGAGGGAGCAGCGAGCGCCGCCCGCCGGCCAGACTCCCGGCGTCTCCTCCCCCTGTCCCAGGCCCACTCCCAAATTTAAGTACGCGCTTCCCGGCTCCAGCCAGAAGCCCTGCGTGAGCCTCCACACGTAGCCGCAGACAGCTCCTTAAATAGGTCGGAGCAAACAATCCCAGACGTGGGGCTGGGGCAGGCCGGCGGAGGCAACCGCACGGTGCACGCAGCGGCGCAGCGGGTCAGCCGGCGGCCAATAGCCAGGGCGCGGCCCGCCCCGTCGCCTCCCCCTCGGGGAGCCTATAAGGCGCCCGCGGCGCCTCGGGCGCCCGCTGCTCCGCGCCTCCCCGACCGCCTGGTTCCGGCCGCCCTCCGCGCCGCTCGGGGTGCCGGCCGCGGGCTCCCTGCGCGCACTCGCTCCCTGCCGCAGTCGTCGGCCCCGGGCGGACCAGGGGTCCCGGCTCTCGCGAGAAGTGGGCCTCCTTCGGCGGTGGGGGTGCCGGAGGCCGCGGACCCTCGCGGGGCCGAAGATGGGGTGGTGCGCGGTGAAGCCGCGGCTGCCCCTGCTGCTGCTGGCGCTCGTCCTCCAGCCCTGGGATTCCTGCCTGGGTGCAGACTCGGAGAAGCCCTCCAGCACCCCCACAGGTGAGCACCCCCGCGGGCCGCCGGGCCTCGTGAGGCTCGGCCGGACGGCCAGTTCATTCATCCAGCAGCCAGCCCTTCGCGTGGAGCCTGCCAGGTGAAGTAGGTGGAGGGGGCCCGCCCCTCCCCTCGCCCGCAGGGGTGAGTGGGTGGGAGCCTGTCCTGCCGGAGGACCACCGAGGTGAGTGCGGAGGGCTGTCCACCCGCCCCAGGACCGCCGAGGTCCTGCGCGCGGGCGGGGCTGGTCCCCGGGGAAGTGTGGGAGCATCCGCCCTCTGGGGCGCTTGGCGTTCTCAGAAAGCCGAGAGCGCACGAAGTTTTCTTCAGCACAAGTTGGGGTTTCCTTTTGGTCTTGCGGGTCAGTGGGTACCAACACCTTGTCCTGCAGCTTTCCTTTCTTCTTTGCTGGAGTTGGCATGACTTATCCGTACTCGACGAGGCAGTACTCCCTCTGTGACCTGAACACGGGGCTCAGTGTACTTTCTGATTGATGGTGACACATTCCTTCCAGCGCCCCAGGAAGCAGCCGGTAACACCTACCTTCTGCCAAAAACAACGCTCAAAACCTTGGTTGTTTTCAGTAAGACTGCTTGGCTACCCGGTAACCTCCAGGCGGTAGCTTTCCTCCTTGGGGATTTGGAGGGGAAGCTGTCTACAGCTTCTCCCCTTAGCCACCCCTTTCCTTAAAGCCTTAATGCCATTTCTTGTTTTCAGAAGCTCGAACTGCCCCGAATAGTTCAGTCAAGTTCATGTAAAACAAGACTTTTTACATTTAGCAAGATTAAAGGGAGTCCCACCACATGTTTGTCCAAACATACTTTGCTGCCCTTTGCTGCACATGAGATACCCTTGGAGTTTTCCACTTTGTGCTCTAACTCTGTGATCCATGAAATTAGATCTTGCATTTAAATGTCCTTCTGCTGTACTGCTTTTTTTTTTTTCAGATTAAAATCATTTTGTCATTTTTTTTTTTGGTGGGGGAGTAAATAAGTCGTTTTTCTGCTTGAACTTTACACTAAACACAAGGACAGAAATTTCTATTTTAGGTGTACATTTAGAAGTTGGCATTTGGTGTAAAACCCAGTTAATCCATGTAAGCAATAGTTTGGCTTTCCGTAAGTGTTTTAGAAAACTGTGGACTAAGTTGCCCATCTTTCTACATTCCTCCCAAACAGTACTTGCTTTGTTAGCTTGAGAAACTTAAGCATTCAGATAGATTTTTGTCAGTTACAGGATACTTTTCTTTCAGATTTATGTGGTGGCTTCAAAATGGGTTTCTCAAACCTTTTTGGTTTCTTTAAACTTGAACTGAAATTTTTTCATAACTTCAAAATTTTCTTTTAGTGTAACATCTAGAAAGTAGACAAGTAAATGCCTTCAGCAAACTTGGAAATCTAGACATTGAAAAAAAATTCCCAGAAAAAATGACTTTCTTTGTTGAAACACCCGAGAAAACTTCCTGGGAAATAAAATAACCTCTCAGGGCTTTGCTGCTTTTAGAGGGACCTCTTCAGCCTTTGTATATTTTATTTCACTTTGTTATCAACACTCCTTACTTTTTTGTAGAAGGCATCTCTTTGTAGCTGCCTTTAGGTTTACATTCAAAATCATCTTCCATTCCTAATCTGACTTTTAAGTTTCATGGAGCTGGACAGTAAAGTTTTAATGGATTGTAACATCAGAGAAAGGATATTTCAGATATGATTTTTTTTTTTTCAGAAAATGACCACGTAAAACCTACTGCTGAAATTTGAGGACTGATTTTGATAAGTGGGCATGGAAAATTCAGATATCTAAATGCAGAAAAATATTAATTTGTAACTGATGGAATCAGCAGTAGCCAGTTTGATTATGAACTGTTCGTTAATTAGGTAGATGTGATAAGCTAATAAATATAAATATAGATGGGACAGTGCTTGATAACATAGCTAGAATCCTGGATTATGTTCCATTTTCTCGCTAAAATACTACAACTGAAAATTGCTTAACTGGAAAATTTTCTTTATCTATGTGAATATCAAGCAAACTTTAGGACTCTAAGTTGTCTAGCTTACTTAATGGGAAGTCTTAAAGAAGAGTGCTTATCATCTCTGACCCCCTGTGTTGGTCACCATATCTCAGATAGCCACTAAGAAATAGACTAGACCAGGGTTTTGTGGCCCTTTTTGCATTTTGAGCCAGATAATAATTGTGGTAGACTGTCTAGTGAATTGTATGATGTTTAGCAGCATTGTTACTCGCTAGATGTCAGGAGCACCCTTCTCCAGGTGTGCAAATAAAAAGCGACTCAAAATGAAAAGTGACCAAATGTCTCTGCAGGGACAAAATTGCCCAGGGTTGAAAACCACTGAATTAGACAAATCTATGTGTATATGAGGCATTCTAGTGTTACCAGAATGATAATAGCAACGCTTTTTAGGAAGCGGATATTTATAGTGATTTTCCATCTTTCCACCGTAGTGGGGAATGTGCTGTTTGAATCACGTTAATCAGTTTTTGGAAAATAGTTTTTCCTAGCTTTGATACTGTGTGTTAACTAGAGTTGAGAACACTGCTTTTTGTTCTGTTTACTGAGAGTTCTGCTGTGGACTGTGTTCATTTCTTTTTTGGTTGCTACTTTGTTCTTAGCATGGAAAGACTCG
This sequence comes from Camelus bactrianus, assembly GCF_048773025.1. NCBI lineage: Eukaryota > Metazoa > Chordata > Mammalia > Artiodactyla > Camelidae > Camelus > Camelus bactrianus. The sequence continues at coordinate 100,489,995 of NC_133539.1, forward strand.
AAGCACGAATTTGGTTAAAATCAATCATTTTCTCTTAGAATCAGCTATCAGAATTTTACCTTAAAATTTTATCCCCACGGGAGCTTTCGAGGCAAAACCATCCTAATGAATGTCAGCAAGTCACATTCATACCCTGATTTATCTTCCCTATACTTTTTTTGCCTTCTAGATTAGAGAAGGAAAGGATTGGATATATTTCTGCCAAGCATTTGTAACCAGGTCTGCAGACCTGGATCAATGTTTTTGTCTGTTTTCTAAGGTACCTTGACTGTTCCATGATCTAAATTGGGCAGAAACCAAGTTTTGGGCAACAACGGAGGAAATGGTTTCAGATGTTTCTGTGAAGACCAGTATTTTTCAACCATGTTCATTTATAAAGTCTTTAATTTACCCTGGCACATTCAAGGAGGAAAGGGAAAGTTTGTCCCTATCTGTTGATGCAAACTGGCAATTTATGGGGCGGAGAGGAAGAGACCAAGGTCCTGGAGAAACCTCTGGAAGAAGAGAGGGAGGCTTGTCCTTTGTGTACTTTCTGTGTCCTGGGCTCCAGCCACACAAAACAACTTGTCATCCTTAGACTCTGCCATCCAACTATATGATAAAAACAGACATACAAAATGACTTTGAGAATGTGGCGGGCAGATGAGACAATTAGATTGAGATGATCTTTTCTACCCATCACATTGACTAAAGCATTTAAAAATAGGCTCTGATCATACCAACTTGTGAGGATGAGAACTCTCCAACTGCTAATGGGAGTAGGACATTTCTGGAGAGCAGCATAGTAATGTCTAGTGGAGCTGAGAATCCACGCCTCCTGCGGTCCTAGATCTATACGTGAACGAGGCTCTCACATGTCTGTGCCTCCTGTTCTCCTTGGAAGTCTGTTCTCTGTTTAGATCTAGCTCCTAGGAAGTTCTCCCCTTTACTGTCTTTTGTTTGGCTCTTTTTCTGACTTCTTAATGCTGTTGGTTTATACAAATCCTACCTGCTTTGTATGATAGATCATGTTTATGTTGAATAAAGTAGAATTCTGCAGGTCATATCACCTCTGTGGGAACTCGCAACAGCCGCAGAAGGTATGTCAACCAATGTGGCCATTTACATCTTTGAAGTAAAGGACTGAGTCTTACTCATTTCTCTGCACCTCCCAGTGCCTTCCCTGTTCTTTTAACACAAAGAGATTCTCGTTTCATGTTTGTCGAGTTTCTGGCCCGCTCCGAGAATCATGAAAACTGTCATGCAGTCAGTGAGATTGCTTTTCTCCCAGAATTTTAACTCAATTCGGTGAACTTCCTTTCTCTACCCAGGGACCCATACACAACCATGATCAAGGAACTTCCCAATGAAACATCAGGCAAGAGTTTGTTTCTGAACTGTGGTTGGCAACTCTTATCCACAAGTTGTATTTTCTGCTCTACCTACCCTTCTGCATATAAAACCACACCTTCAGAAATACTGTGATCCTTTTTTTTTGTTTGATTTTTGTAGATGGTGAAATGGGCATGGGGAATGGTTATGCCACTTGCAGAAGATAGCTGGAAAGCAACCCAAGAGAGCTGGTGCGCCTTCTTCAGGCCATACTTTGTGTCTTTTCTGACCTCTCTTTGTTCTGTTGGACTTTTGGGAGCTGTGGGAAAGAAACAGAGGCCTAAAGAAGGGCATCAGAGACCTAAAGAAGCAAAAGCGATGCTTTTCCAAAGAGCACTCATTGTAGGTTTATGTAAACGGAGGGGGAGCGGTAGTTGGGGACTGAGGGAAGGCTGGGTGCTAGGCCAGGGTGGCAGACTTTCGGCCCATGGGCCCAATCCAGCAGACTATTAACAGCTACCTGTATTTATACAGCCAGTGATGGTTTTTACATTTTTAAATGGCTGAAGAGAAAAGTAACATATTGTGACATGTGAGAGTTATATGAAATTCACTCTTCAGGGTCCATAAAGTTTCCTTGGCTCATAGCCACATTGGTTGACATATCTTCTGTGGCTGTTGCGAGTCCCCACAGAAGTGATATGACCTGCAGAATTTAAATTGTTTACTCTCTGGCCCTGTGCAGAAAACTGCCGACCCTCACTTGGGAGACGACGTTCCTTGTTTAGCGATGTCTCCTGCAGATCTGCTGCTGTCCTGGAAAGAGCCGGATTCTGGCCAGTAGCAGCTGGCTCCGGGCATTGGAGAGGGCTGTTTTTCATTTTAAACTTTGCCAGTGATTCCTGTGGCATTTTGAAATCAAACAGAGAGCTTCTCTGTTACATCTTTTTAAACACGGTGCTTGATGCTAACTAGACGTGTACCTTGGGGTAAATAGTGTAGTCGTGATAAAAAAATGAATTAAACAGCTTGTAGGTGGGAACGGAGATAACATATTTCTTCTTCAGAGCTTGTGTGTGTTTTAGAAATTTGCCCTAGAAACTTGGTTATGAGTTGTGGCCTCATTCCTGGGAGGAAATGTTTAGAACATTTATCAATGAATATTTTTATTCTTCAATCTTTGCTAAAAAAATTAGGCTAAACTGAGAAATTGGTGACGTTTAAATTGACAAATTTTTTTTCTTTCACATTTTACTTGTTTGCATTTGCTGTGGTATGGTTGCCTCACTAAACAGAACTAATTTTCAGAGCTATTGAGATTTTAGTTAGTCAAGAAATAGTTATCCAGAGTAGTAGGATTTTAAACAGTGTATTGTGACTTCTTGTCCTTATGCTATTTGCTTTTTTTTTTTTTTTTCCAATTGAAGTATAGTTGATCTGCTACTTACTATACTAAGGCCCGTATTTTGCAACCTGTGTTTGGTAAGGGTGCTACTGAATTTATTACTGCCCTATTAACTGTGTCCCAAGAATGCTCCTTCAAAAAATACTGTTTATAATTTAAAGATACAGAAACTTTAAATAAGTTTTAAAGTTTTTTTTTTTTAAACAAAACATTAATGTTTCCCACTTAGGATAACTTTATTTAAAACAAAATTCGAAGAGCGAAGGTGTGTTATTTTTATACCTAGAGGAAAGATTTCCATCATGTTTTCTTTTGTATGTTAAAAGAGGGAAATTACGTTCTGTTAATAATTTTAATTCAGTTTTTAAATATAAATCTGTTAAAAAAAAACTAAGTCAAGTTAGTGCATTTACATACTTAGTTACTAGATTGATTCATAAGTATTTTTCAGGCCTGATTGTATTAGTAGCATACTGTAGCAGTTTTGGGAAAGTAACAATCGTTTTTTATTCTTACTGAAATATGGTTCTATTTCCCCCCTTAAATTTATTTCTTAAAAGAGATGTGACTAAGTGAGAAAATGCTTAATTTGTTACTATGGAAATATATTGTGTTTACTATTTATATTCTGCTACAAAAATCTGGTTTAAAGTTTAGTTTTTATAGGGTTAGACAAATTTTGTTTAATTAGGGAGAAAACTCTAAATGAATAGTGAATAGACAATCTTTGCTTTATTTTGATCTTTTCCTTTACTTTTTTTTGGTACTTTTTTTGACTTTTACTGTTCTTTTTGATTTTTACTCTTTTTACAAGGGAGTATCAGTCTTTATGCAAGTTTCTGAGTGATGGGGGACACTTCACAGTCTTTATTAAGACAGAATGACAGGGTCTCCTACATCTGAGTATCCTCTCCCTTTGAACTGAAGACTCGTATTTCTGAAGTACTACTGTATTTATAATCAAAATCTTCACTAGAATTGAAAAAACCCCCACATTTTAACAATTCAAAGAACATGCTGATTACTCTTAGTATATTCTGTAAAACTTTTAATACAAATAAAAGTTTTCAAGGACACAGCTAAAAGAAGGGGGCTAAGTGGTCAGGAAAAAGTGCTTCTAACAAACATGGTTGAGTTTCTAAAATGGGCTAGATTTATAATTAAACCTCATTTGTTATATTGATTTTAACATTGCTATTATTTTGGACTAATAAGACATCCTGGAGTTATTACATTAACTGATCATCTGCTCTTTTTCTTTAGGGTTACAGTCTCAAATTTTCAAAAAGAATTCTACTTATTTTCTAGTTACCAATCTGTTTTAACGTTTCTTCCATAGAGAGGATTTTCCTCTGATTTAAGTGCAGTGGTTCTGTTCTTCTAATGCTATGGACATCATGCATAAAGGTTCTCATGGCAGGAAGGAACTTGCCAGCATATGCAATTTTTATTGCTCCCATCACCTGCCCCAGTCAGACCCAGATACTCCGGGGCACTAAGGAGACACTGAATATGCATCTTGCGCAGGCACGGCTTCACTCTGTAGGCCCAGCGGCAAGTGGAGGAAGGACGTGGAATCCTGGCAGTCTTGGGTTCCTGGTTCTGGGACATTGTTCAGGAAAAGCCCCAGAAACTCTACATCTTAATTCCAGTGACCACAGAGCCCCGACACAGAGCCAGGGTCCCATCAGCAAGGCCCTATTGTTGACTATTTTGTCGGTTTGAAGCTACAATTTTTATGGGGCCTTAGGGTGCAAGTTACTTTTGGTGCTACACACATGGCTAGAATGGAGCCAATTACTTTTAGATGTTTAAAATGCGTTCTCAAACTGGTTCTTTGAACATTTAATTCTTTTTTTCCCTGGGCCTAACAGTATACTAAACTCCAGCAGCTATTTTAGCATGCCAAAAAAAAAAAAATTAAACAAATATAGAATTTAATTTTTTTTTTTTTAAGAAACTGGCTAGCAGTTTTCAGGCAGACTAAAATGACCTTCCTAGTCTAAGGCCCTGGGAAGTCGTATGGAGCTGTTGTGCAGAGGGCAGGCTGGCCCTCTGCTGGGATTTTCCAGTTATGCCCAAGCCAGCTCTGAGGCCCCTTGTCTTCTGAGGTCCCCCGTCTCCTGCGTTAGCCTTGCTGGATCTTTCCTGGCCTCCAGCTGGCACCACAGCTGTGACCAGAGTGCCTTGCTCGTCCAGAGCCTCTGAAATTCCTGTCTGCCACGTCTGGAGGGGGACAATTCTCCTTTTCTTCTTAGTTCAGTTTAAACAAGGTTGGAATTTTTTAAACAGTGACTTTACTAGGTAACCAAGGGCAAAACAAAACACAGCTCCAAACTGGAAAACCACCAAAGCAAAGCAGTGAACAGACTTCCAAAGTAGAGACTCAGAGTTCTTACTCTACTCTGACTTTAGTTAGAGACCCACATCCCAGCACATCCTTGGGGCGCAGGTGGTGTGCTGTGCTCAGTTTTCTTTCTCCACTCTTGCATCCCACACCTCACTTCTCTTCACCACTTTCTTTTTTACACAGACAGCTCGGTCTTTTCCAGGGTTGGAGTCCACGAAGCCCACGGGTAGATAAGTGTTAAAACATTGTGAAATAGTTAAAAAAATATGTATATATATATTTAATATATATATTATATATATAGTATATATATATACACACACACACACATATATGTATATATTTTTACACTCACACACACACACACACACGCACACACACACTTTGGTCTCTACCTCCCTGTTCTGTTGTTTGGTCTTTGAGCCTGGTGCCTGGCACAGAGCTCCTAAAACCCTTGCAATTTCCTGAGGGAAAGGAGTGTCTGGCACAGAGCTCCTAAATCCCTTAGAATTTCCTGGGTGATAGGAGCATCTTTTATTTTAACGAGACAACTCTTGGTGGGCTTTTGGCTGGGGGCTGGTCACGAGAAAGACCAGGCCATGATTAGGAGCTTGGAGCTTTCAGCCCTAACCCCCCAATATTCTGGAGAGGGCAAGGGATTTGAAAATAAGTTAATAATCAGTTGTGCTATGTGATGAAACCTCTATGAAAATCCCTAAAGTACGGGGTTTGGGGAGCTTCCAGATGGGGGACCAAATCTACAAGCCAGGATGGTGGTGCCCCCCAACTCCGTGGGCACAGAAGCTCCTGCCCTCCGGACTCGTCCAGCCCTCGCCCTGGGTATCTCTTCATCTGGCTGTTCATTTTTATCCTTTAAAACATCTTTTGTAGCAAACTGGCAATAGTAAGCCAACTGTTTTTCTCACCTCTGGGGTTCTTGGGAACCTCTGACGCGCAGCCAGGTCAGACAGGAGCTGTGGATGAGCTGCGGACCTACTGCCTGTGACTGGTGTCAGAAGTGGGGGCTGTCTTGTGGGACCCTGCCCTTAACCTGGGGGCCCTGTGCTGGTTCTCGTGGAGTTGAATCGAAGGGCAGGACACCCCGCTGGTGTGGGAGCACTGGTCTGTGTGGGGGAGAAGCCACACATGGGTGTTGTGTCTGAGTAGCAGAGGAGCTGACAGCAGTGTTTTCTCTAGACGTAGGTGGGCTGCGTATTTCTGTAGTTCCGTGGGTACCTGTCAGCATAACACTAGCCATTTGTTTTCTTCCGTGGGTAAGTTTTTGTGTTTTTGATATTGCTTTAATTCTTGGTTTTGAGTAGTAATTTACATTTGTTTTTATGAACATACATACTTTAATAAATCTACATTTACTTAGTTACCTTTAAAAGATCTGCCAGAATACATTTTTTTTTCTAGAGGTAATTAACACTGTTATAACTTCTTAGATACAAATGTATGCTACAGATAATTACTAGTGTGTGAAACTCTGAAAGGTGACAATTAATATTTAAAAATTCAACTCAGTGAGTATTTATTCAGTGAGTGGCTAGTCTGTTCTGAATTGCCTTATGTGGAGGAAGAATAGAAAAACAAAACATGACAGACAAAAAATGCATTAGGCTTGGTTCCTATTCTACATTGAAAATTCTAAGATTCTTACAGGGAAAATAATGCATGTGTAAAATTGAACAAGTCAAAGAAGCACTTACGGTGAAGCCTGGCCTTTGGGCAAGAGGATAGACATCTGGACGTCGCTCTGACCCTTCCCTCACCAACCTTGAGACAGTTCCCTTGCCTCTCCGACATCTCTGTGATTTATGATCTCTCTGCCTCTGCTGTTTGATGGTCTGAATTCTAAACGTCAGGATGTGTAGCAGAGACAAAGAGCTGCAGGCATCAGAAAAGAGACCTCAAGGAAACTTACTATTAATATATGTGAGGCAAAAGTAAACAAAGATACAAAGTTATTTTGTATTTTAATATTCCAGTTATTCTATCAGGAGCTAGACTTAGACTTCAATATTGTTTTTTTTCCCCTAATTAACTTTTGATTTAGAGGTAAGAAGGTAAGGCCAAGAATAACTAGAATTAAATTTACATTTAAAAATATTCCAAGTGTTTTAATGCGAGAGGAAAAAAACAGTCTGGTGTTTATGTGCAGCTGTTTTCTGTCTTCTGAGAAGAATCATAACTCAGTATATTTAAATATTGTAAGTGGTTTTTAAAAATAACTTTATAGACCTATATTTCAGTCCTGACCATTTTAGTTCTGTTGGTTAACAAAAGTGATGCTGGTACCTCTTTAGAAGTTAAAGAATTTTTTAATGAAATGTACTATTGAAAAATGGAAGCCCTCCTCCAAAATATTCTTGAAACACTTATCAAATCACTTTTTAGAGTCATTAAATATCTTTAAAATATGATTGCATTTAGTAAACTAGAAACATGGTAAATATAAAGAAAATCAGCTCCTGGAAGAAAAGTATCTGTGTGCATTGTGTGTGTGTCTGCACAGAGATGACTGTTAAGCCTTGAGAATGGAGTAGAAAGATGGAATGCCTTTCGATCTGGACTTCTCTTTGATATATACTGCTCAACCATTGTCGCAGTAACGTCTGTTCCACGTGTGTTTGCACCTCTAGGATGGAACATGCGTAGTAAGTGGTGAAGTCTCATACAGACCCAATCCTTGGACGCGGTAATGGTGTCCAGTGCTTTTTCTCTTTTTCTGGCTATTTTTCCTACTGCTGCAGAGAGATTTTATGTAAATTGAAGGAAACAGTTCAAATTAAACAGCTGGATGGGAAAGAGGGTGGCTTGATATTTGAAAACATACCATTGTTACTTTTTCAAATGTAAGATTACCAAAAATCACAGAGCCATTTAGTCTGGATGTTGTTTTTGGAGATGAACTGTGATTTATTGAATAAGCGAGGAAGCGTTAGCAGATGTTTCTCCTGTAGGGTAGGTAAGGTTGAAGAAAAGTCCGTTTTATTAAAATGATTACCCTTTGTGTTACTGTTTAATATAAAGTAGTTGATACATTTATGTCCCTCAAGTGTAAGCACAGAGTTTTTTCTTAGGGTACATAATCCTATATAGCCAAACCCCCTCCTTCATAGTGAGTCACTGAATGGCTCTATTATATACCAGTAGCAGCAGCACTGTGGTGGGTTACAGTTTATGGCTGAGTGGATAGGTAAGATTTTTCAGGCTGAGGTAAAAGATAAAATAAGGCTTGTTTTAAGCCATGCATGTAAACTTAAGCAATGTCTGCAGTCGACAGTTATATCTCCTTTTCTAAAACTGAATTTAAATTCTTTGCTGATGCAAGGTATGACTTTTTCTTAGTAAGTGTCAGAGCAGTCCATGTTTGAATAAGGTTAAAGCATATGTGAGTTGTAGAAAATCCTTTTGGAAAGTGAGTCTTATTCAGTGTGAAGAGGTGATGGGAGGCGGAGATTAAGTGGAGGAGAGGAAGTGAAATTGTTTGTAAGCATGATAGACAAGTATAAAATGCGTGATTTCAGTGGGTTCAGGCAATTAATTCAGAAATATGTGTAAGTGCCACTGCCTCAAATGCATTACAAGTTTGCTTATGTAAAATTGGACACACCCTCAGCGGAAATGTGGGTTTGAATATTTTCATATGAGGAATTTACTTACCTGGATTATGCTAATTGATGGTGTAGCATTTCATATTAACTGGAATAAACTGTACATCCCAGCCATTCCTGCCACACCACGACTCCCAGCCTGCATCCCCTGTCGTGGGTCCTGGTGGGCCGTGCACCCTGAGACGGTGTGCAGTACTGGATTTGCTTTTCATTTGGTTACAGGGAATTCGCTGGTTGCTGTGGTGACCAGCAGAGGTTCGGAAACTTAGGCACTGTGTCTATGATGGCAACCATGGACGTGTTCCATGGTGGAAGAGGGTGCTTCTCATTTCTGGGTGTTTCTGATAAATTGAGGTGCAAGTTCATTGTGCTTTGAATTATCTGGAAAGTGGCATTGGTCCCACTTTCATCCTGAATTATTATTAAGAATTTGAGAATGTTGCTAGTTTGCGCTTTAAACTTTAGGGCAACTGCACAAGTGGTACAGGAGGGAATGCTTGCTTTCTAGATAAAGCCAGAGAGGGTTCTCTGAACGGATGGGGGCAAGACACCTTTAAATGCGATTTAAATGTATGTATGAGCTTGCCTGGGTTACTGGAATACGTGATTTATTTTAAGGCCAGATGTTCACAAACTGCTTGTATGCTAATTATGAAAGATGCCCCAGGGGAGACAGTGTAGAATAATGGCTGAGGGGATGGGATTTTGGAATTGGACAACCTAAATTTAAATCCCATCTCTACCACTTGTTTGCTGATTGTCCTAGAAACAAGTTACTTAACCTCTCTGAATCATAGTCTCTTTATTTATAATGATTATTGCTCCCTGAGGTTGACTTGAAAACTAAATGTGATAATGCCAGTAAGAAGCTTAGCACAGTGTCTGCAAACAGAAATTTCTCAGTAAGTGCTGCTAACTGAATTTATTATTTTGAACAGTATAATTAGCATTATTCTAAAGTGAAACATACAATGTATGGAATTAATTCTTGTATTCTGAATGATAAAGTGGAGAGAAAAGTTTAGGCTTCCAGTGAATTCTAGAAAATAAGTTTTCACAAGTTAAGATATAAAGACAACCTTTTCCAAGGGAACCCAAAGGAAATAAAGAGATTTAGTGGTGCAGTTTCTTTGATAATGTTCTTGGATTACTTACTCAAATTCACAATTTTGAATCACTTTTCTTCCTTCCTCTTATTTATTCTTGATATACAGATATGTTGAGTTTCACCCATTATTTTCTCTGTCTCTTTTTGGTTTAATCTGTAGTGGAAAGAATATTTTTATATCATTGAATATTGCAAACAGATAAGGCCTGTTTAAAAACAAAATCTTAAGACTGCTGTCACACTCAGTAGCAATTCTTTCGTGTCATCAAATACTTATTCAAGTTCCCTTCCGCCCTCTGTTCTCAAAACTGTCTTTTTATTGTTTGTTTTATCAAAATCCATCAATTTCTCCTCCTAAACCCCCCTTTAAGTTATCACCACCTTAGTGGGGGCGACTGATCTCTGGCAGCTTGAAGGTCAAATTCAGCCTGCATATTGTTTTTCAGAAAACTTGAACTAAGTCCTATGTTTTTAAAATCAGGACATTTTATTTAAAAGTCTGGAATTTATTTCTCGGGTTTGGCTGGGGTGGGGAGGAGGCCTGGAGACCTGGATTGATTTGCCGGCCCACATGGCAGCCACGGCAGGCAGATGTGAGGAGAGCTCCCCCTGCAGGTGATACTGGTGCACTCCTGTTCGCCGTAGCTCCCTGTAGGTTGCATCACTATTTATTGCGTGTTGCAACTCTTGGTCTGGGCGCAATCACAGAATGATTATACACACAGTTATAATTGCTTCTTAAATTGTTAAATTAACTTGCCTCATCTTTCCATACTAATCTTCCTCAAGTCCGGTAGCTTTTAGCTGTGTTGGCTTTTTGCCCTTCCCCCTCCCCCCATCCCATGCGATGTTTGATAATGTCTGGAAACATTTTTGATTGTCAGGAGTGGTGGGTACTACTTGTACCCTGTGGTTAGAGACCAGGATGCTGCTGACAGTGCACAGCGTGCCCCCGACCAGAAAGAGCTATTTGGCCCCAAACATCAGTAGAGATGAGGTTGAGAAACTTTGCCGTAGTCTGACGGCACATGTCTAATTTCACTGCTCTGTTTAGAAAGTTCCCATGCCTTTCCTGTTTCCCAATGTATTTATCATTATTTCCCAGTTTTCACTCGATATTCAGACTGGACTTCTTATCCAACCAAGAGACAATGCTTTTTATCTTTTTTTTTAGTCATATCTGTTTTTCCAGTTTCTTCCCACTGTCAAAATCCTACTTATTTTTAATGCCTCCAGTTTCCCTGTTCATGAAGCTGTTTTTTGGTTTGTTTTTTGTTTTTTCACCTGAAAATATTCAGCTTTATAGCACCATAAAATAGATATTAGAACAGTAGTAACACGAAATTTTAACATTCAGGTTTGTAAAAGTTAAAAAGGATGTTGGTATCAGTGCTGGTCAGAATGTGGGGAATGAGCCCTCTGAAACATGATTAATTATCAGTACACCATTTCTGGAGGACAGTTTGTCAGCATGAATCCAGGGCATTAAACATCTTTATACTCTGTTCAGTGATTTCATGTCTAGAAATTTCTTTTAAGGAGATAGAGATGAAAACATTTATAATCAAAAAGTTTATCACAACATTACTTCTAATAACAAACATTTAAAAATTCTAAATCCCTAGTAATTAGAGAGTAGTTTAATGAATATAAAGTAACATGATGGAATATTTTACAGCCATTTAAAAATTATTTGTAAAAGGATATTGAATGACATGAGAAAATGCTTAGGAAGAGGAGAAGAAAGAAAGATGTACAATTACCTGCAAAAGACATCATACATAAACTGTTCTCTGTTTGGCCTACATAATGCTTTAATAGAGTTGAACTGCCAGGGAAGCTCTGACTTTCTGCAGATCATGTTGGTCCCCTGTAATGACGGCCTTGTGCTAACGGAACATGGTCAGCAGAAAGGGGCCAGTATTCTGGGTGCCCCAGTAAGTAGCAGGGTACCAAAGAGCAGGAGAGAAACCTTACAACTATAGTGTGGCCGGCAGCATTGTGAAGCGTGAATGGGTGTTACCGAAGCTGTTTTTGATGACAAGTTACCAAAGTATTCTCCAAAAATCATCTTGTTAGAACTGGAAACTTTGTTAAAGATGATGTGTTTGAACACTTCCCCTCACTACTGTTTCTGCTTCTCCAGTCCAAGAAGCTGCACCCCAGACTTTTGGTCTACATTTTGACCTTCGCTATGTTCAATGCTGTATCCACGGTGCTTCCTAGTCCTTTGTTCTCCCCTCTGCGCTGGACTCCTGCCATGTAGCTCGCTAATTTATCATTTGTTACTTAGTTAGGGGTTTAGTATGTTATTCTCAGTCTTTTCATGTGAATTAACTTCACGTTCTCAGCTGGATTTTAAACTGCAAGATGTCAGAGGCAGAATCTCTTATTGTTGGCACCGAGTCTGAATTGCTGTGCCTCGGAACTGCAAGTGTCTGGAAGTTTCTTTGCCCTATAGAAGGGCAGTCAGATAACCCGTGGGTCACCTCAGCCACAGCTAATGAGGGGACTGGGCACCTGTGTGTGTCAGCGTTCCCTTCAGGGAAGGAACGCCATGCTAGCTATCTCGAGCAGAATTACGGGTCTGCGCAGTTAATGGAAGGGCTGGAAGGGCAGGCTTTAGGCTGAGCCTCCAGCATTGACTCCTAGAACAGCAGGCAGGGCTGACCAGACTAGGGGCTTACAACCTCAGTCCTAACTCAGGGGGAGTCAGGACGCCTCCTTTAGAACTATTGAGACACAAATATGCTGCTATCAATGTAATCCCAGGACCAGGAAGCTGTCTCCCCTGACTTCTGCACCCGAAGCTGGTGACTAGACACAGGGAAGCCGAATTCACCCGCTGCTTCTGCTGCATATCTATCTGTGTGTCTCCCCCCTCCCTCCACAGACTGGAGGACTGGAACACGGAGATAGGGGAACCCCACATCTTCCTGACCGTATTTTCCAATAGAAACGGCCAGAAGTGGTGGGAGGACCATCTGTCTTCCAAATTTCACAGGAATACATCTGAAAGGAGGGGCATGGTTTTCATCTAGAAGCTTAGCTCCAAAGGAATTGGGGGAAATGTAGCTTTAATATTTATTTTTTTCCATGACTTTCTTCAGTGATTGTTCTCCTTGGAGCTTGATAAATCATTCCATAAACTTTTAGAAACGTATGTCTTTTGGACAGTAGGAATGCAAGTGTGGGCTCAGCATTACATGGAACACATGCTGTATTTATTAACATGGGTTCTGTTATAAAGTTTGAAGCTTATTGAATACGTTCTCAGATTTTAAGAAGAACAATTACTGAAGGCAGTCATGGAAAAATGAAATAAAACTGTAAAATAGAGGTGTTTAAGTAATAGGAATTTATCTCCCCTTGCCGCCCAGTTTTAGGGCAGTGGCTCATAACTTATGTGGGAGACAGTGTGGTGCAGCTTATCTCTAATTACCATTTTATAGTGTTTGTTTGACATTCAGCTGTTTATCTTTTTTTTCTTATTTTCTAATGCGTTCATCTTATACAACACCCTATTAATTTCAGTAAGTGCTTAGCTGGCTAAAGTGACTTTTCTGAGATGAAACAACTGGGGCTTACTCAAGGCTTCTGGAATTTGAGAAGGTCAAGAGATAATGGAAAAATGCGGTCTCATTTAGGAAGGAAGGATTTTATTTGACTCCACTTCTTAAGTATTTATGAAAGCAAAAGTACCGGAAAAAAAACCTCTCAAAACTTTTGTGGATCACCATAACTACACTTCATATTTATACATTTATTTTTAGTGATTTTTATTTGGAAGTTTGTTTTTCATGTAATACTTTTTCTTACTTTTGTAGTTTCTTTGCTCATAGCAGAAACTATAAATAAACTTGTGGCTGAAACTTGTGCTGAGCAAATCTACAGAAGATTATTTTGCATTAGAATTAGAATGTTGATTTTCCCCCAAATTTGTTAGAGTTAGGACATGCAAATATATTTCAATTTTACTTGAGTTTTCCAGGTTCTTCCCATCTAAACGTGGCATTTATTTATTTTTAAAGTACATTTGCTTTGCTTGTTGTTTGTGACATTTCCAAGTGATGAGTATATACAGTTCAGTGTTAAAATGAACAAACAAACAACATTGGATTGGAAATGGATGGGTTTGTTTAATTACCTATATAGGTTAATATGCTGCCATGGGAATTTTAGCTGTTTGGTTGTGTGTGTGTGTGTGTGTGTGTGTGTGTGTTTAAAATGATACATCTCAAAAATTTTTGCTTTTATTTTGATGAAGATAAAAATAAATCTATGGTGAATCTGGATTTATTTTGCTGGCATGTGCCTAATGCAATAACATATGCTCAGTATTCAGTCCGTTTAGCCTTCTCTAATAATTTTTTAAATCTATAAATCATTCTGCAAGCTCTGGTAAGAAATGACAGATTTCTTGTAAGAAATGGTGAAGCACAAGTAGGAATCAGTAATAACTAGGATATAACAGACTTCAAGAAAATGGTCTAACTTCATTTAAAAATTGTATTTTTTGATTACAGTGAAAATAAATGTTTATAACAGAAAATGAAGACATTTAAGAATAAATTAAATTTGTCATGGTCCCACTGCCATTAGTAAACAACATAAGATATTGTGGTAGTAATTTTTTCCTTTCTTCTGTTCATGTATCTCCATATGTTTTCTTTATAAAATCAGGATACATACACATATCGACAAGCATAAGGAAATAATTTGCATTCTACCTTATTCACAAAACACTGTGTTGGAAGTATTTTCCTGCAGCTTCGAGTACTCTTCAAGTCATGATTTTAAAGTAATATTTTGATGTCGGTCATGGGATTATACCATAATTTTTATAGCCACTATAACAATATCTAATATGTGATATCCAGTGTAGAACACTATTGGATATAATCGTTTGCATTTTTGTGCTAACAGAAATAGTACTCTCAGGATGGTTTTGAAAATGATTTTGGTTTCTCTTTGTACAGGATAGGTCCAAGAAACAAAATACTGAAACCAAAGGACGTGAACAACTCTTCTATCTCTTGTTTCGTAGTCTCGAGTTGCTTTCCGGAAGGTTGTATGGATTGTTCTCTGCCCTAACTGGGTACCACAGGGTCTGCAGCATGGAATTCCCAGCAGCATTACTTTGTAAAGAGTCTCTTCTCGTTTTTAGGGGGAAATAAGGTTTGCTTCTCTTTATCCTCCTTTTTTATTTCTTAAATTTATGGTGATTTATTTCTCTACTTGCCAATGTAAAAGCCTTCTTTTTTTTTAGTCACTGCTGTTTCCTCTGTGAGTTGCATCTTCCGATCGGTGGTAGAGGTACCCAGCAGGTGTGAGCACTAGGGAGAAAAGTAAAACGAGGCAGGAGGCAAGAATGCTGAGACTGGAAATGCCATTTTGGATTCCACTTTCAGGGAAGGCTTTTCCTTCTGGTTACTTTTGGGCTCAGACCTAAAAAGGGGGGGTCGTAGCTGGGGGAAGAGCAAGCTTTACAGGCAGCAATGATGACAAGGGCAAATGCCCTGAGGGTAGAATGTGCTTGATGTGTCCTCGGAGCAGTAAGTTTTCCCTGTGCCTGCAGTGGGGCAGGGAGGGGCTGGCATGCCAAGAGATCAGAATGACAGTCAGGACCAGATCACTTAGGGACTTGGAGACTCTGCTAAGGAGTTTGGACTTTATTGAGAACAAGGAGGAAACCACTGGAATATTTTGAGGTAAAAAGGGCCAAGATCTGTGTGAATTAGAGTAAGTTACCTCCTGTGAATGGAGTAGGGCTGGGTTTCAGCCCTATTCTCCCTGGGGCCTCTCTGCTGGGTGGCTGCACAGTGTAGCCTCCAGGGTCCAGAGTTGTAGACGGGTCCTCCTGGTGGCAGGGCAGAGAAGACTGACGTGGGCCGGGTAAATGCGGGGAGATGCCTTAGGAGGCCACTTCAGGATCCAGGGAGGAGGTGATGGTGCCCAGTCACAGAGAAGGTGGGTGAGCAAGGCTGGATTCCGTCCTGGCAGACAGCTCAGTGGGGAGTGAGAGGAGCAGAGGAGTTCCCGTTTTGCGTGTTAAAAGTTGACATTTGCCAGAGCCCACATCAGTTAGGAGTGGCTACTTGCCGTTCTTGATATTCTCCCTCTGGCTCACATGGATTAAAACGTCCTTGTGAAGGATTTTGCTGACTACTTTATAGTTATCTTCATAATCACAATTATTAAAGGTCATAGTCTTTTTGATGCCTATAATGTCGTTATCGAAGTGTTTATTCAGTAGGGTGTGAGTGCTGAAAAACAGGCCCCCACAGCAGGCATTTTGCAAGGGAAGTCGGAGTGTTAAAAGTCCAGGAAGAAGGCCAGAGCAGCTGCTGTGATTCACGGAGCTGTGAGCTTGGAAGAGAGCGCTCTGCAACATGGTAGTTAAAGGGCTGAAAAATTAGGGAACAGCTTGAGTCAGATTTTTAAGTTTATGGAAATTGTTGTATAACCAAAGCAAGTGAGTTGGGAACCAGTGGGGTCAGGGGAATCCAGCTTCATGACCCTTCATGATCAGCACTGCTGTGGTGCATCCCTGAGTCGGCGGTGGTTTGCACCAAGGCATGAAGTGCCTTGATTTGACAGGAGATTGGAATGTGCTGACCATGCCCCTCTCTTAAAATTTGATGCAGTCTATTAATCAAAAAGCCTTATTATGAGTTTAGCTTTTATTGTTATCTGTGATGCTTAAATTATGCTTAACGACAAACATGGGATATTTATGTGCCTGGAAAATACTCCCCTCTCCCCTGGCTTTCCATTTAGTTCAGTGGGAAAATTAACCTTGTGATAGGAGAGGTCTGGGTTTTGTAGGATATTCACTGACCACCCTTTGCATAAAAATGCAGCCACCCTGTCGCTGGAGAAAGGTCCCTAGTGATTGTGATCTCTGCCAGTCTTAAGTTTTCAGAAGCAGTTGGAAGAAGGAAAACTGGAAAAGGAGACTGAAAACGAATAGGCAGAGAGAGGAAAAAATTAGTAGAGGGAAACATCAAGAGGGTTAGTTTGGTGCAGCTGGACAGTGAAATTTGGCACTAACACTTCTTGCTAATTGAGTCAAACCAGGAAACTTGTTGGATTATGTAATTGTCTACTTATTGGAAAAAACTTTGCACTGGTTTAGGTGACAAAAATCTCTTTAGGAAAAAAAATGTTTTCTTTTAATGAAGAACGTTAAGTAACAGCAGTAGCTTCAGTCATGGTTATTTTGAGTTACTTTCAAAGGGATAAATGTTTTCTTTCTCTTTTTGAAAAGGAAGGAAGGAATTGTGTTAAATTGTAACTTAGTTAAGTGGTTTTCTGACATGAACGTTTGGTCAGTGATATAGTAAGGAGCATTGTTACCAATCCTCTGACTCTAGGGGAGGAAGTGAGAAAACCGAGAACATAGGACGTCGATGTTGTTGGATAATGTTGAATTCCACCCCTTATATGAACAACACATTTCTTCACCTGAACTCATCTTTCCATGAGGTCTTGGTTTTAATTGGGTCCAAAATGACATCTTCTAGAAGACAGAGAGTATGGAGAGGCCTAGAGGGTTCCCTTCTTGTCAAATACTGCTTGTTTTGTTTCGGCAGGAGAATTTGTAGGTAGGGCGTGTGTGTGTGTGTGTGTGTGTGTGTGTGTGTGTGTGTTTTCTCCAGAAGGAGCTGTGAATTTTTTTCCATGCTATTCTAATAGTTATCAAAGCAACACGATTTTTCAGCAAATACCACGGAAGCCTGAGATAGTTTTCACTACTTCAGCCTGAGAATGTTTTAGGTCAGCCTGATTCTTTCAAGAAAAAGTAGAAGAACTTTCCTAATGTTAGATCTTATTTTGCAAACTGTATCTGGGGAGTATATACAGCTGAAGTAAGCTACAAGATGAATCTGTAAAGACTCCATGTGGTAGTGGTCATTTTATTATTGGTGAACATGTGTAAAATACAGCAATTTTAGTTTTAATGTAGTTAACTTCGTACTTTTCTCTTTGGCCATAATTAATCTAGACTACCAGCTGTTTCTTTATATTACTTATGATTAAAGATAGGGAAACCATTTACTGACTTTATTTAATACACGGTAGGAACAAGTAAGTTTTCTACCTCTGCGTATGTAATATATTATAAAAATTACGAGGTGACAGTAACTGCAGAGATGTGCTGTGTTATTGGTAGAAGTGTGGTGTACTGACACTCAGACATCAAAATGCAGACCAAGAAATTAAAGATCAGAAACAGCATGTGAGAAACATTCTGTCTGGGGCCAGTCATCATGGAGACAAATAGCTGTGTAGGATGAGATGCGTTTTAGGGAATTACTGTGTCACTGGAAGGTACGGTGAGCAATGATCATGAAGCATCAAGAAGAGGTTATATTTGTTCGGTAGTGTTTGCTTAGTTATAGTATTTTATAGAATGATTCCTATAAAGAAGTGTTTAGAGAAAGGCCAAAGACACCACAGCTTAACTTACTGGAATGCTCAGTGGCTGAGAATGCTACCAGAGAGTAATTTGTGAATTTGAGAAATCTTCTCTAATCTTGCTTTAAACCATATGGTAATTTCTGGAAAACTACACCCAAGTAATGTCATTTGATTGAGATTCTTTGAGGTGTACATATGTATTTAAGAATATACCAGTTTATGACATTACTGTGACTTTTCTTCTACTTTGAGAAATTTTGGAATTAAGAGGGAGGGAGGTGTGTTGGATGCTAAGAAATACTGAATGCTTATCCGTGTTTCTAGGTCCCGGCGAAATGGAAGCAGTTCTCTGATGAGTAACACCAGAAACCCTCTAGGGAATGTCTTCTTTGATTCTGGAGTGTAGAGACTTCTTGAGAGTTTGAGACGTCCGCCCAGCAGCTGGCCCCACATGACAGTGGCCAAGCTTCCCAACTAGTGGGCCTTGGTTTCTGCCACACCCGGCCCCTGAATGAGCTGCTGACTCTCAGATACACCCTGACCCACCATATAGGAGCATCTCCGTGTGGCTTTATACTGCTGAGATTAGACTGCATTCAATAGGGAGCTGTTTTATAAACATCTGCTTTAAGTATGTATCTATTTTATGACTACTTCAAGCCTTGCTATGATTTTGTTCTTCTTTTTGAAGAACCAGTGGGTGAGCTGTTCATTTCTAGCGCGTAGCAGCTCAGTAGTCATTGAATATGATTGTTCAGGAGACAGGGGAGGTAGGAGGGATGGAGGGCGGGAGGGGTCAGCGTTTTCACAGTGACCTTCCTCTAACACTGCTCTTTGCCAGCAGCTGACTTTTCTTTTCCCTAGTTGCCTTTCTTCGTACATGTTCTAATCCTTGTAACACATTTCTTACTAATGACTTAAAGCGATGGCATTTGTACAGGAATGTGCAAGGGTAGCTTGTTTATTCTACAAATAGATTTTTTTTAAAAAACAGAAAAAACCCCTGCATGTTGATTTCTGCCTAAAACCAGTGAAAATCTAAGTAAAATGTTATGAAGTACAGAAAAGCTTTACATTTTAGGATGAGCTCAGCTATTATCCTGTTCTATGTATTCAAATAAAACACTTGGTCCACATGTAGGTTGTCTGAGAGTTGGTGTCCATAACGCCTCTGGCAGCAAACAAGTATCAACACAGAGAAGTTATAGGAACTGTATCCTCTTCAGGACCCGGAATGTGGCATTCACATGTTTTACCATCTTGGAGGTCACAGCAGTTGCTTTTGATTTAAACATTTCCTTACCATTTTATGCATGCGGCAGACGAATTTTTAAGGTGAATCTTCTGAAATAATCTGGAGCCCTTCACTCCTTTCTCTCAACCCCCACATTTAATCTGTCAGTCTGGCTTGTTTAATCTACTTTCAGAACATACCCAAACTGAGCGCTTGTTACCTTCTTTACTGCCATTCCTTGGTCCGTATCACCATGGCCACCAGCCTGGATTATTGCTGTAAACTCTCCCCCAGTCAGGCTTCCTGATTTGACCCTTGACCTATTGCAGTCATAGCAACCAGAGCAACCCTGTTAAACTTTAGTCAGATTATGGCAGACAGAATTGCATAGCAGTTACGGGCACAGACGCTGGAGCCGGGCTGTCTGGGTTCAAATCTAGGTCCTGCCATTTAGTCTGTTTAATTTGGGACAGCGTATTTAAATGTGAAATTGGAATGGCGGTAGTGTGTGCCTTAAAAGGTTAATAGTATCTGCGTGGTGGGCGACAGTGTCGGCATCAGCAGTAGCAGGGGTAGTAGCCATCGTATGCTAACGACCGCTAAGTCATCCTTGCTCTCAACATCCTCTCATAGCCTCCCATGACATTAGGAGTAAAAGCCAAAATCTTCACGGTGACCCTCTAGGCCCTGCATAGTCGGTTCACTCTGACTTCTGAACTCGTCTCATTTTCTCCCTTGCTGAGTCTCCTCTGTATTCGGTGCCTGTAGTGAACTCCCTTCTCTCCCCGAAGGACGTATGTGGCCTCAAACTGGCTCATTCCGATTCTTTGTGGCTCCCTCTTCCTGGACAGCTTCCCCTCAGAGACCTGCAGAGCTCGGTCACTTCCTACACTTTATGTCACCCTTGGTGAAACTCTATCGTTCTGTCCCAAACTGCAACACATTCAAGACCCACTATGCCCCTGCCCCCTTTTTCTCTAGCCCTGTAAGTTAGATGAAATTTTTATTTATTTATTTATTTTTGGCTTTTGTGCCCCTAAATTAGAATGTAAACTCTGTGATGGCAAAGATTTATAGTTTGTCTCTTCTTTGTCTCTTCTCACTCTTGAATCTTCAACCTCTAGAATAATGTCTGGCATAGAGTAAGCACACAATAAATATTTTTTGAAGGAGTGAATGAAATTATGACACTTTAACAATGTTGATTCTCTGCTCAAGGCCTCCTGTGGCACTCCTGTCCCTTACAGGGCCCAGGGCCCTTGGCCATGGCCCCCATGGTCTGCCCCATCTTGGCTGCCAGCTGGTCTCTCTCACTCCTGAATTATAATTTGCAATTAACCATTTTCTGTCATTTTGGATACTGAAAACACTATTACTTCCTCCCCATTCTGACTAGCTAAATATTACCCCATTTCTGAGGCCCAGCTAGAATTGTTTTCTTCTGTGGCATTACCCCAACTACTCTTGATTTCTCCCTTCATTGTTTAACCTCCTCTTTGTGCTCTTATTTAGAATTAGAGCTACCTCAGTGTGTGTATTCGTTGGCATACCCAGGATGTAGTTCTGATAATGTGATCCCTGTTGCACATCATCAGCATCTTCTGGTGCTGATACCTGGTGCAAAGAAGTTATTTCTGAGCCTCTCCTAAGATATAACAAATAATCAAAAGTTCTGGAGGTGTGGTCCAGGAATTTATATTTTAATAAGCATTTGGGTATTTCTGATGCAAGCTGATGTATGAGAACTGTTGGACAAGGACATCTGCATGATGGGTCAGACCGGGAGTGTCTGGATTAAGGGTTCAGTTGAGTCTTCAGGGTTCAGCAGTCCCCAGAGACGGAAGGAAACTAAAGTAGGTATACGAGGGTCAGAAGTAGAATGTTACAAGAACAAGTAAACAAAAACATTTCTTGGAAATGTATCAGAAACTGGGAAATATGTCTACAGGATACAGGACAGTTAGGGGAATGGAAGTCTGTTAGTGAGTGCCTAAGTCCACGATTCAGATTTTCTTCTTGTGGAGTAAATCTTGGGCAACAGAAGATTAACAGGGGTTTTGGAATCTGTGAGCATTCGCACTGGGCAAATCATCCAGGCGAAGACTAAGAGAGCACACATGGCCTCTTCTGGGCGGTGAGCATTTGGAGTACCAGCTCTGAGACTAGAGTATTTTGACAGGAGCTAAAACTGAGGAAGAAGGTACAAAACCAGACTCTAGTCATCTGTTGAAATATGACATGCTAGGTATCTGACCACTGATGGAAAAAGTGAAGGGCAGAAAACCCAGTTATTAAGGAAGGGAATATGTCTCTGCAGAAGAGCCTGGACTGGAAGAACCCAGGGACTGAGAATAGTTTGGTGGAAAACCTTGGAAGAAGGTTAAATGGCCTCAGGGGTGGTGTTTAGAGGCCTAGGGAGACAGGTTATCATGGAAATCTTCAAAGTCAACAGATTGAGTCAACTGTGTATTACATATCAAATTAAATATTTTACTTGAAGACAGTGGATGTACCATAATACATCTTCCTGTCTCTTTGTTGCCAGAATGATAATAGATTAAAATCAGACACTTAAAATAACTTGCTGTATATAAGGACTTATTTTAATCATATATGTATGTTCACTATATGATACCAATCTCTTTGATTTTTTGCTCCGAATTTGAACTTGAATTAAACTATGCTTCAGGCACAAGGAGAGTATAAGCACATGTTCAGAAACACCTTTGGCTTTCTACTAAAACTGATCTATCATTCATATTATAATGGGTACTAAACTTGGAAAACGTCAGCTTGTTCAGGGTTCTATATTGTTTCTGCATGACATGGAGTGAAAGTTCACGGGAGCAGACTTCCTCTGCTGCTGTCTTTCAAGCCTCCTAAGCCCCACACTGAAGTGTATGCTTACCCCACCACACCACCCCCGAGCCCTGGCATCAGTCTGGAAGTGTGATGCAGGAGTTCTGCTGAACCGTGACTAATATAATTGAGGCTGTTCTGGGAGGTTGGCCATCTCAGGGTCCTGAGATTAATCAGCCACAGCACAGATTTGTTCAACAAAGACTTGGCAGTGAGAATCGTCCATGTATGTCTTTATCATGTGACCTGGTTCAGAATTCAAGGAAGTCACTGAAATAAGAAATAAGAAGGGAGGATTATCAGGCACTTAAGTAACAGGGAGCTGATTGGGTCAGAGTTAATTCCATCTCAGGGGAGTTTTTGTCAGTGTGGCAAATGGGAGCTCATACAGAACTTTATGTGGGGCTTTATAGCCAATCAAAATAGTGTTATAAAACCAAATTTACTTAGAAAAAATTATGGAACAATATTATGTTCCTATTGGTTTTAATGTTTTCAGTATTTATATACTTTGAGATGTATAGACTACTTTTTTTTTTCAGTCTTTAAAATAGCCACAGGTCACTTGCAATCATGGTTGAAATAAATAATGTTTCCTATTAAAAATATAATGTGTTAATTTGTCATAGGTTTTAGTAATTCAAGATGAAACCCAAGGACTTCCTTGTTTGAAAGAATATGAAAGAAAGCCTCACTAGATTCAGTAATCCACTTATTTAACTTCAACCATGTGATAAAAGAAATAAAAAGGAAAAAAAAATGAAACTATTAAAAAAACTGAAAGAAGAAATGGAAGAATTATTTTATAATTATAACATGTGAAAGGCTTTTCTAGAGTATAACACAGACCTAGAAATGTAAGAGTTAATGGCTGATAAAAACAATGTCATACGAAGAGAAAATTTGCCTGGCAGAAATCATATGGCAAAAGAAGTCAAGATAAATAATAAATGGGAGGAAAATATTTGACCCAGAAGTTCTATTTGGAACTTATTCTACAGATACAGTCTTACATGTAAGACATTACTTATAGATTTTAAAACAAAGACTTTAATAAGAGACAAAATGGTTTTATGTTATGATAAAGCAGTCAATCCCACAAGATTTATCATTTGTAAATAGTTATGCACCCAACATAGGAACACCTAAATATGTAAAGCAACAATTAACAGACCGAAAGGGAGAAATGCCAATACAACAGTAGCAAGAGATTTTAATACCACATTAATTGATGGTTTTCATCTAGACAGAAAAATCAATATGGAAGCATCAACCTTAAAGTACATGTTAGATCATAAACTTAACAGATATTTGCAGAAAATTCCATCTAAAAGCAACAGAATTCACGTTCTTCTCAAGTGCATATGGAATATTTTCCAAGATAAATCATATGTTAGGCCACAAAACAAATCTTAATACATTTAAGAGGATTGAAATCATATCAAGCATCTTTTCCAATCACAGTGATGTGAAGCTAGGAATTAATTACGTGAAGAAAGCCTGAAAATTCACAAGTCTGTAGCTATTAAACAACATTCTCCTGAACAATCAAATCAAAAGAGAAATAAGAAATACCTTGAGACAAATGAAAATGGGAATGTAACATACCAAAATCTATGGGATGCAGAAAAAGCAGTTCTAAGAGGGAAATTCATGGTGATAAATGCCAACTTCAAGAAACAAGAGAAGTTTCAAATAACAACCTAACTTTACACTTCAATGAGCTAGAAAGAGATCAAATAAAATTCAAAGTTAGTAGAAAGAAGGAAATAACAAAAAATAGAGCAAAAATAAATGGAATAGAGACTAAAATACAATATGAAAGATCAATGAAACTAAGAGCTAATTCTTTAAAAGATAAACAAAATTGACAAACCTTTAGCTAGACTAATCAAGAGAGACGACTCAAATAAATAAAATTAGATACGAAGGAGGAGATCTTACAACTAATACCATAGAAGCAAGGAATCATAAGAGATGACTGTGAACAATTGTATGTTAACAAATTGGACAGCTTAGAGGAAATGGATAAATTCCTAGAAAAATAGTCTCTTTCATTACTGAATCAGAAAGAAATAGAAAATCTGAACAGACAGATTACTAGTAAGGAGATTGAATCAGTAGTCAAAACTTCCTAAGAAACAAAAGTCCAAAAGCAGACAGCTTCACTGGTGGATTCTATCAAAATTCAAAGATTTAATACAATTCCTTCCCAAACTCTTTCAAAAAATAGAAGAGGATATTTTACAAGGCCAGCATTACTCTGATACCAAAACCAGACAAGGACATCACACACAAAAAATAAAATTACAGGCCATTATCCTTGTACATAGATGTAAATCCTCAGCAAAATAATAGTAAACTGAATTCAACAATATATTAAAAGAGTCATACACCATGATCAAGAGGGATTTATTCCATGGATGCAAGGATGGTTCAACATCTGCAAATCACTTGATGTGATATAGCACATTAACAAAATGAAGGATAAAAATCATATGATCATCTCAATAGATATAGAAAAAACCTTAGACAAAATGCAACATTCATTGATGATAAAAACTCAACATGAGTGTTGCTAGAACATACTTCAACATAGTAAAGGCCATATATGACAAGCCACAGGTAATGTCATACTCAATGGTGACAAATTGTAAGCTTTTCCTATAAGATCAGGAATAAGACAAGAATGTCCACTCATCCCACTTTTATTCAACATAGTTTGGAAATCCTTGCCAGAGCAGTTAGGCAAGAAAAAGAAATAAAAGGCATCTAAATTTGAAAGGAAGAAGTAAATCTTTCACTGTTTGCAGATAACATGGTACTATATATAGGAAACCCTAGACTCCACTAAAAAACTATTAGATCTAATGAATGAATTCAGTAAAGTTGTAGGATACAAACTTAATATACAGAAATCTGTTATGTTTTCCTACACTAATAATGATTTATCAGAAATAGAAGCTAAGAAAATAATGCTGTTTACAATAGCATCAGAAAGTATAAAATATGTTGGAATAAATTTAACCAAGGAGGTGAAAAACCTGTTCTCTGAAAACTATAAGACATAATGATAGAAACTGTATAAGAAACAAATAAATGGAAAGATAGTCCATGCCCATGGATTGCAAGAATTAATATTGTTAAAATGTCCATACCATCCAAAGCAATATACAGATTTGATGCAATGCCCGTCAAAATTTCCAGGGCATTTTTTTCACCGAAGTGGGAAATACAATCCTAAAATACTTAGGGAAAACTGAAAGGCCCCAAATAGCCAAAGAAGTTTTGAGAAAGAAGAATAAAGCTGGAGGCATCATGTATAAACTATATTACAAGGCTATAGTAATTAAAACCATGTAATACTGGCACAAAAACAGAAATATAGATGAATGGAAGCGAATAGAGAGCCCAGAAATAAACCCAGAGATATGTGGTCAATTAATTTATCACAAAGGAACCAAGAATATGCAGTGAGGAAAGAACAGTCTCTTCAATTAGTGGTGTTGGGAAAACTGGTTAGCCGTATGCAAGAGAATAAAAATCAAATGCAAATCAAAACCGCAGTGAGATACCACTTCACACCTGTTAGAATGGATATTATCAAAAAGACTAGCAATAGGAAGTGTTGGCAAGGATGTGGAGAAAAGGGATCCCTTGCACACTGTTGGTGGGAATGTAAATTGGTACAACCACTGTGGAAAATAGCGTGGAGGTTCTTCAGGAAATTAAAAATAGAACTAATGTATGATCCAGCAATTCCATTTCTGTTTATTTATTTGTAGAAAATGAAAACACTAATTGGAGAAGATACGGGCACACTCGAACGTTCATCCCAGCATTATTTACAATAGCCAAGATACTGAAGCAACCAAAGTTTCCATCAATTGATGGATAAATAAAGGAATTGTGGTACATATGTACAGTGAAATATTACTCAGTCACAGAAAAGAATGAAATCCTGCCATTTGTGACAACATGGATGGACCTTGAGGGCACTGTTGTGCTAAGCAAAATAAGTCAGATGCAAAAGGACAAATACCATTTGATCTCATTTATATGTGGAATCTTAAAACATATATATTTGTGTGTGTATGTGTGTGTTTGTGTATACACTATACGTATGGATACAGAGAACAGATTATAGATTGGTGGTTGCCGGGTCCTGGAGAGTGAAGAATTGAAGAAATGGATGAACTGTTTTTATTTTTTATTTTTTTAGTGTAAATAAATTGAAATAAAGAAGATGCAAAATGAGGTGTAGATAATAAAATATTGGCTAGTGTGTGCATTGGCATCTCTTGAAGCATCCGTAAGAACAGCATCATTGGTATCTTCTGAAGGAAAGTCAGCTAGATGTCTGGGAGAAAGATCTGGGAAAGATTGTCACTTCCTATTCTATCACCCAGTCCAGAAATTAAATTACAAAAATTGTCTGGAGTAGTAAAAAGCAGTCATGTGTATATATAAATATATTTTTAATCTCTAACTTGGCACAGTGAATGTTAGAATTGTTCTTATATTTTCTGGGATATAGTCTAAAAAATAAGACATTTCTCTTATATAAAGATGATAGCTTATGGTATTTTGTAACACAAAGTGAATAATGAAGTGCTTTTTATTTTTTTTGAGTCTTGTAGTAATTCCATAGGAGAAGATGTCTATAGTTGTAGATATCAAATCACCTACACTTAATTTTTTGTCCTCAAAATGTCTAATGTGCTGATGCGGGTTTCTAGTAATCTCTTACACAGCAGCTTCAACTCGTCGAACAGTGTGGCGAACTAGCAGGTTGTCGGGGAGGACTCTGAGCTGCCAAAATAGATGCCGTAAAACTGTCCAGGCAGGTGAGTGTGGGCTGCTGCTCTGATTGTATTCACTTTATGAAAAGTGGGTGCAGTAGAAAATGCCCTCTTTAAAAAAAATACGATTTAATGTGTTCATGGCAATGTGGAGTGGAAGAAGCAGATGTTTCACTGTTCCTGAAGATGATGAATGGAAGTTACGACTTTTGTTTCCTTTTCAGCTCCTCCACTCTTCATCAGATCTGCTTTTAATTTTGCGTCCCAGATTTATTTGTTTTCATTCCTTTAGGTTGGGAAGACTTCTTTTAAAAATTTTTTTGTTTTCCATTATGGAAAAGTGAAGGTCACCTTGGCTCAGGTATCTCGCTCTTACAGCTTTATCTCACAGTGTGGTTTGCGTAACCACAAGTCCATCTCAGGGTGGCCTCTGCCCCAGCACAGCTGTTCTTTTCATTTGTAGGTGCATTAGCAGGAATATATTATCTCAGCCCCTGCTGTTTTGTTCCAATAATTAAGTTTATTATTGATGTCCTTTGCTTATGAGTCTGGGAAATATTTTTAGTGCCTATGCAAAACATGGAATAAACAGCAATAGATCAAATTGTAAATCAAACACAATAATTTGTTTGAACAAACTGCACAACCTTGGGACCAGATTTCTGGCAGGCAGTTCATAGTCTCTGCTAAAGCATTTGGCCAACAGATGAGTTACCCCATCCCACTCAGAGGAGGTCCTTATTACTGGTACATATTTCTATTTTGAGGTTGCTGCAACATTTGAAACCTTGGAATTCAACAGATTGAAGTCTCTTCTGTCTGTGAAGGGGGCATTAAACTTACATTCAAAATATACATTTCATAACTTTTGAACGGATCAAGTGTGCTCTCCAAGTCATAAATTCTGAAAAATGGTCCTATACACTTTGTATTAGTATTTGTAAAGACAAGAAACACTGCTTTTTCCAAGGCATTTCATTCATTCTGAGTGCTTGTAAGTGTACTTTGTATGTGCTGTGTTTGTATGTTTGTGTTCCTCCAAAAATTCATATGTTGAAATCTTAACCCTTAGGGATGATGATATTAGAAGACGGAGCCTTTGGAAGGTGCTCAAGTCATGAGAGTAAAGTCATTATTAATTGGGTCTGTGCTCTTATAAAAGAGGTTCAAAAGATATCCTAGCACTTTTCACTATGTTAAAATCATGAAGGAGCTTAAAGTATGAAATATTTGATCCCATTTGTCGTAAAAATATTCAGTAGGTCTATTTAAGCTAATATCCAGAGACCAAAGCGTATTCTTATATGCCCAAAATAACAATTCCTGTGGATGAAAGTGTTTCAGAAAATAGCCATATTTGCTGGTCAGCAGGTTGGGAGCTGTAATGGTCTGAATGTTTGTGTCTCCTTAAAATTCGTACATTGAACTCCTTACCTCTGAAGATGATAATATTAGGTGTTGGAGTGTTTGGGATGCACTTAGACCATGAGGGTGGAGCCTTCATGAATGGGGTTAGTGTCCTTATAAAAGAGATCCCACAGAACCCCAGCGCCCTCCACCATGTGAGGGCACAGTGAGAAGGTGCTGGCTGTGAACCAAGGAGAGAGCCTTCATCAGAATGCGGTGCTGTGATCTTGGACTTCCAGCCTCCAGACCTGGGAGAAATACATTTCTGCTGTTTAAACCTACCTAGTCTGTGGCATTTTGTTACAGCAGCCCAAACGGACTAAGACAGTATCAATAGAAAATCTGTCTCTTACCCATTAATTCTTCTCCCAGCCAATTATCTCCTTTAAAGTAAAATAGAGGAAATCTATTTTTTTTCCTTCAGATATGATAAGGCAGGGAGATGATGAATCCTTTTTTTCAGGTAGAAAAATTCTCACTCCCTCACCTATTCAATATGTGAAATGCCAAACCTCTAACCATGCTGGTCAAACTCTGTGTTTGTCACAATCCTTCTTAATGTATTAAGTGTGCCAAGTGGCCCATGATTTTCCATACCTGAGCTGCACAGATTACAGTGGGATCATCATCTCTTTGGTTAAGATTGTGTTTTTGTTTATTTGTTTGCTTTGGTCAGCTGTCCTAAGTACTGGCTCTTTTTCCAGCTTATGTCCAGGTAAGGCCCGCTGGCCACCTTTTTGTAACCTTTCAGTTTTTAAAGTCTTTTTTTACTTACTCTGATTGAAGTCCCCCTTAGGGTGACCATTCTCAGTGTTTCGATTTTACTTCCCACTTCTAAACTTCAGAAACAGTTTGTTGGTACAAAGTGTGTATAGGTTTTGGTTGCCATCTAGTCCTTGTATTTTATCTCCACGTCTCCAGGGGTGGTTTGGATGGATGTGGAGCAGTGGGGGCCCTTTTATTTTTATCTTCTTGTTGTTTATTACATTTAGGTTGAATTCTTATCATTTAGGCCACAGATAGTTATTGTGAGGGATGGTGGGGTGTTACTGAAGAGTGTTTTTGAAAGGGGGTTCTGAATAAAGTCTTTTTAAATATGGATTGAGTAGATTCTCTAATTCATCTGTATATGTTAGTGTGTTTCTAACGTACGTGGATACTGTTGAGATTAGGGGAATATTAATTTATTTAAATGCGTCACTGTATTTATATTCCAGGCTTTCTCATAATTTTCTTGATCAGTGGTTGCTATAATTAATATGGTTATTGAGGGGTCCATAATTTTTTATATTAAAATTCTACTTCATTCTAGGAAAAATTGAGTTTCTAATTCTAAAATTCCAATCTTAGCCTAATTATTCAAGTTTTATTGATTGCAACTATGCTAATTTTGATGTTCTGTGATGTAATCATCTATTTGTATGTCATTTTTAAATGTTTCTAAGCTTCCATAGCAGTGTGAAAGCAACTAGCTGCTAGGAATTGTTGAGCATAATATTAATAGTCCTGCCCACTCTGGCTGGAAATTTGTCTTCCATTTAATACTAGGTTACCTGATAGACAAACTAACCATGGGTATATACCAACAGAAAACAAAGGTACTCAAAGGAAAGTCAGAAGACTTAAAAGAAAAACTTTTAATTTTAGCATGTGTACAAAGTATTTTATTTGAAACAAATTTAAAAATTTTTTTAAATGTATATTATGACTTGAAGTACTTACGAGGGATGGAGGTTGTCTTAGTGCACTTTGACCTTTTAAGTGCCCAGGGCCTCTGGAGGTTTTGATCTGTCCCTGTTCCACTTGGTATCTGTTGACCTTCTGGTTCTAGGAAAGTTAATCCTTAACTTAATGCTCTCCTGGACCGTTTGTCATCCAGTCTGTTATACCTGTCTGGCAGTACTCACCCTCTCTGGTCCCACTGCCCATATTGCTAGGGTGACCAGCTCATCCTGGTTTTCCCAGGACTGTCCAAGTTTTAAAATTGAAAGTCCCATGCTCTGGGAACCCCTTTAGTCCTGGGCAACCTGGATGGATGCTTGGTTGTGCTCCACACCACCCTCCCCATGCTACCTTCCTGCACGTACCCTCGTTTGTTTTGCGTCTGTGCCATGTCCAGAGTGGGCTGTGGAAGCTCAGGCATCCGTCTGAATGCTAAGATGTGTGTGAAGATGTTCCCTGTGCAGCATTAGTGGTTGGAATTTACTGTCTTTTTTTCTTTAAGCGTTCCCTTTTCCTATAAAAATGCTAAGGAATCTTCTGATGTCTCTCTGACAGATCCTTTTTAGCTTTTCTCCTTGTTGAAATTGTGGCATGAATTGCTCCTGAGGAATTTTTGTCTTGAATTTCTTTCAACAATTCCACCAAATAAAATTTGTTTTCTTGCCACCCAGACTCCATGGCTTCAGTTTGCTATAGTGTTTAAGTGACTCAGTACTTAACAAAGTAACAAAATGGTGCCATAAGACCTAGGAAAACCATGTTTACTATTTGGGAGTCTTGACTTCCAGTCCTAAATTGGTTTCACCAACTGCAGGATCCTGGACAAATCTTATGTTTTCTTTAGATCTTGGTTTCCTTCTCTGTAAAAGAAGTGGGCTTTGCTAAACTATCCCTGGGGTCACAATTTATGTTGAAATGATTCTCAATCAGTGGGAGAGCAGGATATGATTGCCTTATCTGCCAAACATTTCCTGTATGGAGTCTGTTTGGAGTCTTATCTGTATCTCTCTAGCCTGGCCTCTGAGCCCAGATTTAATACTCAGCCATGTATCAGACACATACCCAGTTAGGGCCGTAGTGCTTATTTCAGATGAAGACTTGCTGCCTGTAGCCAGAAGCATAGTGGGTCAGCTCTCCCCAAGACCATCCCCAGACTCAGCAATTCAGTAGAACTCAGACGAATTCAGCATGTGGTCATACTGAGAGCTATGACTCATTACGTTGAAGATACCGAGCAAACCAGCAAAGGGAAGAGGCAGAAACACAGGTGTAGTCTTTTCCCAGTGGAGTCAGAAAGGATTTGCTTAATTCCTCCAGCAACTAGTTGTGACTGCATGTGTGAGATGTTATGTATCGGGAGAGCCCGTTAGAGGTTCTGTGCCTAAGGTTTTTCTTAGGGGCTGGTCACAGAGGCAACCTCTGTACCAGAATTCCAAACACCTGGAAGAGATGCTGGCCTTCAGCATAAATGCACGGTTTGTACAGTTTAGGTATGATGGCACGTTCTTTCTCTGGGAATGATGGGGATCTTCTCCAAACCCAACTTCCCAGATGCACCCAAGGACCAACTCTGCACCCAGGGCTTATGCTTGCTATGGTATCTCTTTTCTGTACATGTATTAAAACACAGTTTGCTTCTAGTCTCTTGACTTCTCACCACCAAGTAAGGCCGCATGAAACACTGGAAAGAAATGGGCTTTGAGGAATAACTGAAGTTCCACTTCCAGCTTGGCTAGTAACTTGTTGGCTGACTTTGGCTAAGTTAACCTATTTAAACCTTAGTTTCTTCATCTGTGAATTGGAGATAATAATGCCAACTACACAGAGATTTTGTTGAGAACAACTTTTATGCACACATACACATAAAACATCACATGACTTGTCTCTGAGTCCCCTCATTCAGCAGATGTCCATTGGGAACCTGCTATATGCTAAACCCTTAAGATGTACTGCTGAGCAAAAGATACGCTGTGTTTCTGGAATTTACAGTCTAGTTGGGGGAGACAGACTTTAATCTCAATAATAACTGTAATTAATATGTAATTACAATTTGTCATAAGTGTTCTGAAAGAGAGGTAGAGAAGCATTGAAAATACTTAATGGGCACTGACCCACTTGGGTAGGTCAGGGAAGGTTCCCCAGAGGATGTGGCATATGTGTAAGAATCTCAAATTTGAATAGGCAGTGGCGACACCAAGTGATCAGAGAGGGCATTAGATAAAGGTTTTGCATAGGCTCTTCTGCTCAGGGTGGGAGGGAGCAGGTATTGTTGGAGAACAACAACAACGAAAAATGCCAGTACAGCTGAAGCAAAGAGAGTGAAGGGGAGAGAGGTGGTGGATGAGATTAGAGAGGACAGAGGTAATGGGTAATGGAGCTCAGTCATCATCCTAAGAGTAACAGAAAGTCATTTAAGGATTCTTAGCAATGAGGTGAACTGATTAGATAGCTAAGAATTTTGAAAAGATAACTCTGATTGCTTTGTAGAGATGTGACTGGAGTTGGTTTAGGAAGCTGTTGTGGAAACTGGAGCTAGTGATGATCGTAATTTTAGTTAGCTTGCTTGGAGGTGGAGTAAAATGCAAAGATTTGAGAAAGTGCATCTACAGTTAGATGCTAAATTATTTTAATGAACAGCTTCAAGTTGAACTGTTTTACATAGTTGTTTGTTTGTTTTCACTATTACAGTAGTACCCCTCTTATCTTCAGGGCATACATTTCAAGACCCCTAGTGGATGCCTGAAACTGTGGATAGTATCAAATCCTGTATATGTTTTTTTTCCTATATGTACATACCTATGATAAAATTTAATTTATGGATTAGGCACAGTAAAAGATAAACAATGATAACTTAAAATAGAACAGTTATAACAAGATACTGTAATAAAGTTATGTGAATGTGGTCTCTCTCACTCTCATAATATCTTATTGTATAAAGTTAATGCCTTTTCCATCTTAATTAAGTACTTACCATGCACTGTGGCCGTAACTTCTACAGTTTGAGGTGTGACAGCAATACTAACGTGAGTTTCTTTTCCTTCTTCACAATTTCACAGATAGATGATTTGTTCTCAGTGTAGATCGTGGCAACCTCAGCATGTGAGTTTTTTTTTTTTTTTCTTATTAAGTCAAGAACTTTAACCTTTTCACTTAAAGGAAACACATACGGCTTCTCTTTGGCATATCTGAATTGCCAGCATCACTGCTCTTGTGCTTTGGGGCCATTATTAAGTAGAATAAGCATTTCTTAAACACTTACACATGATACCATGACAGTGGATTTGATATTCACTGAGGCGGCTACCAGGTAACAAACAGGTGGGATATGCTGGACAAAGGGATGATTCACATCCCGGGTGGGACATAGCAGGAGGGCAAGAGATTTCATCTTGCTACTCAGAATGGTGCTCAATTTAAAACTTACGAATTGTTTATTTTTGGAATTTTCCATTTAATATTTTAAGAACATGGTTGACCCCGTGGGTAACAGAAACCACGTGTAGGGGGACAGTACTGTAGTAGCATCATAAAACCTTTTGAGAGCTGGAAGAGGTATCAGGTTCTTGACTGGGTAACTGGTAGAGAAAGAGATCGAGTTACATAACTTGCTGAGATTTGCACATCAGCCGTGACCTCCCTTACCCATGCATCTGTTGAGTAGAAATAATAAGATACTGTCTAACACGTGTAGGACTTACAGTGTGTCAGGCACTTCATGTATAGTAACTCATTAACCCTCACAGCAAGCCTCTCAGGTGCTATGATTACACACATATAATAGATGAGAAGCAGATGAGGCACAGATTTTAAGTAACTGACAGATTTCAAACAAGTGATGAATTATAGGTCTGAGGTTGGAACCCAAAGGAGCTTGTCTTCAGAGCCACATGGCCGACTACGTGGCAAACCATGACCCTTTGGCCAAATCTGGCCCACGGCTGTTTTTGCACAGCCAGCCAGAAAACTAAGAATTTCTTTTTATATTTTTTAAATGTTTTAAAGAAGAAGGGAGAATTGTGACAGAGAATTGTGTATGTAGACCACAAAGCCTAAAATATTTACAATTTGGCCTTTTTTAGCAAAAGTTTGCTGGCCCCTGCACTATGCTGATCATTACCAAGAAAACATGTCCCTTGAATAAAAAATTGATAGCTGCTGACCTTTACACATGAAGGACATGTCTGTCATTAAATGAGTTATCACTGAATGAAAACAGTGTACTCAGAGCTCCTTCTGTGATAGAATTTTTCTTGATTTTTGCAAATTTGAAATTAAGAACTGGTTTGACTGTGTGTAGAGAGTTTCTTGGGAAGATAGGAGATTTATCTCCCTGAGTGAGATTAAAGGGAGTTGGACTAGTGCTGAGTTACTGAATGTGTTGTCTGTCATTAGGACAGTGAATTTCTGCTGGATTTATGTGCTGATTTTAACATTAGAGACAGCATATATTAGCCAAAAAACTTCCTGTTTTAAACCCATAATTTGTTTTTGGAAAGAAAAATTAGATCAGCACTAAAAATTGATAAATTCTGCTGGTATATCAACAACTATTTGGAGAAAAAACCTGGCCTCTTAATGCATTCTTCCCTGCCCCCTGGCTGTAAGTGCATTAATAAAAGAGAACATGGCAAGATGTTTTGCCTTTGTTTGTCTGTTTTGGCCTTTTAAATAAATTGTCTTGATTTTTGGAGAAATTCTATTACTCATCTGAATTTTGGTAGATAGCTAAATATGAAGCCACTTAACAAATATGTATTAAACGTTACTGTAGTGCTAGGTATTTTGGAGGGACTTTGTAAATATGATTACAGAAGGTTTATGGGTATTTTTTTGGCTATGATGTGATTTTCATTTGATAAATGGTTGTTCTAGTCAAGCACACTGTATAGATACATTACATGTTTCTTGCTCACGAAAACTATAAATCTATTTTCTATAGAGTCAGGCAGTGGCTCTAGAGTTTACATTTGGTCACAGTGGGCTTCCATTTGCCCTTTCTCTGACACCGTCATAGACTGGTTTTGGTAGTGGTTGATGGGTGTCCATTAGTCAAGCCCATTTCTTCAGTCACCTGCCTTTATCATTTCGGCTGTTGTGGGTGGATTGGGTAAGATATTAATTATAGTTGTTTAAATTGTAATTTTGTTTGGTTAGAAAAGCTTTCTAGTTCATCTTTTCTTTTACTTAGATAATTCAGATGGTTAAAAAGAATTTTATATTGAATATTTTTATGTCATTTTTCTGATTGGAAGATTAGGAATTGTCTATAAAGTTGAACTCCCTTTTTTTAAATTGTAGTAATTTCCAATTATTGCACATAATTTTCCAAACACGTATAAGTGGAATCCAGCTTTAACAGTCATCACATATGTGCAGTCTTGTTTAATCTTATCCTCCTTCATCGCCTTCTGTGTACCCCAGATAATTTTAAATAAATCACAAACAGTATATCCTTTCCTTGGTTAAATACTTTAGTATTTGTGTCTAAATTATAAGGACTCTAAAAAATATCAATTCCATTAGCATTAGCAAAATTCAAAATAATTTCATAATATTAACACATTTCCAAGTAGTGTTCAGATTTTCCTGAATACTTTTTTACAGTTGGCTGTTCAAATCAGGACCCAAATAAAGGTCATGGTTTACATTTGGTCGAATTGTCTCTTAATTCTGGTTTCCCTTTCCTTTTTTTCTCTTTTGCCATTATTCTCTAGGTCAGTTGTCTTCTGTCCTTATATTCCTGATAAATTTGTGGTGTACATTTTAGTGGAATCTAAAGTGTGTGTCAGATGTAGGTTACATTTTTTGACAGGAATACTTCATAGATGGTGAGCAAGTTGGAATGTTGAATTGGTTGGTGAGAACTTGTGAGTGGAGCACGTCATAATGTTTTTCTTTTATTTCCCCCAGTTGTCCTTTAACAAAATTACTTACTTATTACATTTTTTTTTTTTTGATGATTAGCAACAGTACTGAAACAGTAGGAGTCCTTATTTGGAGTAGGATTGCCAGACACAGTCCGACTACACATTTTTAGTTTTGCCGTGTGACTCACTGGGTTAGGTAACATTTCTGTCTCCCCAAGGGTCTGGCCAACATTACTTTTCTTACTAAGGATGATGAAATCCTTGCTGTTAATTTTTTACTGGAAATTATAAGTATAAAAATCCATCCAGGCAGAATCTGTAAACTTATAGCTAATTCTTAACGATTTATGTAGAAAAAGTTAAGAAAGAAAACTATATTTAAATACAGTCATTTTATTACAGAGAACAAGGCAAAATATTCCCTTTGCTGTTATGAAATAAAACTTAATATTCCTTATTTCAAAATTTATTGTGAATGATATGTTCAAGTTTTCTTAATTGATTAAGCCCTATTTGAAACTTTACAAGTGAAATTTGTTTTTTTTTAAAAAGGAATTGTTAATTGAAAACACTCTGAAAATATATTTACTTCAGGCTTGACAGTTTAATGAAAATGACTTATTCTTCCTTGAATATCTGTTTCTCATAGGGTGAAAATTATGTGAGAAATACACACTTCTAAAAAAAATCTGAGAATGTTAATTATCTTGATGGAAATGTTTTCCTTTTTTTTATTGACTTGTTTGAATTTATTTGTTTATGTGTGTTATACTTATTTATATTATGTTTAAATTATTTTCAGAATTTGATGATTGCCTTGGGTCCTATGAAATTGCTTTTAGTTGAGTCCTATAATACATTAATGCTATATATTTCATTTTCAATGACTGTCTATTGCTTAGGGGATATTTAATACCATCAGAATTTTTTCTTATTGATAAGACAAGTGAAAGTCAAATATACAGCTCAGTGCCTAGAATGTCAAAAACATGTTAATTTTGCTTTCTTAGTCCACTGGTCCTCGTATATCCTAAGATTAAAAAAACTGCCCTGACACCTTTGGCATTTTGTGATGCACTTGTTTCTTTCATGTATTTTCCAACGTGTCTTTTCCTGATAACCCATTTTCCTTAATCGCTTCTGATATTTTGAAATGACTCGTTAAATCTATCTACTTCTAATAAGAAGGGATGTTTTGTTAGTTTGAAAGTAATAATCCATTATAATCAAAGCTGTGTATTTACTAGGGCAGTGCTGGTTTTGGTTCCTTTTATTCTTTAAAGGAAAAGCAAAACACTGAAGGTGATGTAAATGTGGATTTTGTAGACTTGTCATATACAAAAATTCATTAATAGGAAGAAACTGTGATTCTCTTTCTAAATATTTGTTCCCAATTCATCATCATTTATTTTAAAAATTAGGATCAGTCTCATGATTGGATCTTTTCTTTTTGTACATGGGTTTTGAGGAATCATATTGCGCTTCTGGACCTCACTGATGTGTGTAATAAATCAGTGATGATTATAGGTGACAGTGGAGCTAGTTGATTAAATAGTGTCTAGGAGAGTTTGTCCTTACAGATGAAAATTTGTGCATTTATGGAAGTTTTCTCTTAGTGGTGAAGTCCTCTGATGAGGGGATGCTTTTAAGTATTAATGCACTTTCTTACCATTATAATAATTCATTATTTGACAGTTCGTCATTTGGCAGTAGTATAGCCAATTTTAATTGCCTAGTTTTCCAACAGCTCCTTGTTTAGCCTCGTGTAGATTATCAAACTAGAACGTTCCCATGGGTTTAATGAGGTCTGTAATCACTATAGTCAGCTGTACAGTGTGAGCATTTAGTCTCTTGGTAAACTGTCTTACGTTATTCCCTCTGTCTTTGCAGATAAATTATTAGTCATAACTGTAGCAACAAAAGAAAGTGATGGATTCCATCGATTTATGCAGTCAGCCAAATACTTCAATTATACTGTGAAGGTACGGTATATCTTTTAATTCATGCAGATGTTAAAATATGTGCTTAAAGTACATTTTTCATAACAATGGGGACAACAGCAACACAGTGCTGTTAGTTTAGATATACTTGGTTGTTTTAAAGATACATTTTGGCCTTATTAATAATACTCTGCCATGCAGACAATAATTTCTTAATTTTGCTAGTGCTTTGTGTAAACATGTTCTATAAAACAACAGAAAAATACATTTGTATATATTTTTATTTCTTTTGGGGAGTAAGGTATGAGGATGACATGATTTGACAGCAATTTTTTTCACTTTGAAGAATTTTTTTCTGAAATGGGTTTGACTACCCTTGGTGTATGTCTTTATTTAGAAGAATTGGAAACATTACTGTGAAGGAGATACCTTTCCTGTTCCTTCACTGAGAGGTGCTTTTCCTGGTGTTTATTTGTTTGTTTTAGAGGAATTTAATAACATTATAGATGTATAAAAGGGCTTTAGAAGACTTGTCTCTGGGGACTATCTCATTGGTAAATGATCAGAGGAAACCTAGGGAATCTGGTAGGACTAGTGAGCTGTGAAAGGCCTGCATTTTAAAAAATAACTTATTTATTTTTTAATATAAATGAGGCTCTGTCAACCAGGTCATTTCTGCATATAGAGGCAAATAGGGCAAGATCTCAGGTAGGAAAACAAACACATGAACTTAATATATTTACAAAACAAAACAATAAAACTGAAAAAAAAAAAAGAAGAAGAAGAAGAAAGGAAGATTGCTTTTTGCCCAGGGAAAACCCATGCTGTTCCAGTAGGTAATGAACAAAAAAAGGTAATATTTGCTACGTAACCACTGGAAGCTAGGTACAGATGTTAACATAGAACAGCTATTAAAGAGGCTAACTTTGCTGGAAAAGAGATCTAGTGTTAACAACTAGATGTTTAATGTGGGTAAGTGAGTAATACGCTAGAGAAGTTTGTGAGGGTAGTGGGGAAATATCGCACTGTGCGTTGATAGGCGTCAGTATGGAAGGAAAGTTAGGGTAAAATAATGCTGAAATCCAGTGGGGGGCATCTCAGGGGTTCAGACTGGGGGGAGTGTGGAATATTTCTTATGTGTGAGACACTGTGTTAGGAACTTTATATGTGATCTACTGTTAATGCATTATATAAACCATGTAAGGCAGGTATGACTTTGCTTATGAGTGAGAAAAACTTGCTCCTGGGTATGTAGCTGTGAGGTGTCAAATCTGGGACCCCAACCCCGTTTGACTGACTCTGGACTTTTGGATCCTCCTGCTGTCTTCTCATTAGGAAATGCAGTGTTTCTCACAGACTGGACGCCAGACCGCCAGCATCGGCGTTGTCTGGGAAACAGGAAAGAGGATTCTTAGGCCCCACCTCAGACCTACTGACTCATAAACTCGGGGAGCAGGACCCAGCAGTCTGTGTTTTAACCAGCCCTCCATGTTGCATTTTAAATCTGATGCATTTGAAAGTTTGACACACTGATGAGGTGGAAAGAAAATGGGGACTAGAGCTTAAGCAACATGGTGCCCTGCACAGGGGGGGCGCTCAGGTGTGCCTGGGCCCGGCGTTACTGGAAAAGTCCGGAAGTTTTGTAGGATGGAAATGTATCAAATCTTAGGGCCAGAGGAGGCCACTTTTTAGGGCAAAAACGAATAATTCTACTAGACTGGCCTCGATCTGAATCCAGGTTCCTACACCTGTTTGAGTCTTTTTGGCTCGTAGTAACTAACACTCTTCAGTGTAAGTAGTGATGATGAAGTGCTGACTAGAGACCTGAGGCTTGGGGGGCCCTACGAGTGCTTCCAGCCAGGTTTCTGCTTGGCTCAATGTTAAGTACATTCGAAACGAATAACATTTATTTTCTAAATTAATTTTATCTTTTTTTGTATTTATTTTTAATTTCATTCCCCCTTGATTTCACAGATCTTTTAGTAGATCATTATTTTAGAAACTTCAGGCTTTGGGTGAAACTAAGATACAAGGTGTGTGTGTGGCAGAGGGGGACACGGACCTGCTTCCTGCTCCCTCAGAGCTTCTGGTGTGTCCGCAGGCACTTCTGATTAACAAGGCAGCCGCTGAGGCAAACAGCCGAGAATGGCTGCCAGTTTATCTCTGAGTACTTGTGCTTAGGCGATTGTTTTGCATGGATATATTGTTATTAAGCTTTTGAAGGGAATGTAAGATTAATGTTTTTAAGGTAAAGCAGGTGATGTTTGACCTGATGTCCTCTGTGTTTCCCTGGACAACCCTTTTAGTTCAGTAGGAAAATCGCTTAAGGGCCCCATCCAGGAATCCCTGAGCTTCCAGGGCTCCCAGTGGTCATCATGCAGGTTTCCTGCCAGATTGGAAAGTGCTGGGGAAGGTTTCTGCATTTTCTTTTTTATTTCAGTCTGAACAAATAGAAATAAGGTATGAGAAATACTTTCTGTGG
The DNA here is from genome assembly GCF_048773025.1 of Camelus bactrianus. NCBI lineage: Eukaryota > Metazoa > Chordata > Mammalia > Artiodactyla > Camelidae > Camelus > Camelus bactrianus. The sequence continues at coordinate 100,530,526 of NC_133539.1, forward strand.
CTTCCCTGCCCAGCCCCCAACTTCCTTGGATTGGACTGTAATTTTGAAAGGATAACGCTGGGAGTGGCATTTTATGGGGTGGATAACATTGAAGAATTATGACCTGACGTAGGCATCAAGTTTTTTTTTCTGTCTAGCATCATGATTTGGTGAAATGTTTAGTTTCACACTATGCAAGTTGCTGGTGACTTCCAGTTTTTATGATACTTACCAAAATTTGAGTTTTGCCCAGGGATTAAATGTTTACTTCATTTAATTTATAGGTCCTTGGTCAAGGAGAAGAGTGGAGAGGTGGTGACGGAGTTAATACTATTGGAGGGGGCCAAAAAGTGAGATTAATGAAAGAAGTCATGGAACATTATGCCAATCGAGAGGATCTGGTTGTCTTGTTTACTGAATGGTAAGAGAAGTAACCTATGGATTTGTAAGTCTATATTAAATTACTTTAAAAGAATTGAAATTTATATATTTAGATTGTATATTAAATTATTTTCTTCACAAGGAATCATCATTTTAAAATGTTAGATTTTACTCAAAATTATAAAACCATGGTCTGACATAGTTATGTAATTTGATGAGTTACCATGAACACCGGTGGGAAAACAGGGCACAAACTAAAGTTTTTGTGAAATTTATGTTTTAATCCTGACTTGATTTGGAGTAAAGATCATGTTGAATCTTTCCATTGAAGAGTGTGACTCAGTGGATTCTGGTCACCCGGGAGGAAACACATTGTGTAAGTTATAAGTGAGAAATAGAAAAAATCCTATGCTTATTAAGAGAAGAAAGGCTTTCTCATGTGGAATTATCTTTTTGTATACTACTTTGCTTTTCTTCTGCTTAATTTGGAGCGTTCGCTGTGTTTCCCTAGTTTCTTCTGAAATGTTTTTAATAATTTGTCAAGATTTAATAATTTGTCAAGTTGTCATGAGCCATTATGGTTGCCATCTTCTTCCATTTTCTCTACATTCTTTTTTATTTTTATTTTTTGGTCATCGATTCCTCATGTTAAATTCCCTTGCATTTTCCTCTCTAACTTAGGACAGTTTACTTTTTATTTATTTATTTTTATTCCTCTCTCAATTTAAAAATCCAAAACCACAAGTTATTACAAGGGAAAGTAAGAATGATGCTTTTTATGCAAATGTGTTAAATAAGAAAGACAGCAGAAATTTTGGAAATGAAAATAGACATACTGAAGTCCTGGTGCCATCAACACAGGTTTTGAAAGGATCCATATACTTGCATCTTTAGAATTTCCCTAATGTCTCCTTGGAAAAAAATAAAACTCTACTTATGGTTACTTGTTCTTGTGGCATGAGATGTGGTATGGATGGTGTTAGCTTGTGTACTGAGAATTTTTCTACAGAATCTATTATTATATATATTTTTTACCCTAAAAAAAAGAGTTGGAAGTTCATAATTGTTTGGATTAAATACCGAGTATGTTTGGTTTAAAATAGCCGTGGACTTTAAACAACCATTTCTGTCAGCTTGAACTTGCCACATGTACATTTCGATTTTGACTTGAGGCAAATTCTCCTTGTAATAGTTACCACATATGAGCCAGTAATGGTTTTGGATTCCCAAGACTGTGCATTTTAGGAAGAACTTCTTTTCCTCCCCCTTTCCTCTCCTATCCCATTTCCCCTCCTCCTGTCCCCCATATAAGATTTAGCCTTGGAAGAAACTGGTTTCATAAGGGGCCAATTTGTTTCTAATAAGAAAAGGGACACTGTGAGATATCTGAAGACTGCTTGAATTTGTGTTTGTTTACTTGGATGATGTTTTAAGACCCAGTGTGCAAAAAAAAGACAACAATAAAATTTTAATGGGAGGTCCAGTCTGTGCCAGGCACTGTTAGTGTTTGGGATATATCAGTGAACCAAACAGACAACTTTCTTGACAACTCCTTCTGAGAATAGCCAGTTAACTGAAAACATGCACGCCCAACTCAGCCAAGCCCTTGTCTAAGAAGGATCACTAGCAGTTTTTTTAATCATCACCTGCCATATTTGTCCTTCTGGAGAAACCTAGGGATGATGAGAGAGTTTCCAAGGTAAAGAGGGATGGATAATTGGAACCACTATAGAGCTTTTTTCTCCTTTTTACTTTTTTTTTAAGCAACACCCTTTTAAAAAAAGTATTGTGTACAGAGTGATCAATACAGTTGAAATTGTGGGAAATCTAATGTCTGGGAGAAATGAATTAGACTGTAAATTATTTGAAATAGGTTATCCATTCTGTAGTAAAATTGCTACTCTCCTAATTAAGTTCACCTCTGGTTAAGGCTGCAATTCAAAATATATTAATTTTAATAAATCAAAAAATTCCTATTATGTGATGTTTCTAAGGACAATTTAATTGTCATAATTAGTTTTATGGAAGTATGGGTCACTACTATGTGAAAAAATTACCAAGATTTATGTGCTTAATAGTATAAATAGTCTTTTTAAAGAAACAGCTTTGCTGAGGTATAATTTGTATACCATGACACACACTCATTTTAAGTGAAAAATTCAGTAATTTTTAGTAACTTTACAGAGTTGTGCAACTATCTTCACTAGTCAATTTTAGAATACTTCCAATACCCTAAAATGATCTCTTCTGCTCAGTTAGATGGGCTTTTGTAAATTAATTTGGAAACAGTCTTACAACATTGCTTCAATGGGAGTACGTATTCTAAATTGACTTTTGGGTGAACATTTAAAGTTGGAGACTGGATGTTCATAAATGTACTCTGTAAGTTAAGATTTATCATATTTAAGTGAGATAAAAATAAACATTATGTAAGGGCTTGGGTTTTTCTTAAAGTAAAGTGAAAACTCAAACTCTTCATATGAAAAAGTACCACAGACTGTTTTTTTCCAAGTTATTTCATACTGCATGTGTGCACGTGTGTGTGTTTTATTGCAATTAAGATGGTTTGTAAAGTTGAAAATCTCCCTTTGATTAGAACAACTACCAGAAAGTATAATGAATTTGATGACTTTAATGGATGAGTGTGATGAGTCCTTTTGAAATAGGCTCATAAAGATTTTGGGGATAAATACTGTAACGATGGATAGCTGCAGATTCCCTATGGAGAAAAATTATTCTATGATGATTTTATAATTCACCTTAGTCAAGGCAACGAACATTTTGAGTTTATAATAAGGTACTTTGCATTACTTTTAGAATTACCTAGTAGAATATGTATTTCTTTTACCCTAGTCACATTGAAGCCAGGTAGTCAGACCTAATTATTATTATATAGCAGACTTTTTTTTTTTAAGGATAATATGTAGGCTGATATGTAACAAAAGGTGTTTGTGTTATTCTGAGTAAGTTAGATACATATGCCCACAAACTTGTTCTGGGCTGCGTACAGTAAAATATAACCCAGCAGGATCCAGACCCTAAAGTAATTATGTGTTAGACTACCTTTGGGTATCAGATAAATGTCTAATAAAACCTTTGGTTATTTGTTTTATTCTTTTTCTTTTAGACTAAAGGAAATTCTTTAGAAGAAAAGTAGTTAGAAATAAAGTTGGTGTAATTATTTGAGTTTGAATTTGGACTGAGCAGAAATTTATATTTTTTGGCAATGCTGAATGGAACACCATTAATCAGAATACAAATGGGCTTTCTTTTGAAAGACTCCCAGTGTATGAAATATTTGAAAGACATATACAGTGGTAGTCATTGGCCTCACCAAGAAAAGTATTTCCTATCTGAAAATATATACACCAGGATATTGGTGTATAGCAACTCCCCGGTTCATTAAAGTATTTGAAGATGATTAACTATATGACTTTGAAGTAAGATAAAGGAATTGACTGTTAATTTATAGGTTCTTGCTAACTAATGATAGCAGTAAGGTAGACTGAAATTAAAAAAAAAAAAACTAGAATGGAAGTCAGTGTTACAATACAAAAGTAGATATCAAATTAAAATGAACATAATAAAGCCGTTAGTATGGTTTTCCAGGTGGCTCTGTTGTGGGAGATTGATCCAGTAAACACTGGCCAAAAATTGAGGGAAAATCCTAGTCACAGAGTCTTTGCTGTTAGCATATATCTTATCTCACTTTGATTATATACTACTAGCTTCTGTTCACTTATCATGTTGAGTTGTAATGGTTTCTGTGCTTCAGACAGTGAAGCTAAGGGCTGTACCTGATTTACGTACTGTCAGGGTCAATAACAAGGAATCAATAAATAATAGGTAACAGTGAATTACACTAAAACAGGGAGAAACATCTTACAAGAGGCAGAAATATGGTGAGTGCTTTGATACTATTTTTGTTTAGTTTTCTTTTGTGGGAGGAGATAAGTAGGTTTATTTATTTAACAGAGGCACTGGGGATGAGAGTATTTTTAAAGATCTTTTTCTCCAGTCATTTGGAGAAATAAAATGACTTATAAAGGTAGGAAAGCATCCAAATTTTCTAGATCTCAAAGATCAAAATTATTAAAAAAATTGATTTTTGGTTAGAAACCGTGAAAATGATGCTGTTGCTTTTGACCTTTCCTGTGTCTGCCAAGATTTGTTTCTTTTAACTTCTAGTTAAATATTAGAAAAAGTGACATCAGTGAGTGTATTTTTCACTTTGCATTCAGAATACATGTCTTGAACACAAACTTTGATCCAGGCATTGAACTCAACACTGTAGAAAAAGAGATAAAGATAGATCCTGCCCTCAAGCAATTCTCATATTATACTAATTCTGTGAACAAAACAACCAAACTAATTTGGAAGAAAAGTGTTATGTTTTCAGAAAATCTTGAATGTTGACAGAATCTGCTTAGAATCATTTACTTTTAGAAAATTGTGATGGAGTATGGTTTATTGGATCATTCTGCTAATGGATTGTGAACATATTTTATGATTTTGTTGTAATTGTTACAAGAATTGTAATTAATACATATTAATTCTGCAAGTGAACAGATCCTGTCTTAATTTTATTCTATGGAATAACATTTTATACCTCTCATAATTCAGGTTACATTCCCAGTATGCCTACATTTTATCTTGTCTTGCATAGTTTAGGCAGAAGACAGAGTAAAAATTTTTTGAAAGCAAAGCTTTTTAAGAATGATAGCTATAATTTTAACTAACTATGGCAGATTTATGTGATGGATTTCTCCTTTTTGGCAGTGAGGACAGTTTGGCGGTTTAAGTGTGCAGACCCAAAGAACCTAGTCATTAGCGATGGACAGCATTTCATTATATTAGTATGAAGGAAAGCCAAAACACATCAGACTTCTCAGTTCTACACTGCTTTTTCATTTTTTCCTTTTTTTGAAGGAAGGCTTGAAGTCTTTATCTGTCACTTAAACGTATTGCACTGCCTTCTGACTCAGCCGTAATAGTGTGAAATACAATTAGGGATTATGTATTTTTTAATTGTTCAAATGTTCTTACTTTTATTTACTGCGTGTTTTAGTGGGTATGTTGGGATAAGGAAGAAGCAGATTGTATACAAAAGCAGCATTGGGTGTTTCTATAAATCTAGAAGATTTATCTATTTTTTGTGTGTATAATATCTATATAATTTTTTTTTCTCAAACCAGATTGTCTACTCTTTGAATTTTTTTTTTTTGAGTGAACATGTATTAAGCATCTGTTACTGTGTAAAATCTGGTGCTGGCTGCTGTGGCTGGATCAGGGGGCTGCCTGGGGCAGGAGTCTTGCCCTCTGAACACATTTTTCTATCCATAGCTTGTTTATGTTGTATCTGGCATGTTGTTTCTTGATGTTTTCATTGATTCAGTGAATACTTATGGTGCCCTAAATATGTCTCATATTTGAAAGTTCTAATGTTGCAGAGATTAATTGTTGTTTAAAACTATAGAGGGAGGTTTTCATTTAACCATTTATTTTACAAATAAAGAGACTGACCAGGAAACACCAAGTGATGGTGACTTGTGGCCTCACAGATAGCTAGCAGTTTGAGGTCTTGCCACTTTCTTTCCTCGGCTGCCCTCTCTGCTAGGAGTTACTCCAGCCCTGGGCCACTCTTAGGAAGCTGTTTGGAGAAAATGACTCACCACTGAGGCAGGGTCCCCACTGACTCCTACCTCTACCCAGCCTCAGTAAGAATTCTGTATATAGAAAATGAAATTTTATACCGTTTGGAGGAAAATGTCCCCAGTCAGAGTTTTTAAAATACTACCTGCTTTATCTGAGCCAATTCCTTCCCCTTCCTTCAAAATGCCTATAATAAACTTAATCATTTCCTTTGTGGTTTTACTATGATTTATTCTGTAAATTCAACTGGGTGGAGATTTTCCACAGCTTTTTTTTTTTTTTTTTTTAGGTTGAGAGGAGTGTTTCCATAGTATTGACTTGTGGTATTGTTTTTGAAAATATAGATACATATTTAGGTGAAGATATGATTAAAGACAGAATTATTAGATATATTGATACTTGCATGCTTCAGTTTCATTAGACTTTGAGCTTTTAAACATTAGCTTCTAATAGTTTGGATGATTATAACTTTTGGCTGAAGTTTGCATCAGTCATGATGAATAAAGCATTGGATTGGGGAGGAACAGGTAAATAAGATTAGGGCACACTTCTTTTGCTTTCTTCTCTGGTTACCCAGTAGCCTTTGCTTTTTATTGAAACTTGGGATGATTCATTCATTAGTTCAACAATGCCTATCTTCAGAATATAAGGCTAGGGAAATACACACACGGGTAAAGATGTGGATCCAGCATATGAAGAAAGAACATGTATAAATAGCCACTCCCAGCATGAAGCATAGAAAATAAAGCATTCCATGAAAAAGGAGAGGAAAAGAGCTGGCAGAGTTAAGAGGAAGGAAATGATCTTTTCCATTTATGCTCATCAAGTAGGTCTGTAGAGGAGGGGACATTTGACAGGGGCCTTGAGGGTGAGTGGCTGGACCTGACTGGGAAAAGACATGCTGCTAAGCAGATGGAACATCATGATTAAAGACGTGGATGACAGATAAAATCATTCAACTGAACTTCAGAACAAGTTGTTTAGTAGAAAGTTACTAATGTGAGGCTGATTCATTATACTTTATTCTACAGGCCAGGGGTTGCTTGACGGTGATCTGGCCTATGGCTCTTTTTTGTAAGTAGTTCTGTTGGAGCCCAGCTATTCTCAATTGTTGACATATTGCCTATGGCTGCTTTTGTACCACAATGACAGAGTTGAGTCATTCAGCAGAGACCATACTGCCCTCAGAGCCTAAGGTGTTTTCTGTGAAAGGCTAGATAGTAAATATTTGCTGAGTCCTGCTTTAGACCATAGTTGAGAACCACGGATACAGTCTGGGGACTGGTGCAGAATGGTTTTCAGGAGAGTTTGTCACACAGTCCTTATTAGAAGTAAAGGGGTGGGGTGTGGGTGATGGGGATTTTTGAATTAATCTAGTTCGGTGTCTTCTAGTCGGAGTGGAGGGGTTTTGAATTCTAAATAGATTAAGTAGATGAAATCAGTGGGATCTGGAGAAAGATTTGATGAGAGAGGCCACAGAAAGAGAGGAAGCAAGGCTGAATGAAAAGTTTTCAGCTTGGGTAACTGTATGGCTGATGGCGCCGCAGAAGCAGGGAACACAGAAGGACAAACACTTGTAAAAGTTTTAATGACCTGTTAGAGATAGAACACTGGTGGAGGACTCAGTATGACCACATAAGGTGGAACCTTATGGTTTTTGCAGGACCTCGGAATATTTATCACAGTTAACTGGAAAGTTTTATTTTACTGTTCGTACTCAAATGGACCAAACTCCTGTGAGAATTATTTTTATGACTGTTGTGCATTTTTTAAAAAGTTTGACCTTTTGGGTTGTTGTGGCTAAAGTAATTTTAAGTAGAAAAACTTTCTTTCCCTCTGAAAAGTTTTAAACGGTTGAAAGAATGTTTCTAAAGTACTTAAACACAGAACTGACAATGCCACTAGGATGAAATAGGAACATTTCAGTAACCTTAAATTTTTATTCAAAGTCAAGTTCTCATTGAATTGTGTAAAGATAATTTTTGCATTTTACATTTTACTTTACAGGGATTGCTTTTTGTTATAAAGATAATGCACGCTTATAAAATACTGAATTGTAAGAGTACAAGTTGCCACAGCTCTGCCTTTTCAAGCTACTGACTTCTGTTGGTAGTTTGAGATCTACTGTGAAGATACTTTATCTGTCACTGGGGTTACACTTGCCAAATGTGCATGTATAGCTTTGAATAGGTGACTCTACCTGCAGAATATCTGAATCAGTTAGACCCAACTCTCCAGTCGTATGGTTCTCTGATGTAGTAAGCTCTTTCCTCCATCTCCCCAGACATCATGTGGGTTCCTCTGCAACCTGCGTGACGCTCTCTGCCTCAGAGGGCTTGGCTTTTGCCTTCAGTTACGCATAAATCTGGTCTTATTTCCTAATCTTCAGTATTCAAAAAGATTGTATCAGCAACTAGTAGTCTTGAGGAAAATACCCCTGTTGGAAAAGATAGGATTATCCTAGGAGGGAGAATTCTAAAGTGGTCATGCTAAGGACATCAGTTGTACTTATTTGTAAGAAAAATAGAAACTTGATATATTTATATAAACATTATTTTGTGAAGTCAGATTAATTCCATTTTTTAAAAAATAAACAGGCAGAGAAGAGTTGTCTTGAGGTTTTAGTCAGAACAAATTTATTCTGATTTAAAATTTATCTTAAAACATATGTATATTTGGCTAAATATAAAATTATTTTAAACTACAGACTAGTGTAAACTTGAAAGTGAGTTTTCTTCCTGCCTCTCTTGTTTCTCCAGTCCCTTTCCTGTAGCAACAGTAACGTTAATTTTTGTTAACTTTTGTGAACGTTATAATGTATCACGTGTTGTTCTTAATTTAAAATTTTTTTAACGATAACTTGATGAAACAGATACTGCTTTCCCCTCATTTTGTAATTAAAGAAGCTGAAACATGAAAGGTTTAGGCAACTGACTTGTCTGAGGTTACTCAGATAGCAAGTGAGAGCTGGAATTAAAGACCCAACAGGCAGACTTCAAGTTGTATGCCCTGAGTCATTTTATGATTACGTCATTAATCACATTAACAATTTCTTGCCTATTGTTCCTAGAAGAAAAAAAAACTATATGCTAAGATGTATATATATAGATAACTTTTTATTTCTTAAATGTTATTTTTTGTAACTGAAATAAAAATCAATGATACAATTTAAGTTCTCTACAACAATTTAAAATGAAAACAAAGTCTCTCTGATTCTAACATAACTTTTACTATTTTTTAAAAAATTGACTGGGCATAATTAATAAACTTAGCACTTGCACATTAGCAACATTTTAATATTCTTTTTTTTTTTAAAGATTCAGAAGTGGACAATATGGTGAGGGCATGCATGTCAAGTATTTTTTATTTGTAAAGTCTGATTCACCAGGAAAGGGAAAGAAACAGAGGAAGCAGAGGGTAGGCAGCTTCCTTTTTAAAGCGCAGGACGTGGGGATTACCGGAGCACACCAGTGCTGCTCACATTCCACGGGCTGGGTCATGTGGCCACATGGCTTCAGAGTAATCATTAGCCATATGCCCAGTTAACATGCGGGGATTCCATTATTAAAACAAAGGCATGGGAATGTATACGGAGGTGCGTTAGCATCTCTGCCAAAAGTATAAACTTACCCTATTCTTGCTAAAGTAATTTTTTAAAAATTTTTCACTAGGTTTTTACTTTTATAGAGATGGGCAATAGTGTGTTTTATTTTGATAAAATAATTCATATATAGAAAATTATTAAGTGTTGCCTGATGTATTACTAGTAACCTAGCATATTAACAAGCTCCTTGAGAGCAAGTCTGGTGGAAAGGCATGTGGAACAGCTTCCTTACTCCTCCACTCAGATTTCACAGCAGCGCATTTGGACTGCTGGCTTTTAGGAAGACCCGGTGTGGAATTCAAGAGCGTTAGTTTACTCTTATTGTTTGCCACCCGGAATGTTAAGTCATTAAATTATCATCTTTGGAAACCTTTGGTTTCGAGGTATTCTGATGTGAAAAAAAGGTGCAAAATAATTTGTGGTTGTAGCAAGAATAAAAAAATTATTGCAGAGTGGAAACATACTAGGTAGTGGCTTCTACGTTTCATATTTTTTTAAGTCATTGTGACTCTGAATGAACTGTGAGGAATAAAGTTGCCAGAAAAATCAGTGAAACTGTAGACACTAAATTATAGTGTCAAGTTTTACATAGTTTTTCAAAGGTATTGAGCTTTAAAAAGATGTGCTTGTGTATACACTTTTACTTTAGGATTTGAGGCTAGTGAGTGATTCAAGTATAAATTTATATTGATGACATTTAGTAGTTGAATGTATTTTGTCAAAGATAATGAAATCTTTGGAAATTATAATGGATGGTTATAATTAAATTGAAACATTAGGAAGATGCAGTGACAGCGTCTGTCAATAATTGTTTATATTATTAAGTTGTGTAGCAAGTTACTGATTAACATTTCAACTCTGTTTTAGAATTTTGATTTTGCAGAATAAGTGATTATTGAAAAATAATTACGAATGATACTAAAATGCTGTCTTTTATTTGGGCTTAATTGGACAATATGATGTAAGCACTAGTAATTTAATACAATCCATGTAATTTAAGTTGAAGGAAAATTGTTTGGTATACTCTGTAAATAGTTGGTATTAATCCTGTGTTGGATTCTAACATCTGACTTTTATTAAAGACTATTTCTTGGTTTATGTGTCCAAATTCCAATAAGTGTATTTTAAAACTTCCTTTTTAACTCATCAAACAGCTTTGATGTTATATTTGCTGGCGGTCCAGAAGAAGTCCTAAGAAAGTTCCAAAAGTCAAACCACAAAGTGGTCTTTGCAGCAGATGGAATTCTGTGGCCGGATAAAAGACTAGCAGACAAGTACCCTGTTGTGCACATTGGGAAACGCTACCTGAATTCAGGAGGTGGGTAAGATACTGGCAGAAAAGTGTAATCAAACTCATAGTAAATTACAAATATTGAAACAGCCTTTTTTATGTGAAACTATATAACATGAGTTTAAAATAACTATTATATTCTTATTACTATGGAAAAATTACATCGGTTTAAAATCCACGGTGCATTTTATAGTTGACGAGGCATTTTCTCATATATTTTTATCATATGATGTTCCTAATGACACTAAGCAGTGTGAATGTTATTATTTCCACATTATAAGTGAGAAAACCCAGTTTCCCCAATTTAAGTGACTTTTCCTAGAGACATTCTGTTGTTAAAGGAAAAATAACATAGATTTAGATATTCTGATTATAGTTTCATTGAGAATTTCTGGCTATAGGATAATGAGTTTAGTGAATTCCCTAATTTAGGAAAATGTGCAAGCTACACTCATGTAGCTTTACAAAAGATAGGCATTACTTGTCTATTTTTAAATATCTGGAAGTGATTTGTCTTGAAATCACTAGTCAAAACGAATCAGCATTGAGTGGTCTAGATATACTTAAAGTGCTGCGTTAGCTATGCCACCATGGATTAAAGGAACAAATGATCATATTCTCCCTCCTTCAAAAAATAAAATAAAATTTGACTTGGATATTATTATGACTCCAAAACATTTCCCTTAGACTGAAATTAATGTAAACATATGGCCAGAAGACATGGCTTTAGGATGGGAGAACATGTTAGAGAAATAAGTAGGGGGGAAATTGCAAGCCATATTGGGAAAACAGATCTTTGAGTGATTTACATATAATAACTGATTATATTTACCTGTTCAAATGGGTGCTGCTTGAGATGGCAGCATGTCCGACTCTAGACTTTGCTCAGATACTTTTGTCAGTGAAACTTCGAGCAAGTAATTTACTTTCTCTGAGATGCTGCAATTCCAGCTCTGTTCACCTGCAGTTTGTTTTAGCAACCCGTTTCCATAGTGGTACCTTGGAACGTTGTCAGCCCATAGACATATTGCACTTCTGAAACCTCAAATCCCAGTGTGCACTGCCTCGTTTCAGCTCACTCTCAATCTTTCTATCTCAATATGTTTACAGTTCATGGCTTTTGGGATTTCTTGATCACTTTATTTTTCTCCTAATTTATCTACCACTTTCTGGATTTTACTTCCATATTCAAGTCAGAACCTAGGGTTTCTCACGTTGGTCCCTTTGTCCTCTGTATTTTAGCAGTCCTTCTTTCTTAGATTTACAGTGTAGATGGCTGCCCACTCTTAACTTCTCTGTCTGAGCAGTTGAATTGAGGATGAGTGCTGCGTCTGCTTCCAGCTGTCAGACCCTCAGTGTCACGTGGCTAATCTCATAACTTATCCTAAGTCCTATGTAGTCTAAATCCCATTGAGCTATGCAACTCTGGGACGAGTTTTATTTTATATTTATTAGTTTTTCTAAACATGATGTGCGAAGTGAACTATATTATATGTAAATTTTTCTAGATAGTGACATACCTACTCAAGAATCTGGATTCAAACAGATGCACAGTGCTGTGGAAACAGCAAAAAATTGGCAAGTGAGTGCCTTTGTGAGCAAGTTTGGTTAAGGAGAAGGTATCTATAAATGGGAGAGTAATCATCCAAGGACATTAAAACATCATCCCTATGCTTTCTGTAGTGAAAATAGTTAAAGACATGCGAGAAAGTCTAAATATGTTCAATAGAAGTTTATGAATGATGTGTTCAGAGTTATTCAAGGGCCATGAGTTTTGTTTGTAGGTACCTCGTTTGGCTAAAGAAAATCTTCATGGAGAGTAAACATGTTCCTTTAGGAGGAAAACTGCGGAATATTAGAAACTTTGTTCATTTGGAATAATATGGCAGTTTAATAGAAAAATATAAATCATAAAATATATATCACATACTATGAAAATATAATTCTTTTTCATGTTTAGGACATTTGTGATTTATAAAAATGATAAACAATTTTTAAAAGCAGTAATATAAACCACTGGAAAATGTCATGCGTTACTACTTGGATATATTTTTCATCACAGAAGATTGGCTATAGGAATTAAGAAATACATCTTTTTCATTTGGCAAAAATTAAAAAAAAAATGAGCAACTAGTGATTGATTTAGTCATGTTTTCATTTTGTCTTGTTTTATCTAGTTAACAGTAATATTCCTGGATCTATTTCTTTTAATTCTTTTATTCCCATGAGGACATTTTAATTTTGAGGGTAAAAAGCTAGGTTTCCTTTCAACTGACAGGAGTAAAATTGGTCCCTTTTTAAAAGTATTGCATATCAATGAGATACAGCAGTTTGGCTGCGTTTCTGAAATTCAGAGGAAGACTCAAACACAGGAAAAATAATCCTGTTGTGTGTGTCTTTTATAGACAACTGTTGTTGGCAAGTTTAATGCTTATGCTCTGGAGCCAAGGTGAACAATCCAATTTTAGACTTCCTTTCTCCAGACCATGACACACAAAACCTAGCCAGAAAATGGTTTAGCAGACGCAGTAATGACTAGCTCCGTGAAGGAAAAATTCCCAAAATGTCCTAGATATAAAGTTTCTTTGGGATGTTTGTAGTCAGTGACAAATCCAACATTCCTTTGATTGCCTTAGCATCTCTGGCACTGACATTAAAACCACTGTAGTAGAGATTTTCTTTTTTCAGAAACAGTGAACCTTTTACAAAGGATCTAAGAACAGCATTTTAGAAGATCAGAAAGAAAATGCTCTAATTCGAATTTTTTCCTAGTAACTCTTTTTTCCCTTAGGAGCCTTCAAAAACATTAGCCCCCCGTCTTGTGTCAGTTAATTTGGGGACTATGTTTATTCAGAAAAGAGTCTTTGATTTACAATTGGTAGTAAAAACTTAATGTATTGCAGTTTATATATAAAACAAAGGACACACAATAACTCATATTTCTCTCATGGTGAGCTGTGAAATTCCAAACTAAGGACTGAGCCTAATAGCTTGGTAAGTCTGTGCAACTGGTCTGTTGAATTGACATAGACAGGGATGTTGGTGTTTGAATTCTAAATTCTCTATTCTCTGTTGTATTGCAGGATTTATTGGTTATGCTCCATATATCAACCGTATAGTTCAGCAGTGGAATCTCCAGGATAATGATGATGATCAGTTATTTTACACTAAAATTTACATTGATCCACTGAAGAGGGTATGTAGTACCTCTCACTTTCCTTGTAACCTCCTTGTTCAAATGGCTACTGGTGCTCCAGCCATTGCATCCATACTCTGGGAAATTATCAGGCAGAACAGTAAGGGACCATCTCAGTTGGGTCAGCTCTCTTTAAGTAGCCTACCTAGAAGTCTCACAAGACACTTTCTCATACTTTTCTTTGACCAGAATGTATTTACTTAGCTACACATAATGTGCACAGGAGTTTTGTTCTTTATTTCAAGCACATGTATCCTACTGAAAATCTGAATTCTCTGATTAAGGGGAGGAATGTTGGGGACAGTAGCAGCCTGCCACGGAACCTAAAGACAGTATTCCTGAGACTGATTTAAATGAAACTTTGGAGAAAAGTAAAAACAAAGTTATCTAATTTGAGAATATTTTTAGTATATTTACCTGATGTAAGTTAATAATGTAATAATGTGACTTAATAAGCTTATTCTGTGTCACCAATACAGCTCTGAAACTTGCTTAATTGTGTATTTCTGGATGTTGCCATTAGGGAACATACTTTTTTTTTTTTTTTAAGTATATTTTACTGTGAGCTTGCCACTATAGCTGCTTTGGTTTCTTAGATAAATACTTCAGTTATCTAAATATTGTCATTAGATACTTCTTAAGAAACTTTATTCTTAAAATGTTTATTTTTCTTCTCTCCTTTTTACTGTCCCTCTTATGTGCCTGACATGGCCAGCCTGAGGACTGGGTCTCCCATCTGGGAGGAGACACCTACTCTTATTATGAGTGCTAGCACAGGCAGCTCGATGCTTGTCTGTCTTAGTGTAATTCAACAGTGAAAGTGCCCTGAGTCTTATTATTATTTTTTTGCTTTAGGATTCTTCCTCTGAAGTCTCACTGCTGGGTTCGTAATATTTTTAGTTGTGTAAATCCTATTTAAGTTTCTCTCTGAGCATAAGATTTTATCTGGTGAGCATGTGTCTTAGGCTGCTTGGTTTGCCATAAGAAAATACCATAGACTGGGTGGTTTAAACAAAAGAAATTCAGTTTCTCACATTCTGTAGGCTGGAAGTCTGAGATCAGGGTGCCAGAATGGTGGGTTTCCGGTGATGGCTCTCGTTCTGGCTTGTAGATAGCAGCCACCTTCTTGCTGTGTCTTTACATGGTAGAGAGGGAGAGAGAGTGTTAGGGGTTGAACATATGAACTTTGAGGGAACACAAACATTCAATCCGTAAAAACAATTTTAGGAATATTATGACAGAGCCAAGAAACTGGCCCACTGAGAACCATAAGATTTGTAAAGCAGATTAATCTTTATGATTAGGTGGATTGACTGTAAACCTATTGCAGCAGTCAGGCAGGTTATGCTGCATAATGATAATCCCCAAGCTCAGCAACTTAAGGCAACAGGGGTCTTTCTGAAAAAGATTACTAGAATAATTTACATATAGGATCTTTAAATTCCCCCCCAAACCAAACTATATTAACATGATTGTGTTGTTTGCTGTTTATTGTCATTTTTAATACCTTCTCCATTCTTACTTTCAGGCAGCTATTAACATCACATTGGATCACAAATGCAAAATTTTCCAGACCTTAAATGGAGCTGTAGGTATGCTTCCTAAATACTGGGTTGCTCGTTTTCACAATGAACACCTGTGTTTTCAACTGTCTGTCCTTTGTTGTATTCATTTTTGGGCTATGACTAAAGTTGACGTGTAGATATTGCAACTTTTAAAAGATGTTGGACTTAAGCTTAGCTTGATATAGTTAAATATAGTCAGTTGAAATTATTTCCTAAGGCTAGTATAAAAAAGAGAAGCTTCTGCCCTTAGGTAACTTAGACATTATTGTCTCATCATCTGGAGACTGTAGATGTGGTTTTGTATTAATTACACTTTGTTTTTACACATTTTTCAATGTCAGTTCTTTATATGGTGAATTACTCAGGAGTATTAGAGTATTTTAACCTCGATTAAAGGTAACTGGTAACAAGGCATGTACACTGTGGAGAGTGTGTGTGTGTGTGCGCTTGCATGCCTGCATGCCTATGTGTGTTTTCCTGTTAGACATATATCTTGATAGAAAATATATTAGTATATTAAATTTAATTAATTGATGTATTAAACATAGAAATACATTAATAGATTAGTGTATTAATACTTTAAAAATTAAAAATACACTGCAGTTCAATATAATTATTCAAGGCAGTTCATAAATAAAAAGATACTCCGAATGGAAGGCATTTAGTTTGGATTGTTCAAGAAATCTACGGAAAGGAACTTGAAAACAACAAAAAATGTGTCTGCTCCCAACTGACCTGTATATTCCTGGAATTTACATTAGGCCTGATTTTCAAGAACTGGAAATACTATCAGTGAAGGCCAGGTGTAGAAACCTAGCTCATGCCTGGCAATTTTCTGTTCTCCATACATATTTTGTTACTGTCTTCATTATAACCTAGAAAAACAGGCAAGGATACTGTTTTACAGATGAATAAATTGAAGTAATAATCTAATTCATTTAGGATTACATCACTATCAAAAGGCGTAGGCTGGATTACAAAGGTGCTTTGCTTTTTTTTTTTTTTTTTTTCACCAGACACCTTATCTTAACTCAGTTTGCTGGTGCCAAGTTGGAGAAAGTGAGATGCTCAGAGTCTGTATCTGTGTCAGTGTCGTCCTTCATTTTGAGTATCTGCTGACTTAGAACAGATAGAGTTTCTAGAAGTGCAGCACGTGTAATAGCATGCATGAGAAATTTAGTAACAAAAACAAGATACAAAGATGTATCTGTGTATCTACATATATGAATACATACAAGCACATTTTAAATTACTAATACATGTCTTTTTTTTTTTTTAACCCAGATGAAGTTGTTCTGAAATTTGAAAATGGCAAAGCCAGAGCTAAGAATGTATTTTATGAAACATTACCAGTGGTGATTAATGGCAATGGACCCACCAAGGTGAGTCACAGTGACTTTTCGCTGTTTCCTTATTTCTCGGAGATTATGGAGCAGTATGTAGAATGTCTTCTTCTCTTCCTCCTCTTCCTTCTTTGTCTCCTCCTCCTTCTCCTCATCCTCCTTCTTTAATATCTTAAGAGGCTTTATTTTGGTGCTAACAATTTACTAGTTTCATTTTTCATACAGTGTATAATTTGGTTTCATTCAGATTAGTCAAAATGATGATTTTTCCTCAGCAGATTGATAACTTTCCATTCTATTTGTAACACATTTCAGTTTAGTGTTGAATAATTACAGCTAACTTGAGAGTGAGCCACATTTTTCCATACAGAATATCCTCTCTGAATAGGAAATGTTGAGGTTCACAAGGGATTTGTTTCACCCGAGGCACCATTGTCAAAGTTAACAGCTCTGTTAACATTGGGGTGTAACTGTATGTCCAGAAAGCTTCCTCTTGCACTTATTTTATAACAAGGTTGATGGATTGTAGTTGACAAAGACATAAATTGACCAAAGAAATTTTACATGCTTTTCAAATATATGTAATTGAGCTTGCTGAAAATGTTTATGCCTGCAAAATCTGTGATAAATTTATACTGCTTGTATGCAATTAAAACAGAACTTGCATTGTTTTATGTGTGTGTGTGTATATATATACACATATACATATACATACACACACACACACACACACACACACACACATACATATATGTTTAGTAATACTGTGCTTAAAACAATGTTCTGAGATACTAAGATGATACCTGGCTTACTCATAAGTACCTAGAAGAGAGATTACCAGATACATTTAGAAGATGCAGAGATGTGTCAGAGTGAGTAGTCTGAATTCCAATAAAAGCTGTATGCATGGGAAGAAATTCAAAGGAAAGCCCACATTGGCAGCTTCTCCACCATAAAAAACGGGAGAAGTAGATCCCCCTTCTCCTCTAGCTGATCTTTCCACCTTGCTTTTCATCCCGTTCCAGCCCTCCTACAGAGCCTTCCCAGTGGTCTCCTTTTTCTGTCTAGAAGCCATTTTCCCAGCTCCGTTCTCTCCTCATCAGCATTTAAAAGACCCTCAAGTCTTTCTCAAAACAAAACTGAGCCAAGGCAAACTGCAACGTCCTTCTCAATCTATGCTGCTCTGGACTGCCTGTCTTCTTCCCTCCGCTTCACAGTCAACACTCTTTAGAGACAACTCACTGCCACCACCAGTCCTCTTCCCACCACCCAGGAAAGACTCCTGTCAAGGTCTGTTGTGACATCGTTGTTGAATAGTAGACATTCACCACCAGCCCTCATTTCTCCATCCAGAGATACCACTTGACAGTGTTCATCCCATTTGGTTCAACTTGAAATACTTCCCTTTGCTTCCATGATGCTCTGCTGGCTTGTCTACTAATTTTCTGGCCTTTCCTCTTTGGTCTCTCACTCTTTCTTTTTTTAATAATACTTTTTAAAAATATAGCACTTTGTGTGTGTGTATAGGGGGTTCATGGGCTGCTGTATTGTTTTAGTTAAATGTTCTACAGGTATCTGTCTGAGACATCTTCTTTTTCCCTGCTACACACATTCGTTGGTAAATTGCTTTGTTCCTAATTCAACAGCTCTTCTCTTAAGGCTAATTATTTTGAAATCCTTACTGTAGCTTCTGTCTTCCCTGAGCTCCAGATTTGAGTACTGAATTGTTAGATTTATTTGTGTGTCATATGAGATCTGGAGCTCAAGACCTTCAGCTCTGCCTTCTCTTCCACCCAGCTGATTAACCAGCACCTGGGTTTTGTTTTGGCTCTGGTTGCTTCTCACTCCCAATCCAAGAGCTACCCTTCCTAACTCCCTTGTATGGTGTTTGTCTGATTTTCTCGATGTCAATAGCAGCTTCCTTAGTTTAGGCCACCTGCAACTTGCCAGCAGTAGCAATCACCCACCGGCAGCCTGGAACTAGAATATTCTCCTGAAGCAGAAGCCCAGTCACATTACTCACCTTGGTAATGCCCTCTGTGGAATTAGGTATAAGGTTCCAAATTCTCAGCTTGTTTTGTAAGGCTCTATTTTGAAATTTGCTTCTGGTTTGGCAGTGCCCAGCTTCCTGTCCCATCTGCTCCCCGACTCCTGACACTGTAGCGTCTGCACACGTATTTCTGATTCACAGTCATTCCCTCCCTCTCTCTCTCCCTCAGCTCCTGCCATCCTGAGTTACTCTGAGTTTTGCAAAAGTTTCATGTTTCCTCTGTCTGCAAGTCTCCTGAATGTGCATTTCATTCATTCTGGAATCCTCTGCCGCTGATTCACATTTGCTGTAGCCACCTACTAAGTGCTGTTCATCTTGTAGGTGTCAGCTTAGTGGTTAGACCTCGAGTTTTCTGCATGCTTTTGTAATTTCTGGAGCTTCATCCATCACAGCACAGGGATGGAAATTTACCCATTTGGGTTTCTTTCTTTCCTTCCTTCCTTCCTTCTTTCCTTCCATCTTTCTTTTTCTTCCTTCCTTCCTTCCTTCCTTCCTTCCTTCCTTCCTTCCTTCCTTCCTTCCTTCTTTCCTTCCTTCCATCCTTCTTTCTTTCTTTCTTTCTTTCTCTTCCTTCCTTCCTTCCTTTCTTTCTTTCTTCCTTCCTTCCTTCCTTCTTTCCTTCCATCCTTCCTTCCTTCTCTCTCTTTCTTTCTTTCCCTTTCTTTCTTTCTTTCTTTCTTTCTTTCTTTCTTTCTTTCTTCCTTCCTTTCTTTCTTTCTTTCTTCCTTCCTTCCTTCCTTCCTTCCTTCCTTCCTTCCTTCCTTCTTTCTTTTCCTTCCTTCCTTCCTTCCTTCCTTCCTTCCTTCCTTCCTTCCTTCCTTCCTTCCTTCCTTCCTTCCTTCCTTCCTCTCTTACTTACAGGGTCTTTCACCTAGGAATTACAGAAATTGTGTCTATCCTGTTCACTTTTTGTTTCCTTAGGGTGAGCACATGTGCAGCATATATTAGCCTTTCAATAAATTGCCATTGAATGCCAGAGTCTATAAACAATCTGATGACCTAGAATTATCCTTGGGAATGGTGAGGTGGATTTTTTTTCTGGCAGGGCAGAAAAGTCATAAAATTGCTGTAGGTCCTTGTAACTGCCCCTGGGCAGATGGATGGACTTTCCCAACCAGACTTCCATAACTAAATAGTGTGCTGTTCCGCCTTGGTAATGCAGTATTTTAATCAAATTTAAACGTCTTACAAGAGGAAGTTTTCTTCCCAGAATTACCTGTTGTGAGTAAGGCCTGATATCCAATGATTTCATTGTGTTCACCAGTTCTCTCCAATTCCCAGGATAATGCTGACAGGAGTTTTACAGAGAGATTAAAAGACTTTTCATAAGAAAAGGAGCACTGATCCTTAATCATTTAGAAACATCCAAGAAGTATTTTCAGTTTGGCCTATCCCTGTTTCTGGCATTTTAAGCAGTAGGATGATACTCTTATATTTTCTCTGACATGATCCTATGATTCTATTTGGCAACAAAAAGGAAGTAATTTTTTTTATTATAAACGTTATATTTGGTATAATATAAAAGTTTGAGAAAGGATTATGTAAATAAGCATTCAGCTAATGCTAATACTCTTTTTAGTAATATGTTAAAGTTAAATAATATCATATTTTCCCCTGTGTCCAGGCTAAGGAGGAGAGAAAGAGGATTACTCTTTTTAGATACACTTTTTATTTAACCATCCTAAAAGAGGAAAGGATTTTTTATATAATTTGCAATTTACCTTTAGTTATTATTTCATTTAGTAAGGGATGATGATACTGTCAGTGGTTTTGAGCCATAACATTGAACTAAATGTTAATATTCAAGCCACGTTTTTCACTTAAAACTTTATAGAATATGTAAATGATAAATTGTTTATAGTGTGTTTATAGACCAAAGTATGTAAAAACAAGTTTACTTCTTAATTAGTTACTTTCTCTAAATCTCATACTGTTAGGAAGAATAATTTTTAAATTATAAATAGTTTTAAAAAATCACTTGTAGTTCCACTGTTCTCTCATATTGTTTTCATTCATAGTTGCTTTCAGTATTTATGTCCTTGTTCAGTATTATATCTATGAGCATTCGTATTTTTCATTTGTTTTCATAATGGTGTATACATAGTTTTGTGCTTTTTAATTAACATTTTATTTGAAATAAGTTTTTATATTTACTCTACATTATTATTTTCATACTTATCTAGATATAATCTATAAATCAATTTTTAGATAGAAACTACGACTTCTGGTTTGAAGTTTTACTATTCTTGAAACTTATTTATTGTTAGCAACACATCATCATACACTTATTTTAATACATAACCTTTTTCTTTTAAATATCAGATAATACACTTCTTAAGATAATCGTTGTAAAATTGGTAGTATTTTTTATACAAACAGAAGTTAAACATAAGAAGAGCACATGACCTAATTTGCACATGAAAATGTCATTTCTGAAATGAATTTGATTTGCAGTAAAAATAGGGACCTTACTTTTGTGCTTATAAACAACAATGCTTGGGTCACTATGACCTTGAATAATTGGATGATTTGTAAAAAAAGGAAAGAAAAAAAGAAAAGATTCGGTTGGAAAAGTTTCTCTGCCAGTGACATGACATCACCCTTGGAACCGTTTTGATATTGTGAAAGAAGGATCCGGAGAGCACTGCCACCTAGAAGCCAGGGACTGCCCGGAACAGCCTAACTACAGAAACAGTTTTCTGCACTTTCCAAAGCCGCCAGCATAAATGTCTGCAATTTTTAATGAGGAAAACAGATGTAAATGGAGGATGGGGTTGGTGGATAACCTGCTTGTGTGATGAGAGATCCAGAAGAAGGAGGTTTCCAGTCTTAACTGTCTATGGAAATCAAATTGAGGCAAAAAGTGAAGTAGAAAATTTACAATATGAAGTTTTAGTTCTGAAAACGAAATGTAGCACCTTTTATGCTCTACCCTTAAAAAAAATTGATCATTTTCATATTCACATAGGGGTTCTAGTAGACTGATCAGTAATTCATTAAATAAATATTTAATTTGTTATGAAATTCCTGAGATGAGGAAAGTGCCAGACTTTATATGTAGATATTTTAGATATGTCTAACTGTTTGGGAGATTTTTTTTCTTCCTTTAAAAAAAAATTCTTTCCCAGAATTTTTAAAATGAAACTGTGTATTTCCCACTAGCCTTTTAAAAAAGTCCTTTTAGAAATAATGCTTACTAGAAGATCCATTTTCACACGAATCTATTTTCTTTCTTCAAAACCATAACATTATATAGAACATAAATGATTAATGTTTGCATGTATAGTTTGACAACAGTAAAATTTTTGTTTTTATTATAAAGGCATATTAAAATGACCACATTGACTTTTGAAATGTTGTTAACGAATGTCATAACTACATATTTCCTGTCTTTTAACTTGTTTCCCGATTTATCATGAGGTTCAAAAGGGTTGTGAATGAGTTACTTTTTCATGTCTTATTGTGCTGTACAGAATAATGTATCTGTCTACAATATCTGTGTAACACAAAGACTTGTAGTTAATACTGTACTTGTTTCAATAACATTTGTCTCAGTTGTAGTACAGTAGAAATATGAATGGAATCCCAGATAACTGAGAGGAATCAGGTAAAAGGGCACTACACTAATTTCTTCATCTGTTCTGTACCGTAAGATTTCTTTTAGAGTCTTAGGAAGCTAGAAAAATCCAGTGGGCACTTCTGTACATCTTTGACGAACCATATTTCATGTATAAACACTTTTTCTTTTGAGTTTATTTCACCTTTTTGATGAAAAATTAGCAGTTATGTAAGCATAATGTGGAGTTTAGTTACTTCCATTTAATAGTAATACAAAATTACAGCCAAAACTAGTCCAAAACTACAAATGTTCGTAATACTACAGGTATTAAAATCGCAGCAGAATGTGTAATAATTTCTTTAAAGTAAGGTTGGCAGAGTTCCCCTAAAATGTTCACACTCTAGGGATATTCAAAAAAGTGTTTCTTGAGGGCTCAGAGCTCATCTTAGTGTGCTTATCTCTCTCTCCCATCCATCTTCCCTCATGTTCTCCGAAACCCAAAACATACACAAGGACTCAGATTTTAGATACAATGAATGGTAACGGATGCTTAAGGAGAGGGGGAGATAAGTTCCAAAGGAGATGCTCTGAGAGGTTTGAAAGGGAAAGGTGGGGAAGCAGTATTATACTTTAGTTTTTTTTCTCTTCCAATTTTATTGAGGTATAATTGACATACAGTAGTGTGTAAGTTTAAGGTGTACAGCGTAATAATTTGACCTACATACATCATGAAAAGATTTCCACAGTAAGTTCAGTGAGTATCCATCATCTCACACAGATAGAAAATAAAAGGGAAAATTTTTTTTCCTTGTGATGAGAACTCAGGATTAATTTTCTTAGCAACGTTCATATATAACACACAGCAGTGTTAATTACATTTATCATGTTGTACATTACATCCCAAATACTTATTTATCTTATAGCTGAAGTTTGTACCTTCTGATCAGTTTTATACAATTTCCGCTCCCCTGCCTCTGCCTCTGGTGACCACAAATCTGATCTCTTTTTCTATGAGATCGTTTGCTTGTTCGTTTTTGAGGTACAATTGCCTAAAACACTTATGTTAGTTCCTGGTGCACAGCATAGTAATTTGATATTTCTACACATTACAAAATGATCACCACAATAAATCTTAAGTATCATTTGTCATTTAAAAAGATATTACATTATGATTGACTGTATTTTCCACACTGTTCATTTTATACCCAAGGCTCATTTGTTTTGTAACTGGAAGTGTGTAAATCTTAATCTCCCTCTAATTCTCTCATCCCACCACTCCCACCCTCTCTGGCAACCACTGTTTGTTTTCTGTATCTGTGACTCTGTTTCTGATTTGTTATGTTTATTCATTTGTTTTGTTTTTTAGATTTTGTATATAAGTGATATCATATGGTATTTGTCTTTCTCTGTCTGACTTATTTCACTTTGACTAATACTCTCTAGGTTCATTCATGTTGTTGCCAATGGCAAGATTTCATTTTTTTAATGGCTGAGTAATAGTCCACAGTATATATGTATCACAATTTCTTTATCCATTCACCTATTGGTAGACACTTAGGCTGCTTACATATATCCTGGCTATTGTAAATAATGCTGCAGTGAACATAGGGGTACATATATATCTTTTAGAATTAGTGTTTTTGTTTTCTTGGAAAAAAATACCCAGAAGTGGAATTGATGGATCATACGGTAGTTCTCTGTTTAGTTTTTTGAGGGACCTCCATACTGTTTTCCATAGTGGCTGCACCAATTTACATTCCCGCCAACATTGCAGGAGGGTTCCCCTTTCTCCAAATCCTCACCAACATTTATTTTTTTTGTTTGTTTGTTTTTTTTGATAATAGCCATTTTAACAAGTGTGAGGTGATATCTCACTGTGTTTTTGATTTGCATTTCCCTGATTAATTACATTGAGCATCTTTTCATGTGTCTGTTGGCCATTTGTATGTCTTCGGCAAAATGTCTTTTCAGGTCCTCTGCTCATTTTTCATTGGGTTTTTTTTTGATGTTGAATTGTATGAATTCTTTGTATATTTTGCATATCAACCCCTTATTGGACATATTGTTTGCAAATGTCTTCTTCCATTCAGTAGGCAACCTTTTAGTTTTGTTGATAGTAGTTTTCTTCACTGTGCAAAGGCTTTATGGTTTGATTTAGTCCCATTTATTTTGCTTTTGTTTCTCTTGCCTGAGGAGGCATATCCAAAAAATACTGCTAAGAGCAATGTCAAAGAGTGTACTGCCTATATTTTCTTCTAGAAGTTTTATGGTTTCAGTTCTTATATTTAAGTCTTTCTTGTGAGTTTATTGCTGTATATATTATGAGAAAGTAGTCCAATTTGATCCTTTTGGATATAGTTGTCCAGTTTTCTCAACATCATTTATTAAAGAGGCTATCTTTTCCCATTGTATATTCTTGCCTCCATTTTCAAAGATTAACCATGTAAGTGTAGGTTTATTTCTGGGCTCTCTATTCTGTTCTTTTTATCTGTGTGTCGTGTGTGTGTGTGTGTGTGTGTGTGTGTGTGTGTGTGTGTCTGCATGCACACATGTGCGTGCCAAGACCATACTGTTTTGATTACTGTACCTTTGTAGTACAGTTTGAAATCAGGGAGCATGATGCTTCCAGTTTTGTTCTTCCTTCTCAAGATTGCTTTGGCTATTTGGCATCTTTTGTGGTTTCATATAAATTTTAGCATTATTTGTTCTACTTTTGTGAAAAATGACATGGATATTTTGATAGGGATTGCACTGAATCTGCAGATTGCTTTGGGTAATATGGACATTTTCACAATATTAGTTCTTCCAATCCATGAGTACAATTTGTCTTTTCATTTGTTTGAATCTTCTTCAGTTTATCTCACCTATGTCTTACAGTTTTCAGAGTATAAATCTTTCACCTCCTTGGTTAAATATATTTCTAGGTGTTTTATTCTCCTTGATGCAATTGTAAGTAAAATTGTTTTTCTAAATTTCTTTCTGATAGATCATTATTAGCATATAAAAATGCAACAGAGTTCAGTATATTGTTTGTACCCTACAACTTTACCGAATTCATTTAGTACACTTAGTAGTTTTTGGTGGAGTCGTTAGGGTGTTCTGTATACAGTATCATGTTGTCTACAAACAGTGGCAGTTTTACTTCTTCCTTTCCAGTTTGGATGCCTTTTATTTCTTTTTCTTGCCTAATTGCTCTGGCAACAACTTCCAAACGATGTTGAATAGAAGTCGGGAGACTGAGCATCCTTGTCTTCTTTCTGATCCTGCAGGAAAAATAACTTCAGCTTTTCACCATTGAGTATTACATTAGCTGTGAGTTTGTCATATATGGCCCTTATTATGTTGAGGTATGTTTCCTATATAACCACTTTGTTAGAGTTGTTGTCATAAATGGATGTTAAACTTTATTACAAGTTTTTTCTACATCTGTTACATCTATTATTATATGATTTTTATTCTTCACTTTGTTAATATGGTGTATCACATTGAGTGATTTGTAGATGTTAATCCATTCTTGCATCACTAGAGTAAATCCCACTTGATAATGATGTATGATCCTTTTAATGAATTGCTGAATTCAGTTTGCTGATATTCTATTGAAGATTTTTGCATCTGTGTTCATGATTGAAAATCACCTATGATTGCGTTTTTTTTGAAGTGTCTTTTTCTGGTTTTGCTCTCAGGGTAATGGTGGCCCCATAGAATGAGTTTAGAAGCATTCCTTCCTCTTCAATTTTTTGAGATAGTTTGAGAAGAATAGATATTAAGTCTTCTTTAAATGTTTGGTGGAATTCATCTGTGAAACTGTCTGCTCCTGGACGTACATTTGTTGGAATGTTTTAGATGTTTGATTCAATTTCATTACTAGTAATCAGCCTGTTTAGATTTTTTATTTCTTCCTGATCAGTCTTGGAAGATTATACAGGCATACCTCATTGCACTTTGTTTTACTGTGCTTCACAGATACTGTGTTTTTTAAAAATTGAATGTTTGTAGCAACTGTGCATCGAGCAGTCAGTCCATCAGCACCATTTTTCCAACATGTTTAATCACTTTGTGTGTCTGTGTCACATTTTGATAATTCTCGTAATATTTAAAACGTTCTCATTATTATTATACTTTTTATGTTATTGTATATCAGTTATAGTGATATATGATCTTTGATGTTACTATTATAATTTTTTTGGAGTGCCATAAACCTCACCTGTATAAAATGGTGAACTTAATTGATTGTTGAAATGACAACAAAAGACTTAGAATATTATATAAATATAGTTGATAAAGCAGTGGCAGGGTTTGAGAGGTTCACTCCAATTTTGAAAGAAGTTCTGCTGTGGGTAAAATGCTATTAAACAGCATTGCATGCTACAGAGAAACCATTTGTGAAAGGAAGAGTCAATTGATGTGGCAAACTTCATTGTTGTCTTATTTTAAGAAATTGCCACAGCCACCCCAGTCTTCAGAAACCACCACCCTGGTCAGTCAGCAACCATCAACATCAAGTCGAGACCCTCAACCAGCAAAAAGATTATGACTCACTGAAGGCTCAGATGACGGTTAGCATTTTTTTAACAATAAAATATTTTTAAGTAAGGTATGTACATTGTTTTTTTAGACATAATGCTGTTGCACACATAATATACTATGGTATTATGTAAACAAAAGTGATATATTAACTAAGAAGCCAAAGATTTTGTGTGACTCACTTTCTTGTGATATTTTCTTTATTGTCGTGGTCTGGAACCAAACCTGCAATACTTCTGAGGTATGCCTGTATGTTTCTAGGAATTCATCCATTTCTTCTAGGTTGTCCAGTTTGTTGGTATACAATTGTTTGTAGTAATTTCTTGTGGTCTTTTCTATTACTGTGGTGTCCTTTGTAACTTTTCCTCTTTCATATCTGGTTTTATTGATTTGGGCTCCCTCATTTTTTTTTTCTGGATAAGTCCGGCTAAATATTTATTGATTTTGTCATTTCAAAGAAAAAGCTCTTAGATTCTTTGATTTTTTTTTTTTCTGTTGTTTTCTTAGTATCTATTTCATTTATTTCCACCTTCATTTTTACTATTTCCTTCCTTCTAGTAACTTTGGGTTTTGTTTGTTCTTTTTGTGGTTCCTTTAGGTGGAAGGTTAGACAGCTTATTGTTTTCTGGTTTCCTGAGTTAGACCTTTGTCACTGTACACTTCCCTCTTTGAACTGCTTTTGCTGCATCCCATAGATCTCGGATTATTGTGTTTCCATTTTCATTTGTCTCCAGGCATTTTTTGATTTCCTCTTTGATTTCTTCAGTCACCCATTGGTTGTTCAGTAGCATATTGTTTAGCCTTCACATGCTTGTATTTTTTGCATTTTTTTCAGGTAGTTGATTTCTAGTCTCATGTCCTTGGGGTTAAAAATATGCTTGATAGGATTTCGATCTTAAATTCATTGAGACTTGTGTTTTTCTTTTTTGCCCTAGAAGTCATCTATCCTGGAAAATGTTCATGTGCGCTTGAAAAGAATGTGTGTTTGCTGCTTTTGGATAGAATTTTCTGTATAAATCTATTTAGTCCATTTGGTCTAATTTGGTGTCATTTAAGACCAATGTTTCTGTATTGTTTTTGTCTGAGTGATCTATCCCTTGATGTAAGTGGGGTGTTAAAGTCTCCTACTATTATTGTGTTACTGTTGATTTTTCCCTTTTTGATTGTTAATATGTGCTTTATGTATTTAGATACTCCCAGTGCAGCCAGCTGTAAGGCCTGGCTATAACTGGTGGGGTCCCCCTGGTGTGGTGTACTGGGCTGGCCCTTGAGGTAGGAACATCTTTGGGAAGTCCCTGCTGCTGAGCAAGGGTACCAGCTGGGGCTCGCAGGGTGAAGGGCTGCTTTAGAGAGGCTCGGGTGCTGGATGAGGGTGCTTGTGGGTATAGGTGGGGTGGCGGCCATTTTGGAGGAACACTGGCTGGGTCGGATCTATAGGCGAACGCAGAGTGGGGCAAGTGGTACTGTTTGATGGGGAAAGTCAGAAATGGCACTTTCCAGCACCAGGCCAGCTAACTATAAGATGAGCCAAAAAACCAAACAAAACTGGAAGAAAAAACTGGTGCCCTCTCGCTCCTTTATACCTGGACACAATTCCAACAGATCCTTGCTCCTTGAGCACACGCCCTAAAATTATTAAAGGAATTTCCTTTTTGTATGACCCAGGTGCTTTTCTAACTGCTGCCTCTGCACTGGGACTTGGGATGAGTGAGTCTGTGCATGTGCCCTTTAAGCAGAGTCTGTTCCCTACAGCCCCCTGGCTCTCCCGCATGTGAGCCGTGCTGGTTTTAAAGCTGGATGTTATGGGGGCTGGTCTTCCCAGTGCAGGGGAGCCCAGTGCAGGGTTTGGACCCTTCACTCCTTGGGGAAGACCTCTGGGGCTCTGATACCCCTAACTTGTGGATCGCTCTACTCAGGGTGTGGGTTCTGACTGGACTGCATCTCTGCCTCTCCTAGCTGTCTCATTGTAGCTTTTGCTTTTTATCTTTGGTTGTGGAAAATATTTTCTGCTAATCTTCAGGTCGTTCTCAGAGCCAGTTCTCTGTATGTGGTTATAATTTTGGTGTGTCTGCAGGGAGAGGTGAGCGCAGGACCCTCCT
This sequence comes from Camelus bactrianus, assembly GCF_048773025.1. Classification (NCBI taxonomy): domain Eukaryota; kingdom Metazoa; phylum Chordata; class Mammalia; order Artiodactyla; family Camelidae; genus Camelus; species Camelus bactrianus. The sequence continues at coordinate 100,559,769 of NC_133539.1, forward strand.
ACTCTGTCGTCTTGTTCTGCCCGCCTACTTTGGTTTACTGTTGGTAAGATTTGTGGGATGGCTATAATTAGGACTTGTTCTAGATCTGTTTTAATCTGCAGGCTTTCTCTTCGTGAAGTCTGAATCACTGCCCTTAAGCCTAGTTTACAGTAAGTAGCATAGTTTCCCAGAAGAATTTAGTGCCTTTTGGTGATAAAATTTATACAGTAACTTGTGTGGTGATGGTTGGTAAGAGGTCACACTGCCACTGCCCCATTCGCTGTACTTGTCTGCACTGGGCCTTTAAACATATTTATCTTATTACTAAATTACTATTCACATGACTGCTCATATTTGTGTTGTTTTTGCTAATAAGTCTCATTAACTCAATTAAAACTGTGTGTTTCATTGTTTGACATATTTCTTTAATTGTGTCTATTCTTATTTCTTATATAATGAAATAATATGACCTTTATGACTTACAATGAAGTTTTTAGCATTTGTAGACAAAGTTTGTCCAGATTTATGATTCCCAGTCTGAAGAGAACTTTGTTCATTGTGTACCTCTCAGTGATAAATGTTAATACAGTTATTAAGGGGCTATAGCTAATGCAGAAAACATGTTTTGAAGTTAGGTGTTTATAGAATGAAGGCACATTGATGGGAGAGGCTTATTTTTGTTAATACAGTTTTCCTTCATTTACTAGATTCTGCTGAATTATTTTGGAAACTATGTACCTAATGCATGGACACAAGATAGCGGCTGCACTCTTTGTGAAGTGGACACAGTTGACTTGTCTACATTGGATGTAAGTGGAATTGACTCTGTGAAATGTAGTAATGCAAAGTACATTGTCATGAAATGCAATGATTTGTAAAAAGAAAAAAAGCACATTATTTCAGGGTTTTGATAATACGGTGGATAATGGATTTATAAAGCTAAAACATGCTGACTCAGAAAATTGCTGGATTTGTGTATTTCTAAACTGTTTCTGAAAGCAAAACCAGCTAGTAGTTGACCCTTGTACAAGGGGTTTGGTTGTTAATGTTGAATACCTTGCTGTGATTGGGCACTCACTTTATTATAGTCTGTTAACTTGGTCAAATCATTGAGGAAAGAATGGTTACGATGCTTCAGTATTTGTATTGACTAATTTTATCTGTGCTTGATTTTCAAATTTGATAATTAAAAAAATACATATGTATATAATTACATAACTAAGATCTGTTTCAATATTTTACATATTGTGACTCATATTAATTTCACAGATCTCTTAAGTAGGTAGTACTATTGACCAAGTTTTACAATGAGAAAACTGAGGTGCATACACATTAAGTAACTCACTTAAGGCATGCAGTTTTGTTTTAAGTGTTGGAGATGGGATTTGAATATAGGCATTCTGGCCCTGGACTTATAATTTTGACCACTGTGCAATTTTGTCTGGATTTCATGTATGTATTACATGTCAGGCAGAGTGCTACTTATACATGTATTTCATGGAGAATTATAACTATGGTTTACTATTTGTACCTTGAGGGTAAATGAGCAATGGGAAATAATTATTATTGATCTATGAAATGTTCTATGCATCCTCTTCAACCAGGGAGTTGCAAGATATCCTATAGTTAGGATATCCTAACTATATCCTAGTTATAGTTAATAGGACTTTTTTTCTTCCAAAAAATTATTCTTGTAACTTGGAAGACTACTATGTGTATGAACAATTGGATTCTAGGGATGATTTTGCCATTAAGACTGATCCTTTCCTTCATTCACCAATTATTGAGTATCTACAGCATGCCAGACAAGTAGCCAATATAGACAAAAATAAAATTCCCCCTAATGTAATTCTGGTAACTCCTGGACCCGTGCATGTACAAAATACTCTCACTGTAAAGCACAAAGCTCCTGAATTATAATAGCTTCTTTTCTTATTGCTGTCGGAAGGGGAGGATAAAGAGTAAGTTGTGCACATTTAAGAGCTTCTGAATAGTCCTATTTTACTTGAAAATAAGACTTTTTGGCCAGTTTGGCCAGAAATAACAAACTGAATGTTTCTTATCTGGAAAGAAAGCCAGAAAATTTCTGAATGATGTTTAAAAATTCATTCTAATCTGTTTTGTAAAGTAAATGTTGTCTTCTGGAGGGAGAGTTAAACTATTTTATCTGTTTGGTTTCCTTTTACATAAACCTTCTGGTGTAAAGATAGAAAAATATTTACATTATAATTTTTATCTTTATTTTTTGCACGTAGGAATAAATCACTTGATCCTTAAGCTGAGTTTTTTTTTTTTTTTGTCTTATAGGCGTTAGAAAGGAAAACCATTTAATTATGCAAAATAAATTTCTTGTGTGCTTTATATATGTAGTAATTATGCAATAAGGGTATAAAGATTAAAATTATGTGGGGAGTTAGGATCTAGGGCTACCGTATTCTTAGATGTGGGCCATGGCAACTTTCTTAATATGTAAAAATGACGATGGCTGTCTTGGAGGATTGGTAGGAGGGTTAAATGAAACTTTATATTCATTCATATATATATATAAAATGATGTTTTATATATATATAAGTAATATATATGAAGTGCTAAGCCTTGAATAACAGTTAATTGTTACACTGTTGTTATTACTGGTATGTAAAAATGAGCTTAGGTCGATACTGCAGATGTAGCATGTTGAAGCCCAGCTCTTTACCTACTAATTTGTTTTCTGAGTTTCTTAACTTCTCGAAATCCCATTTTGCTCCTGTGTAAATTTGGTATAATAAATAACTTCTAAGGTTATTATGAAATTTAAATTAAATGCATCACTTTATTTGATAAGGGAGAGTTGTCATCCAGATTTGTTCATTTCCCCTATTAAATTGAGAACTCCTAGAAGGTAAATATTTTGTCTTTAGTTTTTTTTTTTTTTTTAGTGATTTAGTAATAAATATTTGGATGACTGAATGAATTGTTGAGAAGTACAACAGTGTATGAGTTGTACTTCAATGCAAACAAGTATTAAGTTATAATTCAGATAATGGAGGAGTATATGAGGAGTATATGTGTGAAAAGATGGGGAAGAGTTAGCTAATTCAGCACTTAATATATATGGTACTTTAAAAAAATCTGTGATCTTTATTTAAAATGTTTCTTATTATTTAAATAATTTTTCTTGCTCAGTAATGCACTGTATTTACTTTTTCTTTTTACCTTTTGATCTCCTTCACCCATCTGTATGTAATCTGTAATCTGTCATTTAAAAATCTAATCTTTAAAGTCATACTTTAAAACGTGGATTTAAAAAGGCATTTATAAAGAAATCTTTCATATGGTTCTAGTAATAACACTATTCCCTGGTCATTTACTTACGTTTCTGTTTTTTCTCAATCATTTGTAAGTTTTTTCAAACCAGGAACTTTCACTCCTTTTTCTATAGATTGCTTATCAGAAGGACTGACTAATAATGGATACGTCAGAATTGTTCATGCAATGAATGAAGGTTAAGTTATCCTCTAAAACTTACCCAAACAGAAATTAAGAAAATACATGAAAATAGATAAAGATAAAATGTATTAGTGAGAGAAAGTAGTTTTCCTCATATATCATATAATAATGAAGCATTAGTGCTATCAGTAAAATGAGATGAAAGGTGCAAGGACAGAAATAAACCCTCAAGTCCTCTATGATTGCTTTATTTGAGCTAAAAATTAACCCCTGAACTTCCAAGCCATGGAAACAAAGCGCAAAGCATGGTAAGCATTCTGGCTGTCAAAATAGAGTCAGATCTGAAGGAAGTTTCCTTAAGGACCACCTTGAAGGAAGCCTTAAAGGTTAGAGCAGGCAGTAACCTTAGTCACATCCCTACAGTAAATATGATAGTTTCTGCTTCACCCTAAGTCGTAATGTCAAGATGTGATTCAGTGAAATCGCTTTGATGGGGTTCCCAAAAATGTATTTCGAGTGTTGGAGAATTGCCATGGGGCAGTCACATTAAGAGGATTATGTTGTACTGACGTCCTAGTATAGTTTATGTTGTAATAATTGAGACTTGAATAGAATTTAAAGTAAAACCACACTAATGATAATTTGTTCTTATGTTTGCCATAAAACAAAGATCTACCCAAATGTGACAATAGGTGTCTTTATTGAGCAACCAACCCCTTTCCTACCTCGATTTCTGGACACACTGTTGACACTGGATTACCCCAAAGAAGCGCTTAAACTCTTTATTCATAACAAAGTAAGTATTTGAGAAATGAATGTTTATATGAAAACTATTTTGATCTTATTTGAAACTATTTATTATTATTTATTTATGCCTAAAATTTTTTTTAAATTTGAGTTAAGTTCAGTGGGGGATTTTTGAAGTAATTACAGCCCTGTCTGTTTAGGACCTAAGGATTTAGAGTCCAAAAACTAGTATCATAGTATTGGGATGAGCCACATGAAACTATCAGTTTTTTTGTAGATCAAAAATGGTTGAATATTAGCCATTTTTATATGTTCAACTTAATTTATAATGAAGAGATGTCAAAAAGGGCCTGTGGTCATTTGCATTTGGTCTGGTGCTTTTGTAGAACTGGCCATTAAGTTGCTTCCAGCTAGTGAGAATACCTAACATCAGAACTTGAAATAGCTTCCAGATACAGTGTTGTTTTGATTAATCACACAATGTATGCTCTTCGTGGAAGAATTCTGATACTGTCATTTCCTTCAGAAATATTCAGAACCTCCTAAATGCCTCCCACATATAATCTAAGTTTAAATACATTTTCCTCAGTATTTTTCCATTTACTTGTCTCTTTACTATTAAAACAGTTGGCATTTATTATCATCTAGAAAAGTCAATAGCTGTGAAGTATGCTCTTTTCTCTCTTTTGTTCTAATACTTTTTGTTTAACATTGGTCTTTCTTCCTGATCAGCTAATCATTTGCCTTTTCTGCAGACTATTTTACGTTTGCACAAAACCAGCTAAAATAAGTTTAAAAGGGTGAATGCAGTGAGCATTGTAATGTATGTACTTACATTAAGGTGTTTTATTTTTATGTATTGTCTCTTATTTATATTTTCCCCCTTTCATAGGACCTAAAACCCCTTGATAGCAGTTTTTATCTTCTCTTCTTTTATTTGAAATTAACTCTATGCAGCTTTTATATGATAAAGTAGTTTTAACAAGCTGTGAAAAGCTTTCAAATATGCTTAGTGAGATGATACATAAAAAGCTCTGAGATGCTCTAATGATGAAGATAGATAATCTTGTCTAAATTTTAGCCCAGTTGAATGACACTAATTTGATGACTTTTATTTGATGATTTTCTCATATTTCCTTATTAATAAAATTTTATTAACTTTCCCTGCTTTTTGTAAAAAACACAATTTTATATTTGAACATTAATTTTTCTCTCTGGCTTTAAATAATATTGTAATATTTATTTTATAAATATGATTATATTTACAATTCAGATTGATATCTGTTGGTTAAGTAGATTTTTTAGTGGATATTTTACAACATATGTATGAGATTCTCAGGCCACCAGATATTTTTCCCCTCATGTTAGAAACATTTTATAGCACCCAGGATTTAAATATTAATGCAAAGATCTGTCTAGTATTAGATATTAAAAGAATTTTGAAGTATCTTTTAAAAATATTGATATGTATCTATTTTAGATTTTTCACATGACATTTAGATGGTATTTAAATATGAGATGTTTAATAGGCTTATCATTTTGTCTGTAATTGAGTGAATAGTGGAATTCACAATTTTGAATGTGAAGCCATTCCTACATATGAATACTTCAGTCATTTTATTGTCTTTTTTCTCACTACTTTTTTCCTTCTTTCTTTCTTTCTTTTTTTTAACTAATTTTCAATTTTGTTAAATATGTTACAGGAAGTTTATCACGAAAAGGACATCAAGGTATTTTTTGATAAAGCTAAACATGAAATCACTACTATAAAAATAGTAGGACCAGAAGAAGATCTAAGTCAAGCAGAAGCCAGAAACATGGGAATGTATGTTTTAACAAATTTAAATTCAATCGTATCTACTAAAGAAACTTAAAAAAGAAAAACATCTTTTTTTCACAATTAGTAATCTGAAGTTGGATGTCTCAACTGTGTGTGTGTGTATGTGTGCGCATCTGTGTGTTTGTGCCCACACATGAGTATATCTCTGCTGTTAAACTTATCTGTACTTGTATGTATTTATATCTAAAAGGCCATGAAAGTTATTTACATTTTTCTTTTAATGGCTAAGAGTCAATATAGTTAATCAAACTATTCACTGAACTTTAGATCAAAATTTCAAAAAGTACTCAGACAAGTGAATAGTATGACTGATGGAGCATCGTTTTGAATGTTCATTACCTGAATGTTGTGTATGGCAAAACTGTGTTTCAAACATTCTAGTTGCCTGCTGATCTAATCGTACTGTAATCCTCAGGAGAAATATTTTAGGTCCTTTGTTTAGTCCTTTACTACTTCAGACAGATTACTAGTAAATTCTGGGTAATAGTAAAAAACTCGTTTATTCAGTAAATGTTAATTGAATATGCTAGTCAGTGGGTTAAGACGGCTGATAAAAAGGTGAGTAAGATATGGTGCTTTCTCAGCAGGGAATGTTCTTGTCTTGTATATGAAAGCTCTGGGCCCTTAAGTGATGGAGAGTGCCTGGTGTGGGGGTGAAGGGACAAGCAGGGACACAGGCCTCAGAGAAACCAAACAGCTGTTATTACTGCTGGTTCCATAACCTGGTCATCGGAGAGTACATTGGATCCACATTTAGAACTTATTTTCTCTATTTAAAAAATTTTTGTTTGTGCTCTGTTATGTCAGATTTTGGCTCAGTACAATGTTTTCTAATTCACTCATGTCATTGAAGTTATTAGCAGTCCATTCCTTTTCATTGCTGACTAGTATTTTATCATATGAATATATTGCAAGTGGTTTATACACTCTCCTGTTGATCAACATTGGGTTATGTCCAGTTTGGGGGCATTATGAGTAAGGCTGCTAGTGAAGATTCGTTATTAGAAGGGTGTGTGTGTGTGTGTGTCTGAGAGAGAGAGTGTATGTGTGTATATATGCTTTACTATATTTGGGTAAAGTACTAACGTGTGACTAATTAGGGCAAAGGGTTAGGCTGGAGGTATGTTTAACTTTATAAGAAACTGCTAAATATTTCAAAATGGTTGGACCATTTTATAGTTGAAACAGCAAGGTAATAGAGCTCCAACTGCTCCATGTATTTGAAACATTTGATATTGTCTGTCTTTTTATTTTAGCCACCCTACTGGGTATGGAAAGGTATCTTAGTAGGGTTGTAATTTCATTCCCTGATGACTAATTCCCTGTTCAACTAATTCCCTGTTCATGTGTTAATTGGCCATGTGTATTTCATAATGTAGAGTATCCAAATCTTTTGTGCATGTTTGTTTACATTGAGCTGTCTTTTTTTGTTATATAGTTTGTAGGAGTTCTTTATATATTCTGTATACAAAAATCTATCTATAAATCTCTATCTACATCTATATCTGTGTGTATAATGTTTTGTATCTGTTCCATTCGGTGGCTTGCTGTTTTACTTTTTTAGTGTTGTCTTTTGAGAAAAAATTTTAATTTTAGTAAAATTCTATTTTTTTCTTTATGCTTTATGCTTCTGGGTATATTTTCTATTTAAGAAATCTTTCTTATTCCAATGTCATGAAGACATTCTTTGGAATTTTTGTTTCGTAAGCTTTATTGTTCTAGCATTTATGTTTAAGATGGTTCAATCTGCAATTCATCTTGAATACATTTTTGTGTTTGGAGTGAAGTAGGGGTCAAATTTTATTCTTTGCAAATGGAATTCCAGTTGTTTCAACACTCCTTTTTAATTTAAAGCTTTTCTTTTCCTACTAATTGACTTGGCCTTGGTCAAAAATCCGTTGACTGAGTATGAATGATTGTGAACTCTCTATTCTGTTTCATTGTTGTAAGATCAGTTCCAGACCTTATTACTAGGGATTTATATTAATCTTGAAATAATACAGTATAAATTTTTCAATTTTTTCCAAGATAATTTTGGCTATTTTTCAAAAAATTTTTATTTAGATTATTATTTTTATGGAGGTTTAATCAACATATAACATATTAGTTTCAGGTGTACAACATAATGATTTTATATTTGTATACACTGAAATAATCACTGCAGTAAGTCTAGTTACCATCTGTCAACATACATAGTTACAAAATTAAAAAAAAATTAAATTTTTTGCACAATTTTTACAAGCTTTCCTGTCTGGTTTGACTTCCTGTTTGACGGTTGCTTAGAAGTAACTATGTTATGGAGATAAACACTGACAATAGCAGAAAGTGATACTAGGATCTGCAGTCAGGGAGGGGAGCTCAGAAAGAGAGAACCCCAAATGCAAAAACCATAATACTTGGAATCATATTATGTATCGCAGGTAATTCATTCCTTAATGTTCCTCATGATAACACCACAGACTCGGCCAGGAAAAGCATACATCATAATCAGTGTCCCCTGATAAGACGCAGGGAAGTAACTCTTTTAGGAAGAATCCTGTGCAAATCAAGTTTAAAAAGTATTAAATACCTAAAGAGTTATGCACTTATATCCAAGAATCACTTACAACTGAGTTGTTGGATAAACAGGATTTTACACTGTGGGTTGTATGTTTGTATGTGTGTGCAAAAAACATTTTGATTTGTAAAAAAAGTTGTTGATAAACACATTGGGGTACATTATGTTTCCTTTTCAGAGAGGATTAAATGCTGAATTATAAATTGTCATTCTGACCGGTTATTTTATGCTTTGAAGTATTTAGTGGCTTGAAAATATATTCCAGTTGCCCTAAAATTTTTAATGTTGATCTACCCATGAATTTCTGTGTTGATGAATTGACCCTTTTGAAATTTAAGGCAGTATTTACCCTTTTGGATATTGTCTTACTATTTTGATTAGAAAAGTGTTTTAGAGAAACTTAGATTACATATGAGTTCTATGTTAACATTTTTCAACTAGCAAATATTTATTTTTATTAATTCTTATTTTTTTTCAATGTCAGGGATTTTTGCCGTCAGGATGCAAACTGTGATTATTACTTCAATGTGGATGCAGATGTTGTTTTGACAAATCCAAGGACTTTAAAAATTTTGATTGAACAAAACAGGTACTATGTACAATGTCTGTTTATCTTTAAAATGACAGTTATTTTCTGCATCTACATGGACTTGCTATTAATTACTTATGTAATTTAGCAGACTGAGGGAACTTACACAAGGTTATTTTCTACACCATATAAACTTTCAGTTCTAAGTAATTCTTTTCTTTTAAAGGAGTCACATAGGAAACAACCTGGGTGAAAATTAGAAATAATCAATATTAGTTACAGTCACAAATGTGATGTTTAGTAATTGTTTTTGGCCTATTTTTCTATTCAAAGCTAGATGAAATTGTGATAGATCTATAAAATTTGGAAATGTTTATTTTCTGCAGGTATTTTTAAAGTAGAATTTCATAAGACTTCTAACCTAAAAAGTTTCTGCAAACAGAGTTAGAAGTTCTTAGAATTTGAAAGAAATTTCAGAGGTACGAATTATTCCGTAGCCAGATCTGTGATTTTATTTAGTGCTGAACTATTACTGGGCAGCAGCTGTTTTCACTTAACTGAATTGAAATGGGAAAAAGACACCATCTACACCAGCTAATAATGATATTAATCTTTATTTATTACTACTGCTGCTGCTCCTGCTGCTGCCACTACTACTAAAAGCATTATTGATACTTCCTCTAATAGCCCACCTTTAATGAGTGCTTACTAAGTGCCAGGTACTGTTTATGTGTGTTCACATATCTTAACACAGTTATTTTTCTTAACAGAATGGTTAAAAGTGAAATGTTAGAGTAAAATATATAAGAAGTCTGTTATGCTGTACAAACCCATCCTTTGTATAATTTGTGAGTTTAAGAATTCAGTTATTACTTCAAAATCTCAGACCACTCAGTATTGATCTTATAATTCTATACTCAAAAATACTAAGGCACATGGCACATGGATTTGATTTTCAACATTTCTTTGCCCGACTGTCTTTATCAGGCAGCTAGGATTATAAATTACAAGACTTTTTTCTATTAAATATTTGATCTTGTTAGTTATTGATACTGAATTATCATAATATGTCAAGTCTAACTAATATTATTTCTAATAGTGTAGGTATTCTAAACAAAACAGAATGTCAGTGTGTCTGGTTAACATTCTATTTTAGTAGGAGCCGGGAAAGACAAACCACAATCATTATTTTGCATGAAGTGTATTTACAGACTATGTGTCACTTTTCCATAGGAAAGAGAAAGGCCACATCTTGTCTTCACAAGCCTGGAGTGTTGTGAAATAGTTTTTTTGTTTGTGTTTTGATTTTTGATAGAGAATAGTCAGTCTATAAATTTCCTCTTAGAGGAATTGTGTGAGCGTTCCTCAGAAATTGTGCGACATCACTACAGTTGACTTCATCTTAGAAATAATTCTAGCAGAGCTTCAGATATTGTTACCTTATTTGGAAAATGTTGGCACATTATAAGTTAGATTTCCCCCTCAAAATAAATCGGACATGTTTTAAATTTGTAACACGTACTTGTCTCAGAGGGGCTGCACTCCTGTTAGGCAGTGAGACAGAGCGCTGTGGTGCTTACCTTCCATTCTGTTTTCTAAAATAGTTAAAAGACCAGAAGAGTGTGCAGTGTTGCCAGAGCTAGCACAACACATTTTAAAAGTTAAAAGAGAAAAAAAAGAATGGAAACATACTTTAAAGTAATTCAGGACTGAACTTTAGGAAAACTGGCCTATTTACAAATATCTCAGCCCATCTTCATACATTTTTTTTAATTCAGCAGATATTTTTCGCATAACTTAATGCACCAGGGACTATCAGGTCTGCCTAATATTGAAAATACTTGATTTCACTTAGTATAAGTTCTGAAATATTAAAATAATTAAGGTAGTTTCACTTTTTTGGATAATAAGTATGGTACTTTTTTGATGATTGAAAATTATTTTCTTAATTGAAGTATAGTCAGTTTACAATGTTGTGTCAATTTCTGGTGTACAGCATGTTTCATACATATACATACATATATTCCTTTTCATATTCTGTTTCATTATAGGTTTAAGTATGGTACTTTTAAAAGTTGTTTTTATACTTTTATTAGCATTTTCAATTACTTTTCCTTCTTTTTTTCAGTCTTTAAAGTGAACATCATTTTATCAACAGTGTACTTATTTAAGAAAACGTGAGGGGAGGAGATTCCTCTCTATTTTATTTTAGTTTTTGGACTAACTATATGTGTGCTAAATGAACTTTATTGTTTTATGTGCCATGCCAAGCCCAAAACACATAATTCTGTGTGGCAAATTTAAAAGTGAATAATTACCTGGATTTGTTTTTCTCTCTCTCTTTAGAAAGATCATTGCTCCTCTTGTAACTCGTCATGGAAAGCTGTGGTCCAACTTCTGGGGGGCACTGAGTCCTGATGGGTACTACGCTCGGTCTGAGGATTATGTGGATATCGTTCAAGGGAATAGAGTGTAAGTTACTTGATTTAATCTTTTAATGTAAAACACCTTTAGCTAATGATTTGGTCTTGCTGGTATTATATTGAATTTTTAAAAATGTTTACCTTTTTTATGTTGAATGGAAATGTGAAGACCTGGAGACTCCTTGGGACCTTGCAATACTAGTGTAAAATTGATCTTTAAGTAGTTGTTCTTAAAGTTGTAAATCTTCAAACACACAAGCTCACTGTTGTGGGATATACTAAGAGACAATAAATGATTATCACTCGTAGCCATCTGATGGTTCTTAGAAGAGGAAGACTCTTTAAAGTTTGCAGAGGGAATTTAGTTTAAGTAACTTATTTGGTGGCCAGGATGAAAGTTGTTTGATAGCTTATACAATTTATAAATGAACAAACAAAAGCAACACCAACAACCAGTCCTTCCAGCATCTCCTATTGCAAGAGATTTTTGTGTGAAATAGCTAATATTCTGCTTTAAAGAGAAGTCTCTTCACCGATATGATTTCCAGTTCTAGAGTTTGAAAAGAATATACTTGCTACAAAATGTGTGTGTGACTAATATTTATTCCAGAGACAACAGTTGATATTTTTTAAAACTTAAAAGTAATCACAATTGCAGCAGTTTTTTTTCCCCCCTAAGGTAATATTAGAGAAGAATGCCATTCTTTTTTTTAATACTGATGATGGACTAGGGTGGTTGAGACATTAAGTGCTTTGCCTAATTTCTCAGATGCATGAGCTCAATTTAACAGGGAGAGCATTCTTTCATGACTAAAGATACATGCCCTTAAATTTGGAAAAATAATCACATACTTGTTGAACAGCTGAGTGGTAAAAAGATATTTTGCTTGTGAAAATAGTAATAGTACCTTTTGAATGATGTAAATAAATATATGATAAAGGCACGTGTTAGCTGCAGTTAAGAAGCATGAAAGCTGACAGAACACTATTAAGCCCATATTCCGTTGTTTCAGAGTACTTTCATTGTCTCTGGGATGCTTTGTGTAGACCATATGCCTGATACTGTGTGGATAGTGGAAATAGAGAACACCTATTTCATTTAGGTTGCTTTAGGCACTGGTGTTTTCTGTCCAACCTCCTGACATTGTTGTCTAAAGTGTAAGGAAAAGAATAAGGTAGAGGTTTTTTTATTTAGTTAGTAGAATACACTTTGTGTACAAAAACTATACAAGGGAATGACTTCCTGTAGTGTGTGTGTGTGTGTGTGTGTCTGTTTTCTATCAAACTTGAAACACTGCACACTACCCCTGATTAATTTCTGAATGCAGCAGACACATTGCATATATTTTCATGACCGTTAACTTTGAGGCTCATCTAGTTAAGACAGAATGATATTAAGTATATTAGTTTTAATGTCTGACTACATTTCCTTGGTCAAGATCTTCCCTTTCTGTGCTCTAAAAGCAAAAGGCATATCCCTTCAGGTGAAACTTCTGTTACACTGTTTGTAGGAAATGAGTCATGTTCTGAGTAAGGCAACAAGCTTGGGAAAGAATGAAGGATAAACAGTGTCTCCCAGCACTCCTGTGCTTCTAGCTGTTTCTTTGTATCTTCCTTTTTCTACAAACAATTGAGGTATATTAATGAATTTCAAAAGACTGTATTTTAGGAGAATTTTAGGCTGTTTTAAGTGATGTGCTCATAAATGTCTAACAGCTGGTTCTTGGGGTTGGAGGATGCCCTGATTGGTGGTGTTTGCCCATTTTTGTATTCTAAATATTTCTACCATGGCTGATTTCAAGCTTCCAATGTGAAGTCACCGAGTGTAGACTTGGGAAAGTAAGCTGAATGCTCTGGGGAACGAATGTGAGCTGGCTGCAGTATGCTACTGGTTGTATGTGATATTTTTACTATTAAACTGCTTGATCTTAAATGTACAACACAATAGTATACTCTATCAACAAAGTGAGGGATGACAGCCAAAATGCCAAACATATCAACATGAAAATAAAGTTTATGTAGGGAGGTAGTGATTTATCTTATAAAATACAGCATTTACCAAGTAGTCTCATATATGTAAGTATATACATATATATGTATATCACATATATATATGTGTGTATATATGTCAGATAGCATTAAATGTGCTTGCATTTTCTGTGTAACTTGATTCAGTAATTTAGACATACAAAGTTTAAAAACATACAGGGCACTTATTTTAAAACCATAAAAATAAAACTTGAAGTATTTTGTATTTGTGGTATTTTGGAATGTCTTATCTTTACTTGCAGAGGGATATGGAATGTCCCATACATGGCTAACGTGTACTTAATTAAAGGAAAGACGCTCCGTTCAGAGATGAATGAAAGGAACTATTTTGTTCGTGATAAATTGGATCCTGATATGGCTCTTTGCCGAAATGCTAGAGAAATGGTAGGACATACAGTGATGGCTTGCTTGAATGTCTTTGTAAGATGGCTGGCTTTACCAGTTGATGTGCCATTGTCTTTTGGTGCCCTTTTTCTTTCTAATTTGTAGGTACTAGCCAATTTTTTTGATTCTATATTGAAAAATTGGGAACAATACGGAGACTGATTTACCTTTAGAACATTTACCTGTAGAAACAACTTGAAAAAAGTTAGGCTTGGTTCCTAGGCTAACTCATGAGCAACAGTAAGATTTTGATAATAAACATGGATTTGTTACAGATCAGCTTTGCATTTATTTTTACGAATTCTCCTTTACTACCATCTGAAATTATGTAGTGAACACCTGACCTAATTAAAGTTAATTAGAGAAAGCCCTGGTGAAATGACCATTTACACATTTGAGAAAAACATACTTTTGTCCTGAAATTAGTGTTCATATTTTCTTTATCATTTTTAATCCCATACTCGCAAAAAGTAGGTTCCTAACCACTGTATTGGGAAAAGGATTGAAATACGTAGTTTATTTAATCTGGGTGGAAAATTAATGATACATCACTATTCTACAGCTATACTTTCATTATAAAACTTAAATGATTGTAAAAAATAGCTTGTTTTTCAAAATGTGTAAATATGTCTTAAAACACATTTATATGGTTTTGTTTTAGAAATGATTGGGTTATTTTTTTCAAATTTATTTAAGCAAATGTGATTTGGGGAAAAATCAGAAAAGTTGGCAAGTACTCTTCTAGTTTAATAAGGCATGTGTTGTGGAATATGTTTTTCCTACAAACCTATGTCCACTGTTACACTGAATATCCTGTACCTGTGATTGTAATTTGTGCTCATGTTTGGCTTATTTGACTCAACAGCGCATCCTGGAATGGCCTCTGTCACACATTTTTTCCTTTGTCTTAATTTTGTATCTAATGAAAATTCTACTAAGGAATGAGCTTGGATTTATGTTTGACCAAAAGAAAAAAAAGGGCTGGAGTTGTTTGTGTGCGCTGTAAGCTTTGCTCGTTCTGCATGTTGTCTGTGAAGGACGTTTTGGAATGTCAGCTTTTGATCAAGGGCTGCTGTTTTTACTTACCTAAGAATACCTGAGGGAGTGGCTGTGCCCATCAACTTACCCAGTCCTTCTCTTCATTTTAGACTTTACAAAGGGAAAAAGACTCCCCTACTCCGGAAACATTCCAAATGCTCAGCCCCCCAAAGGTGTTATTTTTATTTATTTATTTATTTTTGTTTATTTAATTTTGTTTATCAATTAAAATATGATATGTTATATTGCCTAGCAGTAAAGTGCCTTTAAGAGCCTTCTTTCCATTTAGCGAGGTGTAAAATCTCAGTATTCCTTGGTCCTGAATCTGTATGTGTGTGTGTGTGTTTTGCGTGTTAGGGGTGGGCATTGTGTGATATTCCACTCTTAGTTTTTTGGGCTGATTTACACTGTATGGTTGACAGATGAGAAAGTTAAATCCAAATTACTTTCACAAGTTTTTCCAGTTTTTGCTTTTTTAAGGGGAAGAAGAGGTAGAAGTAAGTATAAAGTACATCCTGATTAAAATGAGATTTGGGTACTCTCACTAATTTTTTTTTTTGTATTAATAACTAACTCTTTTACCATTAAAACAGGTACAGAAAGAAACAACCTTACCTAAAGGTGTTTGACACATTTATTTAGACTTGGGGCAAGGACATGAGACTGATTTTCTTTAGCTGCCTCATAACGCAGGAGTAATTTCTGTGTTCAGTCTTTAAGCATCAGGACAATAAAAGTATGAAACAGACTGACAAAATAATACTGACATTTAAACTCTTGTTTAAAAAGTTGTATCTTCTTTGAAAGGGAAAGAAGCCAAAAGAGGAACAATTAATTGCACTTCAGTGTCTCAAAAACATTTCTGCTTTCAAACAGGATTTTTTTTTTCTGATGTCTGCATCTAGGACCAGTGAGAAAGGGACAAAAACAGTCATTCTTTCTCTTCTTTTTCTCAGTTGAGTGTCAGTGCTATCAATTAGTTTTGTGTGGTGTCTGAATTCATAATCAGAATTGTATTTCTTTCATTTTAAATCATGCATGTTTTATATGAAAAATAAAAATGCATGTTCCTGAATGAGATATAAACATTGAAATTAGTATCTCTTGTATATTCTTCCTGTGGTTAAGTTTATTTTCTTGTATTTTCCTCCAAGATTATTAACACTGTTATTTTTTGGCATATAGGGTGTGTTTATGTACATTTCTAATAGACATGAGTTTGGAAGACTATTATCAACTGCTAATTACAATATTTCCCATTATCACAATGACCTCTGGCAGATTTTTGAGAATCCTGTGGTACGTATTTCATGCTCAGGTTCATTTATTACTTATTTTTCTATAACTCTAAATGGATGTAAATCAGTTGGGTTAATAATATGAAACTGTGATAAGAGGCTTTAAAACAGTATTTTTAATTATATTTTTTAAAGATAGAATTAATTAATCTCTTGACTAAGAACTTTCTTTTTAAAGACTAATTAGGTTTGAGGAAGGGAATTATCAGTTTCTTTGATTTCTCCCAGTATTTATTTCTGTTTCATATATTCAAGAGCACCAACAAATTTTTAATAACAATTTCAGAAAAAAAAATGTTTACAGGTAGCTCACAGATGACAATATTACATTTGACTTTCAGGAAGAAAATTCAAGAAGTTTGGGAAAATGCATTTTATTTTATCATTTTGTTTATTTTTTATAATAATTTTGTTAAATTATACCAAAGATAGAAAAAATTAGAGTAAGTGTACTAAGCATATATATAGATAGTCTAAGTTGAGGAAACTGTTTCCTTGTAAAGTCCAAAATTATTTCTTTTCTTAAAGATTTGAATTATGCAGGAATTAATTCTATTTTTGTCTTAATGGGTCGATTTGCTTTAGTCAAGTTGGCACCTGTATTCAAGGGAAAATAACTCTCCTGAGTCTCTGTAGTTCTACGGTTTTCTCCTTGCCAACAGTAAGAGTTTTAAATTACAAAGACTCAATTCTGATCCACTGATCAGAACTGTCTTTTATTTTATAGTGGTACTTGACAGCTGGGAATAGTAAATTTAATGGTCTCTGGACCACTGTTGAATGGAAAAAGAGTATCTTTTGACTTTCTATGTATTTTAAAAAGTACTTTTGTTCCATTTTAGCTGCGTATCTCCATCTGTCACAGAAGTAGAGTTGAAAAGAGGCTTTTTTAAATGGTGAGGGTGGAATTACATATTTTATTTACTTTGGTACAGAATCTCTTAGTATTTTGAGAGATAGAATTATTTGATTTCTTGGGTAATAGCTTCCTGAAAAAAAGTCCCAAATTATATCCCGAAATGTAGATATTTGTGTAAGAATTCAAATTTTGGAGAGTATTCAAGGAAAATATCAGAAATAGTAATTAGGAGCTACTTTTCTTTCCATGACTTTGCTTTGTTTTTGGTAATTAGCCTGATTGATACGCTTCTTGGGAGATACCCAATAGCAAATAAAGACTGTCCCATTATCTGAACTCCTAAGGTGTTAGTAAAGCACAGTGTCTTCAGGGATACTTGAAAGGCAGTCTAAAATGCAAAGTTAATATTAATGCCTTAATGTAAAATCTTAGGGGCGTTTTTCTTTAACTTCAAAAAAATCTATGATGATGCCAGGAAAAAAATACTTTAAAATGCTTGAAGATTCTGAAGTGTTATATATGATTGTTTATTTCTAATTTTCCCCCATATTTTGGAATCAGAGAACCAACCAACATTAAAGGGAATAATGAGATAATACAGTGGTTTGATCCTTATAGTGATATACAATGTATAAATGAAATTTATTAAAGAATTTGAAGATAACATTCTTCCAAATCAAAAATATCTGAGCTACGTATAAGCAGAGATCTGAAAAACTAAGAATGGCATATAAGTTACCAGGGCCCTTCTGAAATCTGGTCTTAAAATATATTTCACATATTTTTTTAAACATATTTTGATTGCAGTTATTTTGAGTCCATATCTCAGTTCTTCCCTGCTACCTCCCTATATTTGTACTTGGCAAAGAGAAAATTAAAAATTTTGAAAAAAAAAATTTTGTTAAATGCATTTAAGAAAAAATTGTTTTAGATACTGAATCACATTTTAATTTATACCTTTTAAATATTGGGTTTTTACATAAAATACTTAACCCAGGAAAAGGATTCCTATACTGACAAAAGTTGATATACCTTTGTATGTGGTTTATGTGTCAGAGATGGGGCTAAGAGAAGAATCAAGTTTATGAATTGGTATGAAGAGGAGCTTTTTCTTAACATATAGTCTTATACTTTAATTTCAGTAACTAAAAGATATGAAAGTGTTAGTAACCCCATGATCATCCTTCAAAACAAATCTAAAGCTGAAGTGAAGGCAGAAATTGTAAATATGTTTTATTTATTTATTTTTGTTTTTTTATTTGTTTTGCTTTTTTATTGAAGTGTAGTTGATTTACAGTGTTAATTTTAAGAACACAGTGAAGTGATTCAGTTATACATATACATACATATATATAGTTTCTTTTCAGATTATTTTCCATTATATATCATTACAAGAGATTGAATGTAGTTCCCTGTGCTATGAAAAAAATCAAAATTATTTAAGAGTAATTCACTATAAAAGTATAAGTAAGACTACGGTTGATTAATTTGCTAATTTTTACTAATACTTGTTGGTAGGATTATGTTTCTTATCTTTTTCACTTTTAAATACACATTTATTTACCTACAGGTCTGGTATTTACATAGAGTATAGCTTACACATATAGTGACAATAAGATTACTCAAATTTTAAAATTCTGATTTATAAAACTTCATAAATAAAAATTTTGCTTTTCATAGAATGATGTGAACATACACAGAATCAGGCAAAGTTTAAAAAACAAACTGGTTTCTGAAAATTCCTATTTTGTCTACTACACATGGTCGTTTATAAATAGAACAGTTTATAAAATGCATATATTTTATATTTGCTATTGAAGTATTTATAAAAAGGCTTTTGCTTTATTCTGTGCAATTGATTGATTGATTTGTTTTGGTAGGACTGGAAGGAAAAGTATATAAACCGTGATTATTCAAAGATTTTCACTGAAAATTTAGTTGAACAGGTATGTATTAATAATTACTATGCTATCTGGAGCATTTTTGCTATTTTCTTCAGCAGGGAATATTGTTAATGCAACACTGCTTTGGTAGAGGATGTTGTGAAAGTTGGAGAAACTATCCTTTAGGTAAAATTCATATGGATTAATTACCAGTTTTACAACCTTAAGGATCATACGATTGTAAAAATGTAGAAAAATGGAGATTAACGATAATTTTAAGATTGTGCCTTTTTTAAACCATAGTCCCAAATGTCATAGCTATCTCAGAAATAAGGAATTTTTGGCAGCTCTCTGGTGTAGGCCTCATTCAATGAAAGTTTGTTTTTGAAAGAAATTGGGCTCCCAGTGTCTCTATCAGAGAGGTCTATTTGAAAATGAACTCTATTTTAGATAAGCGTCCCAAACTGTTGCCAATATCTTACCTCAGAGAATGTAAAGTATCTTCAGTTCTGAGATGCTCTGTTATTTTGGGTACTGTGAGAAAGGACAAAAAAATACTGCCAATTAAACTGTGACACAGTCTTTTCTAGTCATTTAGAATTTTCTATTTTATGCATATTGAAAGAGCCATTTTAGACTTATTAAGGCATAGGTGTCATGTCATAGGGCACTGTATACATAATAACTTTTCATTTCAGTGGCCAATGGCAGTATAAATTATTTTAAAAAGGCAAGTCAGCTCAGTAAGTGCAACACCAACTAAATGTGCGCATGCAGATGCACACACACAGACACATGCACACACACGAGGTGAGGACAGAATGAATGTTTGACCAGGTGTATGTGCACTGCAATATTAACAGCTATTTCACGATAGCTGCCTGGCCAGCCACGGCTCTAAGATTTATCTTGATTTCACAGATGTTAAAATGCAAAAAAAGGCTTAGAAATTGTTGGGGAAAAAAAGCCCCAAACTAGTATTGTTTGTAACAGTAGTGTTAGTAATGTTGGGCAACCTTTTGAAAAAGACATCTAAGTGAGATAAATACTTGAATATTCTGTCCTAATTCTTTTGAAATGCCAGTTTTTTTCTGAAGACATGAAGTGTTACTCTTTTAATGGTGATGTCATGTTTTATATATAGCCTTGTCCAGATGTGTTTTGGTTTCCTATATTTTCTGAAAAAGCCTGCGATGAATTAGTGGAAGAAATGGAGCATTATGGCCAGTGGTCTGGGGGGAAACATCATGTAAGTTGTCTTCTCATACAAAGAAGGAAAATGTGTATGTGCGGTTAAGGATGTGGGGTTGATATTTAGAGAACGTAGAGGAGGTTTGTCCTTCTTGTCCATGTGTCTCTGAGTGCTAGACCTAAATGAAGGGGCTAGCCAAGGCTTCCAAGAGAACTCCGTTTTTAGCCTAATTCTGCCACTCATTGTTTAGCACTTAATTTGTCTAGGCCTCAGTTTCATCTCCATTTACACTGGATGCTCCTTAAAGGTCAGTGTCCCCAGGCTGGGGATGGGAAGGTAATATATGTCTATTGTGTGATATCGCTCTTCTCCAAGGCCACTTATTCTCTGTATTTTCACAATGTGCTGTAGTGAAAATAACAAGACAGAGTTTATCTGGTTGACTGCCAAAGCTATTTTTTTTGTGTGTAAACATAGAAAGAGGGAATCTGTTGAATGCCTTTGGTGTAATGCAGTTTGCATTTACATTCAGAGTCAGAGACTTGGCAGGAAGTGTTACTGTTGGTGGTTCAGTGTGTTTCTTTTCCTCTGAGAATTCACTGATGCCAGCTCCTTCACAGTACCAAAGAATTTTAGTGGAATACTCTGGAGTATTACTGCTTCTGCTCAATGGTACACCCTAGCTAGTTAGCTGATCAGGAAGAGGAAGTTCAGAGTACGAGGGAGAACTTGAAGTCAGCAGGTTGTAGCATAATGAAAAGCAATTGTGGAAGGTCTTTGGGCACCACAATGTAGAAGTGAGGAACGTGGCAGGGAAAGTTTATTTTTAGTGATAGGTAATCCAGAGGGCAGACCAAGCGGAATCTGTGCTCATCGAGCAGCTAAGACTGCCTCTGAAGGGTCAGGGTAAAAAAACTCAGTTTTAGGGGACACGGGAAAGCTTTGGCAGTCAGTTTTATTTACTGTCTAATCAGACCTCATGTATCTATTAAGTAAGTAGGAAAGCAGTCTCCTTACTCTGCAATACTTTGCTTTGACGTTGATACAGTTGAAAAGCCATATTATCAAAGTTGTTTGGATTGTTTTGCAATTAAAGCAGATGGTACACCATAATTGGACTGTTATTTTGATCATCTATTACGACCTCATGATTGAAAAAAATTCTAAGATGATATAAATGTGAATTGCACATGGAGACCACACTTTATGATGTCATTAATGCTCCTTCTAGGACAGCCGTATATCTGGTGGTTATGAAAATGTTCCCACTGATGATATCCATATGAAGCAAATTGATCTGGAGAATGTATGGCTTCATTTTATCCGGGAATTTATTGCACCTGTTACATTGAAGGTCTTTGCAGGCTATTACACGAAGGTAGTTTATCCTCCCATTCCTCCTGCCTGCCTCCTACCAGTTTTTACACAAATGTGCTATTTTATGTTTTGATAGATAAGCAAATCCATTGCTTTGCTTCTTTAGGGGTTTGCCCTGTTGAATTTTGTAGTAAAATACTCCCCTGAGAGACAGCGCTCTCTTCGCCCTCATCATGATGCTTCTACGTTTACCATCAACATTGCACTCAATAATGTGGGAGAAGATTTTCAGGTAATTATGGCTTTTATTTTTAAATAATTTTCAAAAGTATGTCATTTTGAAAAGGCCTTTCTTTGCCTTATTTTTTTTGGATTCTGCTTAAGTTGCATTGTCTGAACTTTACCACTCGTTAAAAATTAAACCTAATAACTTGATACATTTATTTGTTTTATCTTTCTAGGGAGGTGGATGCAAATTTCTAAGGTACAATTGCTCTATTGAGTCCCCAAGAAAAGGCTGGAGCTTCATGCATCCAGGGAGACTCACGCATTTGCATGAAGGACTTCCTGTTAAAAATGGAACGAGATACATCGCAGTATCATTTATAGATCCCTAAGTTATTTACTTTTCATTGAATTGAATTTTCTTTTGGAATGGATGACTGGCACGAATATGTCTTTGAAGTTGTGCTTGAGAAGATGAGAGGAATATTTAAATAACTTCCACAGAACAACTTCACTTTGGGCCAAACATTTGAAAAACTTTATAAAAAAATTGCTTGATATGTCTTAATGTCTGCTCTGAGCCTTAAAACACAGATTGAAGAAGAAGAGAAAGGAAAAGAAAATGTAAAAGCGAATATTTATTTCTATGCCTTATTGTCTCTGAGAATAATGACAATTTTCTGAATTTGTGTTTCAGTTGATAAGAGTATTCAGGTACAGATGTACAAGTGACAAGTGAGACTAATAATATTTTCTTGTTATAAAGCTGGGAAGAATTTTATTTATCAACTTTTAGACAAAATGGATATAAATGAAAATTTCAAAAATTACAATTTTTGAAATGCTAGAAAACTGGAGTTCTAACTGAATTTATATGCAGTGAATTCTGTAAGTGCTTTTTTGACCACCTGTGTAGGTCCATTTACAGTAGTTCCGGAAGTAATACAAAGAACAATATTACACAATGTTTTTCCTAAAAAAAAAAAAACAGTACAGAATACAACTGAGGTGCCTATCCATTTGAAACCATGTAGATTGTTGTTTTTTTTTTTAACATTTGCATTAGAAATCAAGCTTTCTATTCCTTCAGATCAGTTTCACAAGGTGGATTATATTAAGTAGATGTTAGATTTAGAACAGCTTTAAGGCTTTTCTATTTTTAAAGTACATCAAGTATCGACTTAAGATCAGCAAGTGTACTTAAGTCAAAAGAGATTTTTTTTAAATTCAAGAAAATAATGAGGAAAAAATTTCATTGAGATTAGTAGCAACATTTTATGATTTTTTTTTTTAAAAAAACTTAAGTACTTGAATTTTATATCAGGAAAATAAAGTTGTGAGCCTCTCTTCCCTTTTGCCCTTTGTCTTTTTCCTTATTCTCTTTTAGGGAGGGTTATTCACTTTTTTGTCTTCCCAGCATAGTCTCCATTTTATCCTTCTTACTCTTTTTATTACCTTCCTTTTATCCCACTTAAAAAAAATTCCCCAACACAAAAAAATGTATGACTTGATTCTTTTTTACCATTACTCTGAGTGAGGTTTAAATATCCTTATTGTAGCTACTGTTTCTAATTTAAAGGTTAAACTTGAAAAAGTTTTAAGTCATGGTGCCAAATTTCATTTTTCTAACACCATGTGTTAGAAAATTATGAAAAATAAAATAATTTAAAATAAGTCTCTGTTGTTCTCTTTATTATTGGTGATTTATCTTTAGAAGAGAATGGTGAAGTAGCCTGAAAGAATATCTGGATCTAATAGGCTATTTTTTTTTTTTTTTTTTTTTTTGGTTCGTACATTTCCTGATATCCTAACTTAATGAATACCCTATTTATTGAATTCCACATTGAATTGTAATATCTCCAATTTCAAACTGACTAGGGATTTGATCTAACTTATTTTATAAGTGAGGAAATAGAGACAAAACACTTATTCAATATATATTTATTTATTCAGTCATGTTTTTCATGTCCCTACTTTGGGCCAGGCACTGTTCCAGGCACTATTCCAGGCACTGAGGATATGGTGATGAACAAGATGTTATAAATCCTGGGAGATGGATTTAGGAAATAAGGAGTTGGCTTCTACCTATTTTCTGTTCTTGAGTGGCTCTTAATATCCAAAGTAAATTCCTACTATCCATTAACTTAGTTGAAGAGATATTCTAGTAATTATTCATGAATTATATTACTATACTTCACAGCTGCTATTCCAAGTTGTATCGTTATGTCATGGATACCAACCCTTCAGAACAAATTGGTTATAAAAAACAGAGTTCGACCGATGCAAGCCAGCATAATGGCCCTTACAATAGGTTTCAGAGGAAAGACATAATCAGATCCTAGTTCTTTACGATTGTGGATACATGAGAGGTGACTTAAAGCAACTATTTTAATTTCATGCCATGTTTGTAGAAATTGGAAATCAAACACTTGTTTGTTTTAAGCACTTCTTAATTTCTCTGCTTGCTAAGCACTAAAGCCCATCTTGTATGACTTTTTTTTGGAGCTTGTCATTCATCTGACATATGGAGTGGTCTGTAATGAAATTTTTAGTCTCAGTTGAGAGTTAGTCTGAATAAATACTTCACTTTGACTAGATGTTGACTGTTTTGGAAAATTAGTCTTTAAGACTTCATGAAAGCAGCCTTCGTGAAACAGCACTGTTTATCTGTGGCTTTTAGAATAGCAAGCTACAGACCTCTTTTAGTATAACTCTTTGTTAAGAAAAAGCCATTGGGGAGGAATGGGGGGAAATGTATAAAGCTCTTTAATGAAAGCAATGAATTTTGGATTTAATTGAAGAGAATAACACTAAAAAACAAGTAATGAGAAGAGCAGAAAACTGTACACACAGACATGCTTTAAAAATGCAAAGTACTATATAGCTAAATTATTCTAATAAAAAGAATTAGGAAAATTGGAAAGATGGTTATGTATGTTAGGGATGTGTGGACTTTATAAATTTTAAATCTTCCTGACAGCTTTTTTTTTTTTTAAAGATTAAATTACATTTTTGTTTCATTCTTAATATATTGAAGTCAATTAGAAAATACGTATTTGGAAAAGTAGGTTCTTTGCTGATTTTTAAGGTGGTTGGTGGTGGTCTTTTTTTTTTTTTTTTTTTGATAAATCAAGTAACAGTGATTATTTTGGCATGCTATTCTATCTTTACTGAAAAAATGGTTGACTAAAAAAAATCTGATTACTTACACTTTTGAAAATTAGAAAATAATTTCTGCCTATTTAACAATATAAAATAAATAATCAACTTAAAAAATAGTTTTAAGAGAAGAAATGAAAAACATCCTGTTTGCTATCAGTAATTTAAGGAAAATATTGTTTCTTTCAAATCATCTTCACCTGAAAGTAAGTATTAGATTGCAAAAAGAGAATTAAAGGATGGAGCAGGAGAAAAAAATTTCATGTAGATTTGTAACGAGTAATGAACTTCTGTGCTTTAATTATAAAATAATTTTAAAGGATATTTTTCTTAACACTGATTTGAGTTCAGTAACTTTTCCTTTAGGAATACAAAGTGCAATGGCAGAAAAGATCCTTAAGGAAATTACATCATGATACAAAATTCTGCACCTACTCAGGAGGATTTTATATTTGACGGAACTTAACTTCTAAATGAGAAATGGACAAATTAAAGCATAACTTTGTTCTGCTGAGCATAAATGGTTAGATAATTAATTTTAAAATGTGCGTATTCTAAAAATGAGATTATTCAATTAAATTTTGTTTTATTATTTTCATTTGCATTTATATACTTCATAAATTTTATAAATCTTGCCAAATTATGACATCAGAGCCCCACCTTGTGGTCAATGTAGATAACTAGTATCTACATTTTAAGCAAAAAGCAAGAGCCTTATATATGTATTTTAATTTCATACTTTTAAAAAATTTTTCTTAAAGGCTAAGATAAATAAAAATGACATAGATTGATTTTTTTTCAGGAATTCCTTTTTTATTTTTGTAGATACAATATAATGTTCTAAAAGAGAAATTGGGGCACTTTATTCTGAAATAAGGAATAGCTAGCATATTTCCAGTTAGTACTGATGAGGTCATTTGTTTTCTATACTTTATCTACTTTGGAAACTGCTAATCTATGATCACTAAGTAAAAGAGCCAATAATAAAATCAGTGTAGAAATGGTCAGACACAATTACAACTGATAACAGTAATTGGTTTTGAGTAGATAAAATAACTCACATGATACTAGAAAACATCCAGACAGTTTGATTGTAAAACTAAATGTGTTTTTAAAAATTCTTTTGGGTGGGGGGTGGGTGGGTGTAGCTCAGTGGTAGAGCACATGCTTAGCATGCATGAGGTCCTGGGTTCAATCTCCAGTACAGCCATTAAAAAAAAAAAGAAAGGGCCCCCCAAATTCCTCTGTGACAGAGAACGGCCAATCACACTAATTTTTTTCCCCTTATAATCAGCCCAGGGCTTGTAAAGGGCAGCAATGAGAACAAGATTCCTGTGATACAAAAATTGGGTGATTCAGACAAACTGTAAAAATAATTATCTCAGTGTTGTCTTTTGAGGATTAAGGAAATTTGTTCCTGCTGAAGTTATGAAGGGAGGTATACTAAAGTAGGTCTAATTTACTCTAGCTCCCACATATTCCGATGTTGACCACACATCCTTCTTGATCATCTTTCCCTCCTTTGGGTCACCTTGCACCCTGGCTGCTTCACTGAACTTGGGTGCTGCCCATCTAACTCTAGAGTGAAGTCATTAATCTTCACGTTGTCCCAGGATGGCTTCCTTTTGATCTGTGAGCCAAGAGGAGAGCACACTTAAAAACGTGTGTTATCGAAACTTGAATGACTTGCTGTCTGTGCTACCAAGTCTCCAAAAATGGTCCCCAGTGAACCGTGCCTCCCGGGATTCTACTCCTGCATAGTTCCCTCCCATATCGAATCTTGGGGAGGCTTCTGTAACCAATGGAGTGCAGCAGAAATGGCCCTGCCTCACTTTCAGGTTGAGTGATGAGAGACTCTGTGGCTTTGATCTCTTGGAACAGTCACTCCTAGGCACCCCCTGTAGAATCCAGGTGCCAGTCTGTGGAAAGCCCAGGCCACATACAAGCACTCCAGCCAAGTGGAAACTCAGCTCCTACATCATTTGGGTGAATTACTTGGACATCGAGCCCAGTCGTACCTTCAGATGACTATGTCACCATGGTTGACTTCTGCCTGCGACCACATGTGAGTCCCCAAGTGAAAACCATCCAGCTGAGCCTAGTCAACCCACAGAGACATGAGAGACAAAGATAACATTGTTTTAAGTCACTAAGGTCTTGTTACACAGCAAGAGATACTGAAACAGAGATAACTGCCTGCACTGCCTCTCTGTGTGTGCCTGCTTTTCTGAGCACTTAGCACTGGATGGTTTATTTACCTTTCATTTTCCTCAGTGAGGCCAGAAGCTCCTTGGGTGGAGGGACCGGGCCTTATTCAGTCTTTTCAGTTCCAAAGCTTAGTATAGAGCCTGGCATTTAGTAGGCACTCAGCTGTGAATGAGTAATTGCGAGTGGGCTTTATGTCTGAGATTTTGCTGTATTGGAATGAAAATGACCCCTGAGGGAAATAAGAATTTTGAATTTAACAAACCAAAAATAAAATTAAATCTATCTGTACTTTGGTTATGATGTGTGAGGTAAAGACTTGAGAAAGATTGTACAGCCTGTTCCTGAGGAAAGGGTTATGGTGACAGCCCCAAGTTGGCTAGAATGATGTACTAAGATGTTATAAAAAGAAACCCATCCCACTGTTATCCTCAGCATCCTGGGCTGAAGTGCTCAGTTTATGAGTAACTGCTTGGTGGCCATATGTGTATTAGCCTTTCAATGAGTATTTTGAATTGAATGAATTTGGTTTTACACATCTTAAACATTTTTAGTAAAATGCAAAAGCAATACATCAATATTCTGACTAAAATCTCTGCATTTTATCATCCCACTTTAAACTAAGAAATAGTTCTAAAATAGAAACATGTGAAAACAGTCAATTTCCAAATGCCAAGGAGAGTGTGTCCTTGAGGTGTATTTTCACTGGAGCTACTGTTGTCACCGTAGTTACAGACTGCACTGCTCACTGGGTGTGGCTTGTTGATTTTAACCAAATACCTTTTTAACATCTATTCAGTATGGGCTAGAGATGTGATCAATAATGGACCTTAAACTATAATTTCAAAAGTATGGACCTGGTTGAATCTGTTTAAAAAATGAGTTGTTTTAGGAGAGCGATAATGTGGATGATGTCAGAAAAAAAAACAGAATTTAAAAACTTCTTGATTGCATGTCAGTGAGAATTTGAATAGAACAGACTTGGGATAAAGTATTTTTATACAAATATAGAGGAGATAATTTTAACTGTTTAAAATTGGTAAAGGATTTGGCGGATCTGAGACATTTAAAAGGAAACAGTGAATTTAAGTGTGTAAAGTGGAAAAGACGTGGGAGATAGCAATGAGATCGAGCAGTTTTAATCTATCTAATTATATTTCAAAGTGAGGATGTGAAAAATGGACTTAAACCCACATCTAACTTGCCACTGATTAGAGGGGTTACATCTCCTATGGGATGTTTGTTTTGTCGTTAAGATTTCAGGTTCTAGTATTTTTGGAAGGCATGTTGTGTGTGCTAGTTTTCAAACAGTTCCATCCTTCAACAGACTTTCTTGCAAATATTTAGTCCAATGTTTCATAGTTTTTTTAAGGTCTAAAATGAGGACAGAATGAGAAGTCCAGAACGCGTACTTGTCTGTGTGACAAGATTAATTGATACCTGCTCTCAGATGTGTGTAGCCCAGAATCTAAATCTTCAGTGATGGTTTACGTTTGTGATAGTTACATGTACTTTTCCCTGAAAATCCACGCGCTTCCCAGATTTTCCACCCACTCATAGTTAGGAGGGGCCCTGTGACAGTTTTTGGCCAGTGGCCTGTGAGCAGAAGTGATGTGATTCACTCCCAAGGCCAAGCATTTAAGAGCCCATTGTAGCAACCCTTGAAGCATATATATTGAGACGTCTGGATCCTGAGTCACAATTTGGAAGGGAGTTGCCCTTAAGGGATGCCAGGCCCACAGCAGAGACATGTGAGAAAGAAATAAGTTTACATGTTAAGCCACTGAGGTCTCCAGGCTTGCAAGATGGCTTATTTCTACCTAACACACCTATCACACATTTGAGAAAAAGATATATATTTTAATTGAAGAAGATAGATTTTAGGTATATATTGCTTTTAAAATAATAAAAACCTAGAGTTATTTTAGGTTTCAGTGATTTAATTTGTATCCTCTAACAATAGAATCTCAAGATTGGACTGGTCTTAAAAGCTAGGTTGGCCAGTCTCGGTCCTGCACTCACCCTAAACAAACCCCTTTCAAGTTTCCCTGGTTGATCATCCAGACGATATTTGAAAATGTCATTTAGTGAATGTTTATTAGGTGTCTCTTACATGTCTATCATTGTACCTGACAGTACAGATTTGATTTAGATTTATAGATATGATTTATCATCCTTGCATCACAATCCAGTGATGACTGAGTCACTGAATCCTGACTCAGAAACGGTAGAGCATTTTCTTAACTGTGCTGAAATCTGTTTTGTAACTTCTACTTAAAGTTTATTTGTACATTTGAAAATGATATGAAAAAATTAATGCCTTTTAATATGGGCTTATCTTTCAAATACTGAACAGCAGTAATCACACCTGTTCCCTCTCTCCCCTCCATGCCCCTGTGCCTCACCCTCTTATCTTTCCCACACTTAAAATATCAGATTCTTCCCTAGTCCTTTATATTGAAAGACAAAAATAACCAGTTTCTCCTGAGTGTACGCTGTATCCAGAGACTGGACCAGTGCTCAGGTGGTCATCTCAGACTTGGTCCAGTCTCACAAAGAAGAGACAGGTTGTGATGATAGACAGCCAATAGTCTGAGTCCCCTCGGTCTCTTGTTTCTTCTGCTTTAGCTCCAAAAGCACAGGTACAGTTTGAGAAATTTCAAGGAGCTTCAAGTTGTTCTCTCAGGTTATTCGTACAGTGGGACAGAAAAGGTGGCATAGTCCAGCCCCCTTCCCATGTCCAAAACAGATCACCTGACCTCTGCTTGAGGGTTGCAGGTGCTCATCTATGCTTGAAAAGCTCTTGCTATCGGAATGCTTTTCCTTATGTGGAGCTGATGTTAGCTGCCCTCCTAACTTCTTCCTGTTGTTCTGCTTTCTGGCGGAACACTGACTAAGTTGGATGCCTTTTCCATGTGTTAGTGATGCGAAGGGATTGTAGTTTTCCTAAGTCTGCTCTCCAGGATAAACATTTCAGGTTTTCACAACCATCTCATCATCCTGTCCTCTGTGGCTCCCTGCTTCTCTCTCCTTTGTCAGCATGACAGTTCACAATGTGTCACCTGGAAACCTGACGACTGCAGTGATTCTGATTGCCTCCTTTGGTCTGCTCACTGTGTTTCTAGATAGAAAGCCTAAGATTTTATTGTCTTTTATAGGGGCTATACTACAAGGATTTAAAAGAAAACACCGGATTAGTGGTTTTCAAACCAGGCTGCACATTAAAAGCACCTGGGGGAGTGTTTTAAAAATGCTGATGCCCATGTCCTAGTCCTGACCAAATAAACCCAAATCTCTGAGGGTAAAGCCCGGGTATAGTGCTTTGTAAGTGCTTCAGTGATTTTAATGTGTAGTCAAAAGTTTTGCTCTTAAATGAAGTTTCTCTCAATTTGTGTGTAAATGCAATTTTTTATTTGGCTATAACATATCAGACTTTTGCTCTGTTCCAGTTCAATTATCTCTGATAATAGGAGTCCCAGAATTTCCAAATGCAGTTTTGTGAGGTCAGTCCTCAACAATCTTCAACAAAGCTAGAACATTAAAATTACTAAAATGTCCATAAAATGTTTAGAAAAGTTTGGAAACGAATTTTAAAAAGTATAAAGATTCATTTCAATTTAATATTTCTTATATTATTGGGCTTATGCATAATATAATTTGTACTGTATGTACTGTATGTATGTAAAAGCATTCTATGATCATACTGTGAATAAACTTGGATGATCATTGTTAGCAGGTGACAGCCCAGTAAGTATGGGACACAAGAAAGGTTTTCCAAATTCAAGGTCCTTCGAAATAAAACAAGCATTAATCCTAGGCTAGTTAGCTGTTTTTCCTTATTATTATGAAAACCCTGGTTTTTAAGGTATATCCAAATTAAACTACTTTTTATTCCTTTAACTTTTGATATCTTTCAGCTGTTAAAATGAGTGTTGTCATAGAAAGTTTGGCAGCAGAAATCTTTGAGTCTGGCACATCTGAAATTAATCAGTGTTGAGGAAGCGTTAAGAGGAAAAACTGCAGTTGTTTAAATTTGCATCTTTGGGTCATTTGGATTTCTTCCCCCAAAGTTGTTAAAATTGCCTGAGTATTGCAGTATAGTGGATTAGAATTCCATAAAAATCAATGTTTATTGGCCCTCGATTCAAAAGGCCACGAGCAGCCCTCATGCTGCACCCCCTTTATTCTTGGTGTATTGAGTACATTGTTGGTAAGGATTATGCTGCGGTTTTGAAGGCACCTGTTCATAAGCCAAGGCATTGTGCATTGATGCTCATAATCTTTCATATCCACTTGAAGTGAATTAGGGATTATCCAGGGAATAATGTTAATATAATTAAAATGAAGATACGTGAGGTCAGAAAATATTTAGAGGAAGTGGTGAGTTTATTGTAACTGCACACAAAACGTATTCTGCTCTTTCGTTAGCCAAGTCAAAGGAAGAAACACAATGGGTTATCTATACCAAGGTCTCTTTATATTGCCACAAAGGCATTTCTCACTTCCTGGCTACTCATCTTTTTTTTTTTTTTTTTTTTTTTCCTATTCCTCTGTTAGACCTCCACTTAGTGATTCAGTCTTACTTGCTTTCAACTCAGCTCTAATCCTGTCTGTGCTCAAGGGCCCCAAGTAGGTCAAGTAACAAGTTAACAACAATGCTTGTTTTGCTTTGACTTTTTCCTTTCAGATTTGTTAACCAAGTTTTATTCTGAGCCTATGGGGAAACCATACACTTCATTATTTAGAACTGATTTGTCTTGTTCTTTTTGTCTGAACGTCTTCCTAGGTATCTTGATTCTCATTGCTGTTACTCTGAGACTGGGGACTAGAGGTCAGTATGTGCTTCACAAATATACCAATTAGCTTTTGCCACACAAAAAACTACATAACAAACCACACCCAAAGCATAGTGCCTCAAAATTACAATAATTGAATTTCATGGATCTATGAGTTGCCCGGGCTCAGCTTAATGGGGTTTTCTCTGCTACAAATCTCTCGTTTCCCTCCCAGTGGGCTAACCCCAGCAGGCTTCCCTCATGGCAATGATGGAGATAAGGACCAGTGGAGACACAGAAGACCTCTTGGGACTGGCACATCACCACTTCCACATTATTCTTTTGCTAAAGCAAGTCATGTTGCTGAAAGTAACCTGAAGAATAAATACACCTGGAACCTTTAGGAAGAGAACATGGCAGAGAATGTTGAAGCAGGAAGGGTTGTTGAAAGGAATAAACTGTTATTTAAATATATTAAAATGTATTATCACAATTTCAAAAATTAATTAATGTACAATTGACCCTTGAACAATGCAGGAGTTAGGGGCCTTGACCCCTATGCAGTTGAAAATCTTAGTAAGACTTTATAGTCAGCCCTCTGTATCCCCTGCTCCACATCCAAGGATTATAATATGCATACTTAAGTTTTCACACTCTACTTAGAATTAATATTTCACCATATCTAGTCAAATGTAAAAACCTTACCACCATATCTTTCTTTTCCTTTAGTTGTAATATTTATTAACTCTCTGTTCACTGAACAACCCATCAATGTTATAATTTTTACTTTCAACCATTTAAAAAACTTGAAGAACCATTTAAAGTAACTTAAATGAAAAGTAGTCTGTTTATTTATGTAATATTTACCATTCGTGTTGCTCTTCCTTTATTCCCAAGTTCCATGTTTCCGTCTGGTATCATTTCCCTTTCACCTGAAAATCTTCCTTTTGAAATTCTTTTATAGCAAATTTTCTGGAAACAAATTCTCTTAGTTTTCATTAATTTGAGAATGTCTTTATTTCACCTTAATTTGTGAATGAAAGTTATTTTTACTGGATAGAGAATTATAGGTTGACAGTTTTTTCCTTATAGTACAATATTTTTTTGCTCCACTACCTTCTTTATGATGACAAATCTAATCATTTGAATATTTATTCTCCTAGATATAATGAATTATTTTGTCTCTAATTGCTTTCAAGATTTTTTATCTCTAATTTTCATCAGTTTGATTATGATATGTATAGGCATGGAATTCTTTGAGTTTATCCTATTAGGGGTTTGCTGAACTTCTTGAATCTGCAAATTTATGTTTATACCCAAATTTGAAAAGTTTTCAGGTATTATTTCTTCAATGATATTTTTCTGTACAATAGTCTTTTTTCTTTCTGTAACTTCAATAACACAAATGTTAGACCTGACATTTTCCTCAGGTTCTTGACACCCTGTTCATTTTTTCTTTCATTTTTTTCTTTTTATTGTTCAAACTGGATAATTTCTACTGATCTACCTCCAAATTCATTAACTCTTTCTTCTATTGTCTTCATTCTGCTATTGAGCTCATCTAGTAATTTCTTTTTAATTTTGGTGATTGTATTTTTCAGTTCTAAAATTTCCATGTTTCTCCTTTATAACTTCTATTTCTTTAATGACATTTTCTATCCCTCCATTTGTTCCAAGATGTTTGTTGTTACTTCTTTAAGCATAATAGCTTCTTTAAAATCTTTGATAATTAAGCTTCTGGTTCATATTAGGTTGATGTTTGTGGATTTCCTTTCCCTCGGTAATTTGTCAGATCTTTCTGATTCTTTTACATGTTGAATAATTTGGAGTAGGATGCTGGACATTGTGAATATGGTTATGAGGTTTGCGGTCTTGATTAGACCCTATGGAGAATGCTTTGTTGTTGTTTTGTTTTGTTTTAGTAAGCAATTGACTCAGTTAGGTGCTGGCTGCAATTTCTGACATGCCTTATGTGGACTGTGGTTCAATTGTCAGTATACTTTTCAAAGTCTTTGCAATGTTATTCAGCTCTCTCATGCATGTGTGCCACTTGGGGGCCAGTCTGTGGCCTGACTGTAGTCTACCTCATATTTCAGTTTTCAGAGTTACTGGTATACTGTTCAGGGGCACATCTACTGCTCAGCTCACGGCTGAGTCAAAGGGTTCATATAAAATATTTTGAGGTCCTTTTCTTGAGCTCTTCTCTATACTGTCTCCCCTAGACTGTCTGGCTGCCACGGTCCCTCCTTCCTGTTCCTCTGCTAGTCTTTTTACCCTGTCTGCATGTCCTGAGTTTGCCTCTGCTTAGATACAAGTGGCAGAAGGATAGAAAGAAAAAAATGGAGATTTTCTTTCATGGCCTTTGGATCATATGGTCTCTCTGGTTGGAGAGCAGGGTTCTCCTGCCTTCAGGTACCCACCTAGATGCCACTGCCGCCACTACCACAGGGTTGTAGCTTCTTGAGTGGGGCTTGCTGGAAGCAAAGCTGAGAGAGAAAGAAGAGGTTAGAGAACTTCCCTCCACTCTCTCTCTGTCTTCTAGAGGCCACACTTCCAATCCTAAGAACAAAAAAAGAGCAATTTCTCTTGGAGCTCTTTTTGTCCATGCCTAGTACACTATTCTGGGATTTGTGCTAACTCAAAGCTAAGGAGCTTTGTATGGAAAAAGAATAAAACAAGGAAACTTCCCACTGATTGCTCGTACTTTGAGCACTGGTTTTCTTCTCAAGCCACCTGCTACCATTTTACTTAGAGTTCTTTATGGCCACTCCATGCCTTCTGCCAATGGCTTTTGGTTCCAGAGTGGAGTTGCTTTACTTCATCTTCACTGGAACATGAGCCCTCACTTAAGTTTTGTAAACTTCAGTTACTTCATCTTCAAAGTGAGTGTGACTAATACCTACCCTTTCTAATTCCTAAGATATTTATAGGAATAAAATGAAATGGCATCTAAAGAAGTGTTTTGTAAATGTAAACTATGTTACGACTGTGAACATGGTGATATATTGCTCTTTGAATACTTATATATAACTGGAAGACAACTGTTTCCACTTCAACTTTATTATTTTTGGCAATTCCCCAAATATACACTGTCACATTAATAAAAAGTTGGGCCCCCATGTTAAACAAAGCCAAACAGATTTCCACACTGTAGGACTTCTTGAAAGCTCTGATAGGTTAATGTACATTTTGAACTTCCAAGAGATAAATGAATAGATTTAGGTACTTGTCCATGAGCTATTTTCTTTGCTATGGGTCTTTTAAACATAAATAAATGCAGAACTATATATTATAAGCACATTCTAGAAAACTCTTCCCTATGGCATCTTTAACATGAATAAGAGTGTTATAAGCTTTGGCAAAACCTTTGTTCCCCCTTTTAATCATCTGTCAAGCTGAGAGCCTTGCTCGCAGACATATGGCTGTAGAAGGAAAAATATCTTGGGGGAATATGAGGCTTTAAAGAAACACACAGATGCAAAACAAAATAATGTACATTTGGATATCTTTTCGAAGTTTCACTCCAGTAAAAGTGTTTTGTGGCCTCATTTTCAAACCACAGTCTATCAGTGTGAGAGTAGTTGGAAGATACTCTTTGAATCTGGTATTACCATGAAAATCTGGGCTGTGTATTTGTACTATTTCTTATACTAGTCTTCAGAAAAGTGTTATTGAATCCTGACGTATTTATACCTCCTGGTTCTTTCAGTTAAAATTTTTAGAATTTAGGAACATAACATAATAATAAGTCTTATGTATGTAACCTCATTGTCCTTGTGGACTCCTATTTTCTTCCTATCTGTAATG
Source organism: Camelus bactrianus (assembly GCF_048773025.1). Lineage (NCBI taxonomy): Eukaryota > Metazoa > Chordata > Mammalia > Artiodactyla > Camelidae > Camelus > Camelus bactrianus. Next base: position 100,595,464 of record NC_133539.1, read on the forward strand.
CTCGAAGTCGGACATAATTCAAAATTATTTTTACATCTTTGTGTAAATAAGTTTATATAAACAAAAAGTGCCAGCAGAATCTATATTCATTAAAAGAGAAAATGAAGACAATATAACTTTCAACAATGAGGAGTTTGACATCTTGAAGGTAATGTATGGATGTTAACTTATAAATCAGTTTAGAACTCAAATTCACTACTAAGAAAAATAATTCTAGGAAAGGGTCACTGAATTCTCAATCTATTTTTCTGTATGTATACTTTAAAAGGTCAAAAGTAGAGTGATTTACATTCACAAATGTCCTGAACTTTGATCAAGAATCAACTTCTTAAAAGATAATCATAATCTGCCTTTTATCACCTTATAATCCAATTCTAATTATGGCCCTAGTTCACCACTACTTCTCCCTGGGGAAATTTATGAGCCCCATATGCTTGTCTTCTGTGCCACGCGGACAGTCTTGGGGTCTTGCATCCATGCAGTTTGAGAGCACAGACTACTATTACTTACAAGCTTACAAGCCTAGGTTAAATAAAGTATAGAGAGCAGTAATTCGAGCTTACCCACAGAAACAGCAAAGTCACATTTGGGGTCAAGTCTGGATATATCTAACATCCGACCAACATCTGGCTTATGTTATTGAGAGATCAACTGTACTCACTAAAAAATAACATTTTATGGACACTATCTTACAGCAGTCTCCAAACACTCCTCTGGTTTATTTTTATTTAAACAATTTACATAGTTCATCTGGTTTTTTTTAGCAGGGGCTAAAACTTGTGTGAAAAGCTGCAGTACAAAAGGCCAATATACTCCATGTCCATGCAGAAGAATTTCATTTCTAGATAGTAAGTTTGGATGTCTTATTTGTTTCACCATCAGGTCATCTGGAATGTCAGTTCATGGGCAGATGTGAACTTTGGCTGCCTACAAGCCATTCAAACTTCTCATCTCCTTCCACTGTCTTGGTTGGAAAGTGGAAATATTCAATTTTTCAACCTTCCCTGGGTGGAACACCATATCATCCCTAGACTATGGGCCCCTGGATTAAAAAATAAAATCTATGTTTTGGAAAAATGGAATTTTAAAAGTTTGTGGAGGTGCCTTGGATTCCTGGTAAATTGTACCTCCATGCATTGTGGAACAAAATACATGGAGTTTTAGACTCTCAGGATTAAAGTCAGCAAGAAAAGTTTGTATCTTCTTTGGATAGTCAATATAGCATTTTTTTTTTTTTACAGAATCTCTGTATATCTGTTCTTAACAATATCATTTAGTTTTAATTTGGAACTGTTTTTCAAAAGCTAACCATGTATGATAAAAGACACAAGCGGTTTTAGAAAGCACCTGCATCGGAGAGCGAGCTGAATCTGCTGGCATCCTGATCTTGGACTTCCAGTCTCCAGAACTGTGAGAAATACATTTTCATTGTTTATAAGCCACCTGGTGAACAGTATTTTGTTATAGCAGCCCTTTGTGAGTTTTTTTTTTGTTTTTTTGTTTTTTTGTTTTTTTTTTTGCATAGAGTATCTCTGAGTGATTCTATCTTCTGTCAACTTCTGAAGGAAGGAAGGGAAGGGTAGGGGATGAGGAACAGACATACAAAGGGAAGTGGAACTTTGGATGTTTAGCACTAGCATGTGTATCACTTGCTCCTAGAGGCCTCTGTTGCTGAAGAAGGAACTGTGCTGGGTTCTTCTGAAGCCATGTGTAGCTGCAGTCAGAGTACAGCAAAGATGTATATATACAGCATAAGCTCATTAAAACAACAAAATAGTTTAATCAAAATTCACTAAGGTTTATTAGTTGAAATAAATTGGTAACTGAGGCAGTGATAATAAATGAAAAAAGCAACTAAATTGTTTTCTTTAAAATTTGCTAACTAGGTGTTCATGTTTAATTCGGTGCTTGGTAGTGATGACTTCAGTTAGTTAATTTAATAGCATTTTTGGCAACAAAGAAGAAAAACATTTAGTGAGGTATAATTAATATACAGTGAAATGCGTAGCTTTTAAATGTAAAATTTGTAGAGTCTGGATATTTGCATACACCTATATAATCTGCACCCGATCAAGATATAAAGTGTTTTCATCACCCTAAAAACTCTTCCTAGTTGACTGCTGAATACTGCAAGTAACTGAATCCTATTGCAGTGTATATACACCACAACTTGTTTATCTAGTCACGGCTGATGGACATTTAATTCTGTTCAGTTTCTGGCTACTATGAATAAAGCTGCTATAAATATTCTTGAAAATACACTGTTTTGTGGACATATATATTTCATTTTTCTTGGGTAAATATCTGGGGATGTAATTTCTGGATCATAAAACAGGTATATGTTCAATTTATGAGAAACTGACCAATTTTCAAGTTAATTTTACCAATTTATACTCCAGCAGTGTATGAGAGTGCCAGGTGTTCCACATCCTTGTCAGCATTTGGTGATGTCAGTCTTTTTGATTTTAGCCATTTTAGTGGGTGTGTAATATAACTCGTTGTGACTTTAATCTGCATTTCCCCAGTGACTAAAGTTGTTGAACCATTTCATGTGTTCACTGGCCATCTGTATTTCTTCCTTTTGTAGTGCCTGCACAATTCTTTTGCCTATTTTATAATTACGTTATTTTTCTTTATTGAACCGCTAGAGTTGATTGTATATATAATAAATATGTTCTCAGTCCATGACTTTCCTATTCAATTTCTCAGTAGTTTCTTTTAATGAGCAGAAATTTAAAATGTTAATGAAGTCCACTATATCAATTTTACTACTTTAATAGTTGACAGATAAAAGTGGTTCATTTCTAATAGCTTAGAATAGTTTATTCTAGATCCTGCTAGGGAATCTTTACCTAGCCCAAGTTTCTGAAGATATTCTCTTATGCTTTCTTCTAGAAACTCTATAACCATAGTTTTTATGTTTAGGTCTATTATTCATCTCAAGCTGATTTTCTGTATGATATGAGGTATGAATTGAGGCTCTTTTTTCTTCCCCCTGGACAATACTGATTCTCTTTTTAACAACCAATTTTTTTAAAAAGAGAATTTCTGGGTTGTCTATGACCTTTGCCTACTGTAATGCTAATGGGATTACTCACTGAAGGTGGGTCACGGGGGAGTGCACAGCCATCCTGGAGGCTCCGCGGCCACTCAGCACCAGCCAGTTAATGCACTGCCCAAAGGCTGGCCCAGTATTGTTCAATATTATCATCTCTTTTGTTATTTTTAAAGAAGCAGAAATCCAAATATAAGTACAATTTTTTTATTATTAATTTGTTGGCAATTAATTTTCTCACTCTATAGGCCAACATTGAATGAACTTAGATGTAGATTGTGAAGGCAGTTGCCATACTCCTGCCTAGACCTTGCAATGACTGTTGACTGGAGGAGATTGTCTCGACTTCACGATGGTTGCAAAGAAGAAATGACTCAGCAATCATAAGGTGGACTTTGCAAACAAAACTCATTTAGTATCTCTTGGATACAAGGCCACAGACACACAGGCCCTGACTAGAGGTAATCTGTCAAGTAAACAGTCCTCCAACTGATTTGTCTAGTGCAAGAGAATTGTTTGTCTTGTTGGTTTTGTTTCAGAGGGCACTTTGCCAGAGTGAATAGTTTCTCATTCCCTATTTACATTGTTTCTTCTTAAATAAATGAAATCATAGAATCATTGGTGGTGGCTCAGAAATCACCAAAAATACCTGAAGCCCTCTTTAAATCATGAAACTAGAAATTAATTTATATATTTAGTAATCAAATATCAATTACTAATTGAATACCTCATCTGTACCAGGTACGTGCTAAGCCTAGGAATTTAGCAGCTAAAAACCAAAACCAAACAATAAAACAGGACCCTATGTTCACAGAGTTTAAATTCAGGTGTCATTAAGCCAGGAGAACTATAGCTACTTTGATTAAGATAACCAAGTGGTACTCCACATCTCCACTTAGATCTCCTGTGGGCATCTCAAACCTATCACATCCAAAACTGAGTTCTTGATTTCCTGCTAAATCGGGCCCTGCTCTAGTCTTCCGCATCTCAATATAATGATAATTTTACTCTGCTGTTTCCTCAGACAAAATCTATTGTGTGATCCTTGACTTCTCTCTCTCTCACATCCTGTTGTCCAACACATCTGCAAATACTTTTGACTTTACCTTCAAAATATGTTCCCAAAACATTCACTTACTACAATACAACATAGGTAGTCTAAGCTGCTGTCATCTCTTGCCGAGATTACTGACTGTAGTAGTCTTCCAAATGGTCTCTCATGTGACCATCGTTGTCTCTTACAGTCTTTTCACCAAATAGCAGTTAGAGTGCTCCTTCTAAGTCAGGTCATATCACTCCTCTGTTCAAAAGTCTTCATGGCTTCCATTGCAGATACAATAAAACCGGAAGTCTGCAAGAGGCCATCAATGCCCTACATGACTATGACATTGCTCCTCACTCCCACTACTCTGCTCACATCCTACTGCTCTCCACCTTGCTTTGTGAGATCTGTCTGCTGGTCCTTTCCTTGTCCTGGGTTATGCCCAGCTCACTCTATTCTGACTGTCTTCCAGTGTACTGTTCTGCTGCCTGGAATTCGCTTCCTCAGAAATTTACATGGCTTGTTCCTTCATTTTCAAGTCCTTGCTACCCTGTTGGTTTGTCAGATAAGCCTTCCCTGATTACCATGAACTAGTAATCACTCTCTGACATGGATTTACTTGTTAATTTCCTAGCCTTCATTGAAATACAACCCATGAAAGTATGAACTTGTTTGTTTTGTTTACTGATAGACTTAGAGCATTTAGAATAGCCCTTGGCATATAATGGACACTCCATAAATTTCTATTGAATAAAAAAAATAGATGATCATATTACAGTACTTCAGATAGGGGAAGCTCGGTACACTGGTGAACACATAGGAAATGTCAAGAGAAGCTTTCAAGAGAAGTGGTGTCTAAGCTGAGCTCTGAAGAATGATGAATTAAACAATTAAGGTCAGCAGGAAGGGGGTAAATGAAGCGGAATGAAGAAAAATAGTTCAAGGGAAGCTTAAGGCTTGATAAGGGCAGTCACTTTGACCATATAAGCCATGTAGGTTTTGGCCTTTACCTTAAGAGAATGGGAAACGACTGAAGTATTTTAGTAAATGACAATGGTCAGCATTACAATTTTTAAAGATCAACAGGCCTACAGAAATGAATTAGTTGAAGGGGGTTTTAAAAAATGGAGAAGCACAGCCCAGTAAGAAGACATGACAGTGATCTAGGAAACATATCATGGTATCCTTCATTGTGAGTATGAAAAGAAATTCAGCAGATTACAGACACATGAGCAAGCTGAATAAAACATAAATGCATAATTGATTGGACACAGGGAGAAGAATGAGAGAGGAGCCAACACCTGCAACCAGATTTCTGTCCTGGGCAATTCAGTGAATAGTAGTTCTAGCTACTACTGTCAAGAGATAAAAGCAAGTTTGTGTTCAGAGGAAGATGATGAGCTCATTTGGATATGTTGAACTTGTAGTTTTAGGGCAGTTAGATGTATAAACCTAAGTTCAGGAGAGGGGCTTTGCCTAGAAAGTGGTGAGTGTGGGAATCTTCAGTATAAAGATGGTATTTACCACCACTGGGGTTAGGTGAGACCTCCCCTGCCACCCTGCTTCCCACCCCCAGGAAGACTGTTAGAGCATAAGATAAAGCAGTCATCATGGGTTCAGAGCTAATAACAGACGCCAAGGAATTGTGGGATGGGGGTCAAGTTTGTCAATGACGGACCAGCTCAGGGGAGGGCCCCATGTTTGTAGTTATTTTAGGAGGTTCTGCCCTTCCCATGCAGGTTGGCCTTGGAACCTCAGCTGGAAAGTAAGAGAGAAGGAAGAGTTTGCTAGAGGTGTGATAAAAGGTATCCTGAATTTTGAAATATATTTGTGTATTAGTTCTTTTATAGTAATGACATTTTTGGAAATTAATTTGATTATTGGAAAGTTGTGTTTTTACTTAAACTGAAAGAGGAAAATGATTCAAACTCAAAATGCTTTTATTTTCCTCTTCCTCAATTTTAATAGTAAATGCTACACATATGTCTTCCTCCATCCATGATGTTTATCTTGTTGACTAAAGCTGTCAATAACAGCAGACAGCTCTGAAGATTGGTTAAAAAAAACACAGAACACATGAACCATGTTTAATTAAATTCTGTTGGTTGAAAGGACATGAATTTTTCATTTATGCATAGCTCTGAATTGCTTTTATCAAAATCACCAGTTTTTTAAAATCAAAATCACTGCCGATGACAATAACCACATCCACTCCCAAGAGGAAAACAGTGCTCTGGGCTTCCAGGGATCACCGTGTCTTTTCTACTGTTATAAAACAGAGCCCTTCCAAGCTCTCTCATGCTTTTAAATAGTAAACATCTTTGGTATAAAAGCAGACATAATATAAATATTTATAATTCACAATAGTCATGATTCTTAAAAATAATCATGATTGTGTGAGAATCTAGAAACTTACTAAACTGCATGCTGTGTAGGAGCCAACTTTAGAGTAAAAAACAGACACACGGTGCTGGGTGATTATGACACTGAAGGGGCCACAAATTGTGGACATTTTCCCACTTGTTTTACAAGATTACTTTTCAAATACTGCCTTAAAACTTCTTTCTCCTGTCTATGACTGAAGTATATTAAGTGATCTCTTCCCTAAAAATACCTTTTGAGCCATGTTTATAGCTTAATACAATAATATCACGCCTTAATTGTGTTAAATTCCTATTTATTCTGGGCATATGACTTTTCCGTCTCATCTTGTATCACCTTTCTGTCCCCTTGACCTTCTATAATCTTCATTTTATGCAGCATCTTTATGCTTCTGACTGCTTAGAACTTTGCTTCTTTCAAGGGAAGCTTTGACTCCAAGTTTCCAGCACAAGTTAAGTCAGAGTACTTTTAAAAAAACCTAAGATCTTTGTTAAATGTTATTCCTGGAGCAGCTTTTACATTCAGTTCAGCACCAGCACTTTGGAAATAGTGCTGAAAGAAAAGACAGAGATTCCAAAATATTAGGCCCGGCACGGAGGGAGGATATCAGTTGTATTGACTCCGACTCTTAGAACCTCCATAAAACATCAGAGTTTAACCTTCTCTTCCAACTCCCCTCCCAGATTGAGAGAAGATCTACTTGATGGACCAGAGTAACATTTGCTGTGGAGCTGGAGTTTGTTTGGAGACTTTTCAACCAAGCTGCTAAGGAGAGGAAAGCATACAAGCAAGGCCACTGCCACGGTAAGAATTTCAGGGTGACTTTGTGAAAATATCTGACTGCACAAACCAGAGCACTGAGGTGGGATAAAGGAAACCTGTATCCTAACATGATCTCTGCTCAACCAATAACTAACTGCATGATCTCTGCCAAGCCCTTCCCTTCTCCTGGCCAAGCTTCTTATCTCTGACATGCTGAATGGAATTAGAACTCTGGTAGCCTACAGATGTTGTTTATTTGATTCGCATGGCCCCACCCTCCTTCTTTCCTTCTTTCTTTTTCCTCTTCCTCCTTCCCTCCCTCTCTCCCCACTCTCTTCCTTCCTTTTTTCTTTTCTTTCTTGTCTTAATTAAATTAAGGCAGAGGTTTAAGCAATCTAAACATTTTTGGTCTTTTAACCAAAGAGTATTGAGCATTTAAAAACTCCGTAAAACAACAACGAGATACTGCTACACACCTAGGCCAAAATCTGGAATACTGACAACACCAAATACTGGCAAAGAAATAGAGCAACAGGAACTCTCATTCACTTCTGATAGGAATGCAAAATGGTACAGCCACTTCAGAAGACAGTTTGGCTGTTTCTTACAAAGCTAAACACACAATTAATATATGATCCAGCAATTGTGCTGTTTGATTGTTACACAAATGAACTGAAAACTTACATCTATACAAAAAACTGCACGTGGATGTTTATAGTAGCTTTATTCATAACTGCCAAAGCCTGGAAGCAACCAAGATGTCCTTCAGTGGGTGAATTGATAAATAAACTGTGGTACATCCAGACAAAGGAATGTTATTCAGTGTTAAATAAGAAATGAGCTATCAAGCCATGAAAAGACACAGAGGAAGCTTAAATGCTTGTTACTAGTGAAAGAAGTCAATCTGAAGACGGGCTGTGTGATTCTAACCATATGACATTCTGGAAAAGGTAAAACTATGAGAGGTGAGACAGTAAAAAGACTGATGGCTGTCAGGGGTTGTGGGGAGGGAGGGCTGAACAGGTGAAGCACAGAGGACTTTTAGGGCAGTTATAATACTGTGTCTATAATGATATGTCATACACTAGTCCAAACCCATAGACTGCACACCACCAAGGGTGGACCTTAATATAAACCATGGACCCTAGGGGATAATGACGGATTAATGTAGGTTTATCAGTTATAACCGTACCACCCTGGTGGGCACCATGTTGATGGGAGGAGGCTATGCAGGTGTGGGGACAGGAAGTTTACAGAGAATCTCTGTACTTTCTACTCAGTTTCTGCTCAGTTTTGCTGTGAATCTAAAATTACTCTAAAAAAATTGAGTTGATTAATTTTTTAAAAAATTGTTGATGAATATTTGGAATGGAGAAGCCATCTGACACATTGTACATAACAGGGCCTTTGGAATCAGACATTTGCCTCTTTACATGTGTAGGGGCAGGAGGTTTATGGGAACTCTCAGGACCTTTTGTTCAGTTTTTCTGTGAACCTAAAACTGCTCTAAAAATTGTCTATTAAAAATAAATAAAAATAAATAAAACCAAAATAAACTAGATTATTTTATATATAAATCTCTGTCTCTAGCTTCTCATGAGAAGTTAGAAAAGCTGGTAATATAGAGCCTGGGTCCTCACATGGCAAACCAGCTGGAACTTGGTGGTGCTGCCCTTTTCCATGGGGTGCACACGCCCCTGGTGGCCACAGTCCCCACTGGGTCCCTTTATGCACTCATGCCCCTGACCTCAGCAAGTACTTTGGTTTGTGACCTAAGGAATTTTAGGTTTGTGATCTCTGTGACGCTTTCCTTTCATCTCTAGAAGTCTGTAATTCTCACTGGGAACACCAGTAATTACACCTCACTTATATTGCCATTTCAGCAGCCTGGCAAATAAGCTGGAAAACCTTAGTACAAGACCAGACTTAATTAACATAACCAGACATTTTTTCTTCTCCAGGTTTTCCTTGTGGGTGGCAGATCTTCTGTACCATGTATGTTTCACATCTTCCTTTGAAGACACTGACTTTCCCTTTAACTATCAGATCCTCATAACCAGAGGAAAAAAAAAATTGGCCTCCTAGCCTCTTTTAGAATGGATTCTTATTCTGAACTTTTATAGTCTGCAACTTTAAAACTCACAATACCATAGCTTGAAAATTTAACCAACTCCAGCTCTGATAACTTTTAAAATGATCTCCGAATCATTTAGGGAAATAGTAAAGATCAATAGGCTTTTTCTCTATTCTTATTCCTATTTCCTATCTATTTTTGAAGGTGGGGAGTTTTTCTGTGAACATTTTTCAAATACATCTTAAGGACGAAGTCTGCATGGCCATGATGTCAAGTTGGTCTCTTGTGGTAGGATTAGCACTTAGGGCCATGAATCTTGTGTGAATTTCTAGTTCAGTAAATATGTCTGAGGTGCACACCCTCTAAATAGCCTATTTTGGCTTGTTTCTGAGAGGTAATACTTTGAAGCTCTGTAAAAATTGTCCATTTGCCCTTCTTTCAGTGTTTCTCTTTATAAATTGCGTACTTACTTTGTGCTATCTGCCTACAATCAATTCTCTCTCACCTTTACCATTCAGTCCTTTGATGATCTTTGAAATAGATGTGTCTTCTTCAAAGCTAACAGGACCTGAATTTTGCTATTATTTCTAATTTGTTGCCTTGTTTCCATCCCTGCCAATGTATACTCTTCCTGAATAAGATTCTTGATTACTGTTGCTAAATCCTCATTATTGTTCTGACATCAGTAATTGTCTTAGGTAACAAATTTACATTAAAGTTGATTAATTTTATGATAGAGTTTGGAGTTTATTCATAACAGCCATATCTTCCAAGACTTTGTCATTTTCTACTGCTTACTCATTTTGTGGGGAAAAGACTTGATTCTCATTTTATTCTCATTTATGTATGCTATAACTGACTTTAATTTTTTAGTTATGGGAAGTCAGTTCTAAAATGAACTACTCTGACCCCTGACATGCCCCACTCTGCTCAAGTTCTCTAGTATTTCATTAGAAAGACTGTTTAAGGGGCTGTTCCAGAACACCTTCCAGATCAGCTTGACAAGTTTTCCAGCAGCTCATCTAAATGGTTCCATATCCAAAGAAATGAATCAACTAAATTAATGACTTTTACATCAAGCACTTACTAATGGAAAAGAGGCCCACTTACTTGGATGTTATAAACAAAGAGGGAAGTGCCATTAACTATGATCTTCTCATTGTCATAAATTTATTACAGCATAGCTTAATTTTAGGGTGCAGGCATTCTTTCCCTTGGGACAAGTGTTGATTTCTTTAGCTGCTGGTAGTGGCTCCCCCTCAGTGTGGCTCAGGAACACAGGGTTACCTTTTCATGTCTCAAAGAGATAGCAGAGTAGGTTTGGGTCTCTGAGCAACATCTAATCAGGGACAATGTAATACCATCTATAGCAAAGCAGCCCTGGTCCATATTGCTCTCACAAGAAGTCTACCCATCAAAAGAAAATCAACTTTTCACCAGTCTCTCACCCCTAACAGAAAAATACATGTTTTTTCATTGCCTTATTTCTTGATAAGGTACAAATCTAATTATATTGGCTCATAGCTTTACCTTGTAGAGGGAGCCATGTTTAATAAATCTTAACCAAATCTCCTAACCAGTACAAAGATATCTTTGATTTGTGGTGTATTTTAAGAGAAAAATATGCTCAAATAATTTTAATAACTTTGAAAGGCAGTATCATGGAGTGGTAAGAGCTCAGACTCTGGAACTAGACACTTCTGATTTGAATATTGGCTTCATCTTTGGTTTTAAGATGAGTGCAATCACCACATGCGTAATCTTGAGTAAGGAACCTATCCTTTGTGTTCCTCAGCTTCCAAGCTTGTAAAACATGGATAAATAATACATTCATATTTCATAGTTTTGCTGCAATGATTAAATGTGTCAATTCATGTGAAACGATTTAGAAGAGTGCCTTAGAATTAATTTTAAAAAATGAATTCTCTATTTCAAATCACTTCATGGTTTGGCTTACATTCCTTTCTGTTTTCTTGGATTGTGCCCTTTTATATAGTTAATAACACCCAATAATATTTTGAATTTATCTATAGGTGATATTCTCTGTTGCCTCAGAAGACTTGCTTGGCTCCTTTCTTGGACTGGAACATAATTAAATAATTAGAATCTTTACTTTCCCATCTTTGCTTGCAGCTAGTTTTTGACTTACTAAAACCTGCTGGATGTTGAAGAGGACACATATAGCATACATGGTATCTTTAGGGCCAAGAGTGAGTGGAGCTTGTTAAGCCCAAGGAAGGCTATATAGAGTGACTGGCTGGAGCTACATTTCCTGCCACTTCAAGAACCCACAGGAAAAAGATACAATTTCCAGAATAGGCTCTCAAGGACAAACACTTAGACCTAGAAATGAAGGTCTTAGATTCATTTCTCTGCCTTTTCTTGCAAATGGCTCCCACCATGTTTTATTTTGGAAGGCAGATTTTTTTATGGTGAATAGAAGGGACTGAAGTGGGAGGCAGTTGAAATTATGTTCAGTTATGGATGTGGATTTTTATAATAAACCCTCAGTGAAATTTATGCTCCTGTAAGTTGGTCTTCAGAAGATGAATTTGTTGCTTTTTTAAAAATTGAAGTATACTCAGTTACAATGTGTCAATCTCTGGTGTACAGCATAATGTCCCAGTCATACATATACTTATATATATTTGTTTTCATTTTATTTTTCATTAAAGGTTATTACAAGATACTGAATATAGTTCCCTGGGCTATACAGAATAATTTTTAATCTATTTTTATATACAGTAGTTAATATTTGCAAATCTCAACCCCCTAAACTTATCCCTTCCCACCCCTTTTCCCCCTGGTAACCATAAGATTGTTTACTATGTCTGCCAGTCTGTTTCCATTTTGTAGATGAGTTTATTAGTGTCATCTTTTCTTTTTTTAGATTCCACATGAGTGATATCGTATGGTATTTTTCTTTCTCTTTCTGGCTTACTTCACTCAGAATGGTGATCTCTAGGTCCATCCACGTTGGTCATGGCAAATGGCATTATTTTATTCTTTTTTTATGGCTGAATAGTATAAATTCATTGTATAAATATACCACAGCTTCTTTATCTAGTTATCTGTCAATGGGCATTTAGGTTGTTTCCATGAACTGGCTATTGTATACAGTGATGCTATGAACATTGGGGTGCATGTGTCTTTTTGAATTACATTCTTCTCCAGATATATGCCCAGGAGTGGGATTGTTAGATCATATGGTAAGTCTATTTTTAGTTTTTTGAGGAATCTCCATACTGTTTTCCAAAATGGTTGCACCAAACTATATTTCCAACAGTATAGGAGAGTCCCCTTTTCTCCACATCCTCTCCAGCATTTATCATTTGTGGACTTTTCACTGATGGCCATTTTCACTGATGTAAAGTGATACCTCATTGTAATTTTGATTTTTATTTCTCTAATAATTAGTGATAATGAATTTCTTGAGTTTCTTAAAATTTCCCAAGCTAGTCTGGACTCCTTGTTTTCTACTCTGAAGACTCTAGGAAAGTCATACCACTGAGCAGTGATCCTAATAATGGGCTGTATTTTATAAAACTTAAAAATCCATGTGAAAGGGCGTGACAAATTCTAATATCTATGGTGATAATTATGGTTACTGTTTATGAATCAACCACCATTTCTAAAGCTTCCACTCTACCAAAATAGGTGCTAGGTAAGGAACTTTGCCTAGATTATTTCTCATCTATACTCTCAAACTTGCAAAACAGGAATGATAATACTATTTTACAGGTGAGGAAATTGAGGCTGATAGAGACGAAAACAACTTAACCCCAATTTACTTGTAATTATTTTAAAATGATTAAAGAATATTATTTGTATGCACATTGCATGAAGGTGATCACTGTTGGGCCACTTACTCATTCTGATCATCATCTGAACACACACAAAACATTGTCTTAATATTGTCATTTTAAAAAAGATAGTGAAATTCTTCAATGGCTTTTGTTTTTTAAAAAATCATCTTCCCAAGATCCTCCCATTTTCTTTTTACCTAATCCAGCTTGATCCCATCCTATGACTCAGCAGTTATTTCTATCCTGCCCAACTGTTTGACTTACACAAGCTCAGCCCAGAGGTCCACTTGAATTCCTAGCAGAACCAGGGTTATTTCTCTCTGGAAGCTTTGACTATAAAACTCACAAGCGCTTTTTATTCTTCTCTTAATTCATGGAAAGTTTCCGGTATTCTTTAGCTCATCATAATCTCCCAGAGACCTAATGGGTTTTGTAAATTTTTAAAAAAATTTTTACAAAATCATCTTGAAATGTCCCTGTAAGTATTGACCAGGCTCAGTGAAATAACTAACTGACTTGTCATGATGTTGCTCATGTTTCTATAATGGTTGCCTCCCCCACAAGACTGCAGTGTAGTCTAAAGTTGGGAACTCTTTTCAAGGCAGCACTGATTCATGGGAGGAGGCGTTCAAGTATGATGTGGTCATGTTAGGGAGGCTGGGGCAGTTGTGCGTGCTGCTTTTCAGAATTCTAAGAGCTCAGTGTGTATTTTAAAACCTGTGCCATAGGAGTATAATTTTCTGATTTCTTTTATAAACATCCAAGACACTATATTATGGCTTTTAGTCCATAGGAGGGCAATGTTGAGCTGCAGGAAAATCCTTGCAGTTTTTTGCAAAAGAATATATAGAACTGATTAATTTAAAAATTAATGAATTGAAACAAATTAACTAATTTAAACATACTACAAGATGACAGTTATTTAATAATATCCCCACGTTGAATACTGCCTGGTTTCATGTTTGTCATACTGGTATTTAATTTATAAACTGATGTAAATTATTCTTGTCACTCAAAGCCAAACTACTGCTGTCCCTTTGGAAAAGGCTGTCTTCTGCTTTGTGCAGGTTTTCTTTATTTTAGATGATGGAAATGATTACATTCTTTACAAATAGAATGATTTTTTTATTTTTATTTTTATGCATGGTCTGCTGCTGATGGCTCTGCTTAAAAAGATGTAAATTCTTATGGTTCAAATTGCTTTGATACATTTCCCTGGGTCAGAATTTGAGGTTACCTTTAAATGCCACCATACAGCTCTCACAGCAAAGAGTTAACCAAATGTAATGTATAAAGTGAGTTATAAGAAAAGGACAAGATAAAATTAAATTTCAGCCAAATTTTAAGCTATGAAATTTGGTCATATATCAGAGTTATTTTCATGAAAAGAGTCATGGACCAATACAGTACTCTGTCATTTCAACCTATATTGAAAGCAAGTCTATTTTGAATTTTTGAAGCAAGCACTGTAAACAGAATTTAAATATAATTATGTGTTTGTGGAAGAAAGTGACAAATTTTGTGTTGCTGTGAAGCCTTATCAGACTCTCCTAGATTGGAAAAGCAATTTCTGTCTCCTCTGAATGCCTCCGTGTCCCATATGTCAGAGCAGAGTGATACGGGTCTGGTTGTTGCTGACCTAAAGTACCATTTTGGTGCGGAAGGATGGTGCATCTTGTCTGTGGTTTAGCTCCTGAGTCCAAGGAAGCAATTAATAGAAGCAACAAACTACTGGGCAGTAACAATAAAAGCCAACATTTATTAATTGCTTACTATATGCCAAACACTTACCCAAATACTGTTATGAATTTATTTAACCCTCACTACAATGCTATAAGCTCTATTATTGACATCATTTACAGGATAAGGAAACTGAGCTGTAGAGTGACTACACAAAGTACTCAAGGTCACAAGCTTCCCAAGAGACAAGAGTCAAGCACCCTCCAGGGCCCTTGCCCCTTGTTACCACTTTGGGGTTAAAAGTAGAGTGGATCAGAGATTAGAAGAGATGTTTCAGAGTAAAGCGAAAGAGTATATAAGAACACTAGGAAATATTCTAGATATTTCCTCAATATCTTTCACTTAGTACCGTGCCTCTGGTAGATGTGAGTGGATGGGGATAGGCAAGGGTGCCAATGAGGAACATCATTGTGAGAATTACTCCTTCAATCTACCTGCATGTCTTAACATTCATGAAGGCAGACTTTTGTTCTTTTTATATTATAATAATATGATAAATGGATTATAATCTCCTAGAGGGTGGAAATTGCATCTTATTTTCTGTGTCTTTCATTACACCTAATTCAATAGCATGGATATGTGGAAATGATACGTTTGGAAAAATAAATAATTGATAACCAAAAAATAGTTATTTAGGGTTAAAAGGCAGATATCTGTAAAGTCAAATGCAAAAATCACTGCACACACCTTTGGTCCATATTTTAGGTATGAGTAGTATCTTTGGGGGTTGTATTTTGTTTATTTACAACCAGGAAGAATAGTTTGGGTCTGAACTACTGTTTGGACGATTCACTTCAACCTTCTCAGAGAAGGTGGATTTTAGATAATGGTCAGTAGGTGTGATTTTCTTTCTAGTTATTTACTTTATAAAAGATCTCTGATTTTCCATTCTGAACTTTACAATGATATAATTTGAACCCCATGCATTTTACTAAATAGACTTTGTTGGCATATATGTAGAGAGCCCTATTTGACTAAGTGTTTTTAATTTAACAGTTCTTAACTAGAAGTAAGAAGCAATGTATAATTCCTGTGAAATTCTAGTCAAACACTGAATGCTCAGCTTAGATAGGGCATATATCTACTCATCTTATGAGATTTAGACCTCTATATAAACCAGCATTTTTCAAGAAATTACACACAGAGAATAGTTTAGCATAGCAAAGAAACCGTTCAGGGAGGGGAACATTGGTGCACTCCTGGTGTGTGTGTGTGTGTGTTTGTGTGTGTGTGCACATGCACACGATAGTTGAAAGGAAAATAAATGTAGAATAAAATGCAAAGTAAGGAATATAGATTTTATAGAAAGAGGATAAGTGAAGAGAAAAATTCTGAGACTTATCAGTGAAGGCAAAGGGAAGGAGAACAGGATGGATTGAAGCAATTTGCACAGTAATCTCCCCATTTCCTTGCTCATCCTCGGCCCATTAATGCAGAGTTCTAATTGAAAAAGTGCAGCAATAGAGCCTATAGGTCATTTCAATGACTCTGCAGCTGTGTGAACATACAGTGGGGGTAATGCTGTCACAGGGCTGTAGGGTTGTGTTTCTACATCCCATCCCATCCCACCCATCACTGGGCACCCACACTTCCCTAGAAACCTCCCATCTCCAGTTTCCTGCTGGGACATGGAGAAATTTGGGGGAAAAGGACCAACATTCAAGAGAGGGAGAGAGAGAAAGAGAAAGAAGGCAGAGGGAAAAATAAAGGAAAGGTGGTGAGAACATCATTTTAAAGTTACTAGGTTGAAATTTGAATTTGGTTACATGAGAACAACTAGGGATTAAAAAGTATGAATAAAATCTTAACTTCACAATATTAAATAATTTCCACTTCTGGCCTCCACACTGCTTATATGTTTATGCAAATCAGTTAATAATAACTGGAGTCATAATAATAAATGGAGTCATTTCCATCATCTAACTTGTTCCGAGAGGCATGGACTGAAGCTCATTCCTGTAGGTGGAAATCAGTAAATTTCTTGTTCAAATTTTTGTCCTTTTTTTCTTTTTTCTTTTAGGAATCATTTTCAAAATTGAAGTATAGTTAGTTTCAGGTGTACAGCAAAGTGATTCAGTTATATATATATATATGTGTATATACATTTACATACACACATATATTTATTTTCAGATTATTTTCCATTATAGGTTACTACAAGATATTGAATATAGTTTCCTATGCTATATAGCATATTCTTGTTTATCTATTTTATATACAGTAGTGTATCTGTAAATCCCAAACTCCTAACTTATCCCTCTGTCCCCACCTCTCCTTTGGTAACCATAAGTTCGTTTTCTATGTCTGTCTATTTCTGTTTTGTAAATACATTCATTTTCAATCCAAGACCACTCAAAGCTGAAAGGATGGGCTCAACTGAAGGCGTGAGAGTAATAGACATAATTTTATCTATTGTAGTTTTACTAATTTTAGTCTAACTTCTGATAGCTCAGGATTTCAGAGTTTTCAAGGCTATCTGAAACAACTACCAGTGTCATTGTGAACACCAAAAAATATCACCAGAGTGAAGGCTCATACCCTGTCTTCCCGAGGGAAGCCTTCCTTGGTTGACACAGTGGCCCTCTAAGGTAGCAGGTCAGGAAAAATTCCTAGAAGCTAATTCAGGGAGTGAAAGACCAAATCTAGGCTCAGCTATCTCACAATTAAAAGATAGGAATATTTTAAAAGTGGCTATAATCTTTCTTTCCATCTAAATAAAATATTTATTTTAGAATGGTTTTTAAGTTAATGAAAAGTTTCTACATCCCATCCCATCCCATCCCACCCAGCACTGGGCACCCATGCTTCCCTAGAAACCTCTCATCCTCCAGTTCTCACATACACGGTACCCAGTTTTCCCTACTGTTAGTGTATTATTATTGCAGATGAACCAATATGGATATATTATTATAAACTGAACTCCATGGCTTTATTTGGATTTTATTAATTTTCCTCTAATGTTCTTTTTCTGTCCCCAGATCTCATCCAGAAGAGCAGATGACATTTAGTCTTTGTGTCTTGTTAGCTTCCCTGGGGCTGTGGAAGTTTCTCAGACTTTCCTGGCTTTTTTATGACTTACTTTGACAGTTTTGAGGGATACTGGTCAGGCATTCTGTAGAACATTTGGGTTTGTCTGGTGTTTTTCTCAGGTTAGGTGGGTTATGTTTTGGGAGGAAGACAACAGACGTGAAGTACCATTCTCAACATTGTGTATTAGGGTACATTCTATCAGAACGACCTATCCTCCATGATGTTGATCTTGACCACCCAGAAGAGGTAGTATTTGCCAGGCTTCTCCACTGTGAAGTGACTTGTTCCCCCTGCTCTGCTTCCCATACTGCACTATCTGGAAACAAATCACTAGGCATAGCCAGTAATTAAAGGGTGAGATGTTAAGCTTTACTCCTTGAGGGGGGAATACCTACATAATTACGAATTTTTCTGTAGAAATTTGTCTTGTATCCCCCATTTATTTATGTACTCAATCATTTATCTCACTATGGACTCATGAAAATTTATTTTATACTTTGAGTGATGATGAAATATTATGGTTTTTTTTGGTGCTCCAATTGTCCCAACTTTGACCATTTAGAGCTCTTTCAATTGTGTCCTATGTCCTTTGGCCATATTGCCACCATTGTTTTGTCTTTTGTGCACGTTCTTTTTTTTTTTTTTTAAACACCTACTATGGTATAATTCATTTGGTTGTTTCTATGTCTTGGCTATTGTAAATAGTGCTGCTGTAAACACTGGGGTGCATGTGCCTTTTGAGTTATATTTTTCTCTCGATATATGCCCAGGAGTAGGATTGCTGGATTATATGGTAAGTTTATTTTTAGTTTTTTAAGGAACCTCCATACTGTCTTTCATAGTGGCTGCACCAATTTACATTCCCACCAACAGTGTAGGGAGGTTCCTTTTTCTCTACATCCTGTCCAGCATTTACTGTTTATCGACTTTTTAATGATGGCCGTTCTGACTGCTGTAAGGTGATATCTCACTGTAGTTTTGATTTGGATTTCTCTAACAATTAGTGATGTTGAGCATCTTTTCATGTATTTGTTGGCTATTTGGAGGTCTTCTTTGCAGAGATGTCTATTTAGGTCTTTGCCCATTTTTTGATTGGGTTGCTTTTGTTTTGATATTAAGCTGTATGAGCTGTTTATATATTTTGGAAATTAGTCCCTTGTTGGTTGCATCATTTGCAAATATTTTCACTCATTCTGCAGGGTGTCTTTTCATTTTGTTGATGGTATCCTTAGCTGTGCAAACCTTTAAAGTTTAATTAGGTCCCATTTGTTTATCTTTAGTTTTATTCTAGGAGCTGGTTCAAAAAATATTGCTGTGATTTATGTCAAAGAGTGTTCTGCCTATGTTTTCCTCTAAGAGTTTTATACTATCTGGTCTTAACATTTAGGTCTTTAATCCATTTTCAGTTTATTTTTGTATATGGTGTTAGAGAATGTTCTAATTTTAGTCTTTTACAGGAAGCTGTCCAGTTTTCTCAGCTCAATTTATTGAAGAGACTGTTTCTTCTCCATTGTATAGTCTTGCCCCCTTTGTTGTAGATTAATTGGCCATAAGTGTGTGGGTTTATCTCTGGACTTTTTATCCTGTTCCATTGATCTATGTGTCTGTTTTTGTGGCAGTACTGTATTGTTTTGATTACCGTAGCTTTGTAGTATAGTCTGAAGTCAAGAAGCATGATTCCCCCAGCTCCGTTCTCCTTATTCAGGACTGTTTTGGCTATTTGGGTTTTTTTGTGTTTCTGTACACATTTTTACTTTTTTTTGTTCCAGCTCTGTGAAAAATGTCATTGGTAATTTGATAGGGAGTGCACTGAATCTGTATATTGCCTTGGGTGATATGGCCATTTTAACAATATTGATTCTTCCAATCCAAGAGCATGGTATATCTTCCTATGTGTTTATGTCATCTTCAGTTTCTTTCATCAGTGTCTTATAATTTTTGGAGTACAGGTCCCTTGCCTCCTTGGGTAGGTTTATTCCTAGGTATTTTATTCTTTCCTGTGCAATGGTAAATGAGATTTTTCCTTAATTTCTTTTTCTGCTATTTTGTTTTTAGTGTATAGAAATTCAACTGATTTCTGTATATTAATTTTGTATCCTGCACCTTTACCAAATTCATTGATGAGTTCTAGTAGTTGTCTGGTCGCTTCTTTAGGGTTTTCTCTATGTCATGTATCATGTCATCTGCAAACAGTGACATTTCACTTCTTCTTTTCCAATTCAGATTCCTTTTATTTCTTTTTCTTTTCTGGTTGCTGTGTCTAAGACTTCTAAAACTGTTGAATAAAAGTGGTGAGAGTGGGCATCCTTTTCTTGTTCCTGATCTTAGAGAAAATGCCTTTTCACCATTGAGTATGATGTTAGCTGTGGGTTTGTCACATATGGCCTTTATTATGTTGAGGTATGTTCCATCTATGCCCACTTTCTGGAGAGTTTTTATCATTAATGGATGTTGAATTTTATCAGAAGTTTTTTCTGCGTCTATTGAGATGATCATATGGTTTTTATTCTTCAGTTTGTTAATGTGGTGTATCACACTGATTGATTTGTGGATACTGAAAAATCCTTGCATCCCTGTGATAAATCCCACTTGTACGATCCTTTAATGCATTGTTGGAGTCAATCTGCTAGTATTTTGTTGAGGAGTTTCAGTTTCACTATATTCAAAAGTGATATTGGCCTGTAGTTTTCTTTTTTGTGTGTGATATCTTTGGTTTAGGTATCAGGGTGATGGTGGCCTCATAGAATGAGTTCAGAAGTGTTCCTTCCTCTGCAATTTTTTGGAATAGTTTCAGAAGGACAGGTGTTAACTCTTCTCTAAATGGTAGAATTCACCTGTGAAGCCATCTGGTCCTGGACTTTTGTTTGTTGGGAGTTTTTTAATTACTGATTCAATTTCAGTCCTGGTAATTGGTCTGTTCAGATTTTCTATTTCTTCCTGGTTCAGTCTAACAAATTGTACCTTTCTAAGAAATTGTCCATTTCTTCTAGGTTGTCCTTTTTGTTGGTGTATAGTGCTAATAGTAGCCTCTTATGATCCCTTTATTTCTGTGGTGTCAGTTGTAACTTCTCCTTGTTCACTTATGATTTTTATTAATTTGGGCCCTCTTCCTTTCTTTCTTGATGAGTATGACTAAAGGTTTATCAGTTTTTTTTTGTCTTTTCAAAGAACAGCTTTTAGTTTCATTGACATTTTATCTTTTCTTTTCTTTTCTTTTTTTTTTTAGTCTCTATTTCATTTACTTCTGCTCTAACCTGTATGATTTCTTTTCTTCTACTAACTTTGGGTTTTGTTTGTTTTTCTTTCTCTAGTTGCTTTAGCTGTAGGTTAGGTTATTTATTTGAGATTTTTCTTGTTTCCTGAGATAAGCTTGTATCTATAAACTTCCCTCTTGGAACTGCTTTTGCTGCATCCCATAGGTTTTGGATCATTGTGTTTTCATTTGTTTTAAAGTATTTTTTTAATTTCCTCTTTGCTTTCTTCAATGAGCCACTGGTTGTTTAGTAGCATATCGCTTAGCCTCCACATGTTGCGACCCTGGAACATGCCCTGCCAAGTGTGGGTCCTTGGCTTTGCTCAGGAAAGAATTCAAGAGTGAGCTACAGTTGAGTAAAGGTAGATTTATTTAGAGAGCCACATAGTGCATAGAGTGTAGGCTGTTTCAGAAGGCAAGAGAAAGGGCACGAGGTGTGGGGGATGGGTGCTCAGGTTAGAGTAAAAGTAGATACACACTTCACAGACAGGGTGTGGGCCATCTCCAAAGATGAGGGAGCAAAAAGCTTGGCCAGGAGGTGCAATGCTGCCAGTTTTTAATGGGCTCCATAGCTTCATATGCTAACAAGTGGGAGGACCATTTTAACTACCATGGGGAAGGGGCTGGGATTCTCAGGAATTTGGTCATTGCCCACTCTTTGACCTTTTATAGTTAGTTTTGGAATTGTCATGGCACCTGTGGGAGTGTCATTTATCATGCTAATATATTACAATGAGCATATAATGAAGCTCAAGGTCTACTAGAAGTCAAATCTCCCACTATCTTGAGCCTCAAGGCCCACTGGGATTAAATCTTCCACCATTTTGATGTTAATTGCTGTGACATTCCTTGAATGGCTGTGCCCTGCCCTCTTCCCTCCTGTCTCATTACCATCCCGCTGTAGTTCCCTCTTTATGTTTCCAGTTGAAGAAGATCTTTTTTTTTTTTTTTCCCCAATGGTTGTTTAGCAGTCAGTTGTGGTTCTATTGTAGTCATGAGGAGAGGTGAGCTTGTGGTCCTACTACTCCACCATCTTGACTGGAAATCTCCATGTTCTTATTTCTGGCACTTCAAGATGCTGCAGACTTACTTTGCCCTAGTCCTACAATCAGCCATTTCCTCATGAAGAAATTGGAAGACTATTAGAAATAAGATTTGAGCACAGGGTGTGCAATCATTTTTTCAAAAGTCACTTTTTATTTGTACATGGTGGATTATTTTCCATTGGAAATTGGTGGAGAAAATGGCTCCTTATTCTGCCCCTAAATGAAGGACTGTGAGACACCTGCATATTGAATGATTATATATTTTCACATTAGTCAGTTATAAACAGTGGGTATTCTCAAAGATCTTTGTTCCCATTTTCCATCTTGAAGACAGCTAGAAAGTATGCCATTATCCCTTGTGGACATTAAGAATAACTCCTATGGATTTCAGGTTAATTTTTATTAAAAATTACTCTGGCACAAGTTAATTGGTTTTATTATTTAATAAATAAATAAATTCTAGAGTTCGTCAGAGACCATCTAATCAGAATTCTTTTTATAAGCCAAGTTATAAATTGTGTGACATGTTTTATTAGAATACAATTTAACCTCTGTGTTTTCTAATGGGTAGGCAAAGGAAAGCGATAAGTAGAAAATGTCATTGTATTGATTTAGACAGTACCTGAGATAGAAGAGAGTAAGCAAAAGTAAATTGTAATAAAGTAAAACCTGTTTAATCCATGATCTTAATTATTTCTCATGACATAGATGTACGGATACTCATCTCATCAGTTATATTTGGGTAAGCAATAATGTTGGAATCATTATCAACAATTATGTAGGAGTTCTTTAAACTATGACTCAACCCCACGTTTCAAAGCACTCTTTTCTTTCTTCCTTCCCTCCCCTCCCCTCCCCTCCCCTTCCTTTCCCTTCCTTTCCTTTCCTTTCCTTTCCTTTTTTCCTATTCATAGCACCTACCATTCAGGATTGGCTAGGCCAGTGGTTTTCAAAATGTGGACACCAGACTGGTAGCATCAGCATCATCTGGGAACTCACTGGACATGTGGTCTGTGTTTTAACAAAACCTCCAGGTGATTCTGATGTATAGTGAAGACTGGGAAATATGGGACTCCAAGTTACGCTGCAACTCTGAACTTCCATGGCTTAAAACATTAAAAGTTTTTATCTGACTCAAAGTACATGCCTACAACAGGGCAGCCAGGAAGAAGGAAGACTTTTTACAGCATCTGTTTCTGTGGTTGCTACAGCTGGGAAGTGAAATACACACCGACTCTTAAAACCTCTTCTGGGAAGTGACACTTTCTTCTCCTCATAATTCTTCAGTTAAAGGAAGTCTCTTGGCCACTCTTAACTTGAGGTAGTACCATCCTACCAGACACCAAAATGGATGGAAAGAATGATTTATTTAGGAAACATCATGAATATCTACTACAGCAGTAGGTATCACATTTTTTCTAATAAAAATATAATGGGATTTACATATGTAATTTAAAGTTATCTAGTATCCACATTAAAAAGTATGAAGTTAAATTAATATTATTAAAACATTTTATTTAATTCAGTATATCCAAAATATAATCACTTTGACATAGAAAAAGTATAAACTTATTAATGAAATATTTTGCTTCCATTTTTTCCATCCTAAGTCTCAGAGATCTGGTATGTATTTTGCACTCAGAGAATATCTTTGGTTTGAAGTAACCCCATTTTAAGTGCTTAACAAATATATGTGATTAGAAATGCCCATTTGAACAACATTTTGAACACATAAGGATAATATCTACCATGTACTAGGCATTCCACAAATATATGTAAAATGTTGACTGATTATAAATCATAATTATTTTTTAAAATAGTTTTGCTTCTTTATCATATTAATGTGCTTGGGTCTTGGGTTTTCTTCTCAAATTCTTTCCTGTGAATTTCTCTCACTTTTTTAGGCATATCTTAAATTTTAGGGATATCTGGGAAAATTAGATTTCAAAGCTTTCATCGGAAAATCATTACAAGTGTTTAACATTTTCATATCTTTATCTGTTTGCCGTAGGCATATAGTTTTATATCTATATCTACGATTTCTTGCTATCTTTCCTATATAATATTTTTGTGTGTTTAGGGACCACAGGGCTTTTCAGAACTATGCCAAATTTAAGCTGAGCTTATGAAGTTTAAACATATGGCCTCCATGCAAACTGATGTTAAAATGTGAGGATTAAATGCAGAGGTAATTTTCAGGAGAGAAGGAAATGCTAAGTTCTAGCTCTAAGGCCCAGATTTATGCCTATAACTGCTCAATAAAACGGTATAATATAAAATTGTTCTTTATTGACATGATACCCTCTTTTTTATCTTACATTTTCCAAAATGTAAACAGTCTGCCTACTCTTTGTTTATTTGAGAAAGTTTGACACAACATTAAAAAAAAAAAACCACAAACATACTAAATAAAAAATCCAAGTTCTAAAATGCTATGGTCCACATTTAAGAATTATACTTCCCCAAAAAAGTGTTCATTTACTATGTTCAGCATTGTCTCATAATACCAGTCCAGTGCCAGTGATATGATAACTAAAAACTACTCATGCAGTAACAACTCTTCTTCAGAAAGTCCCTAAAAGACATACTCGCAAAAATCTTCTTTATATTAAAAAAGGTTTAACTTATGAGGTGTGAGACAGGAGGGAAGGGGGCAGGGCACAACTATTAAAAGAATGACACAGCAACTAGCACCAAGATGGTGGAAATTCATCTCCCATTAGACTTTAAGCTTCAATATATGCTCATTAAAATACAATAGCTGCTAAATGGTACTCCCATAAGTGCCATGACAGTTCCAAGGCTGACCATAAAAGGTCAAAGAGAGGGTGATGGCCCAATTCTGGGGAATCCTAGCCCCTTCCCCAAAGTAGTTGAAATAATCCTCCCACTTGTTAGCATATGAATTTACCGAGACCATAAAAATTAACAACCCCCACACTAGTCTTCTTTTTCCTAGTCAACCCTATGCTCTGAGGCTGCCACTCTTCCTTCTGAGTAAGATGGCCCACATTCTGCCTATGGGGTGTGCATTTCCTAGGCCATTCTCTTACCTTTTGAGACAGTGCACACTCTGGAAAATATATCTACTCTTGCTTTAACCACCTCCCCCATCCCCACATCTCATGGGCTCTTTGGCCTTCTGAGATGGCTTATTTGGAGTCTGTCTGTGGAGTGTGTGTCTCTCTGAGTAAATCTAATTTTACTCAATTATGGCTGAGTCTTTAATTCTTTCCTATGCAAAGCCAAGGACCCTCACTGGGTGGGGTGCATACCAGGGACTCATCTGAGACCTGGGACATGGCCATCCTCTTGCACTCCATCTTTTTTCCTGTATCAGTGCTGCCTTTATTTCTGAATTAGTGAAGGAAAAATAAAGGCCCAATGATTTGGTAAACAATGTCTTTTCATTGGTATAGATAAGAGTTTGTTTTTGTTGTTGCTCTGATTTGTGTTTTAAATAAAGGGAAAAATGATCTAAGTGTTCTCCACGAAAATGCAGGTCATGCTTCTCAAACTGCAGTGTGATTGCAGAGCTTCTGGGCTCTGAAATCCATCCCTTCCTTTGTGCTCATCCCACACTTCCCACAGGTTCTTTGCACCCACTGACGGAGCATAGCAGGGATGGACACTGAAGTAAAAAGATTTCTGTGAGTCACAGGACTGCTTCATAGTCTGCTTTGGGTGGAGGACCCTTGATGGATTTGCCAAACTCTCCTTAGGCACTTTCACTCAAGCCTTCTCATCTTTTTCTCTCCCCTTGGTGTCAGGCTTGTTTGTACTTTCAAGGTTCTCCCATGCTTGTCTGGCTACCTTCCTATTTTCTCTCATCCAGAAATTTCCTTGAATAAAATCCTTATATATTAATCCAATCTTGGCATCTGCTTCTTGGAGGACTTGGACTAATATAAGTGCTTTGGAATCCCTTAGATTTGGCTTTTGAATAAGGGCATCCTCCTACCAGAGTGGGGTGGCAGAGTATGAGTAGTGAGAGGAGGGTGCCTTGCGGGTGCTGGCAGCCTTGGCCTGGTGAAGGCTGTTAGGAGTCACAGCAGGATGAGAAAAGCATCGGCAGAGGAGGGAAGCAGTGCTTGCAGGGACTCTGCGTGAGGTGTCAGAATCTAAGGGAGGGAGGAGAGACATTGGGACAAAGGGCAGTGGTAACATTGGGACATCTGTTATATACAGGGGGAACTGAAGCAGAAATAAATTAAGGATAATGAGAGCCATGTCAGAGATGGGAGTTGCAAATACAGAAAATGAGAACATTATATAAAACCTGTGGTTTGGGGTTCAAATGGCGTTCAAACTGATGGTTCTAAAGGTATAAGTGAATATGGTTATAAATGTATGTACATAAACAATCCATGTTCCCCAGCTCTATCTGAGTGTAACAACACACCAATAATAATAAGCATATCTATCACTCCCATGCTGGTTTCTACAAAGACTATTCATTAAAGAAACTGGAACTCCTTGAGAAAATAAATGGCTGTTTCTGGGATTGGAGAAGGAAAAGCACAAGGTGAGCCTGGAAGATTATTTTGTTCCAGGAAGTAAGGAAGTCTCAAAGAATGATGGTGTTATGTCAGAAGGACGTAGGAGTCAGCTTCCAGAGGTTCCTGTTGACAAAATTTAGGACAGCTTTCAAACAAGATTGATAATAATGTGTTATAATCAATGGAACAAAATTAAGAATCCATGACTCCATACTAACAATAAATATATAAGTAAGTAAGTAAGAAAGGAAAGGTTTTCTTTCATATAATGTCAAGTAATAAGTGCAGAAGATATAATAGAAATCCCAATTAAAAATAATAGAAAAATCACAATTAAACAGCAATCCTAATAATTATTAATTCAGCTAAGAAATACCAATGGATGCTAAAACTATGGGTGAGTTTGATGAAGCAAAGAATAGTTACATCTCAAGGTATTTCCTCACAAGAACTAATTAATGATAAAAGAGCCACCATACAGCGAACAACACAGAAACAAAAACAACTGGCAGGATCCCCTTAACTAAGTGATCAAAGTTAACAATTCCAATACTAAGAAAATTCAAAACCATGTGATAAAAAGATAGCATCTCTTCTACCAAATTCCTCCCCAAAATGCCAAATCTGGCTCTCATCATGAGGCACATCAGAAAAAAAAAAACAAAACAAAAAACAGAACCCCAAATTGCGGTATGTATGAAAACATATAGAACTGATATAATTTTCTTCAGATCAAACAGCTTGAAAGAACACTGAGTAAAGAAGAAAGTTGTCATGGGCATATGCACAAGGACTTGATTTTCCCATTTGCTCTGGAGAAATGAGAACATGCATTTATTAGGTTAGATTTGATGGGCTGGGGCAACCAAGTTTTGCCGGTAGCAGTGCCTACAGATGCCCAGAGATTCTTTACCTGTTCTTTCCCCAATCAAGTTAATATCCAGAATTCCCACGTATTTACAGAAGACTCAAACTCTATCTGACCAAAAATCTTTTAGACTTAAATTTATAAGCTTAAAAATTATTTAGAATTGACTTATGCAATGAAGTAGATTTTTCTTGATTTTCACATTTGTTGTTATTTTTAATGCTAAAATAAAATACATTAGGTAACAGATCTGAAAACAACTAGAAAAGACAGTTTTAAAAAATCTCATACATAAGGCTTTCTCTCATTTTCTCCCAACTTGTCATGGGCATATATTACAAAAGGTTTGGGAAAAGAAGAAAGAGGAAGAAGCAAGGAAATGAGAAGAGAATGATGAAGGGGAAAAGGAAGAGCCAGAAGAAAGGGGACGAAGAGGAGGAGGAGGAGGAGGAGGAGGAGGAGGAGGGGAACACATCTATGAAGATGCTTTGTGTACAAGAATAAAACTGACATTTATTAAGTTTCTATCATGTGCCAGGCACTATTTTAGATGCTTTTTATGTTGTTTAGCAAGTGAGGAAAAAAACTGAGTAATTAGGTATCTTACTCAACAGCTAGTAGATGGTATGTCTGTCTTCCTCCAAAGCTCAAACTTTATCCTAAGTGATGCTAGTAAATAGTTAAATAGCAGTACAACTGATGAAATAAAGGATGGAAATGCTCCACCAGATGTCAGCACCTAGGTGATTTAATGCTTTGATTTCAATATGGTTTCCTCATTTAAAAAATCTGAACAGACATCCAGAGTAGTCTAAAATGTGTTGAATTTTACTGTCTTGGAATATTTTCAGAGTAATGTTGATGTTTTCACTAATTTTCAGTTTGTTTAAGTGCAATTGTGTCCCAAAGCTTCTTAGTAAAACATTACTTTAAAAATCTGAGTCAAATCAAATGTCTCAAAATGACTAATGAATAGTATTAGATTTGTCAAATAAAGTCTCATTAAAAGTTGTGTGACTGAAACGTCCTCTGAATACTTTTGAATTTTCAAAAAGTCAAGGTATTATAAACAGAGTAGAATGCTCAAATATTAAGTGAATGGTTCAGTTTGCTTTGACAAATATATATACATTCACTCAAGGCATGGAACATTTCCATTAACCAAAAAAAGTTTCTTTGTGCTCTTTCCTGTTTGTTTCTACCGAACTTGAAGCCAGAGGTATGTACTGATTGGATTGGTATCCTAATAAGTTAGTTTTGCCTATTGCAGGACTGTATACACATGGAATCTACAGAGTGTTCTTTGTTTCTGGCTTCTTCCACTCAGCACAATATTTTGATATTCATCCATGATGCTGGATGTATCAGTGGTTTGTTCCTTTTTATTGTGAATAGTATTCATTTTTTGAATCTACAACAGTTTGTTTATCCATTCTTCTGTCGATGGACTTTTAGGCTGATGTTAATTATTATGAATAAATCTGACTGAACATTCTTGTTCAAGGATTTTTGTGGACATATGCTTTCAACTCTCTCAGATTGGAATTGCAGGGTCAAATGGAAGATGTGTATCTAACTTTCAAATCAATTGCCAAACAATTTTCCAAAGTGGCTGTGCCATTTACATACTCATACTCCCATCAGCACAAAGTAGGAGAATTCTGGTTGTTTCAAACCCTTTCCAACATTTGTTGTTGTTGGTCTTTTCCATTTAGGCATACTTGTGGTTGTGTATGGTATGCTTCTGGGTACTTTTGTAGGGAATGAAAACATTTTCCTTTACCCTTTTGGGTTCTTTGGCTGGTCTAATAATTAAATTGACATAAACCAGATTAATAGAAAAAACAAATTTATTATGTCTGTTTGAGAGCCCCAAAGACATGAGACCCAAAGACAAGCTGAGTAATTGAGACTCATATGCCATCTTGACCTAAGGAATGGGATAGAGGCCTGGAGCTTTAAAGGGGAGAAGGGTCATTTCCAGGACAATAAAAAGGTGTTTGGTAATTAGATGTTTGCCCTGCCATACAGTTAGGTCATTCAGATTAAAGTTGTCTCTAGTAATTGCTCTCTCTCTCTCCGAGCCACATTCCCTGTCTAAATTCTTTTAGGTAGTAAAAGTGGAGGTAAAAAGTTCTTCCTGAGTCTTCTGGGCCTTAATTGTTTTCAGCTCAAAATAACCTACATGCCAGATTGGCATATTTTGGGAGGCCCGTTCTGAGCCCCTTCACTTTCAACAAAGCTGAGATACAGGTGGTGAGGGATCTGTACTAGTCAGTAGGGCTGCTACAAATATTTCAGATCTCCTTTCCTTCTAAACACATGATGAGATTATATTTATATCAATATTAGATGTACACAGTAAACAAAAGGCCCTCTGCAGATCTATGTTGAACTTGCAGTAAAAGAAATAATCTTTATTATTTCTAAGCTTTGAGATTTCGGTGTCTTTTGTTACTATAGCATAACCTACCCTAACCTGAAAGGCAGAACGTGGTTCTAAATAGTGCTTATCCTACTGGGGTACATTTTAGCTATCAATGAACACAAGATAATGTGAAAGAGAGGTCAGAATGTATTGGAAGGAAGTAATTACTGTTTTGTGAGCACTGTTCATGTGAAAAACAACCTATTAAGTACTTAAGTTGTTCCTTTGAAGACTCTATCGACTTGAAATACAGTTTTATTCAAATGAAACTGAGAATTAGTGTTGATTAACTTGTTCAGGGTTGTAAGAACGAGTGAGTGTGGGTGGCCTTTCTCTTTTACCTGTACTCTTTTCATTGCTCTGTGCTATCTGAAGTCGTGATATATTGTCAGTGACAGTACTGGATGGTATTGTTATGGCTTGAACCATTGCTTGTGTAGATGTAAAAACAAAAATGTGAAAGTAATGAATGCATTTCTTCTTATTCTAAAAGTAGAACAGTTGCTGACAAAATTGGTAAGACAGAACTTCAAAGAGCCTGAGGACACATTTTGTGAGCCAATGTGTATCAGGAAATATAGCTATAAATAAAACTGAATTTTGAAGTGCAAATTAGGAGTCTGTGTACCAATGTGCTATCAATGTTTCACTCTGGGAAGCTCAGAGACAGTTTGCAGCAGTGATAGATCATATAGGAAGAATTGTCATTCAGTTTCCAAAGGTCAAGTGTGTTTGTTACATTGCTGAATGAGAATAACCTTCATTCATCGTTTCAATAATTCTAATTTGCTCAATTAGAACAAATAGGAACAAAATAGCTTTTAGGGCTTGTTATAGAATGGTACTATACATAGCCATATATACAGAGTGCATGTGCAGTTTTCTGCATGGTTATATTTCTAAGCAATATTTTTTATTTAAATATATACGAAAGAGATGAAGAACAAAAATCAGAAAATTTCTCTTTAAATCAGACTCTTGAAATAATAAGATTTGACCATTAATTTCTAGATATTTTTGAAACTTCTTTATATTTTACATTTATTTTAAGGCTGAACAAATTTACAGGGATTGAATAATATGGAATATATTCTCTGGTAAGATGAAAATAAGCTAGAATTCAAAAACAGAAAAATAAACAGACAATTTGTAAACATTTGGGTTAAGCAACCAACTTCCAGATAACCAATGGGTCAAAAACAAAATTAGAATAAAATTTAGAAAATATTTTTGACTAAATAATGAAAATACAGCATGTGAATGTTGAAGGGATATGGCTAAAGCTGATTTTCTTCAGAGGGGAATTTGAGCTTTAGTGCATATATTAGAATATCAGAAAGGTTGAAAATAAAAGATCTAAATTTCCATTTTAAGAAGCTATAAAACACAGTAAGTTGAACCCAAAGAAATAAGAGAATGCAGGAAATAATGAACGAGAATGCACATATATAACAGAGAAAATTGACAAAGCTAAATATGTGTGCTTTGAAAATATTAAAACAAAAAACTAGTAACACTCTAGCAAGACCAATAATAGACAAGAAAAGGGAAAACATAAATTCCCCATCTGAGAAATAATACATGCAACCTCACTACATTATTAAAAATACAATAAGAACACATTACGATGCTTAGCATTACTAGTCAGTAAAGAAATGCAAATCAAAGTCATAATGAGATACCACTTTACAAACACTAAAATGGCTTAAAAAAAAAAAAAAGGAAAATAACAAGTGCTGGAGAGAATGCGGAGAAATTGGAAACTTTATATATTCAAAGCTGGTGCAGCTGCCTTGGAAAGTAGTTTGATAGTTCCCCAAAATATTGACCTTAGAATGTTACCATTACCTAGTAATTCTAGTCTTTGTTATGTAGAGAGTTGAGAACACATATGTACACAAAAATTTCTATACAAGTATTCACAGCAACGGCATTCATAACCCAAAAGTGGAAACAACTTAAGTGTCCATCAACTGATGAATGAATAAACAAAATGTGGAGTATCAGTACAATGGAATACTAATAAGCCAGAACAAGAAATAAAATACTGATACATGCTATAACATAAACCGACCTTGAAAACATTACACTAAATGAAAGAAGCCAGAACCAAAACGTCACAAAGTATATGATTCCATATATGTGAAATGTCCATAATAGGCAAATCTATAGAAACTGGTTGCCCTGGGCTAGGAGTAGGGAGAATAGAAAGTACTGGTAACAGGTACAGGGTTTCTTTTAGAGCTAGGAAATGTTCTATAATTGACAGTGGTCATGGTTGCACAAACTTGTAAGTGTACCAAAAACCACTGAATTGTACACTTGACAATGGTGAATTTATGGGATGTGAATTGTATCTCGATAACAAAACAGTACATGAATACGTTTATGGTAATATGTTTGAACATTTAAATGAAAGACAAATTCTTGAAAAATACAACCTGCGTAAGGATAAACAGAAAATTTAAATAGTGTATGTTTGTTAAAGAAATTGAACCCACAATAAAGCTTTCCACGTATACAAAAACTTCCCAGACACAGACACAAAGCTTCAAGCCTACACAGTTTCACCAGTGAATTCTTACAAATATTCAGGGATGAAATAATCTGCATAATATTTATCTTTCATAAACAATTACAGAAAATAGAGAAAGAAGGGAAAAATTTTCAAGTTGTGTTATGAGACCAAGATAACCCTGATTTCAAAATCTCAACAACTTTGCAAGAAAAGAAAACCAAGGCCAAATTCTTTCATGAACACAGCTGCCAAAATCCTAAACAAGATAATACAAATGAGGTTTATTCCAGGAATGCAAGATTGGTTAAATGTTGGGACATCAATCAATATACGTCACCACCCTTATCAAATAAAGTAGAAAAATCTTATGATTAACTCCATAAATGCAGGAAAATCCAACATCCATTTATTTAAAAAAGCACTCAGGTAATTAGGAATAGATGGTATCTTCCTTCATCTAATAAAGGATATATAACAGTGTCAACCTACAGCTATCACCCAACATAATGGTAAAACACTGGAGAGTTTCCTCCCGCAATTGGAAAGAATATGAGGATGTCCACTACTAGCTCTTCTATTCAATGTTATATTAAAGCTTTTAGGTAGTGCAATAAGTAAGAAAAAAATTAAAAATATAGTCTTTACAGTAAGGAGAAAGCTCTCATTATTTGTGATATAGTAATCATTTGTGCAAAAATCAAAAAAACTGCTAGAAAAAAATAATGGAATTTAATAAGGTCACTGGTAAATGTATAAAATACATCATATATGTATAAACTAATAACAATTGGGGAATTAAAACATCACTTTTCAATTTACAATAAAACACCATACTCACTGAATGGAAGACTCATTCTTCTTAAGATGTCTTTTCTGCCCACAATCCATGCAATCTTATTCAAAAGTCCAGAATATTTTTTTTGTGGAAATTGGCAAACTGATTCCAAAACATAAAGAAATGCATAAGACCTGAAATATCCAAAGAAATATTTTTAAAATACCAGACCGATCTTTTTAAGCTACAATAATTAAGACAATGCTGTATTGGTGCATGGTATACAAATAGAAGAAAACAGATTGAGAAAAAAATGTACACATGTACAGTAACCTGATTAAAGCAAAATTACAATGGCAGTGTAATAATGAAAGAATCGTCTTTTCTTTATATGCTGCTGAATCAATTGGATATCCACATAGAAAAGCACATCTTAGCCACTATATACACAAAAATTATTTCGAGATTGATTCTAGACCTGAATGTGACAATAAAACAATACGGTTTCTAGAATAAAATATAGGAGAATACGTTTAGGCGTAGACAAATATTTCTTATCAGTGTTGCTAACAAGCACTAACTAGAGAAGATTGATAAGCTGATTAACTGGGCTTAATATTTACTAGAGCTAAACGTATTTACACCTATGCCCCAGCATTGCTACTGCTAAGTAGATACCAAGCAAATGAATGCTTATTTCTACCAAAACATGTTTATAGTAGTGTCATTCAAAACAGTAAAAAGTTGGAAACAGCATAAATGTCTATATACAGTAGAATATCTACATAAATTGGGCATATTCATACAGTGGAATTCTATAATGATGAAAAACTACTGGTATTTGTAATAATGCAAATAATGCAAATAATGCAACAAATGAAAAAACATTGAAAGAATAATAAATAACACATGATTCAATTTATCTGAGGTTCAAAGACAAACTCACTATAATGTTCAAGGACAGAATAAGGGTAAGCTTGGTGGGGATTATCACCAGGGTGGGGCAATATCATATCCATGCACAATTATTTACCCTTGTTACCTCAAATTTGCATTATTAAATGATGCAGAAACCATTTTTATAGTTAATTTGGCTTGGTTTAATTTCCCCCAAGAGCTGAGTTAAATAGCATGAATCTATAAGAAGGAAAAATGCTGACAGTCTAATAACTTTTTATGCAGAATGTTTATGTTTTTAAAAGTGAAACTCAGACTTTTGGTTAAGTCTTAATTGATGTTATTGACATGTTTTGATGTCTGTATCTGGTACCATAAGAACTCAGAAACACTAGCTGGCTATCTCTGCCTCCTTGCATTAATTTATTAAAAGTATATCATTCAAAAATTTTATAAAATAGTGTAAAATAACAAGTTCCAAGTCATTCTGCCCCTCTCTGGTTCCTGCTTAGTTTTTACTGTGATTGTGAGCTGATTTTTCAGGCTACCACAGAGCTAGAGAGTAGAACAGAAAGAGGGCAAGTTAAAATGCCACAGAGCTTTACTGATGTTCAGCCACATATCTTGAATAAATTCCCTTCAGATTGCTACAGACCTTTGGTTAATTTCCAGAGTTCTGACAATGTTTGCCAGTCCCGCATTGCTTTAATGGAGGAGAGAATTTGCAGCATTCTCACACCATCATTCTCACTGATTTCATATCTCTAAAATAAATTTTATGAGAGTATAAATTCTCAGTTTCTAACACTGGAGTCAATATGAAGAAGCTAAAAGAGGATGCTGGGACTTTGCATGCTTAAAGCCATCTGGATACTAGTCCTAGGAAAGAGTATCTTAATGGTGTTTTAAAAAAAAATCTTAGATCTTCTTCCATTCTCCAGTATCAACCCAGAATGTGTTTTGAAGTCTCTTCTTCATTCTCTCTTAGACCAGGATGCTTGCAGCTTGTGTCATTCCTGGACTCAGGTGTGTGTACATGGACCAGGCACCTGCAGTGACCATAAGGGCCCAACAGGGAGACTGGCCTACAAGTGAGTCATGATTTTTAAAAGAAACTTCAGGTGGACTCCTTTCCAAATTTTGGCACCAACAAGCAGGAATTTCTAGGGTAGGAAATGCACTATATTTTACCTTGTGGGTTAAAATGGAGCCCTCTTTTATCTTCCCCTACTCCTGTGTTGTATATCAGCATGTTCAGGTCTGGTAACTTCTTTGAAATATCAAGGTTTTTTTTCCTAAAATTATGAAATCCAAAAACTTCACATGCATATAAAGCTGAAAATTCACTTCATTTCTAGCACTCTAAGATAGGTGTTTATTTTGACAGTGGGAGGCAAAAACTGTATTTACAATTTTATGATTTATCTAAACATGTCATGTACCTGATATGCAAAAATGTTAATAGGGAGTGTTCTTTTTGTATAGTAAGTTCAGGTGTGGCAAAGGTTTAGAATAAATAAAATAATATTCTGAATGATTTGGTTTGAAAAACTGTGTCACAATATTTAATAAATAACATTGCTAATTATATTTTAAGGGCAAAATTTGAACTTCCAAAGACATTCCTTGTTTTTAGCAATAATTTTGATATTTTTCATACAGCCTTAATGAACTGAAGTCATCCAATTTAATCTTGATTAATTGCAACATTCCAAATGCTAAGAATTTGCAACTCTTCTAGAGTCCTTGAAAATGAACTCTGGTATTTCTCATTTGTAATACACTTTAGTTTTGACTACTGCATGGTTAAAGCACCTGTGAACTTCTCTAAGACTAAGGTTGAATTTTTCTAGCAGGTTTTTGTATGTCTGGATTCATTTTCCAGTATTACATCTGGTACATTATTGGAAAGACTGAACACAGGGTAACTTTTACAAATGCTACTAGAATATTTCCCCATTCTGAACCTTATGTATAAGTTCCCCTCCCAAGACTTCTTTAGTCACCTTGAGGCCAACTCAGGATAGGAATCAAGAAAAACAGGCTGCAAGATATTCTTGGCGTAGAAAGTGAAAACCTGAGGATAAACATGAAGTTTCTATCATCACATGCAAGGAAAATACACAGTGCTCACTGAGGCTGCTTTTCCAGACTTTCTCATCTGAACCACAAACTTTTTGGCCTTCTGGTTTATAGTTTAGTACTTTCAGCCAAAGAACAGTACATTTATTTTGAAAGGAGAAAATGTACTTCATTGTGTAGAAAAAAAGAGAGAACTAAAATGGACTCGGTTTTACAACTGTTATAGGTGCTTTTGTGTTTCTTACTCTAAATTGGTCTTGTCTTAGTCCGTTCAGGCTGCTATAAAACATGTAATAGGCTGAGTGGCTTATAAAAAACAGAAATTTATTTGTCACATATCTGGAGGCTGGAAGTCCAAGATGAGGGTACTAGAAGGGTCAGGTTAAGGGCCCTCTTTCTGGTTCACAGTCAGGGCCTTCTCACTGTGCCCTCACATGGTGGAAGGGGCTGGGGATTCTGTGGGGTCTCTTTTATAAGAACACTAATCCTGTTCATGAAGGCTCCAACGTACTGGCCTAAGCACTTCCCAAAGGCCCCACCTTCTAATACTGTTAGAGCAGGCAAATAGCTAGATATGAGCAGAGAAAGGGGGATGCAGGCCAAATGGTAGGAATTGGGCAGAAAGGAGGAGCACAGGCCAAATACAGGAAACCATGTATCATGTAAGCAACAGGGGTGTCTGGACAGAGAAAGAAAAGCAGGAGCCTCTGGGCTGATAAGCAGTCACACATTTTGGGGTGACAAATGGCCTGGAGGCTGACAAAAAAAAAGTGGGAAAAGGCAGGAATCTCCAGTGTCCTAATGTATCCTTTTGCTCATTATGCCCTCATTTCAAAAAAAAAAAAAAAAAAAATCAGCTTTGCAGATTAGAAGTACCCATCATGCTTCGATGCTGTGACACTTCTGATCCAGACTAAATAGGGACAAAAATCCTTCCTCCTTTTGGGAAGGCGGAATTGGGATAAAAATCAGGGAATATGACTCCAAACCCTTCCCTCCCCAATGAATATTCTGCCCATTCATTTTTACACTCTGTGTAACCAACTTGCCAAAGAAACTCAGGGCAGTCACTCACCCAAGCCTGCCTGCTCTCCCCTTGAGAGTGTACTAACTATCCCTTAATAAAACCTCACTTTACTTTCTTAACCCCCACGTCTTGTTTCTGAATTCTTCCTGGGATGGGAAAAGAACCTAGACACCGGCTACATCACCAGAAACAATACCATTATCTTTGGAGGTTAGGATTTCAACATATGAATTTTAGGGGACACAAACCTTCAGACCCTTATAGTTACTTACCTACTGACTAGTAAATTCACCTATTGTATAAAACACTTGGCATCCATGGAAACTATGTTATATTGAGCAAATAAGAATAAACTTTGGTCTCTGGATATCAGCTTAAATAGATGTAATGAATATTTTTCTCACAAATGGGAGCAAATCTTTCAGAGTATAAGCTTCTCTACAATTTTAACATAATTGCAAAGCACTCTTACACAATTTTTATTGACATTTATGCCATTTTGACTGCAAACTTCTATTCTTCAAGTGTGCTAGTAAACTAGCTCTCTGGGAGAAAAAAACAACCAGGAAATCTGATTTGTAGCACTTGTCAGTTTTCAGATTCTAAATGCTCCTACCACTGTTGATTTCAAATACCGATGCAGTTGGGAAGTACACAGATGGCTATCTAGAACCAGTATAAGTGGGCTACAGAACACTATTCTATCAATTCTTACTATCTTTTTCCTGAGCCCAATATTATTACAAACTCTCTCTTCTGTGACTCTCTCAGAAAACTTGGAACTGACCTGAATCTACCACCTTGAAGCTAGACTGGAATGTCTTTTAACCCATACTTCTGTGGAGACCTGGGAACCAGCTAGATCCACTCTGATTTGCAGGATGTAGCTCCTGGCCACACTAACTGGTTTGCAAGAGGAAAGGGGACTATGTGTGTCTATATTCACATCTTGTGGATAAATGTATTTTTATTTCTTTTCATCTAATAAACCCTCCATAATACAAACCGGTGAAATTTTAATCAATGAAGATAAGGTGTACATTTATTCACATAAGAGGTCAACCATCCCTGGATTAGGTGAACTAGAGTTATCAGATAATGGTGGTAAACCCCCAACTGTAGACTACACACTTGGGGGTTTATTCATTAGTAGTTTCTTAAATGTTGTTAGTGTTCTTATCTACATTTTTTGAACCTGTTTCTAAATTGCTCACAGATTGCAAAAGCACTAACTGGTAATGCTCCTTTTTTGGTTCATTGCCTCCTATGTTCTCTGGCAATTGTTGGTATTGGTTAAAACGTGAACGTACTAAAAGTGTGGTTTTTAACAAATGTAAATTAAGTGTGTTTCCTTAATTTGGGAGCCTATTATAAACTGTTACAACATCAGTGACTCCTGGTATTAAACTAGCCTAGATTAAATTTTACAGCAATTACTGAATTTAAATTTTAGCATAGCAAGCAAATGACTAGATGGCCAGGTGAAAACAATGCCTGTTGAATTGTAACTAAAGAAAACATGTTTCAGAATTGACCACTTCCTCTCTGTTATAAATATGCATAGATATGAATAATTGGGTATATACCTAGAATATGAAATATACCTAGGAGTCAAGTGCACTGGATATAGAATCAGAAGTTATATTTCACTTTTGAATGTTTACAAGGATATAAATCAGTTATCTGCATTAAATGGGTGTAGCTCTTTGTGTGCGTATGTGTGTGTGTTCTTGAGCTGGATTAAGAGGAGCAGCGGTAGAATCAAAGTGAATTAAAAATGTCAGAATAGACCTAACGACCTTCATTTTGTAATTCTTCTTTAGTACCTTTAGATGCTTCTACATTATATGTTAGTGATTCGTGTGAGAGTTGTCTCTTCTGAGTTCAAGTTAGATATGTGAAGCCTGGAGAACCTGGGGAGTTCCTGAAACTGGAGAATTATCAATATACTAGGAAATAGGACTGAGAAGACAGTAATATAAATCCTGAAAGGAGAAAGATAAGGGGATTTGAGTAATTTTCCAAAAGCAATCCTTATGGAAAATTAAAAGATCTTCATTTTAAAAGGAAGAAGCACACAAATATTGGAAATTCTATCCAAAAGTTACAGTGCAGAACACTTTAAGGAATGTTTTAAGGGATCATTTATCCTTTTGAGTCTCTGAATTTTTCTTCAAATAATACCATCTGACTAGCTTTTTAACATTTTTTTTTTTTTGGTATGGATACAATGGAAAAGAAATGTATAATTTTATGTAGTTGGCCATTTCTTGTTCTACCCCAAGTACTTTTGTCGCCGACAGATGCAACCGGTGTTCCAGGTTCTTGTCCCATCCCAGAAAGAATTCAGAGACAAGACTTAGAGGATAGATAGTAAACTCTCAGGGGAGAGCAGGCAGGCTCAGGCGAGCAGCTGCCCTGAAGTACCCAGTTTGGGTACTGTTA
This sequence comes from Camelus bactrianus, assembly GCF_048773025.1. Lineage (NCBI taxonomy): Eukaryota > Metazoa > Chordata > Mammalia > Artiodactyla > Camelidae > Camelus > Camelus bactrianus. Next base: position 100,635,193 of record NC_133539.1, read on the forward strand.
GTTACATAAGGTGTAACTTTGGCAAGTTAGTTACATAAGGTGTAAAAATGAATGGGCAGAATATTCACTGGGGAGGGAAGGGTTTGGGGTCGTATTCCCTGATTATCATCCCAACTCCACCTTCCCAAAGGGAGGAGGGATTTTTGTCCTTATTTAGTCTGGATCAGAAGTGTCATGGCGTCGGTGCATGATGGGTACTTCTGATCTGCAAGGCTAATTTTATTGAAATGAGGGCATAATGAGTAAAAGGTTACATTCGGACACTGGAAATTCCTGCCTTTTCTGACCTTTCTTTGTTGGTCTCCAGGCCAAAAGGTGTGGCCCTTATCAGCCCAAAGATTCCAGCTTTTCTTTCTCTGCCCAGGGATCCCTGCTGCTCACATGATGTGTGGTTTCCTGCATTTGGCCTGTGCCCCTCCTTTCTGCCCAATTCCTGCCATTTGGTCTGTGTCCCCCTTTCTCTGCTCATATCTAGCTATCTGCCTGCTCTAACACTTTGACTTGAGAAGGTCATGCATACCTGCTCGTAATCCTTCTCCAGTTACAATGAGTGCCAGGCTGATTACTTCATGCATGTGTCCTGTTTCCCTTCTCTCTTGTCTCTTTAGGTTCCATTGATTTTTCATGCCTTATTGTGCTTTGGTTTGAAAAATGCATAAGTAAGTTTATTTGTGGAGCTATTACCCTTTCTTTTCCTTCTTTTCTTTGATATCTTTTTTGTTCTTTCTTTTTTTAAAGCTAGAAATCTACCTATTTAGTTTTGCAACAACTTTACGAATATCAATGTAATAAAATCAAGTTAATAGCCTTATGGAGAGTACTGGATCATAAAATGGGGAAGCACTTAGAGCCATTAATTAGCCTGCTTTTGGCTTAAAAAGCATCTCCTGTAACCATTTTGAGTGATGCAGTACAATCAGCAAAGGGCAAGGCAGAATCTTCTGACTGGAAGATTCTAGCTGGCTTCAATGATGATTCTTAACAGGTAGTGGTCCTCAATCTTGGATGCACAACCTGGAATGCTTTTAAAATTCCAATTGCCAGACTTGTGGTTTCTGCTTTGGAAAGCAGAGAGCTGGGAAGAGTGTCCCACATATCCTCACAACAAAAAGAGATGAAAAAACCGTAAGTTTATAGCTTTTCTTGAACTCAACGTATAAAAAGAGACAAGTGTTTGCAGGGATAGACAGAAGCTGAGCATTGCTTAGTTGGGGCAGATGCAGTAAGAAGGAAGAATAAGTAAGGAGAACTCAGCTACAAGAGATGACAGATTGGTGGAAGGTAAGTGAGGGTTGGCAAGACACTGTGGAGCCAGATAAAGGGGACAATCTCATTGCCTTGCACATTGTTCTCCACAGATCCCAGCAGGTCCAGAAAGATTGGTGAGAATTCTGATAACACATTTCTGATGGCACAAGTCTGAAAGGAGGGAAAGGGCCACTAGCTACTGTATGATGGTACAAAATTGTCCCTAGTTTCTTCTCCACTATATGTCTTATAGAAAAAGAGACTTAATCTTTTTTAAGTTACTAATGAAAACACACTGCAGATAGGGGAGGAGAACAGAAAAAAAAAAAAAGCTATCACTGGGAGAAGAGGTGAGGATAGCTGGGAGGGAAGCAGAAGGATTGGGAAGTCCACACCCCAAAAGCCCAGTGACACAGTGGCTTCCTGAGACTGAATCTAAAGGTCTAAAGTAGAACAAAATAGAACACCACCAGCCCCCATGCCCTCCACCACCAGATCAACAAGGTCAAGGAACAAGTAAGACTGGAATACTGCTAGAAGTGTTGCAAGAACATAAAGACAGACCCAATCTAAGGCATAATATAAAAAGAAGACATAAAGCTGATTGTGGGTAAGATACTGAAAACCCTTCCGGCTGACTAGCTCCTACCCTCAAGCTACTACTAGAGAAATTTAAAGCAATATGGGTCACTAAGGGTAACCATAGCTACAATAAACATTAAACCCAGACTAACCTCTGACTTGATTAAAGTAAACCTAGTGTATGGAAAGAAGTGCTCACGTCCAGGCATAAACCTATACTCAGCCTATACTATCTTTCACAGCCGGCCATTTTTAACAAAACATAATGATGCATAAAAAAGGCAAGAAGAAAAAACACACTGCCAAAAAACAAATAATCAGTGTACTTATTAATTATAACATGGATATCAAAACTATCTGACAGAGAATCTAAAATAAGAATGTGTGCCATTTTAAAAGTTTTAATGAAAAAGTTGAACAGCATGCAAGGTGCTATGTAAACTTTCAGCTGTGAGATGATAAAGAAACAGCAGTGCTAGATATGACACTCAGAGGTGGACAATGTCTTTGGCTCATTAGTAGACTCAACACAGATGAAGACGGAATCAATTAACTTGAAGTTAAGCCAACAGAAATTACGCTAACTGAAACACACAACCAACCAGTGGTGTCAGGGGCTGAAGGTTGGGGGGAGGGATGGCCAGAAAAGAAGAGTAGAAGGAAGAATTGTGGACGATTAAACTGGTCTGGATCAGTGACTCTAGCAGTGGAAATGTGATTCCATGCATATGTGAAGACCCACAGAGGAGTATACCACAAGTAGTGAGGTTTTCTCTTTGTAAATTAAAAGTGAAAAATTAAAAGGAAAAAAATCATTCTGATTTCCAGACAATTAAATGAGTATCTCTGCCAATGGGATCTTGGCATTAATCTGATGATTTCAAGATGGATCTAAAATAGAAAACCTCTGCCTGAGTTGCCATTTATCTTGGTGAACTTATTACTTTATATGCATTAGTTCTGAAACTGTACTATCCATTGGAGTCACTGGGGATCTTTATAAAATATTGCTGTCAACTTCTCATCCCAAGGCAGTCTGATTTAATTTGCAAGATATGGTATGGCTATGAGGAATTTCTACAATTCTCCACACGATCCTAATGTGTAGCAAAGTTTGTGAACCACTGGTCTAGAGCAGTGATTACCAAACTTTCGCCTGCATCAGAATCATCTGAAAGGCTTGTTAAAACACAGATTACTGGGCCCCAGTCCCAGAGATTTTGATTCAGTAGATCTGGGCTAAAGTGTGAGAGTGTGCATTACTAATAAGTTCTCAGATAGCACCACTATTTACAATAGCCACGACATGGAAACAACGTAAACGTCCGTCAACAGATGACTGGATAAAGATGTGGTAGATATAGATATAGATATAGATACATAGATATATATATAGATATAGATTTCTCAGAAGGTAGACTTGCTTACCTAGCTGCATGAGAATTTATTAGTTCACAATTAAAAATACAAGAGTACAAAGGCAGATCAGTATATCAAGGCCAGCAAATTTCTCTGTAGTATGGAAAGTCACAGGAGGCCAACCTATCAGAAGATGGCTTAATGAATGAGAAACATGATGAAAGAGTTCAAGTGATTTTACTAAGTGTCTCTCAGATTCTGATTGGGTGTCTTGTTTCTACTTAGTGCAATGCATCCCTCTTGGGCATAGCTTGTCATGAGTCTGCAGTCAGCCGGCCCTCCCTCATCCAAACAACTGTTATCAAAAAGGTGAGGTCACTTATTACAGAGATTATTGGTGGTTTCCTCCAAAGGCTGGTGTGATTGTGAGCAGCCAAGCATCAAAGGCTCCTCTTCAGTATAAAAAAACCCCAGATGAAAATAAATAATGTTGTTAAAGAGCTTGTGATAAGGTCAAGCATCTAGCAGAATAAAGCCAAGAGTAAATGAAAGAGTGCTTACCCTCAGCGTTTAAAAAATTTAATTTTTAATTCATCATGACATAGGTAAAGAAAAGAAAAAAATGACCTGCATATCTCTCTGTATTTGCATATTCTAATGCATCTTTACTTTCTAAATGAAAAGGACGGAGAGAGGACTCTGTTTGATATATAAGTGAACGTTCTTCAACCAGGTTAGTGCTTCTATAATTAAGTATTTACAAAGTAAACGGAGGTTTTCCTTCTTTTGACGGGAAAATCAGTATGAGCATTTCTATGTTTGGGGTCAGAGTGACATGGCCTGAGGGAAATGTCTAAGCCAAAGGCCCAAATTATTTAGAAGAATTGTGGTACTTTAAGAGCATTAGCAGATATTAAGTTTGCGGCCATAAACAATAACCTTGATGACTGATCTGCAGAATTTATTTATGCACACATATTTAATGTGTTTTAGAATCAAATTACATTTTAATTTTATCGTATTTTTCTATCAAAATCAACACAGCCATGAACTGATGCTTGATTACCATAAAATAAACATGTAAACTTCAAAGTATTACTCTTTAAACAGCCAAACAGGGCTTTTGGAGGGACAAAATAAAAGTGTATTACAGTCTCATTAAATCATACTGTGCAAAGAAACTGATAGCCTTCCCTGGTTACATATTGGCCACAAATACTGGCAAAGATTTTTAGCCTGGCTACACAGTATAACTACCAATCCTCCCCCCTCCTCTGCCCCTCCATTCTCTAATTGATTTGGATAATACCTGAGCATTACTGTTTTTTATCATGAAAATGTTCTTTAATGAGAGGGAAAAAAACCTCAGTTAATATTTAAAAGACAGTTAATTACTTTATTTGCAAATGCAAATTGTATTGTAATATGCAAAGGACACCCCTGACTTCCCAGCCACTGTGATTCAGAAACCATTTAGAACTTGTGTGTCCTCCTGGTTCCAACTGGCATATTTATGAATTGGCAAAGACATATATTTATGAATTTTCAAATGCCCAAGGGCTACTATGGTGCACCACACACAGAGTAACAATGAGGCTTCAACATCTGGACCTGGAAAAGACAGCCTGAGGCAACACAGGAAGGATTAGATAAGGTCAGCTGTGCCCATCTATCACCGTCATCCCATTGTAAGTCTCAAGGTTTCTTTTGTTGCAAAGAATTAGTAATATTTGATAATTATTGAAATATGACTATTAATATAAGGGAAAACTTAAGTCCTTAAAATATTTCTTGATTAGTTCTTTAGATTAAGCTCCGACCCATGGGACTGATTGGTTTGCACACAGTTCTTGGTACATTGAGGATAATGAATTGTCCAGCTTGTGGCTATTTGGAGAAACCATGAAAAGCATTCAGTTCCACAGTCAGGAACTGCTCTGTAAGGACAAGGTGAAGTTTTAGGGCTCAATTCTGTATCATAACATCGCCAATAGGCTAGCATTAAAAAAATGCAGAATTGGAATTGTCACTCAAGGAAGTTCCTTCTCTTCTTTTCCCTATGTTATGACAAAATTCTGTGTTTTTTATTTAGCTGTAAGAACTCTCTGCGAGGCCTATAGAACGAGCACATAACCAGCTGAACAGGAGTCAGCAGTTAACCACAAACAATCTTCCAATACCTTTCACAGTAATGGAATTGCCAATGTTTCCCTGGAGCACATTTTGCAGATGCAAGATTGTTTCAACGGTGTGATCTACAGCATCTGAGTAATAATAACCTGAAGAGAATAATACTTCACAATGCAATGGCAGCCTCCATCTGGTACTCAGTTCCCCAAAGCCTGGCAGAAGCAAGGGAAAAACAGGTGTAGCTCCAATTTAATACGTAACAGCTTGTGGACTAAGAATTCTCTTATTTTCTATTGCAAATACACAGAATGCTTTGTGGCAGGTATCTTTAATCTTACAGCTCAAAGACTGTGGTGTCAGTGTCAGAAGCAGTCACAGAAATATCTTGGGTAGTTGAATGTTTTTTTACAGAGTACAAAGAATTCACAGGAAGGTGATGGATGGGGAGGTACAGCTCAGCGGTAGACCGTGCGCTTAGCATGCAGGAGGTCCTGGATTCAATCCCCAGTGCCTCCATTAAATAAAACAAACAAACAAAGGTGATAGAAAACACAGTGAGTTCTGTGTGTATGTATGTGTATGCCTGTACGTGCAGTGTATAATATAATTCTTGGTTTGAGTGTCAGTACTGCTTTGTGAAAATCCTAGCAGGGAGAGGAACATACCTGAGGATTCCACAGTCACTTTCACCATGGCCACACGGTAGTCAAACAACTGTCATGGGCTCCTGGTGGCAGGGTGGATAAAAGAACTGCAACACATTTGACCTATAGCACATATCCAACTGATACACCAAACCTATGGGTTGCAGAAACACAATACACAAAACAAAAAGCTTGTGACTGTATCAGGGAAGATGGGGCTCGGTCTGAGGCCTTGAGACAGAAATTTCCTGCAAATAACAGCCATAGCTTCAAATGAAAGCATGGAAGTCTTCCCAGATGCCCAGTGTAGAATGGACCACTGTCATGAGATAGTTTTTCTATCCCATTTGCATACAGATATTCTAGCAAAGTCAATACTATCCAAGGATAAATTCAGATATGGGGCCATAGGAAGCTTTTGTAATTTGGGGTCTCTTCCTTAAAAAAAATACACAACTTTTGAAAACTAAAATAGTTCCTTAGTGAACACATTCTCAGACCCTCTCACAGCCTTGGAGGAGCCTGTAAAAACTGAGGGGCTCTGAAATGTAAGCCTCACTGGCTTCATGCTAATTCTAATTCTGGTACCACCACCTTGGAAAATGACTTCCTTCCTGGCTTACAGAATCTTCAGCCAAGTGAAGTACCGAGGTAAAAACTATGCTTTATTTTAATAAACCATGAATATGGTAATATATATTTTTAAATTATTTAAAAATTTTAAAAGTGATTAGTTCCCAGTAGCCTATGGTACTTGGGAGAAAGACAGGAAGCACAAGATACACAGTGGTGAAGCAATAACAAACTAACTTTAGCAATGTTCTTATAGCTATGTGTTTGCAGTCATAAACAGTAAAACTTATATATTGCTACCACATGCACAATGCTGTTGTAAGGTTTTTGTATGTATATATTAATTCATTTTAGCTTTGAATGAACTACTGGCTTCTTCACACTTCTAATATCCCCTATTTTATGTATAACGAAATAAGGGCACAGAGTACTTAGTTGCCCATGGTCAGATGGCTGTTAAGGGGCAGAACATGGGTTTGAACCTAAGTAGTCAGCTTCAGGCTCTATGCATTTAACTACTGTCCTCCATTCTGCCTTTCTCTCTGTGTGCTATATTGGGTCAGTGCAGTGGAAGGGCAGCATTTACCTGTCTGCTATGATAGTTGGGCCATTTCCTTGTATATAATGGTCTTTGCTTTCTCTGTGTGCAATAACATGTTCTGTGTTCTATTGCCAAACACTGAATGCTAGAGGTTGGTGCAGAAGCTTATGAACTAGCCTAGATGAAGAACATAACCTATTACTGAACTAAGGTCTGGTTGCTGGCCACTCCCAAGCCAATATTCGAGAGGCAAATGTTAGTAGAAGGGAAAGTTGCATAAGTTGCTTTAATCAGAAAGCTGGCAATCTGAGAAGACGGACTCATGTCCCGAGACCAACTGTGAAGATTCTGCTCAGTTATGACAATTTTTTAAAGGGAAAAGGGGGAAACAATCTCAGTTAATCATTAAGGTAGGAGGTCAGATTCTCTGACCTTTTTCCATTGAGTGCAGACCTGCTGACTTCTGATCTTCCTTTCAATGCTCTCTTACCCACAAGGTCTGCCTGCATTTTTGAGGTCTACCTGCAGATTTACTAAGGGGAAGCTAGGGTAGAGAGTCAGTCATTCATTAATTCCCCATCCTGACTCCTTTTGATCCAGGAAAGGAATCAGCAGGTCAGGCAAGTTATTGTGTATATTCAGTAGAGCAGAAGTCAGGAGTTAGGTTTAATGTTACACAGTGATTGCATTTTTATAATTAAGATTTAAAGGGAACAGAAATATGAAAGTGGGAAAGGGACAAAACTGCTGCTTACAAATCTCCACTTGTCAGATATCATTCCATTTCTATGGGATTAGGGGCAAAGATCCATCTTCTGTAATTTCTTAATGCTGACATAGGACACTGAATTCTTAGACTGGAAAATGATGACATGGGTTTATAGCATCTCTTTACTGACAATTTTAGTTGCCTGCTTAAATATATGGGCAGAGCAAGCTACAATTATTTTTGATGCCCACAAAAATATAGATTATTATGAGCAATAGTGTCAGTCCTGTTCTCTTGAGGCCAGTTCTTAGTATTGAGCTAACCATAGATAGATCCAGTACCACTCAAGATGGAGAAGCTTCTAGCCTGACTACAGTCTGGTCATCATGCTGTTAGCATTTTCCCTCTGATGGCAGTTAAAGTATCCATAAAACAACTCAGAAATGTGCATCTGACACTGAGTCTGTGACTCTATTGTCTTAATCACTGACTGCTTGAGCCTCCTTTTTTGTGACCCAAGGAGGGCTGGGAGACTTCAGCTTTTCTAAAAACAAGAGGCAGGGGACTTAGAAGGGCCCTGCAGGGTTCTGCTTGGTTCCAAAACCACCCAGTGTATATGGGTCTTTATTTCCTCATTTGTCAAATGAGGGTTTTGGAAGTACTATTTTTAAGGTTCTTTCCAGGTTCACACACACACACACACACACTTTTTGCTTGTGGCTGCTAAAGCTCAGTTTGGCATAAATGACCATATTCTAAAAGTACTTTAGGCACTAATAGAGTGACCTGTGCTACCTGAATGAATGTGTACCTACTGACATTTCTTAAGTGCATACTATTTCTGTATAATATTCTAAACTCCTAATTCATTTAATTTTACAATGACCTTATGAGGTAAGTACTATTCTCAACCCTATTTGATGGATAAGGAAACTGAGGCACAGAAAAACTAAATACCTTTCCCTGTACCAGCTGTAAATGAAGGAGCCAGGATTCAAACCCAAGCTGTCTGGCTGTAGAAGCTGCTTTCCTAACATGTACACTACAGTGCCAAAGTGTTTATTCAAATGAGTGGTGTGTTGACAGTGAAAAGGAAGTTGAAAACAGGAACTGATTTTAGAAAGGGACATGTTCTGAATACTGCTGAAAGCTAAGCATGTTTAGTGAAAAGGAAAGCCACACAGGCAAGTGTGTTGGAGATGCTGCAGGAAAACAATGCTTGAAACGTTCAGTGGACAATTCCAGAAGAGGTAGCTGGAAAAGACTAGAAAAGGAATGATAATAATAAGTAGCATGGATAATAATACCTAATCACTATTTAGAACCCATTACCAAGTAGGGTAATACATGCTTTACAGATACTGACTCAACTTCATCCTCCTATATACACTATAAGGTAGACATTATTATATACCCTGATTTTGTCAGTGAGGAAACGGCTGCAAAGGGAGATTAAGTAATTTGTCCTATCTGCCCAAAGACAGATGAAATAATTTGCCCACTTAGGTAGAAGTTTTTAGTATTAAAAACACATATTGACCATATATCAGTCAGTGCAGTAGATGCCATAGATAAAGATACTAAAGCAAAGACATAAAATTCTAGTCAGAAAAGACAGGCAAATGTATAACTGGATGGCACCTAATACAATCCTGCTTTTTGGATGAGTGAGCCAGATGAGATGACAGCAAGGGGGCAGGGGCAAGACAGACCATATCTTTTAGGGAATCAGCAAGTTAGGTGGAGTGGGCTGCCTAAAGGTGAAGCTAAAAATCCAAGTGGGCTCTAGCTTATGGAAAGGTTGTGAACCAACCGTAGTAACATAAATGATTTTTAAAGACTTCAAAGAGCTATTTAAAGGTTTTGATCAGGTAAAAGCAATATTCAAGGTGAAAAATGATGATGCTTAAATAAAGGAGGGATCATATGGAAAAAAACAGGAGGAGAGGGGATCAAAAGACACTGAGAAGGTAGTACTGAATGGACTTCAGGATAAATTGAATGTGGGAATAAAATAAAGGAAGGTATAAAAGATGAACTGAGTTCTGATTGGATGGTGATGTTGTTGGCAGATGGCAGGCAGATGGGCAAAGCAGATGAGATGTCTAACATGGATGGGTTTGGATCAGAGGTGTTTGGGGGACACCTAAATGGAAACATCTGGTAAATAGTTGGCCCTTGAGGTGTGGCTACCAGAATGATTAACTGAAGAGTCATCTGTCTAAGGGGAACAGGACTATCACAGAATCTGTACAGAGTGAAAAGAGAACAGATGATGGAAAAAAGACGGTCCCAGTAATTACAAGAGAGCTGGGAGAAAAAGCTGAAAGAAGAAAAGGAGTGAGCAACGATCTCAGGTACAGAGAGAGAAGAAAAATTTGAAAACATAGCCACTGATTCAATGACTAATTTTATATGAAGGCTGAAATGAGATTTATATGAATTGTAAGGTAGGTATATAAATTCTATACAGATATTTAGAGAGAAATGAAGTAAAAGTTATTGTAAGTAATGCACTAGATTACACTATATGATTTGGGGAGACAATCTAATACAACAATTGTTCATAATTCATAACCTCTATCTTCAAGGACATATTAAATAACTTTTGATAGACTGTAAAGAGATAAATACATAACAAACTACAAAATGGGTAAGATAAATTATTTTGGTTTTTATCAGGTTGACTACATTTAGTTACTAGATAAGCTAACCATCTTCAAATAGTAAGTGTATGTTTTTAATAAGAACAATGTTTATGAACAAACACACCAAAACAGTTCTTCAGTATAAAATATTATGGAATAATGCCTTTGTTTACTCTGCTTGGAGTGTGAATAGTTAAATATCTGTGGTTTGTGGAGATGGTTAAAACCAGATAATGCATCTTTTGGATGTTTTCTGATGTTTCTGTTTATATTGAAGATTTGCCGATTTCTTGGAGAAGTATAAGAAGCACGTTAGTCTGAATGTTTTGTCCTTCATAAAAGACATTTTGGTTATGTCTAAGCTCTAGTGTTTAATGGGAAACGGCAGCTTATTTCTTTCAGTATTTTTCCAATCATTACAAAAAAGCTGACCTATTTAAAAATTTTCTGGTAAGCCCTCCCCCACCCTTTTGCTAAATTGGATTGGATTTGTTTGTGGAAGCAATGATATTGTTAGAATTCAGCCCAATACTCATAAATGGTTTTTGTTAAGTTTGGATAGGAAATCTATTAAGCTTAAAACATGCTTGAAAATATTCCTGAACTATCTGAATGAACCTGCCCATTCTCCTTTACATCTTTAAATTCTTATCCTCCTCTGTAATGTTTAAATGCTTCTGGAATTAGGGAGTTAGTCCTGCTCTTAGGAGAAGTTTGACTGAAAAGGATTTATTTCAAATCCAGGTAAATGACACAGGATTATTATTCACTGTGCATTTAGTGTCTGAACAATATCATCAGGAAACAGCCTGGTTTACAGATTTAGCACAGGTGGGCTAGAGACATTAAAATAAATGTAATTATGTTACCCATAATGGAAGCTCTGGAGAGTTCAAGGCAAAATGATTTGAAAAGTAGCACTAATGATTGTATTAGAATGGTAATTCTTCTCCATGCTTCTATTTTGATAGCTATACAAGAAGAAATTCAAAATCAAAACAAATTGCCTGGTTTTGGCTGCTTCACATTCATCTGGTCTTTTTACCAGCACCCTCCCTTTCCCCTTGAGAGCTGACCTCATCATTATCCCCATTATTGGGACAAACCTAGGGCTTCACTTTCCCTTAACACAGCATGTGCAGGTGACATTGTCTAGGTCATTCTTGTGCTTCTTCTCCAAGAAACAAAGAGCCTGAAATAGCTGGAGATTCACTTCTTCCAAGAGATTTGATTTACTCTTCCTGCAGAAGATGCTCCCTGCTTCCTAGTTTCCAAAACTTCACTGTCCTTCACCTTGGTTCTTCAGATTCTCATTGATTATCTGAAAACTCAATAAACATCCAATACATTTCTCTTTGCCTAATGAACCAGAGTTGTCTTCTGTTACTTGTGTCCAAAGATCCCTAACTGATAAAGAAACTATTCTGAATACAGTTAGGACACATGTTCCTTCTACTTTAGGTAACCTATATATAAATCCTGGAACAGTATTCATTTTCTAAATCAAATTAATTACTTCCTGGTGAATCTAAACCATAAAATATCTTGATTCCTTTCTAATCACCTATTAGGTATAAGTTATTGTCTTCCACTAAATGGAGTAAGATATTTTTAATACTGTAAAATTTTTTGGTTCCCATTCAGTTCGGCCATGTCCTTGAGCTTAGGAAGGTGGAGATGACATCTATTCCTCTCATTCCTGGGGGCACAGTACTCTCTTCTATTGAGCCCTGGCATTGGCTGGAATTAGCCAATGGCATACTGTGGGAAATAGTTTCTCATCTAGATCAATTATTTTATTAGACTTCATGAAATACGGATTTTAAGGATTCTGTGTAGCTCTACAGAGCCAGCACAGCCTGACTGTAGGGAAGCCATACTGAGAGAGTAAATCCTGGAAAGTCCACCATCAACTTGAAAATGGACTAAATCCTTAGTCAAATTTTTGTGGACTACTCTACGATGCTGAAAGAGGTATAATAAACAAAACATCGTCCTCATCTTTTAGTAACTTTATCTAAATTTCAAACATGATGTTACAAAACTAGAGAAAATTTGAAAACAACACAAGATAGTTCATGAATAAGTATCTAAAGGAATATGGAGACCATTGTGGAGTGGATAAAGTCCCACTGTACATTTACACAGAAACATTTATTACCTGGTTAACATTGGGTGTGTCACAAAAAAAACTTTACAACCCTCATTTTAAACTTAAAGCAATAGTTTCATTTATGAATGACAAAAACTTGTGGGAACAAAATCCTTGAGGTCTTTTTTTTTCAGATTTCAGATTTATGGCATGCTGACAATAAAGGAGAAAACAGTTGTGGTTTGTAGTTAGGAGCAGCAGGCCTGCTGAGAAAGTGAGAATTAAAAATGATCTTATTGAAAATAATAGCTAACAGTTGTCAGGCATTAATGTTTATAATATTGCCCTTAAATACTACCTGAAAAAAAAATACACATTGAATGACTGTAACTTCTGAAGTTCAGTTTTATATTGGTTGATCCTGAGAACAATCTTATGAGGTTGGTTATAATTATACTCGTTGCATAGATAAGGACTTTAAGGCAGAGCAAATTTAACTATTCCAAAAGTGATTCAATTAGTAACTTAAAAAGTAGTAGTAGAAGTCATACCTAGCTAGGCTTTTATGATCTCAGAAACTGTACTCTTTATTATTGTGCTATGACATACTTTAAGTATGTGAGATTCAAACAGGAACTTGAAGGATGAGTGGAATTTAGGAAGATGAGAAAAGACTTCACAGAGATCTAAATCTACATGCGATATTTCAGTGGCTGGCCCCCTTAGGAAGTACTCTATAAATGCATACTGAATTAAATTAGTGCATAGTTTTACACCCAAAAATGGCACATAATGGGTTCTTAATAACGTGAGATGGAAAAGAAATCATAGATACTTCAGAAATGTGATTTTAAAATATTTTCCATCAAATGTCCTAGATAATGCTAGAGTTTATGAAGAGTTCCTGTTCTCCATTTCTTTTGGACACAAATTCCCTTGAAATTTGGTAAAGTCATGGGATTTGTTTTGACAAATTAAATGTTAGAAAACTCCTAGGAAGAAGTGTTCAAACTCTGGTATTCATATCTCCACACTGTTTTCCCCTTGTCTCCATGATCTTGGAAGCATAAGCTTATAAGAGGTGCCATGAGTTTGAAACAGCCTCTAATGGTGAGTATCCTTTAAGAGGACAGACACCCTGGAAAGTTCCTTGGACCTAAGCAGACTTCATAGGAGTGAGAAATAAACCATTGGTGGTGGTGGGGTGTCTGGGTAAGCCCATTCCCCTCTGGAGGAGGGGGCAGCAACTATAGGGTGGGTTGTTCTGTTGATTAGGTGGCCAGGTCCTGGCTGTGGGGTGGGCAAGCCTGGCTATGGCAACAAGAGCAAAAACTTCCCCATCCTCGGGGTTGAACGTGTCGGGATGGGTGCCAACCCTGTGGGGTCTCCCATCTGTCTGCAGAATTGAATGTGACCCTACAGTAAGAAGCATCACATCCAAAAGCCAATGGCATGAGAACAGTGGAGCAGAAGACTAGAAAAGGCTGAGTTCTTGGGGAAAGCATGAAGTCACTGAACTAAATGAAGAACTATATACCTTCAGGCTTTTGATATGTGTTATGATTTAGTGATTTTATTTCTTAAACTAGTTAGTTGAGTTCTCTGTTACTTGCAACCAAGTGTTCCCTATTTTACAGAACTAAACTCTGAGCTTCTAGTCTCAAAGTTGGGAGTTGGTAAGACATGGAACAGATTAACCAAACATATCTAATGGTTTTAGAAAAATTTCTCTAAAAATTGTCATGATTTGGAACTATGCATAGTTATTACCATTTGAACATGGCTCAGGTAACATGAATAGTTTCTTCCTAACATCTGAGTATGACAAGACCTAGAAATCATTCCTTTAGACAGTTAGTCAAATTTATCAATAACAATGTGTACGAAATGTTAATAATTAGGATGTTTTGGAAGAATGTTGAGTGGCACATAGGTTTGTTTCTCTTCCATTTTGACTTTAGACACAATTCCCAGAAATTTGATAAAATCTTTCCTTTTACCACCACAGTTTTCTGGAATGTGGTGAGGAAGAGATATTTTTAAGTATAATTTTATTATCTCTGTATGAGTCAAGGAAAAGTTATATTGAGAGCTTTTAAATGTTATGAAAAGATCAACTTTATGAAGCCAACCTCATAAAAATGGATAAAATGTGTAATATATAAAATGAAATGTACATAAATCTTCAGTTTTCTCTTCTTGATGTTTTCTGGCATATCAACCTGTGAGAAGTTAAAGCTTCGAATCCGTGAGCAACATTCTGCTCTCCAGAATTACACATCTTCTGAAATTTTTTTTTTAATTATGAAGTTCATTTATTTGAAAATACAAAGCAATCCATTTGGAAATAAGTTGCAAAGAGTGGTCTTTCTCAAGTGCATTAAGCAAGATGTCTTCAGGATGAGGTAGTTTGTATTTTACAATTAGCACAAACTTATTAGTTCATGGATATTGCAGCAATCAAGGATGAACGAAGAGAAAGTGACTGAAGTCCACTTAAGAAAAATATTCAAGGAATAATGGTACCCATTGTACCTACCAAGGTTAGCAGAAATGGGCAAAATGTTACAGAAATAATTGAAGCTTGGGGGAAAAAGAGATTGTGAAAAGTCAGTATGTCTTCTACCCCAAATAAAGAGGAACAAACTTTTTCTAGTGTATTAGTTTACAACGTAAATAGACAAGCCCTTCTATTAAGTAGACCACAAAAGAAAACTTGTCTATTATGTAGATCACAAAAGAAAACCCTTACTTGACTGATGGTTACATAACACAATTTAAAAAAAGAAAACTTACAAAAAGCTATCAACACGGAGCATGGGAGGAGGAGCACTAGTTACCACAACCATAAAGTTGCAGTTATTCACAAAAGTGAGAAATGTTTGTAAAAGCTGAAAACGTTTTCATAACCAAATTGAGAAAGATATTGTCAAACGGCTCATTGTTGAAGAAATGCTGTGCTGTGCTATTTTACCGGGGACATTCAAAGTTAATTTTTGTGAGGAAGGAGTGCCAAGATAGCAAAGCAGAAGGATGCTTAGCTCGCCCCCTCCCATGAATACACCAAGAGATACATCTACAGCCCTACTATTTGCTCAGAATACCTGCTGAACTTTGGCAGAACATCTCTTACTTCAAAACACAAGAAGATTCCTCATAAAATGTGGCTGGAGGAAAAAAAAAATGAAGAAAAAGGAAATCAGTGTGGGATCCATCCCACACGGAGGGAGCGGCAAAGGAGGAAAAGCACGTTTACGCTGGAATACCCCCTCTCCCATTGGAGAGGTCAGTGGGGACAGAGGAGGAACCTCTGAGGCTCAGAGGCATACACAGCAGCCATTTGGCCGACAGAACGAAGACAAACCAGCACAAAGGATCCCTGCAATTCCCAGCCCTAGATGTGAGCCAGCAGGGGTGGGCCAGGACTGGTTGCTGAAGCCTGGGGAGAGGGATGGGACAGGCTGCACAGAGGCAGCCCCAGGGGCTAGAGTGTGCTGCAGGCTGTGGCTGGAAGTGTGTGCAGAACAGAACAGCCTAGGAGCCCCATAAAAAAAGCAACGCTGCTAGTGCATGTGGAGGAGAGGGGTGCAACACAGCTGGGCCATTGCTGCTGTCTCCCCAGGCCTGCAGCACTATTGTTGGCATGCTCTTGCAAGCAGAGAGGCGGGGCTCAGCCATAGCCAACATAATCACTGGTGATTGGTTCCCAGTTGGAGACAGGGTTGAAATCTCAATCCATATCCATGGGCCCCACCACTAAATAGGTGTGGCTGAGATTTGTTCACAGCTCCAAGCAGAGAGGGAGTATTTGCTCTGCTGGTGCCTTTGTGGATCTGTGCCTCTAAGACAAACAAACAAGGAGTACAGTTCTGGCACATGGCGGGAGCAGGGGCAGCGTTTTCAGTGGAGCTGTGTGCCATAGGCAGATGCACCCAATCAGAACAGCAGATAGAAAAGAAAGTGAAAACAAATGAAAGCAATATAAGGGACCTATGAGATAATATAAAGCATGCCAATCTACACATAATTGAAGCTCCAGAAGGAGAAGAAAAAAAAGGGATTGTAAATGTATTTGAAGAAACCATGACTGAAAACTTCCCAAACCTAAAGAAGGAATAAGATATCAAGTATAGGAAGCATAGAGGGTCCCAAAGAAGAAGAACCCAAACAGACC
This sequence comes from Camelus bactrianus, assembly GCF_048773025.1. NCBI lineage: Eukaryota > Metazoa > Chordata > Mammalia > Artiodactyla > Camelidae > Camelus > Camelus bactrianus. Next base: position 100,651,893 of record NC_133539.1, read on the forward strand.
TACACCAACACATAATTAAGATGACCATAGTTAAAGATTAAAAAAAAAAAAAAAAAGATTCTAAAGGCAGCAAAAGAAAAACATAGTTAGTTACAAGGGAACCCCCATCAGGCTTTCAGCTGATTTTTCAAAACAAACACTGCAGGCCAGAAGGGAGCAGCAAGATATATTCAAAGTCCTGAATGAAAAAAACCTTCAACCTAGAATACTCTATCCAGCAAAACTATCCTTTAGAATAGAAGGTTAGAAGATTTTCAAAGACAAGCAAAAACTAAAAGAATTCAGCAATATTAAAACCTATCCTAAAAGAAATATTGAAAGGTCTACTCTAAATAGAAAATCATCAGGAGGAAGCTGTAGAAACGAGAAAACCATAATTGGAAATGCAATACTTACAACGAGTTGCAAGAGAATAAACATGAAGATGTAAAAGAGGACATCAAAATCACAAAATGTAGGAGAGAGGAGCAAGAAAATACAGGGTTTTTTTTTTTCTTTTTTTCATTCTTTTTAGGATGTATTTGAGCTTATATGGGTACCAGTTTAAAGCAAACATATAGTAATGGGTACTTGAAAAACAAGGTAACTACAAATTAAAAGCATACAATAGAGCCACAAAAAACAAAAAGAAACCAAGGTAATACAAAAGAAAATGATCAAACCACTAAAAGAAAAAGAAAAAGAAAGGAACAAAGAAGAAATACTAAATCAACTGTAAAACTAAGTTCAAAATGATTCAATAATTACCATAAATGTCTATGGACTAAATGCTCCAATAGAAAACACATACAGTGGCAGCTTGGATAATAAAACAAGAGCCTACAATATGCTTCCTACAAAAGACCCACTTTAGGGTGAAGAACACACATAGACTGAAAGTGAGAGATGGAAAAAGATATTTCATGCAAATGGAAATGACAAGAATGCAGGAGTAGCAACACTCATATGAGACAAAATAGACTTTAAAACAAAAACCATAAAGAAAGATAAAGAAGTACACTATATAATGATCAAAGGAGCAATATAGGATGAGGATATTATACTCGTTGACCTATATGCACCCAATATTGGAGCACCTAAATATACAAAGCAAATATTAACAGACATAAAGGAAGAAATTGATGGGAACACAATAATAATAGGAGACTTTAATATCCCATTAGCATCACTGGACAGGTCTTCCAGACAAAAAATCAATACGGCAATGGAAATACTAAATGACACAACAGAACATTTGGACTTGGTTGATATTTTTAGGACATTATATCCCCCAAAACAGAATACACATTCAAATGCTCATGGAACATTCTCTAGGATAAACCACATATTCAGGCACAAAAGAAGCCTCAAGAAATTTAAGAGGACAGAAATTATTTCAAGCATCTTTTCTGACCACAATGGCATGAAACTAGAAATCAATCATCAAAGAGCTAGTTCTTTGAAAGAGTAAACAAAATCTAAAGTCAGCATAAGGAAAGAAATAATAAATATCAGGGAGGAAATAAATAAAATAGAGATTAAAAAATAGAAAAAAAAATCAATCAAATCAAGAGCTGGTTCTTTGAAAGAGTAAACAAAATTGACAAACCTCTGGCCAGCCTCACCAAGAAGAAAAGAGAAAGGACACAAATAAACAAAATAAGAAAAGAAAATGGAGAAATTACAAACAATACCACAGCAATACAAAAAACCATAAGAGAATACTATGAACACCTATATGGAAACAAACTGAACAACTTAGAAGAAATGAACAAATTTCTAGAAACATACAGTCCACCAAGACTGAATCAAGAAGAAACAGACCAATCACTAGAAGTGAAATAGAATCAGCAATAAAAAAAACCTCCCTAAAAACAAAGTCCAGGACCAGATGGCTTCACTGGGGAATTCCACCAAACATACAAAGAACTCATACTGATCCTTCTCAAACTTTTCCAAAAGATTGAAGAGGAGGGAATACTCTCAAAGTTATTCTATGAAGCCACCATCACCATGATACCAAAACCAGACAAAGACACTACCAAAAAAGAAAATTAACACTGATGAACATAGATGCAAAACTCCTCAACAAAATATTAGCAAATAGAATCCAACAACACATAAAAAAGATCATATACCATGATCAAGTTGGATTCATCCCAGGGACAAAAGAATGTTTCAACATACGCAAATCAATCAATGTGATACACCATATCAACAGAAAAAAGGGCAAAAATCACATGATCATCTCAATAGATGCAGAAAAAACATTTGATAAAATTCAACACCCATTTATGATAAAAACTCTTACCAAAGTGGGTATAGAGGGAACATATCCCAATATAATAAAAGCTACCGAATACAAACCCAGAGCCAGCATAATACTCAATGGTGACAAGCTGAAAGCCTTCCTGCTAAAATCTGGAACAAGACAAGAATGCCCACTCTCACCACTTCTATTCAATATAATATTGGAAGTCCTAGCCAGAGAAATCAAGTCAGAAAAAGAAATAAAAGTGATTCAAGTTGGAGGAGAACAGGTAAAACTGTGACTATATGCAGATGACATGATACTATACACAGAAAACTCTAAAAGCTCCACACAGAAACTACTAGAGCTGATAAAAGAATTCAGCAAGGTAGCAGGATACAAGATTAACATACAGAAATCAGTTGCATTTCTTTACAATAACAATGAGATACCAGAAAAAGAAGATAAAGAAACAATCCCTTTTAAAATCACATCCAAAATGTGATTATATTATATATATTGTGAATATATTACAATATATATATTAATATATATAAATGTGAATATATTATATATATTATCCAAAATAATAAAATACTTAGGAATAAGTCTGACCAAGGAGTTGAAAGACTTATACACAGAGAACTATGAAACGCTGATTAAGGAAATTAAAGATGACTTAAAGAAATGGAAAGATATCCAATGCTGTTGGATTGGAAGAATTAACATTGTTAAAATGGTCACACTGCCCAAGGCAATCTACAGATTTAATGTGATCCCTATTAAATTGCCCATGACAGTTTTCACAGAAGAAGAACAAATAATCCTAAAATTTATATGCAATCACAAAAGATCCAAAATTGCCAAAGCAATACTGAAGAAAAAGAACAAAGCTAGAGGAATAACCCTCCCAGGCTTCAAACAATACTGCAGAGCTACAGTAATCAAAACAGCATGGTACTGATACAAAAATAGACATATGGATCAATAGAACAGAATAAAGAGCCCAGAAGTAAACCCACAGACCTATGGTCAATTAATCTTCCATAAAGGAGGCAAGAATAGACAAGGGAGAAAAGAGAGTCTTTTCAGAAAGTGGTGCTGGGAAAACTGGACAGCAGCATGTAAGTCAATGAAGTTAGAACACTCCTTAACACTGTACACAAAAATAAACTCAAAATGGCTTAAAGACTTAAATATAAGACAAGACATTACAAACCTCTTAAGAGAAAACATAGGCAAAAGATTATCTGACATAAATCTTGGCAATGTTCTTCCAGGGCAGTCTACCCAGGCAATAAAAATAAAAGCAAAAATAAACAATTGGGACCTAATTAAACTTATAAGCTTTTGCACAGCAAAGGAAACCATAAGCCAAACAAAATGACAACCTAAGGAATGGTAGAAAATATTTGCAAAATGATGCAAATGACAAATGTTTAATTCCCAGAATATATAAACAGCTCATACAGCTTAATAAGAGAAAAACAAACCCAATCCAAAAACAGGCAGAAGACCTAAATAAGTGATTCTCCAGTGAAGACATACAAATGGCCAACAGGCACAAGAAAGAAAAAAAAAAGCTCAGTATTGCTAATTATCAGAGAAATGCAAATCAAAATAATCATGAGGTATCACCTCACACTAGTCAGAATGACCATAATTAAAAAATCGTCAAACAATAAATGCTAGAGAGGGTGTGAAGAAAAGGGAACCCTCCTACATTGTCAGTGGGAATGTAGTTTGGTGCAGCCATTATGGAACATAGTATGGAGATTCCTCAAAAATCTAAAAATAGACTTACCATATACCTCTCCTGGGCATATATGCCTAACGAACTCTAATTCGAAAAGATACATGCACCCCAATGTTCACAGCAGCACTATTTACAATAGCCAAAACATGGAAACAACCTAAATATCCACTGACAGGTAACTGGATAAAGAAGTTGTGGTATATTTATACAGTGGAATACTACTCAGCCATAAAAAATAATAAAATAATGCCATTTGCCAAGGCCAACATGGATGGACCTGGGGATTGTCATTCTAAGTGAAGTGAGCCAGAAAGAGCAAGAAAAATAGTATATAATATCACTTATATGGAATCTAAAAAAATTTAAAAGATGACACTAATGATCTTATCAACAAAACAGACTGGCAGACATAGTAAACAATCTTACAGTTGGGGGGGCGGAGGGAAGGGAGTGGAAAGGGATAAATCTGGGAGCTTGAGATTTGCAAATGTTAACCACTATATATAAAAAGAGATAAAAAAAAAAACCCAAGTTTCTTATGTGTAGCACAAGGAACTATATTCAGTATCTTGTAATAAACTTTAATGAAAAAGAATATGAAAATGAATAATACATGTATGTATAGGTATGACTGGAGTGGGCATCATACAGTACAGCTGAGGTTAACACACTGTAACTGACTATACTTCAATTTAAAAAAATTAATTCTTGTCAAATCTGTCGTGCTTAAAGGGAATATTCCATAAAGAAATGTATACTAGAAGTCTGCCCAACAGTATTTTTTTTCCTAAGACCTTTTTTATTGTTAGGTTTGCGGTATTTAAGGACTCTCTCCCAGTTCTTAACAAATCCTCCATAAAAGAAAAATTCAGGACACAAATAAATCAGGCGAATTGCCATGGGCTCCCTCGGCTGCGCAGTTCCCTGTGTCCGGCTCGCCCCATCCCTCTTTCCGGATCCCAGGCACTGGAGGCCAATACTGCCACTGTCCCCGAAGCCACCTTTCACTCCCAGCTCCCCTGCTGCTCTGACGTGCTCGCAGCACTTCCGGGTCAAGACTCAGTCTCCAGAGTCTTCTGTGAGGCGACCCCTCCCCACCCCAACCCCGCGATTCCCAGAGCACCTCACCGGGATTCGATGCCTGCGGAGGAACTGGGGTGGGGAAAGCGTGGCGATCCTCCTCACAGTTGCCGCACCAGCGCCCTCCCTCCTCAGCTCCACCTCAGTTCTCAGAGGGGCTGCAGGGCCTTGCGGAGCATGCGCGGAGGGCGGCGACCCGATGGGGCGTAGCGTCCTAGCCAAGTGTTCCGAGATCTCCCAGCTTCCCCTGCGGGCTGTCGGCTCTCGCGAGGCTGCTGTGCAGCGCCTGCCTCAGCAAAGCATGGTAACCTGTGGTTCGCCTGCCGCCCGCCGACGCTGCTTTCCAGGTGGGTGCGCCCACCCTCCAGAGAACGCGCGACCCTGCCCTTTCCACAGTTTGGGGGTAGAAAGCGGCTTCTGGGGAGAACGGAGACTGAACTCTTTTTAGAACTTATAACTCCAATACCTCAGAATAGTTTTCGGCCATTTGTGGGTTTTTTTTTTAATCTCAACAAGTTGGCTGTATTCTTAACACTCTACAATCAGTTGTTGCAGTGCATTAAAAATGTCCCAATTGAGGAAAATGATGATCGTTTCTCTGATAGCTTGAAATGGAAAATGGGAAAATGTCTTACATAATTCCTATGGCTTTTTCCCTTCATTCTGGTGTAACAACAGACCAAAAGGTATTTGGTTGACTTTTGGCTACAGGTTTACCAGGTTGAGCAATGGTAATGGGTTTCTGCAGGATTCTGCCTGGAATATGGGAATGATAATTGACAGGTGGTAGGCTTTCAAGCTCAAGCTCATGTTAGGGTTGGGTCTGGTTTTTTTTTGTTGTTGTTGTTTTTGTTTTTTAGCTTTCAATTTGCAGGAAAACTGAAAGAGGCATTGGATATATTTTGTTACCAAAGCAGTGTGATTGGGCAACAATCACCAAACATGACCTATCGCATTTTCCATCTGGAAATCATCCCTTTCTCTGTCTTACCTGGTTTGGCTGCTAATGCAGAGAAATGAAGACTTCTACAATAAGAGGAAAATGGAAAGAATGTGAAGGCCTTCATAGAAAATAAATGAGACCTTACTCAAAACTGAGAAGGAAGAAATACGAAAAATGCAAAACTGTTGGCCTGGGGTATCCTCAAAGTTAAAAGAAACTCTTTATACGTTGCCCTGCCTCAACAAGAACACAAGTAAAAATGAGTACATGTAATTAAAAAAATACAGTTTATGTATTCAGTCTTTGATTCCAGGCAACACCAATCTCCCCTGGGATGGTAGCACTCTCCAAGGGTTGTTAGTTTGCACAGACAGCAGCTTTAGGAGCTACGATGTGCCAAAGTTGATTACTAAGAGGAGTCGGAATGAGAGAAAATGGAGAGTATGTAATGGATCCCAGGTGCCTGGCAGGGAGAAAAGTCAATATCTGAGATGAGAGGAGGCTCAGAAAATGAAGGGGCTGATGTATTAGTATGTACTTTCCCTGCTAAGTACTAAGTTCTGTGTTGGCAGGAACCATCTTCTTTATTCACAGAATATTGCCTGAAGCATTTTAGGCATTCGATAAACATTTATCGAAAGAATAAATGGTTATAAGTTTCTTTTAGACAGATCCTGTCTAAAATGCTTTAACTGAGGTTAAATGATGGTGATGGGTTTCAGACATCAACCTATATCCTTATTAAGATTTCTCAATATTTTTTTGTGTTCATTTCACACATGTTACTCTCCAGGTGCTTAAGAAGAAATCTTTGCTCAGCCAAAGACACATGGCTTTCCCCATCTCTTCTGGTTTGAGAAAATGATTGAGAAGACAGATTTTTCTCTACGTAACATTGAGGAAAGAGGAGATAATGTCCACATTCTAGCCTGTATCCATTTTGTTGGGAGCTAGTACTGTTGAGGCTACCTCTGTGGAGAGCCACCAGAGTCAATTCAGGTGAGGAAAAGTTGGTGGAGGGTTGAAAGGAGGGTTTGGCCAATTGAGTCTTAGCTTCCTGGAATCTGTTAGCATCTCTCTGGGAATTTCACATTCTCTGACATCTCAATAACTTGTATTTTTATAAAATAGCACAATAAACTTGTGCTATGGTGATACCAAGTCATATTTTACTGTTTGTAGGAAGCAGGAAGGATTTCAAAATTTGGATGCTACAGAGAAAGTTGTATCACCAACTGTTTTTGTAAGCAAAGAAAGATAAAGCTCTTCATGAAAAACTAATGAAGAGATTTCCTTTTCAAATTGTGAGAAAATGAGCTGCATATATTCCTTCCCTAAGGAAAGAAAAAAAGATGACTTCATTTGTATCCTACCTTGTTCCAGAAAGGATTAAGACAGCTTTATAATGACTTTAAAAGGATCTTTTCTACCATGCCCTTAGTGTTAGCTGTTGGAAGCCATTTCTGTCAATATTACCAATGTTCCTTTATTGCAGCCAGATGCCAGGTTTGCAGTGATGGGTAAACTAAAGGAGCTTCCAAAAATGGAAACCTAAAATTCCAAGTTGCTGAGGTTAATGGAGGTAAAATTGAGTTGGGGTCTAAATCGTAGTGTTTTGAATATGAAATTCACATTTCCCATTTTACATTTTTGGATAATACTGCTCAGGCTCTTTTAAATTATCTGGTAACTTATAGCTGAATTAAAAGAAGGAAAAGAAATGCCAAACAGATTAAACAAGTTCTTTGAGTTATAGAGTTGAAGTGGGGACATATCAATGGAATGAAATATTCAAAGACATGTGTGGCTATGACCATAAAAAAAGTATTTTGTCTGGCATATCGGCCAAAACCTATTTATTCTGAGTCTCTCCTGTTTTTTCTTCTTTTGTGAGCAACTAAAGAAACTGTATGTGGGATGTGTGGTCATAGGTTGTTCAATAAAGAAAACACTAGATATTTGTTTTAGTTAAAAAGGTAAATTATATGTGTACACTCTGGAAATGATTGAAAGAAAAATTTTCAAGATAACGGGTTCAAATTGTGACATTTAGCTTGGAAACTTTATACTATTCTCCACTATTTTAATACACTAGATTAAAAGATCATCTATTTATTTTTCACCTCTTTCAAAAATACAGTACATTTATAAAACACAAGTGATGGCACCGTAGGATTATATAAATAATTATGTATTATTATAATATTATATTGTTTAATTATAATAAATTATTCAAAATCTTGCCATATAATAAGAGATGGTTACACAAACATTTATAAAATATAAAAATGTTTATAATGAGAAAGCTATGGCCAAAAAGAGCTGGAAAGTGAGATTAAGTGCCTTGCAGAAGCTTGGTACTTTATATTATAAACTGAAGGATGGGTGAATGTGTAAAATGTGGACAGTGAATGAGTGGCATATGAAGAGAATAAGGAAGGAGAAAACACTGGAAAAGGACATGCATCTTTTAGAGGTGACAAATGGACGTGTTTTAGAGGGAGACTTCAAATAAGGAAGTAAGGGGAGAATTTTGAAAACATTGTGCCAGGCTTTATAAATTAGTTATAATTCACATTTTTAGAAATATAGCATGTGGCAGCAAAAGTTAACTCAATTAATACAATGTTTAGAGAAGGTGCATCCAAGTGCAGTATTCAGGATAACTGGATGAAGTGAAGAAGAGAGGCGGGGGAGTAATGAGGATGTGGTGGCAGTGATGACGGTGAAAGAGAAGAAGTATGATAACCTGTGGGGAGGCAGTAAAATCGGACAGGGAGCAAAAAAAATGAAAGGGGCATTGTGAGTGGCATCAAAAAAACTGACAGCACTTCATGACAAAATTGATATATCTGAAGAAGTAGGTCCCTCAGAGACTTGACCTTGGGTGTCTTGCCACCTTGTCTGTTGTCTTCAAGGGCTTCTTATAAATGACGTAGAGCACTGAGCATCATCTCTTTGATATAGCAATGATTATTTAGAGCGACAAGGTCAAAGCAACCGTAACAAAATTGACATCAACACTAATAACCACCTTAACTAAAACTTCATTTAAACAAATTTCCTTTTGTTGAGAAAGTTTCATCATAGGGCTTATGTAGAACAGCTATGGAAGTAAATGGTTTTTTTTTTTCCCCCATGAAGATGGGTACTTCTGGAACTTTGCTTTTAGAAATGAAGAATATGTGCAGACATATATCTGTTATAGCCAGAGAATCATGTATCACACTTTAGAAAATTACAGACAACACTAAAAATCTTGAGTGTCTCATTTCCCAAGAAACGAAGCATCTGACAAAGGCTGTCTTTTGATTCTCAAAATGAATAATTTCAGAGAATGTTAATACTGAATTTTTAAAAGTTATATTTATTTAGAATAGGAGGGAGTAGAAAATGAATGATTTTGCAAGGGCCTTGATGAATTACAACCACATGCCTATAGGTTTCAGCTTTTTAAAAAACTGAAGATGTTGCTTCATTTTAAACATACTGGAAATAATTTGTATTAATATGTCTGTCTTTGCAGTTGAACTAATTCAGTCCTTTTTTGAACTGATAAGTTAATTGGAAACAATGTTAAGTAACTTTTATAACTCTGTGCTAACTGATATGTTAAATATATAAATATCTTTACACAAAAGTTGAGGGAAGAGAAGTGAAGTAATACTGAATTTATATAAAAAGGACCGTAATTATTTTATTAAAATATGTATTGGCTTAGAAATTAGCCATTTTATCTCTCTTTGTCCTATAATTGTTAGCTTCCCATTCCTTCTGTCACTTCTAGCTTGCTTTCCAACCCATAGACTCCTGGGAAGGGTAATAGTTTTATTTCAAGGAGGCCACAAATTTGTAGGCACATCAAGCATTGTCTGTATACTAGAGAAATAATATGCCTAATACTTGTTTGCAAGATGGTGTCACAAATGTAGGCAAGGTACAGCTTTCTCCGTAATGGTTGAATTTAAGTGCTTAAAGCTTTACTTTAGGCCCCTCTCTCACCTTCTCTGGGCCCTGCTTTTCCCTCTTCATTGTCCTCGTTCTTTCTTGGTGCAGAAGGAAGATGGCTGCAAGGCACTCCAGCTCACATTGTCTATACAGCCTCTAATTCCAGAAGAGAGCACCTTCAGCAATTGTTCCCGCAAAAGGGGGGGAAAAAGGATTCAGAGAGGCTTCTGACTGGCTTCCCTGCTTTTTCATGGGATAATTACTTATAGGTAGCTGTGCAATCTAGTGCATTGATTTCTTTAAGCCACTTCTTTTTTTTTAACCTAAAAAATGGGGTACAGATAATAGGACCTGCTTCAGTTATGTGCAGAATAATGATCATTACATCTAATTGTTTCACCATGTTATTCTAATCTTCTGCATCTGTATGGATTTTTATGTCTGTTGGCTTTATGAGGGAATGAGAGAAGTGTGCCAAAATCTGCTCTTTTAGCTTTGTAAATTCCTACTTCATAAGGGATTATCTGATTAGGTTCATACAGTTAATAACGTTATATGTTTTCTTTCTTGTCTGTCTTAAAATTTTTTTGTCATTTTGCTTTCATTAGTTTTACTTTACAAACTGTATCTACATTGCATTTATTATGCCTGTAGTTTGCAGTGGTTATTAAATCTTTGGCTTGATAATGGGTTTGTCTGTCCTTAACCTTAAATTATCTCAGTAATTTTTGTTTGTAATATTTGAAAATCAAGAAAAACGACAAAAATTATAAACAAATAGAATATCCAGATAATGGAGTTATCAGGCAAAGATATTAAAATAACATTACTAATATGTGTCTAAAATATGTATGACAAAAATAGGCAAGTTTGAGAGAGGACTGAAAATTATTTTGAAATACTGGAATTTCAAGACCAGAAAAATATAAAAACTGAAATTAAGGATGGATTAACAACAGATTAGAAACATATATAAGATGAAATATTGAGAGATCAAAGAATGGCAAGTACAGAAGAAAACCAAAGAAACGTAGGAATGGGGTGAACAGGGCTAGCATATGTAAAATGCAGGTCCCAGAAGCAGTGAACAAAGCTCGCTCATTTGAATCTCTCCTTCTGCAGAAGGCAACCAGAGCCTCCCCCATCTCATTAATGAAGTCATTCAAAGCTGTCTTCAGTCCTTCCCAGGATCAGCGTATTTCTTTCTTTTACTCTTTATTCCTAAAGGTAGGCCTTCGGTGTCCAACAAAACCTGTGAGTTTTACTTGGCTTTCTCCTAGTCGAGCCTGCCCTCACATCCAGTTCTTGACATTTTGTTTTGTTTGTTTGTTTATTTGTTTATTTTTTTCAGCCATGTGACCTACTGAAAAGTCTGCTCAGCTTCTCAGCCATCTCTGCTAGAATTTCCCGAATTATTATGGGTGAATTAGCCCCATATCTGGATTTATTGCTCTAGTTTACCTTTTCTCTTGATCATAGTTCTGTCATTCTTTATGTTGCTAACTCTTTGGTACACTTGGACATGTTTTTAAATACTTAGTTCATATTTCCTAGTTATTTTCAGACGTGTTACTCAAAATTTCTTGCCCATTTACTGAAAGTAGAACGATTTCTGATTTTTTTTTCAATTTAGTGGGAACAAATTCTCCAAAACAATTTTTAGAGGGTAGATGGGTACTATGTAAGTTTCTGGCACATAAAGAGTCTATTAAAAACTGTACCCTTTTCCCTTAGGCTGGCCTGGCTTCCAAAGGATATTTTTACTCTTCCTCTTTAACTGATTTCTCTTTCCTTAGAAATGTTGGTTGCCTTTTCTTCTTTATAGTTTTACTGAAAATACAAATAATATGTTAACTATATATTTACTACATAAGAGCTGTCAATGCTTTTAACCCAAATTACTTCAAATTTTAATAGAAATACCATATTTGTTAAAGATAAGGTGTCCTGTATATCTGACATTTGGACTAAAATTATAAAAGGGGATGTGGAGACTAGTGCTCTGACAGTTAAGAAACATAAGGATATCCTATAGTCCTTTTCCCCAGGGACCCAATCCAGCTTGTTGTACAGGTCAGTTTTACAGTCCATCTAAAATAGTTTTGAAGCTTAAAGGGCCCTGGCTACTTACTTACTCATGTCTTTATCTGCACTACTGGCCGGACTTGACAACAAAAGAAAAGTCTTGGACTGACTGTTGCCTTTGCGAGGAGAAAGTCAAATATGTGGGCTTACATTTCTATTTTAACCCTAGAATTTTATTTCCTGATTTAATACAAGTTTCCCAAGAAATGATTCACATTTAGTGTCAATTGTTTCACAAGCCCAATATTCTTGGAAGCTCAACTTAAACCATGAAGGTTGAAATATGAAAAGGAGATTCACTTTGAGGGTGAGCATATTGAAAGACTCGAGAAAGATTCTAAAAAACTCAAGACGTGTCTGAGTTGGCATTTTATTTTTGCCTGCATTTATATTTATGTCTGTGGTATAACTATCTACAGAAGAAATATTGTCTGATGGTTGAGAGAGTGTCAGCACTTTTGAATCACACCAAAATTTTTCTAGACGCAATATTGTCAGGACAGTAAAATTTCTATCTACCAAAGACCAAATTTAAGCAAACTTGGATTGTGTTTCCCAGTTACTGACAATAGATAAATATCCTGTTTATGTATATTAATGCAGAACGTATTACCAAAAGGATGCTTGTTTCCCGGTACATTCTAGTGGTTTGTCAGTTGTTCAAATCTTTGTGTGAAATGTCTGATTCCATCATTAATTTTCTCTTCCTATGAAAGTTATGACTACATATTTGATTGCAATTGGTTAATGGAAGGCTAATAAAAATTAATTAGAATTTGCCTGGGACTCACTGACTTTGGACAATCTTAGTTAATACCCACATTTTGCTGCTAGGCTGTCCCCATCTACATTCTTGTAGGGTCCCCACTTAAAGCCTAGTCCATTATTTCTGGGAGTTTCTAGGTTGCCTGGAGTGTGATTAGATCAGGTCCTCTTCATGCTTCCATGCTGGCCTCCTTTTCTGCTGTCTAGAAACCGTTTGGGGTGGGAAGTGGGACCCATCCCTGTTATTGGAACTTCTTGTCCCTTAAGAATGCTCCTTTTCTATGTAGGTTTCAAGTTTTTGAAACTTCTGCAGCACAAAAACTTTGAGGTTGCATATAGAGGTACATTCTTTTATAGCATCACTCTGTTGAAGTCATGTTATGTTTTTTGAAAAACTAGATAGAACACCTAATTCTGCCATTGACTTGGTCCAAAGTAGCTCCACTTGCTCCTCAGTTTGTCTCATAAAGTCTCAAATGGACACAATTTTGTCCACTTTTAAAAGACTGGTGTCTATCCTAGAGCTCAAAACTGAATCCATGAGATTGGGCTGGGGAAGGCTCCTTTCATTGTCTTGTTCCTCTCATCCCTGACTCATTGCCTCATTTGGCAGGTGTAAAACAACTAAAGTGAATGTTAAAAACAAACAAAACCCCTACAATAACATTACCCCTGGCAAGCTCCTTTATTCCTATGCGTATAAACTCATAGGAAGAGACACCTGGAGTTGGGAAAGCAGGGCTACAACCCACCAGTTCATCAGACAGATACAGGCAAACTGCAAATTCAGATTCAAACATTTACAGAATCTTGACAACTCCCCTAGACATTTACTTTATCTTCGTGGGAAAATAAAATGTATGTCTTTGTACCTTTATAGGTACTCACCATCCATTTGCTGGAAACAATATTTGGCCAGATATTTGAAGGATGAAATGTGACCGTCTAGGGAAAGAGCATATAGTTGAGACTCAGGTGGGCTCTACCCAGGTCAATCACCAACTGATTATGTGAGCTGGTCAAATGATGTGCTCTCTTCAAGCCTCAATTTCTTCACATGAAAAATATGAGCGTTGGGCTGGATAACTTCAAGTAAGACAGAGCATCCAAAAATGGTTGTTCTTTGTAAGGTAGCAGTTTGGGACTGAATGAGACTATGTGCCATCTACTCTTATGTTATCACTTTGTTGAGCTCTAAAGGGAACTACACTTATTTAAAGAAGTTTCTAGAGACCATTTCTGTTAATGCCTTTATATACTTTTATGAGGCCTATGAAACTTGGTTCTGTGGAAGGCAGTGAAAAAACTTTACTCAGCAATTATCTTTCTGCCATGCTCAATGAAAGAGTAGGGGCCTGAAGGAGGCAATGCCCTTTCAACCTAGCTCACTTACTTTACCCAGAGGTGTTCCAAGTGAACAAACGTGTTTCGTTTTTTAGTTTTTAAACCAAGGACTGTAGTTCCCTCCCTCCCTCTCTCCCCTCCCATCCCTTCATTTCCCTTCTTTCCTCCCTCCCTCCCTTCCTTCTTTTCCTCCCTCCCTTTATCTGTCCCTCCCTCTCTCCGTCTCTCTTTTTGTTTTTCTTTTCTTTCCCCTTTTCTTCCTCTCTTCTTTGTTACCTTTCTTCTTTCCTTCCTTCCTTAATTAAATTAAGACAGAGGTTTAAGATCTATAACTACTTTTGGTCCAGCTTTGACACTGGACCAATTTATCTAGGGATTCAGTGACATTTATATTCTTGTCTTTCCCTTAGTCATCTATTTGCTTGTAACTCATTAAGACTTTTCCTTTGCAAAATTGGGTTGTTCTTAACTACCTTATTGGTGTTAGACAAAACATCAATTTTCAGCAGCACAATGGAAGATAATTTGTTAAACTCTTATATATTAAATTCTTACAAATGGCAGTACCTTTTTTTGGTTCAAAGTTCTCTTGGAAGTAATGTTACAATTTAAATTTATCATTTAAAATATCCTTTTAAAGGTTGGGATAGGATGAATTCTATATACTTGGTTTTTAGCATAGATAGCAAAAATATTTTATTTAATATACTAGTTTTACAGATTTAATTGGTTCCTGTGAAGCCTTTTTGTTCACCTTTATGCTCTGAACTATACATTTCATGCTTTTTTAAAATGTGTGTAAAAAGCATTGCGTCGCAGACACTTAGTTTTTTTCAAGATGTTTGTTTCTTTGGTCTCTTTTAGACTCTAATCATATTTGCTACATTCAAAAGCTATATTCTTAAGAGTAAACTATATGTTTCCACCATAAATTTATGGCTGACCACTTTCCTTGGATCATGCATGGCTCAGGACCCATCTTTAGCTGTACTTCAATGAGGTCAGTTACTTTGCTTTCCAATTCTGTCTGTTAAACTAATTCCCTATTCCATGGTTTTCCTACTCCACCCATCATTCTCTTGAGGAAAGTGCCATACTGGGAAAGTGTTCTCCTTTGCAGTGGTAAATCACTGGAGCAACACTCACTTTGTAACTTAGGGTATTCTCTTTCCATAGTTACAGATCTTGTTTTTTGACACAATGCTACATGTTCATTCTATTAGTGAGTTAATAAGACATCTTTTGTTTGCAAGAATCAGAGAATGATCATTCTGAAAACTGGCTTAAACCAAAAAGGGAATTTATTAGCTGGTACAATTGAATGTCTCAAGGACAAAATGTTATTCAAGCAGATATACCAAGGCACTCAGAAAAATCTGTTACCTGGAAGCTGTTTCTTCCCATTGTTCAGTTCTGCACTTCTCTGTGTCATCTTCATTCTCAAGCTTCTTTTGGTAACTCCAAGCATCTCTCAGCTTAACACCCTCAAAATCTAGAAAACCTAGCAGAATGAGACTTTCTCTTTCCAACCATTCCAGTAGACTTCCCTGAACTGTCATACTGGCCTTGCTGGTCTCAAGACTCCAGCCCTGGCCAAGGGATTGTAATACATTGATTGGTCAGGCCTGGGACCAGTGCCCACGCCTGGAGCCTGGAGGATGAGGTGAATGCCACATTTATCATGGCCCCTTGGTGAAGAGTCCAGGAAGGGCAGTTTTCCAAAGAAACTTCAGTTATTGGACTTTAAAATGATCTTCAAGAAAATGTTTCTTATAGACATCTTCCTACTAAAATTCTTTCAGTACACCCATTCCTTCAGGATACAAATAGCTGTAATTGAGTTTTCAAGGTGCTGATCTTTTTTATTTCCTCAAACTTTGGTCCAGTTACTCTAGTCTTGTAAGTAGCCCCCTGGTAAATTAGATGAATGTTTTCATGATGCCATGGCCCTCATGTCTAACATGTTTTTCTCTTTTATAAAATTGTCATGAATCCTCCCATCCATCCTTCAATAACCTACTTAAGTCCCATCATTTCCAAAACATTTTTATTGACCATCCTAGTCCATGATGTTTTATCTTGCTTTTGAACTCCAAATGATTTTTTTTTTTTGTTTATAGTGTTTCCAAATCTCTGTCTTGTTTCTTTTTGGGAGTTTTTTTTTTTTTTATTTTTTTATTGAGGTATAGTCAGTTTACAATGTTATTATTTCTGGTGTACAGCACAATTCTTCAGTCATACATGAATATACATATATTCATTTTCATATTCTTTTTCACTGTGAGCTACTACAAGATATTGAATATATTTCCCTATTTTTTTACGCATATCTATAAGGCTCAAACTACCACTTGTTTCTTATATTTTGGATATCACTTGTTTGAAAAAAAATCACGAAGGTGAAAATTTGCTATGAATTCAATAACAGATCCTAATGAGACTGAATATTGTTAACTTTAAGAGAAACTACATACACTTGAAAAACATTTTATACATGTACAGATAAGACTTTATTTTGGGGGGCTGTGCGTGTGAATTGAGGCCGTTATGTCCACACTGCCCCGCACTTAGTGTTCCTTAGATTAAGGTGGAGTACTATTTGTTTATGCCAATTTTTTTCATCTCCTTTGGTATATCTTGGCCATAATACATTTATATAATATATATAATTATATATTTATATATTGATAACCTGAAACTTTGTCTTAATGATAAACGTGTGCCTTGTTTTTATTTTTTTAACTCTATTCTTCTTTTGTATAGTTAGATAAAAATATTGGTTGATTGATTAGAAATTTCCTTTTCTTCTTTGATATCTTTATTCCACACTGTCTTTTGCTATTCTTAACACATCCTGAGTTTATAACTTTCTTTTCATCATGGATAGTATAAATCAACATTGATATTTTGAAGCTTGGAAATTGGGAGCAAGTAAGATGAACTTATTGTTAATAAATCAGCTGATATTTTACTTTGTAAAAGAGGTACTGGTATGGACTGAATTGTATCTCCCCAAAATTCATTTGCTGAAGCCCTAACCCCCAGTGTAACTATATTTGCAGATGGGGACTTTAAAGAGGTAATTAAGGATAAATTAAGTCATAAGGATGGGGCCCTAATTTGATAGGACCGGTGTCCTTATATGAAGAGGAAGAGACACCAGGAATGCATGTGTACAAAGGAAAGGCCATGTGAGGACAGAGTAAGTAGGTGGTCATCAGTAAACTTGGGAGAAAGGCCTCAGGAGAAACTAAACCTGCCAGCACCTTGACGTTGGACATAGAGCCTCTGGAACAGTGAGAAAATAAATTTATGTTGGTTAAGCCGCACAGTCTGTGGTGTTTGGTTATGGCAGCCCTAGCAGATGATTACATCCACAATCAGTACAGCATTTGTCTGACTTGGTTTTCAAAATTTTATTAATTTAGACCTATTTTTATCTTCAATAAAATCGTTTGATTTGAACCCAAAGGTATAGTGGATTTCAAGCATGGCTGCACTCTAGTCATTTATCACTGAGCCTTAATTCCAAGGTAAAAGGTTAATAAACTCATCCACCCTTACATATTTCTAAGCTTTGAACTTTGCAAATGGTGATGAAGTACCTGAAGCTAGTTCTAGCTTTCTCAGAATAAATTTAGAACCTATAAAATAATGTTGTAGATTTTAATTCCATTGTTCTGCATTACCTGGTTGGGTGGAATTGTGTTGGAAAAATCTGCATATTAAATTAGGTTTTTCCACAAGGAATTGTGATAAAACAATATTTGTCTTGGGGACTTGATAGGATCTGTCTGTCTGTCTGTCTCTTTACTATATAATACTTTTAAGTTGGCTGAAATCTTTTACTATTCATCAGTGTGCTAATGTGCTTCATTTAAAGCAGACAAATGCTTGGTTCTTCTCCTAGGACTTTCAGAAATGCTTATTTGGCATCAAAGAGATCATAAATCTATTGTACGTGATTAAAATAAAGACACAAGTAGACTGACATATAGACTTGTGATTTGGCCATTCACAGCAGTATCTAAGGATTTGCCTATAAGCTGTTCAATTTACTCATGTAAGTTTAAAGGTGACAATTTAGTGAAAAATGTCAGTGGCACTACTTGGTGACATAAAGAGCAAGAGAATATTTGGTTAGCTGGATGACTTTTTAAAAATAATTAATTAATTAATTTTACATTTTGGTCAGATTTTTGGAGCTATTATATTTTTCATTGCCTGATTTGAGCTTAGATTTGGCAGAAATGGTCAGGTAAAACTGTAGTAAATTTATGGAGGCATTAGTGTTTTTAAGCATTTTTATACATTTTGGAATAAATTAAAAGCAGCATTAATAAAAATAAAATGAGAAATGCTGTTTTATTAATAATAAGAGCTGAGTGCTATGCTAAGTACTACATTAGATTAATATACACGTATCACATTTAATCCTTCAAATGACCCTAAGAGATAGCTTTTATTTTATAGATGAGTATGCTGAGTCACAGAGGGTTAAGGCAATCAGTCAAGCCACAGAACTAGGAAGAGCTTTGAAACCAGGCTTTCCAGTTCTAAACCTGTGTTCTGAACAGCTAACCTCCATGGCATCTCCATGTGCTAAAGTGACCACATATTGAGTAATTTATTTAGTGATAGGTTAAAAACATTTGCAGATACTACTTCAATTTTGGTGATAACTTTTGTTAATAGCCTGTAGTTTCGTGGAAAGTTTATTAAGTTGCATTCTAATTTCTCAATGGTGGATAAAATCATGAACAGCTGGGGAGAAGAGTCTACTCTTCATTCTAAGCCCTGTTTATTTTTAATGAGAGTAAATACAGTAAAAATTGCCTGGTCTTTTGAATTTTATATAAGGATTTAATCCCTTTTAATTCACTTAAGTTTTGCTATAATTTTTTAGTGGGACATTTGTTTATATCATTTCTTTTTACCAGTGAGTCAAAGAAAACAGATTTCAAGTGACCTGATTCAGAGTATATAGTGAGTAAATTGTGGACTTGGGTTTTTCCCCCTTGCTTTTTTCACTAAAATTCTTATGTTCTTGAAAAAATGATATAAATTTACTAGGGATTCCTGGGGTTTATAAAAAAGAAATATTTTAGAAGTGAAGATTCTTATATTTAAATAATTAATAAGCTTAATTGATAATCTGGCTTAATATACATACTCACATATATACACATTTACATATGTTGTAAACATACATAGCTTACGTATATATAGTATTGTATATATATAAATACATATGTGGATAGAATATATATGCATATATACATAACCTGCTTTGAGAGTGCTCTCCTTCCCTCCCTCCCTCCCTCTCTCTCTCTGTCTTTGCCTTTCTACACACACACCCACCCAAATACATATGGATCTTTCAAATCTTTCAAAGCAGATCACAGTGGTGCAAGCGTGTGAACTTGCAGATATTTTAGTGATGGGGACATTGGAATCATATTATTTGCTACTTTCATTTAATTACTTTTAGCAGTGTTTTGGGGGTCCTGACATGGACTATTTACTTTCCCATCCTTCTTGGTTGTACCAAATTAAAAAATTGACCCAACGAATGAAATGAGGAAAATTATTCTATCAGTTTTATTGCTGGAAAAGTTGGATTGTCAAGTGTGGAGGGTGACCTGAGACCAAAATAGGGCCTCTTCCTCTTTCAAGACAAAAAGCCCACGGAATAGGTGCCTGACAGAGAAGCAGAGACAGAGCTGATACCTGGAGGGAGGGGCATGCTGTCTGCCCAGTGCCTGGGGACTGAGAGAACAAGTTTCACTACACTTAAGGCCAGAAGGCCACAGGCAAGAGAAGGGCTGAGTACAGCCATCATTGCTTCTGCAGAACTCATTGGTAACAGTGGCCAGTTGTTACTAACTCCCTTGGGAGAGTGAGCAATAGGATGACATTTCTTCCCCAGAATGTGGAATTATTGGCAAAAGTTCCCTCTTAGGGACCACAGTGGGAATGCAGTAAGAAGATTTGGGTCCTCCTCTATCTACTTTGTTGTGTCCTCTTAACCCATTGTCATGTAGGACCTGAGCCCCAAATCCTATCCTTATTTTATTTTTTGTATCAAATTATGCTCAGCCACACATTACAAAGCAACTTATTGGAGACTGTTGTAGGTAACCCTTGATGACATAAATACCACAAATACAATGCCAGCAAATAAAAATCAAAATACAAAACCCTTCTCTTTATTAAGTTTCTGGGTATATCTTAAGGCACATGGATAAAACACTCTTGAATTATGGTCAGACTATTAAATATACAAATCCTTTACAGCATGCCTGCCCCAATATTCTTATAAATCAGATTATTCTCAACAGTATAAGCCTGAGATCTTGAGGCAATTTCTTTCTGTATTTGTTCATGAGAGGCAAGGGAGTACAGCCCCAACAGGGGCATCTCCTCTATAAGCATGAATGACACTTCAGGAAATAGTCAATTGTGACAGGTTCGCAAGCCAGTGAGTAGTGTCAATCCTTTCATAGCCTGTTACTCCCTGGGTGGCTGACACTTTATAACCTGAAGCAGGCTTCTCTGGAACATTTGTAGTTACCAAGGAAGTCTCTCCCTTCACCCCTGTAGGTTCTACAATTCGTCTTCTCCGTTTAAATGAGGAATCAATCCATATTAGAATCATCTGAGCAGTTTTTAAAATCTACATGTCCATGTCTCACTTCAGATTAATTAAGTCAGAATCTCTAGGGGTGGGGCACAGGCCACCAGTATATTTTAAAGCACCTCAGGTTAAAATCCTCTAAGATAATGGAATATGACCATTCCATAATAGAATATCTGTTCCTTCAGTCAGAAAGATGGCCTGTGATTTTATTCATTCTTGGCCAATTTATAGTCATTCCCCACGTAGCTCCAACAAGACCTTATATTCAGGCTCAGAAGACTTGCAGGACTCAACAGTCCCAGCTTTAGGGACTGTTATGAGAGAGATTCTAGACACAGGTTCAAGAATCTCTCTCATAATTCAGAGTGTGTTTGTGTTTTGCACAACTGATAATTTTATTTTTAATCTTGTTATTTCCAAAACTGTCTATGTTTTGCATATGCGTATGTTTGGGTCAGATTTTTCATTTGAACTCCAGATCCTTAAAAAGCACATGCCACGTCGTTAATCCCAACACTCTTAAACAGATCCCCCGTGTCATGCACCCCTATCTAAGCCCACTGTGTCCTGAGGATTTGAGTATAGGTCCTTTTCCAAGTCATTTGGCTTACTCCTGCCTGACATAACTGGGAATCTTGATGGTATTTCTACAGAGCCTGATATGAAGGTAAATGTGTGTGGCCACTGATTATTTTCCACAGTGTGTATAATGCTGATCAGTATCTCTGCTAGATTTCAGCAGGTCAGCATAGGCAGCATCATAGGTCATCTCCTTTCTGGAACTACTGAAGCTACATTATCATCTAAGTGCAAGTGTTTTTGTTTGACAACCCAGTAGACATCTATATAAATTGACCAGTGATGAGTAGGATCCAGCTTGTCCTCTCTGTAGAAAGCAGCAAGTGAAATTTTTTTCTTAAACCTTTGTCAATGGGAGCTGATAGCTAATGTCGGAGCACACAGCTCCCCATCAACGTGTGGCATAATTAATGCTATAAAGAACTCATCACACCAGCACTAGCTCATTAAGGATGAGCTGTATACATATCAGATGAAATATTTTCAGAATAGCAGTGCACCTTGTCTAACACCCAGTGGTACTTTGTACAAATGACCGCAATCCTTCCCTCCTCTCTGAGTTCACACCCCTTTGCATATGATTTCAAAGCATCTCTCAGCAAGAGCCAGAGTCTGTTTCCTTTCCCCTTGAACAACTTGGGCTGGCAGGATGACTTGTATTGGCCAGTAAAGTTTGGTAGAGATGTTTGCCAGTTCTGAGACTGCACCTTAAGAAGTCTTCTATGCTTCCATTTACCCCCTGGGACCCCACCTCTCCTTTCTGGATAAGAGAAGGAAGTCTGCAGGGATGAGAGACTGCCTCACCCAGAGTAAAGGTCTTTGAGTTTTCCCAGCAGAGTGCAAAGACAGATGGAAGAATCTAGATGGTATCAAAGCCATGCCCCCAGATGACAGCTGATGCATGAGAGACAGAGCCCAGCCAAGCTAAGAAGAATTCTACAGCCAAGCTCAGTCTAAATTGCTGAACTAGGTAGGGAATTGTGGCTAAATAGATCATTGTTTTCAGCCAAGTTTCATATGCTTTGCTAAGCTAATGAATATACTTTGTAGCTAATGCTGTCACACTAGTGGGCTATATTTGGGTGATATTTCTGCCTTAGTGTGTGGATCTGGGGTTAGAACCCAGGGATAGTCATGTCATGTCAGGCTCACTCTGGCCCTGGAATTTTTCAATACAAATATCTTCACTCAGATCACAGCTCTTCCCTCTACTAGGATACCTGTCGTGGAGAGGAAAGCAAAGTGTGCCAATTTTTCTCCAAACTCTAACTTGTTAAAACCTAACCCTTTCCACTTCTAGAGATACCGTGACAGTATTGATGTCCCCACACCATAGTCACTTGATAAATGTGCTGCCTGTTGTCCTAGTGGCTCTCTTTGGCCTCGTAAGTGCAACTTCCCAGATATCAAAGGCATTTTATATAATGTGTATAGACACACACACACACACACACACACACACACACACACACACACACGAGTGAGAGAATGGTTGAAGTTTTTGGAAAGCACAGTAATAGGCCGTATTACTAGTATTTCCAGAGGAGCTGCCATGCTGATACCTTTCATCAAGGGTGGATATGATTATTTAGAAGGAGGAGGAAGAGTAGGAGGGAGAGGAGGAATAGAGAAGAAAACAGAGGAGGAGGAAGAGGAGGGCAGAATCTTTCTTCCTGGTAAACAGAACTCTCCCTGGGATGCTAGTTCCCAGGCCCCAGCTGGCTCATCCACTGTTGTCCTGGAGGTCCCCTCATATTTAAGGGAGTGAACACCTTCTGTCACCTGTTCTCTCAGAGGTAGAAGGGAAATCTTGGCATTAGGGAGTATTTTAGGCTCACTTAGTATGGATTTCATCTATTGCTATAACCTTGAGCCATGTGTCCAACCCAGGTGTCCAATGTTCTTGACAAAGCAAATATAACCAAATTCCAATTTTCTGATTTGCTTATAATGTGACATGGATTTTGGCACATGACTTTTGATGAAGGATGTAGAGTATCTAAATTTAAAAATGATTTAATCTCCTATAATGAGGGGAGTTAGGAATTTTTGACATATTCACTGCCTGGGCTTGTGTTACCTTATGTTTAACATTTTGAGCAAAATTCAGAAATATTTAATAATTCTGTCAGTTATTGTAGTCCCTGGTTATTTCCCATACCTACAGTGGTAAAAGTGATGAGTAGATTTTTCACAGCAATTTGATAAGGCACATAATTTCTCCACTTGGAAACTTGTATCCTGTTTCTCATTAGGACTAAAGATATATTGTCATAGTCTTTTCTTTCAGCACAGCCAGTCAAAGCTCAATATTTACTATGTTTATTATATAGTATTTTATAGTATTCATTGTATAGTCTTCTGCTATAGGAAGAAGGTAGAATACAGCCATATTCTACCAGAAACTACATAGTTACTGATGCTAATTCTTATAGTGATGACACTACCTAACTACCAAGTGCAAGCAAAGGGGAAAGATGATTAAGTCTGTCTGTAGGAGATGGAAGCAGAAAATTTTCTAAGACTGTCATACAGAAGGGGTGGCATTTGGAGTAAGGTTTGATGGATAAGATTTTGCCCGGCAGAGAAGGGAGAAAGCACATTTTAGACAGAAGTAATAAGATTGAGTAAAAGTTCAGAAAAAATATGCACGGCTTTCTCACGGGAATTTAGGTAACCTGTGCATTTGTAGAGTAGGGCATGTGGTGGGGACTGAAAGGACATGGATCTGAATAGATAAGCTTGCATCCCGGCTTAAACTAGTTTGCGAAGGAATTAGCCTTGTCCTCTAAGGACTGAGGAGCCTTCCTAGTTTATAATCAGAGGGGATGGTTGGAGAAAAATGCTATTCAGAACACAGCACAGATTGAAGGAGGCAGTGAAAAAGTGAGGGTTCAGATTTAGTTTCTCATCTTTATTTAAAATGAATAGAAAAATACAAGATAATAAGAATATAATATGCTTTAAATTTTTATTTTATTTGCCCAAGCCACGAAGTATTGACATTTTAGTCAGTGACAGATGGGTGGATATCAATAGCCACTTAAAACTTTCCTTAATTCCCCTTTTGATTTCATATTTTTTATTCTCTTCTTTTCTTCTTCTTAATCCATCTGTGTACTTTAAAATATGTGTCTTTTTGTATAATTGTGTTTTGTCACAATAATTGTGATTTGATCATTAATAACTGTAATAAATTGTGTAGAATCTGTCCAATAATAATTATAGTCCACAAATCTTAAAATTTGGTTTGAAATTTCTAGGAAAAATGAATAAAAACATTGAGCTGACAGTCTGATCATGTTGTACGAGGTTATCACCATATTCTTCAGATTCAAAAAAGGGTCTGCTTTAGTGACACAGTAACTAGAATGTTTCCTGTAGATTATGTAAGAGAAGTTTTGCACCCCCAACTCATTCAAAAGTCATAGAATTTCCTTTTATGTAACAGTCTCTATATTCATGAATCCTTATCTATTTTCAGAGATAGCCTCATTACTGAAAAACCCACAGGAAAAAATCCTTGGTGAAATACCACAATGAAATGAGTTCATTTTCAGAATTTTTTTTAAGAATTACTGAAAATGTAGGACAGCTAATCAAAATTGTCTAATGTGGGCACTGGAGATGAAATATAGGGTAATATAATAAATCTCTTGTGGATTTGTGATAGTCCAATTAAAGCAAGCTAATCAGATATTTGGAAGGTAATGTACTACCCATTGATTTTCTTTGCTTGAGGAATGGCATCTCACCATTCATATCTCCTAAGTCTTGACAGCTAATTACTATCAATTTTGTTCATTTGATCCATATTTTTCTATTCTTTTTAATGAAGCAAACTCAACTGAAATATTGATTGTTGGAGATGGACTTTAAGCTTGAGTTTGAGACATCTGGGTTGTTTCCTTGGAGCCGCTTAATGCAAGGGTCTGAAGGATGAATGCAAATCATAAATAAAGAGAGATTATGTGAACCCTGCCAGAGCTTAACAGGTGTCAGGTTCAAAGTGCACGCTTGAAGCTGTAGATAGACGACAAGATCAGAAACTTGGGGCATGGAAGACCAAACAGGTTGGAAAAAGGAAAATGAAGATGGTTGAGGAAGAAGTGTTAGTAATGTCAATAAGGTTTCAGTCCTCTTAAATGTTAGCTTTTTGGCCTGACTAGATAGGGTTGGCTTAATCGGCAAGGCCAGGCAGTTCTCACACAAACTGCAGAGAAGTGGATTCACCATAGTTAATCCTGGAAAATGTTGTGTTCTCTGTCTCCCCTTTAGCTGGAGCAGCCTTGATGGGTGGTACTTGCCTTTCTCTTTCTTCCTCTGGTAGAAAGGAGCAGCTTCTGTACTCTTAGCTCTCGACTGTTGCCCTATTCCTAATCCCCACTGGGAAAGCAAGCATATTCAGTATATTTGTTGTCTTGTGGTCACAGCTTAACTCTCCCTAAATCACCATCAGAGTAATAGGTAATGAAATGTGCAATGATTACAATGCAATACTGTTCAGTGGTCAGAAGGAGTGGTGTAAATCTATATATTACAATTTAAATAGACCCCCAAAATACTACCTTCAGAAAAAAATAGAGCAATCACTTTATGTAAATTATAAACCTCAAACCTCATCACAGATATGCATATAGGTAAAGTAATTTACAAAAGATAGCTTAAATGGGCATACCTTAAATCTGTCAGCGTGAGTGCTTGCAAAGGAAGAGGAGTCATATTTGGGAAGAAGGATGAAGGGAAAATGAGGAAACATGAACAGATAGTCACTAACTAATAATAATAAAGTGCCATGGCATGGGAAGTGAAAATCAAATCATTTTGTTGCAGCTGCTGTCCAAATTGAATGAATCAATAAATTGGAGGAATGAATAAAATTAAAATCAATTAATGAAAGTCTGATATTTTTACCTGCCTGTTTTTTTCCTATAGCTTGACCAATCAGTGAATTTTCTGAAGAGAAACCACTTTTGTTTGGCAAGTTCTCAAATTTAGTCACTAGAATGGATAAATGGATTTATAAATTGGAATGTCTTTAGAATTGTTTTATGGGACTCCCTGTCCAGTATATCCATGGGAGGACACGGAGGATGGTAACCTGGATTTGCATTAGGTAAAGCCAGTGACACAGAATAAAACTTGGAACTTACTGCTCACTCTGTTGGGTAAAACGCTAATGATAGATAGCACTCTAATTCCTCACTTCCAGATTGGCTATTTGGCACAGAGAGAGAAATACAATACCAAGAAGTGAGAAAATGTGGCTCAAGCATCTCTGGCGAGGGACTTCTCACTATTTTAAACCACTGATGAAAAACTGACATTGTTTTATTAGCCTCTGTTAATAATTAAAGACTACTTATCCATTTATTGGGCTAGGAAGGAAGAATTTTGGCTGGGCTAACTGATATCCTTAAATAATGTAATGACAAATACTGAAAGCCAAAGAAGAAAAAAGCCGTGGATCTGAGATGCCCTAAGGAACTGCAGAGAGCAGCTGAATTAGAAACAGGAGGAATTTAGTGCTAGTCCCCATTCTCTATCATTAGGTCCTTTCCTCAATAAGTTTGATGTGATCATTCCTTAAAGAAAATACTGGAAGATTATAAAGTTCTAGTTGTTCAGATCAAATTTCCATGTGGAAACCATGTTCCCTTAGTAGGAAAGTGTTAGCAATCTTAGTTCCTGCTAAGGACTGAAGGACTGAAAAACATGTGTCTGTATCTGATTTTTGAGCATACCACGTAAGAAAGCAACTGGCAGACTGACATCTATAAAGCTGATAAACTTTACATAACAATAGTTTTATAAAATATAGTGATTATCATACATAATTATGGCTTTAAATTTTTTCTTTATGAAGCTGGAGAAAATGAAGCTAGATATTTATGCAAATATCAGGTAGCTATTTGTTTTACTGGAACCAGAAATAAGAACATTACTATTATATATCTCCATACATTTTATAAAATCGGTTTACTTAATGTTGTATTATTTTAATCTCACAACAATTCTGAGGGAAAGGGGTTTGATAGTATTCCATATAGCATGTAGGAAACGGGTTCTGAGTGTTTCCTTTAAACAGATCACACCATTCAAAATGTTTGAATACCACTGAGTTAGTTGTTGTTTCCAGCTCTGACATAAGCCTAAGTTTCTTGCACTGTAAAATAATAGGCTTAGTAGTAACAGCTCAACTCTGTTCTGTTAAAAACTCCATTATATGTTTCCTTGTCCTGAAATGTAAAAGTATTGGGTCCTATTATATGCAGAACAATCTGTAAATAGGTTATGGTTGGGTATAAGGTGGTCAGTGTTTGATATCTTTCATTAGGAACGTTGGCTATGAGTACTAGGAAAATAAGATTTTAAGGCTTTTCCATTATGATAACATACAAATGTGTACTTCCAAATAGGCACAAGAACTGCCACTGCACATGTACCAATGGAGATGACATCTCATGTAAATAGGAGACAGTCTCTTGTCTAAATGTGTAAGCTAGTCAAGCTATTTACTCTGTATGACGTGAGCAATTTTGGAAGTCACGTGAAGTGTTTAAGGTTATTGGAGCATGTTAATACACTGAAAGTCACTATTAAATGCTTGATATATTTTCCAAATGACCACAGTTTACTCTTTGGGACTGTTTTTATGATGTGTGACAAATTTCCCCAATGCCAAGTGGTCAAATTTTCAATATTAGGGAGTTTTTTCCCCATGTTGCTTTGGCAAACCTCTAACTGGGCCCAGATTGACAGGATATCAGCCTGCTTCTGCCATGGCTCTGAGCAACCCACCATGATCTTGGCCTTGACCTTCTGGGAAGAGGTTGCCTCATCAGATAAACCTCAGCTACTAGGTCCACCTGAATTTTGAGAAAATGTAACATATTTGACTATTAAGTGGCTTCTATCAAGACCATGCTCTATTGTTTGTTTGTTTTTAGATAGACTCTGGACTTTCTCTGTTCGTCCACCACTTCTGCCCAAGAACATACGGATGGCATCTAGAACTTGACCAGGCTCTCTGGGACTATAACTGTCTTTATCTCTGTGGGAATTTTGATTATGATTCTCAAATTTCAAAATGAAGCCAACCAATCATTTCTGTATATATATCAGCATCAATTCACATTCTCTTTTTAAAATTCTTAGTCATCTTTAAAAGATGTACTGAGTTCTCAGAGGTGAAATGGAATAGCATTTCTTGAAATAGCATTTCTTGATAGAAATAGAGAAAAGAAGGCAATGAATGGCTTAAGCAAAATGTAGTGCAGCACAGAGATAAGATGTATAAAAAAGTCTCAATCGTTAAAGAATTCTATAGTCTGTAGCTTGAGATCTATAGAAGAAAGGAAAAGAAGAAAAAAAAAAGGATAATCTAGTTTCCAAATACATGTTATTATGTTCATCACTGAATTGAAACACCTTGAAAGGCTGTGATACAGATATTACTATGTCATCTGAGAGCCAAGGTTCTATTGAGTGTGTACTGCAGAAAGCTGGGAGGCTCACCACTGTATTCCCAACAAGGGCCCCCTTATCTGCAAGCTGGAAGAAGACTTGCTAAGGGCACTCCCTGAATTCTGATCCTGGTGGGAGGCAGCCAATAAAATAACATAGGCAGAAACAGATTTAATGCTCCACGTGCTACACCAGACCTGGAATTTTTCTTAATTGTTACCACAGTGTCTACTCAGAAGTGGGGCAGAATTGCTCTACATGGACATTAATAATCACAGTCCGGAAGAATTGACTTAGACCAAGTATTTGAGGCTCACATTTAATGGCAAAAGCAAAAGAAGTTTGCAGCAAATCTAGCAATGAAAAGAGGGTCATGATATGCTTACTTTTTTTTTTTTTACTGTTTTAATATAATTTTATTAGCAGTTATTACATCAGAATTCACATTTATAGAATCCAGCAGAAAATTCTAAAGTATATGTAATTAGATTTTAATAGTAAGATGGAACATATTCTCAGCACAGCCCTTAAAAAGTCAAGAATAATACTGAGAATTAAGTACATTTCTATCAAGAGCTGGAAATGAATTCTGTGTGCATAGTGTCACTTAAAGCAAAGTTCCACGGAGGTATGCCATGCCTGCTTTTGACAAGAAAAATGACCTTTTCAAATTTGGGGAGAGTTGGTGAATATATACGAGATTTAATTAGACCCTTATCTCATCAGTGAGTGTGTACATAACTTAGGTAACACAT
Organism: Camelus bactrianus; assembly: GCF_048773025.1. NCBI lineage: Eukaryota > Metazoa > Chordata > Mammalia > Artiodactyla > Camelidae > Camelus > Camelus bactrianus. The sequence goes on from NC_133539.1 coordinate 100,681,485, forward strand.
CTCTTGGTACATACAAAATAATAATGATAATAACTAAAATTTATTGAGCTTTTTTTTTGTTTTTTTTTTTTTACTATATGACAGACATTATTCTGAGATATCTTTCAATGCAAATTTTGACACAGGTCTATAAGTTAGGTACTATTATTGACTCCATTTTATACACAATGAAACTAAGGCACAAAGAAGTTAAGAATTTGCCCAAGATTAGTGATGGTGCCAGTAAACTTATAAATGCCGACTCCAAATCCCCAATCTCTAATCTTCATGCTATGGAGAATTATAAATTTACTTAGCATTTTAATACTCTAATCCATACAATAAAAAGTGATGAACTAAGAAAAAAAGCTTGTGGGAAACACATTGGGATGAAGTCTTTCTAGGAGCATTTCAGAGTCTTGAGAATAGATAGCCATAAATTTTCAATAAAGATATATTTAATCTTATTAGAAAATTTTAATGCATTAAAATTTTATTTTTATGTATTTATTTTTTTAAACGGAGATACTAGGGATTGAGCACTGGACCTTGTGCATTTCATGCATGCTAAGCATGCACTGTACAACTGAGCTATTACCCTCCCCACCAAAAATATATTTTCATGTATAAAAATAGGAGACCATATGATATCCTCTCTGGCAATTTTATGAAAAGAACAAAGTTCAAAGTTATGAAATTTTGTTTGAGTGGAATATATAAGTGTTGTTTTTAACCTTGGCTTCACATAGGACTTGCTTGGGGAACTTAAAAAACTTATGAATGCCTGGGTCCCACCCCAGAGCTTCTTCCTAAATTGGTGCCAGGTATGGCCTGGGCGTTAGCATTGACGAAAGCTGCTCAGGTGACATCCACTGTGAAAACTCAGGGCTTGACTTGAGGGTAGTGTCCTGATACACTCTAAGCACTCAGGATTGGATCAGTCTTACTAGGTTTGAACCCACAAGTGTAAACTGTGTGATTTTGGGGGACTTACTTTTCCTTCCAGAGAATCAGTTTTCCCTTTGTATACAATGGTGATAATAAAGGCACTTAATTGCGGATTTGTGGCAAACACACAAATCTTCTGGCAATGCATTTGCATCTCTGAGCATAGTGATTAGCATGTCATAACGACTCAATAAATTTAGCGTTTTTTTTAAGACTGAAGGTGGATCATAGGTGAGTTTTTCTCTCCACATTATGAGATAATTATATGGAAAATTAATAGAGTTATACTTCATCGAATTTAATGCTTTAATTGATAACCTCTATGAATATTAAATATTATCGTTTTATATCTATCTGTCACTGCCGAACTAGCTAACTATGTAGTTTTTCAGAATAGGAGTTCACCTTCATTTGCTTGGCATCAGCTATATTCCAGGGCACAGGAGAGAGTTAAAAGACATGTAAATGTGAAGGAGGGAGCTTTATGGAGTTTTATTCTATCTTATTTTTCCCCCAAAGAGAGTCTTCATGACTCCCAATGTCCCAGTCCTCTTGGATCTTTCTGTCTTACCTCAGTCTTGCTTATTGAAATGTCCATGAGTAAGTCCAAGGCTATCTTTTTGACTGTTCTGGAGCAGCAATTTAATGTAGTGACATATTGATCATACTGGACGTTGTTCTAGGCGGCATTCTATCTTTCTGTGAGGTGTCGTACTGACTCCTGACTTAGATCCAACATCTGCTTTTCTGATTCTGCTTAATTTCTCATTTCCTGGCTCATAACCACAGCCATGTGAAGGTTTCAAGTTCCTGCTTGCCATAAGCTACTGTTCCCAAGTTATGGCCGATGAACAAGTGCTTTAAGACGTGGTATCACTCGACAATACATGCTTATGAGTTACTGCAAATATCTTGGCTATAAACTTTATTCATTGGGCCAGAAACTTTTACGAATGTCCCAGGCTTTTCAGTGTATCTGAGTTAAACAAGTCTAAGTAAAGTGGGCTTGTTTTGCCCTTTCTTTCTTATTAGGTAACATGAAAAGATTATAGTAAAGATGATGCTTTAGGACTAGAAATAGAAAAAAAAAATTTTTATGTCTAAAGTATATTTAAAGGGAGAGTATAGCTCAGTGATAGAGTGCATGCCTTGCATGCATGAGGTCCTGGGTTCAATCCCCAGTACCTCCATTAAGATAAACAAACAAACAAACCTAATTACCACCCCAAAACAAAACAAAGCAAAGCAATAAAAAAAAAAAAAAAGTAGCATCAGTGTGAGTGGTGACAAAGCACACATTGAGAACATTATAAGAATATCAGTGTGCACACGCCACAAGGGTACTGTCCAGGTATGCATCCAAAGTTGCCCATTTTCTTAGGGCTGGAGATGTGCTGAGTTCTGTGCAGTTAAGGAGGATTTACCTCCTCTCCAACTCTGCATTGCCCTTTGTCACTTCAGTCCAGAAACAGCAGTATTTCTGCCCAGAGTCTCCTAGAAACAGCAGCGTCTCTTCTGGCCCTATGCCATTTTTCATGATGAGCTTCAGTCTAGTCCAAGTGATTTGACAGGGAGTAGATGGCCTACAACAATCTCCTTTTCTTTCTATTAGTTCTTTCTCCCTTGGGTCCCTTTTAAAAAACTAATGTTAAAACTCCTTTCTCAACCTTCTGCTAAATTCTTATCCCCTTGTTCCTGTACAGGAGTACTTGAGACTGGAGTGGCAGTTACATAACTCTGCTTAGCAGAAGCATTTATTCCAGGATTTACTTCTGTTTACTTTTCCATGGCTGACAGCATTTCAGTTCCACTGAACCATGACTCATTCCCACTGGGGAATAATTAGGAAACGAGAGAAACTAGAAATAGAAAATGGAAATAAAAGAGACAAAAGAATAAGAATATAGGATCTTGCAATAAAGTTTGGGAGCTGTAAAGTCAACCAGAATGTTAGATATGCACTCCAAGGTTGTCAGAAAAATTTAACTTTGAATGTTCTGTGGAAAACAGACTATGAACAAACCTTTGGTCTAAAGTCATTCTTGACTGAGCTAAGATTCTGTAACCATGTGTTGGGGAGAACTGCTGAAAAAAGTACCTTTTTAGCATAGCTGAGTATATTAAATAGAAATATTTCTGAATTTTCCATCTCAAACACATTATTATCCATTTCTAGAACTATGGGGAGATTGCAGAGGAAATCAATAACTCTAAATCATATATCAAATAACTGTTAACATTTGGATGGCACCTCAGGTCTTGGGAAATAAAAACACTTCTAAGCATGTATATTTTCTGCAACTAAGACAAAAAGATTAAAAAAAAATTGCTGAAGGTTTTGGTGAGAGAAAATCTAAAGCTGTCATCTAATGACCAAAGGGATAGTAAATAAATGAATTTTAAAATCTCATTAGTAATACTTTGAGATGTGTGAAACATCTTTGATGCTTTACTTTAGTAAAATCTTTATTTTAGTGATCTTCAAGGTCAGAAAGTTGTAAAAGTCATAAAAGTTAAAAAGTTACATGTAACTTTATCCCCCAAATGCTGTCTCTCCCTGAAGATCTTATGCTTCTGAATGAATAAGACAGAGTCTGCTTTTTTTGCTCTTTACAGCTCATCTTCTTAAGGTCTTACAGGATTTTAAAAAAGAGTGTTGCAATAAAGATTAAACAATTTTAAAAGTATCCTTTGTATTAGAACGAATTGTGTTTTTGTATGTTTAATGAAAATTTCACTATCGTCAAGGAAATGCTTTATTCTTTTAGCAGGACCTATGTTTGTTTTTGAACTATCTGGAGTATTGGTCTCCACTATATTTGTGTGTGTCATAGAACAGTAATAGAGGAGGTACTGTGTCAAGGTCAGACATCACAGGATCAGTTGAAAACCTCCCTACCTGCATGTTAGTGGGTGTGAGATTTGGGAGTGAAATAATCCAGTTGGATTCCCTCACCACTCTTTCTTGAGGCTGGGAGAAGGTGATCATTTCACCTAGGGTAGTGGCTTAAATGGTAATGGGAACAAATGTCTTTTTCAAGTGAACTTCATTAGCATCCAAGAAAGAGTAGAGAGCCTGAGTTTGTAAGACAAAAGAGAAGACAAACCTTTGGAAGTTTTCCAAAGAAAAGATTTGGCAAAGGGGATCAGTAGCAGAAAGAGGAAGATGAGGAGGAAAGAAAAAGAAGGGAAGGAAAGAGAGAAATTGAGTGAGGGGGAAGGAGAAGGGAGGGAGGGAGAGAGAGGAAGAGGGAGAAAGTCTTCACGAATCTATTGCCAAAGTCTACAACCAACCTTTCTGTGGTACATGAGGAAAAATTAAGTTAATATTAAAATTCCTGGTGCTTTCTGTGTTCTACTGTTCTGTGAAGATACACAGATTCTCCTTACAGCTCTATATTGCTTAACGCAAGTTCATGTGCCCTACATACAACATGTGCCCTACACCCAATGAGGCCAAACAAACCAACAAGTTGGAGTTTGGAGCAGAGAGAGGTTTATTGTAGGGCCAAGCAAGGAGAATGGGTGGCTTGTGCTCAAAAAGCCTGAACCTCCATCCCAATGGCTTTCAGGGAGAAGTTTTTATAGGCAAAATTTGGGATGAGGGCTGCAAGTTGTGTGATTTCTTCTGATTGGTTGGTGGTGAGGTAACAGGGCAGTGTTCCAGGAATCTAGTGCTCAGCCTGAAGTTGCCATTCTCTGTCCCGATGGGGGCCTTCGTTCCTGTAGAAGTACTTAAAGATATTGTTATGTATATTCCTTGAGGAGGAGCCAGGACCCTGCCTCAAGTCTGCACTATTGTTTTTTGACTGCCCCTCCTGTGTTTCTGCACTCCCTAGCTTCCCTAATTAGAAACTGTTTGAGTCTGCCCTTTAGAACTCAGGGAAGGTCTAGGAGGCCTTTCTCCTACAAACAAGAAACAAGGGACATGGGAAGACTTGCGCCCGGAGGGCCCCATGGGATCATGCATGGTTTCAGAAATGCTCTGAAAATGAAGGCTCCCAGATGACTAAATTTAGTTAAAGTAATGGCTAAAAACCCACCAAAAGTAGCTGTTTTGAGAGAAGGACTAAAGCTTAGAGGATGGCTAAGTAATTACATGTTTTATGAGGTCCAAGGTAGGCATAAATCCCCTTGGAGTTCACAAGGAGGTCCAGGTACCAGTCTAAAGATATTTGTGGGCATTTTGTCAAAGGGTTCCATTAGGCAAGGGGTAGAGAAAGATTTTCCTTATCATTATTGAAAGGTAGAGGGAACAGAGCTAGTCTGAAGAAGATCTTCACAATGACTCTAAAGCTGTAGATCCTGCACGTTCTCTCATCTTGACATGTGGCCACCCACAACTGCTTGAATGAAGGGTGTAACTGCTAAAGAAGGGAGTACAGTCATTTGGAGTTCTGAGAATTTAAAGCAGCATTCCTGTCAGTCAACCCCTCCCAGCTTTGTCCCCAGGCCGTTCTCTCCTGTGAAACTAAGAATCCTGTAGGCTATCCTCCTGGGATGAGAAAGAGAAAAGTGTCAATTTATAGGCAGAAGTCAGACTACTAAAGCCTCAAGAGATCTTAATGAATATCTAATCTGTCTCAGAGAAAATACCAGCCCAGAAAAGTTGTTTCATATGCATCGTTACAGTTTAAGGAGAGAGTAAGGACGAAAATTCTGTTTTTTTAATTCCAATTGCAGGATAATGGCCTCTACCCCTTGTCTGAGAAGTTATGAAAAAAATGGAGTGGAAAAAGTCTGAACAAAAGTGTTTTTGGATCCCTTATGTTATTCAAATTATTTCTTCTTGTAAAAATCTCCGTGAGGCATATTTTTTTCTAACTTTAGCATTAAATCCACATTGAAAATTGAGAAACAGATCTTGTTCCATAGGAAAAAAAAAAGAAAAGAGAAAGAAAAAGTATATGAATGTAGTGGAGGAAGTCTGTTAATTTTTAAATTAACTGACCAAAGGCCCCATGGGCTAATACATCAGAGGGTTTGCTTGTGAAAAATGATTTTTGATGTCTAAATATTTTATAGATGCTCTTACCTAATATTATTTCCAGAGATGCATAGTATAGACATGTAGGCAGTTTGCTAAAAAGCTACTACTACTTGGGAAACTGGAAGTCTGGGTGGTCCTCTGACCACTTACATGAGCTGATGTATGTGATTTTATGGTCCTGAAAAACACAGTTTATTATATAATTTTATAATACCACATATGCTATTCTTAGACCTAGTACACTGAGGTTCTTTATAATAATGACAGATATATGATTCATCAAGATGTCATAAAAAAGATGGAAGAACATTTTAGAAAGCAAAAAGAATGTGGTGAAAGTGGAAAGAATATATATAAATGGAATAAGAAGGAGGTTGCAGGATTTTATGATTAAATCCATCAGAAAACATTGACTTAGACTTTTAACCTTTTATTTAACCTCTTTCCATAAAAAGCTGGTTTTAAGTGACTTATTATGTGCATATGTATTTAAGTTACATCTAAATTCAGGGCTGACTGATGTCAAGCAATCACTCTACCAGTCAGCCACCCAGAGTGAAACAGAATTCAATTCACATGGTTCAACTGAAGACTTTAATGAAAGAACTGCTTACAGAGTTGTGGGCAGGGACAAGAGACCAAAAAATGAGGTGGAGACAACCAAAGATAGTTAATGCTGGAAGCTGTTACTACTCCTGAGTCTTAAAGGGACAAAGGGAGGGAGTAATGTTCTGGTAAAGGCAAGTCTGTACTGGGACTAAAACCTTGCAAGGAGAGGCATGGATAAAAGGCACTTATTAGGGGCCAAAGTCAAGAAGAGATGTCTGACAATGCTAGAAAACATAGACCTGGTATGTGTGTTGGTGGGTCAGGTTTGGGGGTGTGATTATAGGGAAATTACCCAGGAAAAATTCTCCCAAAATCCCAATCTGTTTCATCTCAGTCTCAGCTCTCTTGTCAAAAAGATCCTTTGCCTTTTGGCCAAGCCCACTAGAAGCCAGAAAACAAGAAACCTGAGAAATATATTCTATAAGAGTCCATTGCTTGGGGCACACAGCAAGACAGAAAGAGGATGGAGAATGGATCTGGAAAGATAAGGAGAGAATGTCCACTTCGTCTCAGATGTTAAGAATCGCAGGTCTCTCCATTGTCCCGAGCCAAAAGAGAGATGCTGGGTGAAAGCAAGCTTCCCTAATGCAGAAGGAGGGGGTGAATGATACCACCACTGATACAGCCATTCTAGTCAGAAAAATATGCTCTTAACACAGCATGACAATCTGGGCTTGGACTAATGCTTCTGGTGTTCTCTATTATCTGGGAGTAGGTGGGAGAGGAAGGAAGTCCTGTTAGTAGCACAAAACGCAAAGATATGTTCCTGGGGAGAAAGCATGGTTTGGTAAGAAGACCATCATACTGACAGTCAAGATACCCTGTTCTCTCACTTGCTGGATGCATAATCTGGATACCTAACTTTCTGAAAGTCAGTTAGCACCCTGTAAGCTGAAGAGGCTTGATTATAAAAGCCTTTGAGTTTAACATATTATGAGTTCTTTTTATCAGTCTCCCTCAAAATGCCCACTTCCTTTATTATTGAACAATTAACCTTGCAGAGCATTGAAGTGATACCAGTTTATTTTTGTTTTAATTTTTCTAGATGGAGGTGCCATGTTAGATTCTTCTTTCACTTTTCCTAGCCTTTACCATTAAGTTCTGAATTTTCTTCCTCTGATATTTTACTCAGTTTTGCTCTTTCTCTTCCATTTTGTTTTAATCCAGGACCTACCACTTCCTAGCTAGAGCATGACACCAGCCTCCTACAGCCTCAAAAACCCATCTTCTTAAGTTAAATTGTTACAAAGAAAGAAAAGCGGTTAGTGGATTTTTCATAGAGTAGGATGAATTGTTCGTGATTGGGATCAGAGGATGGCTACCCCAGGATGAGCCACTCTTGCATGCAGATTATTTTGAGCTGAAAACAATAAAGGCCCAAAACTCTCAGGAAGAACTGTTAAACTTCCCCCTTACTACCTAAAAAAATTTAATATAAGAGGCCTGTCCCAGGAAGGAGCTATCACCATAGATAACTATGGTAAAGTATGAACTAGGTGTGATAGAAACAGAGAGAAACCTAGAAAAGCCCTTTTGATCAAAGTCTTCTCTGTGTCCCTTTGATTTTGGATGGTCTGTTACTGAACAGAACTTGGGGTCCTTTCCTGATGCACAGCAAAGCCAATCTACTGACACTAGGTTGTGTTGAAGGAAAGGATAGCATTTATTGTAGAGCACCAAGCAAGGAGAATGGGCAGCTAGTGCTCAGAGACCCAAACTTTCCCATTGCTTTCACATAAGGGTTTTTAAAGACAGTGTTAGGGGAGAAGGTTGTAGGGTGCATGATCAGCTTGTGGACAATTCTCTGACTGGTTGATGGTAAGGTAGCAGGGTGGTGTTTCAGGAAATTTGACCAACCAGTCTAGGATCTCTGTGTTTGAGGTCAGCAGTTGTCACCTGGTGAGGGGCCGGTTTCTGTAAAAACATCTTAAGAATATGTGTCAGACATGATCTGTTTTTCTCAAGGACCCCATCTGACAGTTTGACTTATTGCTTGTTATTATCTTCTTTGCTTGACTGCCTCTTCTTTGTTCCAGTTTCTGCTCCTTCTTAAATGATTAACTGCTTGAGTCTGTTCTTTGGAACTTGAGGAGGCCTAGGAGATGAAAGCATTTTCCACAAACAAGAGATAGGGACACAGAGGAGTTTCTGTATCCAGGGGGCTCCTGCAGGGTCCTGTTCAGTTTCACTCCCCTGTTTTCTTTGATACTCCTGAGAGGAACAGGGGCGGGACAAAAAATAAGGAAATAAAGTTGTGGATAGAGAGGTTAATCATAAACTCGTCAGGGGAGCTTGGTTTTAGGGGGACTTGGTTTCAGGCCCAGCAAACTTTTTTTTTTTTTAAACCAAACACTAATTCTTTTTATTTTCCTGTGAATTATCTTATTTCCCTTTGAAGCCTCAGACCCCATGTCCTTCTCCTTTGCTCAGAATAATATATATACCTCACCTTGCCTTGCTGTATTTGGAGTTGTTCACACTTACGTGTATTCCTCATGGCCAGGCAATAAATTTTATTTTCTCCTGTTAATCGGCCTTATGTTATTTTAATTGCCAACCAAAAGAGCTAAGAGGGGCAAGAGGGGCAATTTCCCCTTCCCCATATTCACGAAGTAAACAGTTAGAGATGAACTAAAAGACCCATATTTTTATATAAATCCAACAAACCTTTATCAAGTGCTACTCTTGTACTAAACATTATATTAAATGCTGAGGATGAAACAATGAAAGACACTGAAGGTCTCCACAGTTTACATTTTAACTGTTGAAAGTATGTAATGGAGGGGGAGTATATTTCTTCTATAAAGAGTTAATTTTGTTTAAATATAGTTTTTAAAGGCAAAACTGACTCTCACAAAATATAAAATGAACAAATGTTAGAGATTTTAGTTAATTCATTACTTAATGAGGTGTTATGGACTGAAATGTGCCCTCCAAAAAGATGTTGAAGTCCTAACACCCTGTACCTGTGACGTGACCTTATTTGGAAATGAGGTCTTGACAGATATAATCTAGTGAAGTGGAGGTCATACTGGATTGGAGTGGGCTGTCAACCAAATGATTGGTCTCTTTATAAGAAGGCCATGTGAAAACAGAAGAGCACAGAGACATGGTGGAAAGGCCATGTAACTGCAGATCAAGGTTGGAGGAAGGGAATTCAGGAAGGGAAATACTGCCAGCATCTACCAGCAGCTAGAAAGAGGCAAGGGAGCTCCTCTAGAGCCTTCAGAGAGAGCATGGCCCTGCTGATACCTTGATTTTAAACTTCTAGTGTCTAAAACCCTGAGAGGATAAATTTCTGTTGGTTTAAGCTACCAAGATTATGGTACTTTGTTACAGCAGCCTTAAAAAATAGCAATGCATAAGGGAAAAAGTGAATTATTAACTGATTCAAAGAGCAGATACATCTAATAGGCAATGAGGAGCGCTGAAAGTAATTTTTTTAATAGATGTAAAATTGACTTCTTGGAAGGGGAATCAATTCATCTCCTCTAGACAAAATTCATTTGCATTTCTATAAACATGAACAAGGAGCATTTGCATTGCTATCAGTTTTCTATGATTTACAGAATTGTAAAATAGCTCAAAGATGAAAAACTACAGATCACTGTAGACTAGGAGAAGACAAAGGGTGAGGTAGACACTCTAAGATGCCCAGTAATCCCCTCTATTTTGTCACTTCAACATCTTTCACAATTTAATCAAAATCAGAAAATTGATCAATGATAAATTACTCATAAGTTATTCATCTGAAATACATTTCTGTGTTGAAAGATTTATCTCTTTTTTGGTTTTCAGTCCTCAGTAATTCTTATTTGGCTACATTTTTATTCTAACAATTTTCTTACCAAAAGGTTTTAGTAAGGAAAATGCATTTGTATATTTCTTTCCCCAGACATGCAGTGGCACCCTGTACCCTAAAACATTCTGTTCATGGTTGTTTTTGATCTTCTTTACATTTATGCTCTATCTTCCAACTTTGTCTCTTGCTTTTCCTAAACAATCTTTTAGTCTTACAAAGAAATGATGGCCCTTAAAGAAAACTCAGTCAGTTTATGCTCTGTGCATAAATTCTCGGAAGTTGCTCCCTCTCTTCCTCCTGTCCATCTACCTGATATTATTCAGTCTTCAGGGTAACTTCCCAGTCCTCTCTCTTCCATCTGACTTCTGAATGCTCCAGCTTATTCTCAGGTTTCCTTTCTCTGTTCTTCCATTGAATTTTAGTCAGCTACTGAATTGAGCTTTACATTGTTTTCTGATCATGTTATGTTTTAATTTTACCTTTTTAACCTTATGGGGGCCTCACTCTGGCAAGACCAATGCATTGGCAAGCACAGTAATTTTAAAATTAAATTTAAATGCTTCTAAGAGGAACATACTTTTTCTTCCATTTCCTGCAGCTCTCACCACACCCTATCATTATACACCTAGACATTTAATTCCATGTGGTCCCCTTCCAGTTCCAAAGGCATTTGACTTCAGTACCTTGTTACAGAGACTGAAGAATATACACTACTTATTTATTAGGAGCTTTGTTTTCCACTACATTCATATCTTTTGTGCAGTCCTTGACTCAGCTGTCAATGTAGCTATGTTTACATATGGATTTATTCTTTCTGTAAGTCCATCAGAAATAAGTCTTTTGACTACATGAAAAGCCAATGATACTAGCATGAATTCACACTTACATATTGTATGTTATATATACATTATATTAAATATAATATATAATTCAGTGATTGCATTTTGCATTTAAGTCATTCATGCATTTGAATCAATGGAATTATTTTCTTTCCTGAAGTGCCCAAGGTAAAAAAATATAACCAAAAATATTTTTTAAAAGAGCTTGCAAGTATCTGTATATACATTGTCTCATTAAATTCTCATAATTACGTGATAAGGTAGAAATTACTGTCTCTATTTTACAGATGGGAAAACTGAATCTCAGGTCAAAAAATGCCTCGCTAAAGCTCACACAGCTAATAAGCAGTAGGTCTACTTGTTCTTTTTGCATCATGTGAAGGAGTTCAAATAAATGTAAACTCATGCACATGCTTTTGTTTCTAGTGGAAAGGAAAATTACATTTAAATCATGCTGCAGGCATGCTAATAGGGCATTTTATTGCATAGCACTGAGAAAATGGAAGTAGGAAAATCTTTAGTTACTTTACAAATCACCTGAAAGCATCTGTAAATACAGGATTTGTTCTGTAAAATTAGCCTCACCTCCACCCACGTTCATTAATTCTATCCTATTTTCTGATTGCTTTTGCCCATCTTCTCCTTTTATTCTTTTCTCACAAGGTTAAGAAAAAACACATATAGCTGTCTACACAGAGCAGCCTCACACACAAACATAAATTTCATTTTAAAATGACCAACAAATGATAAATAAAAGGACCAGTTAAATACATTATATTTTTATAGTTCCATTACCAGAATTCTTTAGATCCACTGTGAGATTACTTTTTAGCCTGTCCCTATTTCTGTAGATACCAAATTAGACATAGATACTTATTTTTCATAACTGACTTAATCTAAATTTGTAGTAATTCATAATGATGTTGAAATGTATTACATTAAAATTTTGTGTGCCTTTTTAAAAGATTAGAAACAAATAAAACAAGTTGACTGTCCAATTTCTTAGATATTTAAATAGATTAAGGAAACGTAGGTTCTGTTAAATAGGAAATAAACTAATTTTTCAATAAGGATGGTTTGCTTACTGTCCAAAGGCTTTTTATTTGGAAATAAACAGGGGAGAAACAAAATTGAATTTTCTTTAATAACTGAAACTTTCTATTTTGGGAGCCAATGCTTTAATTTTTATTATGGATGTCAGTATTTCCTAAATAAATAACTCTTTTATGACTTCTTAAGTAGGGAGTACTTTACCCATCATTATGAAATGGCTCATGAATATGAAATTGATGAGAGTACTCTGGTACAAACACAGCTTCAGGACCTATTAAAATGCTAAGGATTATTTACTCCTAAATTAAATGGCCCCAAAATTCTAATATGTTTGAAGGTCTCCATTTGTTGTTTTATTTTAATTCATTTAATTCTAAAGTTTAATTAAAAATTTCAAACATACAAAAAAAATTGAAACAATTTTACAGTAAACACCCATGTACCCAAAACCTAGATTCTACTATTAACATTATACCATGTAAGGTATTTGCTTTTATCACATATCTGTGCATCTCTGAATCCCTCTATCCACCCACCAATCCATCTAATTTGTTTTATTCATTTGAAAGTAATTGCAGACATTAGTATGCTTCCCTCTATATAATTCAGCATGCATAGCATTAATTAGAGTTCAATATTTGATAGAGTTTCTTCTTTTGAGGTAAAGTTTATATAACAATGATATATAACAATTGCTGAGTTTTGACAAATACATTCACTAATATAATCCAAATTCTATCAAAATTTCATTTCATATTGTATTTTGCCTTTTTCAATTTTAAAATATTGTTTTGTTGTTTTTATTTATTTATTTTTATTTTGTTTGTTTTGATACTTGTAGGTTGTCTCTGTGCCCAGGTATAAACTACATGTCTTCTTAGATCTTTTTTGGGACTTTTCATGGGCATACAGGATCACTTTCTACTTTTCCATATATTTGCAGTTGCTTTTTTAATGTCTTAGTTTTTAGTGTCTCATTCGCCTAAGGAGAAAAAGAAAAATTAAGTGGAGGGATAAAAGGGTGCCAGGTCTTTAAATCCCCAGGAAGTCACCTTAACTGAGGGGGAGAGGTTTACAACAATGGCTGCCCACCTCTTTACATCTTTGTGACCAGAAATAGCAATTAGCATCATAGCACATGTCCCTGATATTTGGAGGACCAAATACTTTTTCCCCACCTTGGCTCTTTTAAGCTGTGTGCAAGCTGTTCCGGGAATGAGTGCATAGCCGCCTGCCACAGTGCTGGGGAAAAGGGGGCTGCATAACTGCTCCTGTGCTAAGAGATTAGAGTGACTGAAATTCACCACTATTTACTGTCCAAGCCTTCCCCCAATGATGCAAGCCTTCAATAAACTCTAGAGTTCCAAAACAGTTTCATCAGACAGATTCTGCCAGTGCAGTTGTTATTTAGGTGGGGAGACAGATTCCTGGTGTTTCCTACTCAGCCATCTTCCCAGAATCCTGTCTCTCCTTCCACTTGCTTTTAACAATGATTCTGACTCATTCCTCTTCTGGCTCTTCATTCTTTTTTTTTTTTTTTTTTAACAAGACAGTCTTGAACATCTCATAGGTGAAGCTCAAGATCTCATGATGTTTTATTGATATTCTTCCTTGAGGAAAATACAAAAAATGAAATTAACAGAGTAGCCATTTTCTGTTAATGCTCAGTAAATTCTCTTGTACCTTCTCAGAAATGGACAACATCTTGCCAAAAGAAGACAGATACTTAATATATTCTAATTATTTGTTAAAATTTCTGTTGTTCAAAATCAGTGCTTACTTGCTTGTTACAGCTTCATAAAACTGGGAAGAAACATGTACAACTGTAAGCCTAAGTATTAAAAATAACAAAATGGCTATGATGATATGTCTCATATGGTTACTTTTTCTGCCCTGGGAGAAGAAATGAAATAGGTCAGGGCGGTGCCTCAGCTCTGAGTCCCATCACTAAATGTGTTTTGCCAGCACTAGAGACTGAGGAGTAATTAAATTGATGAAGAAAACTACCCACTGCAGATGACTGTGGGGTGTGTGATATCTGGGAAGTACTTGATTTGGATGTATCAGGGGATAAAGGAGACTGAACCACTTCTTTTTTTTTTTTAACACTTTTTTTATTGAGTTATAGTCATTTTACAATGTTGTGTCAAATTCCAGTATATAGCACAATTTTTCAGTTATACATGGACATCCGTACAATAGACTGAACCACTTTGATACATCTCTCTGTCTCAGGTTTTCTGTGATTTCCATGTCTATTGCTGTGGCTTAGGGAGAGGAAGTGCCTGAAATTTTTAGACCCTAAGCAGCTAGTTATGACTGTTAGTTTTCCACGGTGAACACCAGTCTTCTTTCTTTTCCCATTTAGGAATTCAGCATGGTGTAAATAGGAAAAAAAAGTTTTAAACTTTCAACTCTGGCAAACCTTCACTAATTCCTAATGCTCACTTATTCTCTGACCTTATCATGATTTAGAAACATCTTTGAATCTTGGTTTCTTCTTCTGTAAAATATTAATAATCCATAACTCAGAAGTTTGCTGTAAGTAACAAGTTTAACACCATAGTTATCATCAAGTAAGTGTTTACTTACTTCTACATTGGTATGTCAAAAACCTGGAAACATTCAGATGACCAAATATATTATTATTATTTTTAATTAAGAGCAAATAGTTCAGAGGCATGCTAATGTTTCCATTGGAGATGTGGAAGAGCCAGTTGGAGAAAATCTGTAAAGTGCCCCTTTGGGTGAATTTGTGGCTGAGGGAAAAAATGAGTCTTGAGGCTATATGTTGCCCTTGTCCCCTTCTCTACCTTCCAAGTTCAAAATTCAGATTCCAGCTCTAGACCGGTTGTATCAGATTCAACCCAGTCAGATGTCAGTATTCTCTGTGTGTATTCTGATGGGAACAGGACCCTAAATAATTCTTTACACATATTATATAAGTCTCTCAGAAACCATGTTTTGGAGATTTTATCCTGTTTCAAAAATGAAGAAAACGAGACTGCAAAGAAATTTGGTGAATTGAGGTAATAAGGTAATAAGTGGAAGGGAAGAATCAAATCCGGCCAGTCCAGATCCAAAGTCCGTTCTCTTATCCACGTAGTTCTGCAGGTTCTTCTGTTACCTAGAAAGAGAAATCAACAACGAGAGGCAGAGTGCTGGGGAAGAGAGCTGGCCAACAGCTAGCTTCTGAGGGTAGGTCTCACTCCATGATAGCTTTGGAAAGAAAGGGCTACCAGATGAAGAAAATCAGGCAAATAATTTAGCTTCAGCAAATAGAGGTTGGGTTCTAGTTGGAAGCAGATAAACGATTCTTCATCTCACTGGCTATGCTTTAGACCTATGGCGCAAGCATGGAGGAACTGAGGTGATATTTGGTCCCCAGGAATCAGGAAAGAGTCAGGAATGGTCATGATTGGCTTCCAGAACTAATCTTTGATTCTTCTGTTAGGAAAGTTTATGCAGAGACTTTAGTACAGCTTCTCCAAACTGTCTTCAACAAAACACTAGTCAAGTTGATAATTGCTTTGTTTTTGTCTGGGGAGGGTAGGCAGGTGAGAGTGTGGGGGAGAATCTGATGGGAAGGATTTACCAGTCAGATTAGTTAGAGTCCAGAACTTCTCAGGATGCCAATGTCCAAGAAGAAACAAATAGTAAGTCTGTAGGCTCTGTTTTATTTTTTTCATAATCTCCTGGTATAAGAGAGAATTGGGTAGTTAATTTGGGGGCATAGCCTTACCTTTGGTTAAGTGATCTGTTACTAGGTTATTGAAAACATTATTAAAATGATGTTATGTTCATAAAAATATTTTAAAATTATATGTTTTTTCAAATTTTAGTAAGTTGTAATGCCACTTTTTGTTTTTTATTCGGGAATCGTGAATGCAAGACTTTAGATTGACAGAATAAATCAAGCTATGTAAATAACCCGGAAGAAAACAAAAGTAAATGTAAAATGTCTGTATAATGGACTTTAACAAATCTAATTTAAAAATAATAAACATTTTATATGTAAGTACAAAATTCAGTCTTCACAGGAAAGTACAAAATGATTAGTAAACACAAACACTGTACTTTCCCATTTCTTTTCCTCTCAAGTGTCTTTCTCCCAAGGTAACTACTATTATCATTTCATGCTGAAGCCCTCTTAAAAACATCATGCAGCAAAATATGTGTAAAATGTAATTGTATGTTGTATAAGTAACTGCATACTATGTGTAATTTTTACACTCATGAAGTCATAGCATGTATATTATCTATCCTTCTAATATGATAGTAATTTTTCCTTAGCAAAGAATTATGATTCATACCATATTTTGGTCAACTGCATAGTAGGTTTTTGGTCACTAAAAACATAATTTATTGAAATGCTGATCTAAAAGTGGACTTTTAGATTTTTGTTTCCAGATTAATTCAGCCAAATCCCTAGCATGTAATCACCAAATCATTAGCAGTGGTATTGTGGGGCCAAAAGTTATTTTAAAAATTAGAAATTTACTTTTCTCTGAAAAGTGAATGATACTGTCTATTAATATTGGGCTTTCTAAGGTTAAAAGCTTGGGGGAAAATCCTCAAAAAAGGTTACTTAACTATGAATTTTTTCCTGACAACAACATAAGTATAAACCAATTTTAGATATAATTTTAAATGATTTAGTTGAGTGAGGGGTCTGACATGTTGCTTCACCAAGTGGGCTTTGTGGAGCCATGGCAGTAGGCAGTGAGTGTGCTCCTTACTGCAGTGTAGGTTTCTTGTTAGACGATAAAATAAAGGGAACACAGAAGAGGCTCAAACTTGGGGAAGTGGAGAAGTGGGGAAGTTCTAATAAGCTGTAAAGGTAGCCCCAAGAGGTCATAGACAGGGAAGAGACTCTAGAGCAAGATAGCTCTAAAGTATGGAACCCTGCTAGTAGCTCTGTGTACCCACTGGCTTTAGCAAGACTCTCAAGAGGACTATTTAGGTGTAAAGAAATGGGGTGGGGCAAACACATGTTAACAAATAAACAAGCAAAGAAAAACAAAATGAAAGAACACAAAGAAACACATCCCCAAAGAGGCAACATGATTGGAATTACCATTTGAAAGAAGACTTAGCCTCTGTAGAAATTTAATAAAACACATCAAGAATATAAAATGCCTTTTTTTGTCCTGTCAATCTGTGTCTTTTCTTTTTTTTCTTTCTTTTCTTTTTTATTGAAGTATAGTTAATTTACACTGTTGTATTCATTTCTGGTGTACAGCATAGTGATTCAATTTTATATATATATGTATATTCTTTTTTCATATTCTTTTCCACTATAGTTTATTACAAGATATTGAATATAGTCCCCTGTGCTGTACAGTAGGACCTGGTTGTTTATCTATTTTATATATAGTAGTTTGGATCCGCTAATCCCAAACTTCTAATTTATATTTCTGTCATCTTTTCTATTATTTACCTATTGCCTCAATAATTTTTATAAAAAACAACCCAAGACCTAGTAATTTGACAAAACAACCATTTATTAGTTCTCCAAATCTCCCAGACTATTAGGCAGTTCTGCCTGTGAATACTGGCTGGGCTGAGTAGTTGTGGTGTTGGTTGGGATTCACTTACAAGTCTGGCAGTTTTCATGCTATTGGTTCATTCGGGATATCCTTGGCTGACTCTATGTGTCTCATCTTCCAGCAGGATAGCCTGGGCATGGTCTTACAGTGATCACAGGAATTCAAGAGAGAAAGCAAAGACGTACACATGTTTTTTCTGCTAGGTTTGTTGCTATCCCACTAGCCAAAGCAAGTCACATGACCAGCCAGGGTCAGTGTGGAAGGGCAGTGTGAAAGGGCACTATCAAAGGGTGGGGCTGCAGAGAGGCCTGAAAATTGGGAATTATTACTACAATCATCTACCACTCATTCTCCTTTGCTTCTTGGCCTTTCGATATGCCTATACCATTTGTTTTCTATTTTCTCATCCCCTACCAGTAGCTATTCAGTATTCAGATCTCAGCTTCAATGCTATTTCTTTTCAGAGTCTTCCTTGGCCCCTCTTAGATGGGGTTAAGTGCCACTACTGTGTGCTGTTACACCCCCTGCATCCCTTGCCATTTACTGGATTGGATACAATGAGGATGGGGCTCATAGCTTGGTTTTAGAATTGCCAAAGTAATTTTACATGCATTCTCAGTAAGCCTTCAGCTTAGAGAAACAACTACAATATTTTCTGAACATACTTAAATTCTACTTTAATTAAAAAGCTAAATAACTGAGAGCCATTTTAAACGTTCCCTTTATTTATTTAAAACATACATGAAAATTAAAATCCTCAAAATTTAAGAGTAAAATATTGAATGTCGAATGGGTAATCAAAGCACATCTTATAGATCAAATATGATTTCACTAGAGTGGAAAAATCTGTCATGATCTGTGTGATTGTATTTCTCTTCACGTTTAACTTGAATCGTGTTGTAGCTCTGTTAGCCAAGTAAAAACATGAGTGCCACACCTTACTGACGTGTCTCTGATGTGTTCAGATGTTAGGTTAAGAGAACAGCTGTTCCCTGTCAAGGTTTCCAGGTGGAACAGCACACATTGGCCATGCTGGCCAGAATGTAATGAAAGTGAAGGCCTCTCCCATGATTTGTTTGAAAGAGTAGCTGGAGTCTTTCATCAGCAGCTGGGAACTCAGTCTCCCTAAAGCACAAGCCTCAAACCAGTTCCTCAGGAGAAAAAAAAGAAGGGTATGGCTTGGATTTTTTTTTTTCCTCTCCATCAGAGAATTCCTTCTGGGCTTGAAGGAGATAATAAAACCAATCACACAGATCTTAAGTGGAAGATTGAAGGATTTAGGATAACTGGACAAGTGCACTGCCTGAGAGAGGGGTCAATAAACTCAAAATACATTGAAAGGAGTTTGTGCAATTTCTCTTATAGTGATCCTAGGAAACTGGATAGATTTTTAAAAATGTGTTTGGGGGTTTTCCAATTGTAAGCCAGAAAAAAAATATTTTTCAGACCAATATCTACCAGTTTTGAGTACTTTGGTTTTTACCATTCTTTCCATTTCAAATCTTTTAAGTTCTCAAACATTTTAAGAAGTGTTCTAAAACGTACCTGGGACTTATTTCAGTCAATTGTGACAGGACAGAAGACATGGAATATAATTGTCATGGAGGAAGAAGTTTATGTTCACAGATTCCTAGAAACGGGAAGAACGCCATGCCACAGGGTTCATGTAAGGCAGGACCAGGGATGGTCAGGAGGCAGAAGAGGGAGAGGGAATGCATAGCCTAGAGCATTTACTGGGGTTTTGCAGGAAGGAATGGATGAGACAGGGTTATTATGCTAAGTTGAGAACTGGATAGTTTGAATAACTTCAGTGAGTGCTATATGGGTAGTCCTTAGTGTCTAGTACCTGCGTTGGGGTGATGTAGGGTACAGGGAATAATGGCTTGATGTGGGAGTGTTTGATAAAGGAGATAGTTGAGGATGTGAGCTCTGGATTGGTTGGTTTATATATCAAAGACATACTCAGAGGGGAGTAGTTTTCTCTCTCTAGGAATTAGGTAGCTCTGGGAGGGGCAGTCCCTCTGCAATCAAGGCCCCAAATTCCAGAGCATCAGATACAGAAAATTAAAAAATGCAGACAATGCAAGAATAAATTGAAAATCAGACTCAAAGGTGGTATAGAGAATAAGTGGTTAAAACCATTGTAATCTTGTATCTTTTGAAAATTATTGGATGTTTCCACTTAGGTAACTTATTTAGGATGCCTATAACAAAGAAGGGTCAATTATCTAATTCAAAATATTAATATAACTTAGACTTTGCTCTATGTTTATGTTAGGCAAGTTGTCATATTCCTGACATTTTGTATGCAAACAGGAGTCCTAGCAGTAATATTTCACCATGATATAATTTTCATATGAGGAGTTTGACTATTTTCTCTGGCTTTTCTTTACATTAAGATCTAATAGTCATTCTTTTCTCAGATTTTTGTGAAAGAAGTATTTTGTTAGAGGACTCTCTCCATGAAAATCTTTCAGGTGACATCCTTATTCAGCCACAAAACTAACTACACAGCTTCAAGACATTCAATTTCTCTATATCTCAGTTTTTCAATTTGTAAAATGAATTACAGTAATTTCATCTCTGACATTAGGTTATGCTACTGTGATGTTGACTGGATCAGTCCTGGAGTTTTATATTTTGGCCCTGAATTCCACATTTCAAGCCATCTGCCCAAATTGTCATGATTCTCTTAACTGTATCCCAGTCCTAGGTTGAGCCTTAGCAGTCATTTTGAACAACACAACCCCACCTCCCCAACCCCCACCCCTTAGAACCAGAGTGGATCAGGAGACAAAGGTTGCCCCTTACATCCAAACTGTTCCATGTCAGAAACCTTTTCAGGGAAGACTACATGAAAAAGTCCTGTGGGGCTGGATCTGTAATATCTAACCTAGAGCTGTGAGAATCTCTATTCCAACATTAAAATTAGACAACAGGACAAATTAGTGAGCAGAGATTAAAAAAGGAGGAGAATGAGGACTAAGATAATTGAGATACAGAGGTAAGGAGGCACGAGAGATGGAAAGCCTGGGCTCGTGGTGGTTTTTGGTCCCTTCATGTAGTCTTCTGTGGATAAGATGAATTCTCCCTCTTAGTGTCAATAGGATTCCTTTGCATTCTTCCAACTACTCTCCCCTCCCCCAGCCATATACTTTTTGTTTATAAAACTCAGGTTTGCTTCTGTTGATTATAGCAAAGGGAATCCTATGGTCAGATACATGGTCAGATACCAAAAGACTTAAAACAATAGGAAAGGAGAGTGACTAGGCGGAGAGGGGATTCAAATCTAGATCATATGAGGAAGATTATAGAGCAAATGTTTATCCATAGATTAGAAAACTCTAAGGGTAGGATGTCTTCAAGCATTTGAAGACCATCATTTAAAAAGCAAGATTATATACTGTTTTTTGTTTGACTGTGTATATGGCTGAGAGTCATAGGGAAGCCAACCTCAACTCAGATGAGAATTTTCCAAGCTCGTCCATAATGGTTTGTGAGTTCCCTGAAATTGATCAATTCAAGATAGCTGTCCTCTTGGCAGGGATAATGTAGAGATCAAAATTTGTATAGATGATTTACAATAAGAATTTAAGTCTTATTTCAGTTTATTCAACAAGTTAATATTTCCGGATAACAGTGACCCATTCCAGTATGGACCTGTTATGGCATTATATATTTCCCCACCTCAATTAACACCTGAAGATGTATTATTTTCTAGTATTCCTTAATTATTTTGTACTTGTAGGTGTCATCTTCCCAACCAGATTATAAATTACAGATTTTAAGAATTCTGCTTATGTATCCTAACAGAGAGGCACTAAATAATACTGAGTTGAAATTGGTACAGAAATCTTTGACAAAGCCTTGGGAAAAATACCTCATAATTTAAAAAATGATTTCCTCAAACGATGCTGACACTATCACTATTTTACCCTTTTATGCTTCCTCAGGAAACACAATCTCTGTTAATAAAATTACCCTCCTTCAGTAAGTTGCTTTCTCCAAGTAGTTGACATACTTGTGTCTTGGTCTGTTGAACAGTACAATAGTAGTCAATTAGCCCAAAGAGTAACATTTTTAACTGTATGTTTTTCTCTTGGGTCTTTCAAAGTAAAGATAAGAGTCATTTAAGTTCGCTTTTGTTTTCATTAACTTTCTTTAGTTGCAAAACCCCTGCTATAACATTAAAAATGAGTCCCAGATGTGCTGTGTATACTCCAAGTAGAGGTATAAATAATGGCTTCAAATGCTTATGAATAGTGTCTATGCATGAAAATATGGGCTTG
The DNA here is from genome assembly GCF_048773025.1 of Camelus bactrianus. Classification (NCBI taxonomy): domain Eukaryota; kingdom Metazoa; phylum Chordata; class Mammalia; order Artiodactyla; family Camelidae; genus Camelus; species Camelus bactrianus. The sequence continues at coordinate 100,703,543 of NC_133539.1, forward strand.
ATTTAACATGATTTGTGTGGATGGCTATATAAAAATGAGTTGATATTTTTCTGATATTACTGGGATACAATTTCTGCCAGATTTATAAGCTCATTAAATGCCTGCTGATTTCATTTTGCATTGTTTTTTCCAGCCCATGGCTTTATAAAAATGAATTTAAAATTTATTTTTAACAACAAAAATAATTTACTGAATATTATTTTTCCATTTAAAGATATTAAACCATGAAGATAAAAGTCTGCATACTTACTTAGAAGTCCCAGTTTCTTTCCTAAAGATAACCATCTTATTTTTTATATAATCTAGAAACATGCAAATGCATACAGAAAAGTATTTGGCATCTATTTGCATAAATCTTGTATGTATTTTTCTATAACTTTCTTCCCTATAACTTTTTGGGGCATTGTTCTGTATCTTGATAAGATGTTATCATGTTACTTTTTTGCTGCTGCATTGTACTTCAGCATGTGGCTATACCATAGGTTATCTAACCATCCCTAGTGATAAAAATTTTGATTGTTTTGTTTTCTATTCTGTTGTATTTGCTCCTGTTTACACATATGTACATAGTCATCTAGAAGAAATAAGTGCCAGATTGCTGAATCCACATTTTTTAGATAGCAATAGAAACGGCCTCCTGGCTATATTAAACTCCCACCATCAAGAGTATTAGAATCCTTTTTCCTACATCCTCAGAAACATTGCTGTAGTCTAACTTTATCATTCTTGCTAATCCAGTGGATAAAAACAGCTCATTATCATTTACTTTATATTCTCTCTTTTGTGAATTTACTGACAATAGAGTTTGCTTACCTGCTCCTCACCGTTTTAATTGAGAATATATTCTGGAAATATTTTCCTTATCTGTCTGACATGTTTTCTTCTTGTTTTTCACTTATCTTTTAACTTTAAGATGTATTTGGTCATGCAGAAGTTTTAAATTTAGACATAGTCAAAATTACAAACACTTTCTCCATAACTTTGCATTTAATATTTTTTCTGAAGGCATTTCTGATATCAAGGGCATTAAATAATCTGTTTCAGTATAATATTTCCATACTTTAAAAAACTTTTTTATTTAGAAATTTAATCTATAGAGAGTTTTTTTGTTTTTTGTTTTGAATAGTGCGATCATCTAACTTTATTTTTTCTAGTATGGGTACCAGGTTATCAAACACATTTAATTGACTAGTTTATCTTTCTTACTGATATGAAATGTTTTTATTATCCATTAAATAGACAAGTATATTTCTGAACCTTTAGTATGTTCCATTGATATATTTGTCTGATATTTATCAAACCAAAATATTTCTTCATTTTAACATTTTATAGCTTTTGTTAAATTTCAGTAGAGCAAATTCTTTCTAATTTTTCTCATCAAAACATTTTTATTTTTGGCTTAGCTCCAGCATTTTTTTTTTCCTGGATTAAAGTTAGTAATTAATTTGTTGAATTTTGTTTTAAAAAAATGTTTGGATTCTTGTTGAGTTGGAATGGAGAAGAACTGATGTCTTTAAAATACTGTATATTCTTTCAGTGCATCTTCTTTATCTCTGTTTATTTTGTACCTTTCTAATGTCCTATATTCTTATTGAATCTTTCTTTTAGTTGTATTATTATGAGTTTTTTTATAAAGTGTATTTTGTTGATATTTTAAATGGATTCCTTTTTAATAATATAGTTACTAATTGATTCTTATTACTACTGTGTAGGAAACTCATCAATTTTATGTTTATCCTGAAGCTGGTTACTTGACTGAACTCTTACATAAGTTCTATTTTCTTTAACACTATTTTCTTGGAATTGCTAAGTACAGTAACATATTGAAAAAGATTATTTCTTTCCATTAATTATACCTGTGTGGTTTTTGGTTTTGTTTTCTAGTTCTGGTCTTACTTCACTAGCATGTGTCAGAGTGGCATACACCATCTCCTTGAAGATTTTTAATTTAGAAGAGAGATTCCTTAGCACCTCTTTCTCTTAGCTTAGAGTCATTAACATTTCTGGAACTCAGCATGGGGCACATATGTTTCTTTGCTCTGGAACAGTTTACATAATGCTAGAGCAGAGAAATACTGCTGTTTCTAAAGGTTTGGTAAAAACTTGCCAGCAATAACTTGCATTGTCATGCATGGTTTTGAGAGAGTTTGTGCTCTTTTATTTTTCATAGAGAGAATATTGCTTATTCCTGAGGCAAATTTTGTATTAAAAATGATTTTAGATAGAATTTCAGATATACTGTTGTAAAGTTATACATGGTACTTATAATTTTTTTTTTTGAAAAAAATCTTTGGATATAGTTAAGTCTCCCTTATAATTCCTAAATTGTTGTCGGAGGAGGTCATCGAGAGGAAGTGATGGTCGGTTGACCTGGGAGCTGGACCCAGGCAATCGGAGGCTCCTCACTCCCTCCCTTATTCTTGGAAGGTACGTTCTCCCCACTGTTCCCATGGTGGGAGCTATTTTCAAGGACTCAGGCTTGAGAGAGCATGTGTTGTTGAGACCATCTGGATGGTATAGGTGACTGAACCCAGTTAAGGCCTCTCTGTAGTCATTTTAGATCCTGGCAGATAGATGCCAAGATCTATGCTTCTTGCTGCTACCCAAGACAAGCCTTGTATGTAAGTAAGTTTCTTCACTTACTAAATCTGCCACCTACCTTGTTGAAGTGGTCTTTCTTCCATGTCTCCTTGCCCTCCATGTCTGGGGTCCAATATGTGAATCAACAATGTTTACCTGTTCCATTTCTTCCTTTTTTTCTTAATCAAATTTGCTGAAGGTGTATCTACATTATCTAGTGGTGTACTAGAGCCAGTTTGGATTCCATGAGGCCAGGACCACATTCTCCGTTTCTCTCTCTTCCATTTTCTCTTCCTACCCCATTCACCACTTACCCCTTCAACCTTCCTTTTATCCTCTTTTTAATTTTTTTTTTCCTTTTTGTGGGGGAATATGGGACTTAACTAGGCCAAATAATTTCCAAAATGTCCCTTTACCCCCACTTTAAAATATTTCTAGCATAAAAATTTGCTCGCTTGAAAATAATACAGGTAAACTTTCCTTTGTGATTTATAGAACTTTTTTCCCCCAAACTGATAGGGTTGTGAGTTTTTAAAATTGTTCCAAGTGATTCACAGTAATTAGAATTTTTAGTTTAATTAGCCTCCAAATAGATATTTAAATCCTGCTTCTTCCATTATTTTCTCTTTTATCTCTTCTTGTTGATTATTTTCATTTGTTTCAGAGAAATGCCTTCTTGTATTTCAGGGTCTCTAGTCAATTGTCGTATTTTTCTATTGGAATTTAACCCACAAAATAGTTTAGCTAGAACCTAGGACTGTTATGCTAGCACTACCACAATAATTTTTTTTTTGTTCTTATTATTCCCAGATGTCTTGTTTTGTTCCAGATAATGAAAAGGTCATAAATTTAGGAGAAATAATAAATATTAGAGAAAATGTCATTGATAAGATCCTACTTCTAAAACAAATGTTTAACTTCATCTGAAAACCCCATAATCCACTAACAAATGGAGAAATCATTTTTCTTCCCCCATATCAGACATTTTAAGTGAGATGTCTTCAAAATATGCTTCACATTTTTCAGTCTCTATTTTAAAAATTCGTGTGATCAAGAAAAGATGTGGTTTATTGTTTATAAATTAACATAGTGATGTGGTGTTTAAGTCACATTTTAAGGTTTTCTAATGTTTTAATAATAAAATGTAATGTTTACCTTCTAAAATTGTTAGCATTGTGCACATTTTAGTAAGGGGAAACTTAAAACATTTATTTATTTTTTAGATTCCAAGATCAAAGGAGTCCATTTAATATGATAATGAAATCTTCAAAATAGACTTCACACAGTTAAATATGGGTAGAAATTGAGATAACGTTTCAGATTTATTTCAAGTTTTAAGTATCTCAGAAAATAACAATTAATATCATACAATCTCACATGAGATAACACCTCCTGAGAGAAGCTCTTTTTTGGAGGTAAAATTATGTTTTAAAAATGTTTTGGGATATTTAACCTTAAGTTTTCCTCATACCTTTTCATAATATAGTTGAAACATGTCACTTACTAAATACTAAAATAATCTAATATACATGTAAAAAAATAAGACCAAATGTGTTAGCCAGCAGCATTCTTTCTGGAATCACAGTTAATTTCTCGGTTTTTCTGTTAAATGGTCTCGCCTGGCTCTGTAACTGCTTTTCATGATTCTCTTCTCATAAACTCCCATCTGATTGTGCTGATGTCCTCAGTTAGAGAACTCGGCACCACATACTGGTTTCTAGAACTTTTTCACTCTCGAAGCCCATGTTTCTTGCTCTCCCACATGACCTCACCGGCAAAAATGAAAATAATGACTACAGTAGACACTTGAACAATGCAGGGATTAGGAAACACCCTCTTGCAGCTGAAAATCTTACCACAACTTTTGACTTCCCCCAAACTTAATGACTAAGAGCCTACTGTTGACTGGAAGCCTTACTGATAAAATGAGCAGTTGATTAATACATATTTGGTATGTTACATCTATTGTGCACCATATTCTTACAATTAAATAAGCTAGAGAAGAGAAAATGTTAGTAAGAGTGCCATAAGGAAGAGAAAATAAATTTATAGTTCTGCACTATATTTATCAATACCATAAGTTTACATCATTTGTTTACAAAAGTGTAATTTCTGTCTGACTTTTTCCTTTTTTTATTCTTTAAAAATGTTTCTATACTGTACCAATGCTCTTCCACCATTTGCTTTAGTTTTAATGCCCATATCATAGAAAAGTCCATGTCATAAAAGAAGTCAAAAGCAACTAAATAATTGGAACCCTTCTGCTAGATTGTCTAATGTCAATTTGTTTCTGGCAAGCTTCTTCTATGTCTTCTTCCTATGGCACTAGTTTGGAATCACTCATCTCCATCAAGTTTCTTCTATTAATTCCTCTGGTGTGGTGTCTTATTAGCTCTTGAATTTTTCCAAGATCTGTATCTTGAAACCTTTCGCTGCCCTCATCTGTTTTTGTCATATTCACAATCTCTTTCATGATTTCCTTGATTAGCACTGTTGTAAATCCTGTGATGTTATGCACAACATCTGGACACAATTTTCTCAGCAGGAATTTACTGTTTCAGGCTTAATGGCTTTCACAGTTTTTTTTTTAAATAACAATGATGGCATCTTTAATACTGTAATCCTTCCAGACTTTCACGATGTTCTCTCGATTGAAGTTTTCTTCCATAGCATTGACAATCCTTTCCACAGAGTACTGTGTGTAATGAGCCTTAAAGCTCTTTATGACCTCCTATGCAGAGGCTGAATTAAAGACATTGTGTTTGGAGGCAAGTAGACCACACTGATGCCTTTGGTGTTGAATTAATGGGGTTCTGGGTGTCCAGGGTCATATCAATATCAAAATAACTTTAAAAGGCGTTTCCTTGCTGGCGGGGGACTCCCTGACTTCAGAGACAAAGAGTCCATGAAACCAACCTGGAAAAAGTGTTCTTATTTTCCAGGCCTCCTTATTCTGATTAGAAGACTATCAGCTTGTGTTTTATCTTTTCCCTTCAAGGCTCGGGGATTAGCAGCTTTATAGATAAGGACAGTCCTAATCATCAACCTGACTGCCTTTGCGCAAAACAGTGGAGTTAGCATCTCCTTTCCTGCCTTAAATCCTGGTGCTCGCTTCTCTTCCTTACTAATAAATGTCTTCTGTGGCATTTTTTCCCCCAGAATAGGGTACTTTCATCTGCATTAAAAGCTTGTTCAGGCAGATATCCTTCCTCCTCCATGATTTTCTTTATGGCGTCTGGAAACTCATCTGCTGCCACTTGATCAGCAGAAGCTACTTCCCCTAGTACCTTGACGTTTTGAAGCCAAACTTAAAAAAAAAATTATCAAACCATCCTTTGCTGGTATTAAATTCTCTGGCTTTAGATCCTTCACCTTTCTTTTGCTTTAAGTTGTCATAGAATGATTTTTCTTTTTCTCAAGTCATGTTAGCGTCTATAGGTGTGCCTTTCTTAGAGCAATCCTGCACCCACGTGAAAGCTGCATTTTCAATCTGAGATGAAAAGATATTCTGAAAGAAGTGCAAGGTTTTCATGCCTGATGGCATAGCTACAGCAATGTCTTCACACATTTTCTTTTCTTTTCTTTTCTTTTTTTTGCAATAGCCCTTATTCTGGATTCATTTATTTTGGAATGGCAGGCAACCACAGCTGCAGACCCCAGTTTTGGTACATATCAAGCTATCCAACTTTTTTTTTTTTTATAATGTCATGACTATTCTTTGTTTCTTGGGAACACTTCCAGCATCACTAGTGGCATGTCATCTGCATCCCATGGTGTTATTCAAGGTTCATGTTAGTGCACTAAACATGATAAAAAACAAAAAACACAAGAACATCTAGAGATCACTTTTTACTGTGATACGTAATTTACTGAAGAGATGAACTTCTCACATGAAGATGATTAGCATCACATGGTGTTTTAAACGAATACTGACTGCAATAGCAACAGAAGGTGGCTATGAAGTTTTTCCAGTAGTTCAGTATGTGCTAGGTGGTTGTATGCAGTTATGATTTAATTCTACATCTTTATGTTTGTTTACATTTCTCTTGACTACAAATGGCGCCCAGTATGGTCTGTAAATGTTTGCATGCATAAGTTTTGATAAAATTTAATTTTTTGTAATAGATTTGTATATATTTTATAGTAAAATAATAGACTAGTATTTACATATATTTTATGCATTCATGACATACCAAGTTTTTTCTTAATTTCTTTGGGTATTTCTACACTACATGGTTCAATTGCAAGTTTTTTTGAATAGTTACAAATCTCCAAAAAGTTTTCCAGTATACTTATTGAAAAAAAATCTGCATATAAGTGGATTCATACAATTCAAGCTGGCATTGTTCAAATGTAACTGATCATTTCCATTTATTGTAAAAAGTGCTAGCAAGAACTTCCCATTGTTTTGTCCAAGAGGGATTTTTTTTTAAAAAAGACAACTGAATGAACCTGCATGAAAGGGAGAGAAGTAAATACATATTAAGGAGAGTGGGCAGTAGCGGATGGGAGAAGATAAAGATTTCCTGAATAAAAAAGAATGTGAAAATATGCATCCTGTTACCAGTCTAGTTCTTCCTGATATTTGGAAATCGACTCCACAATTCTCAGAATTTTATCTTGATCACCACCAGAACTATACCCTCAGCTTGAGAAATGCTGAGACCCACATCAGATCTCCTTTGGCGAGGCAGGCAATAAACAGTGAATTCGAGGTAAAAATATATCAAGAACTGTCCAAAATTGTGCCCATAGAATAACTTGTTATAGTGACAAAATAATAAAACACAAAATCTAGCAGAGAAAATATAATGCTAGAATATCTCAGAGCCATACTGACCACATTATAATGGTAAATATAAGGGATACCTTCTTATTGAATCGAGTGCCCAAAGGAATTATCTCCTGGTCTTTTTTCTGCATCATCTCACTCTTTTAAAGACTGAACAATGTTGCCTTAGCAACTGAAGAAAAATATATCTTGGGCACATCTGTTGTTTATCCTGTATCATTTCTAAATACAATTTGAATGTGCTGGCATGCAAAGTGATCCTTAATTTAATGAATATACACAGTTTTCACAGAATTGCTATAAAAAGTTCTATTTAAATTAGTTTTCAAGATTGTAGATGGTTACGTGTGGAAAATAAATACCCACTGTTAATGGAATATATTAACATAATAACTGCCTGATTAAAATTGAGATGTTTATATAATGAAATCTGACCCACAAAGACAGCAAAATCACACTTACTTCTCATATTCAGCCAACAATGTCAATAAAACAGTTAAAGAGATGTATTAGGACATACTTAGTTATTTTAATTATATATCAAGCTTCATGCCATGCACATCAGTGACTCAATTAATATTTTATAATAGCTCTGTTCCTCTTTAGAGCTAAATAGAACTAATCATGAAAAGTAACTTTAAAAGATGCACTTCACTTTAAGTGAATCTGATCTTAAGGAAACTTGGACTTATCTAAAAATGTTTACCTTACAGGGGAAGGAGGGAGATGCACTCCAGTGGGACATACATAAGTGGGGCCTTACATAAACACATAAATGAACTTGCTGCCTAGTCCCTGGAGATATGAATTGTATGCACAGGCATACCTCATTTTATTGTTCTTCACTTTCTTGTGCTTCACAGGTACTGCATTTTTTTGGGGTTTTGTTTTGTTTGGTTTTGTTTTTTTTATAAATTGGAAGTTTATGGCAACTCTTTGGGGACAGATCGGTACCATTTTTCCAACAGCATTTGCCCACTTTGGGTTCCTGTGTCACATTTTGATAATTCTTTCAGTATTTCAGACTTTTTTTTTATTATATTTGTTATGGTGATCTGTGATCAGCAATCTTGGCTGTTACCATTGTAATTGTCTTGGGGTACCATGAATCATGCCCATTTAAGATAGCAAACTTAATTGATAAGTGTGTGTGTTCTTACTGCTCCACTGACCAGCTGTTTCCTCATCTCTCTCCATCTCCTTGGCCTCCCTATTCTGTGAGACACAATGATATTGGAATTAGGCCAATTAATAACCCTACAGTGGCCTCTGTGTATTCAAGTAAAAGGCAGAGTCATATGTCTCTCACTTTAAATCAAAAGCTAGAGATGATTAAGCTTAGTAAGGAAGCTGAGGTGGGCTAAAAGCTAAGCTTCTTGCCCCAAGCAGTTAGCCGAGTTGTGAGTGCAAAGAGAAAGTTCTTTCAGAACATTAAAAGGGCTATTCTAGGGGGCACACAAATGATAAGAAAGAAAAACAGCCTTATTACTGAAATGAGAAAGTTTTAGTGACCTGCAAAAAAGATCAAATCAGCCACATTCTTTTAATTCATTCCCTTAAAACATTCCCTTAAGCCAAAGTCAAATCCAGAGAAAGCCCTAACTCTCTTCAATTCAAGGAAGGCTGACAGAGGTGAGAAAGTCATAGAAGAAAAGTTGGAAGCTTTTGGAAAGGTAAGATAGTTCCTCCTTATGCTGAATTTGCATAGCATTTTATTTATACTGCATCATAGCATTTTCTGTGTAATTGATTACTCTTGTTATGTTTGTTCTCCTCTTTATTATGAAAAAGCTGCTCAAGGACAGTGTTCATAGTTTCCTAATTGCCTATCAGTGGTGTTTGGCATAATGGCCAGCACCAAAGAGGTGCTCAGTAAATGTCCTCTAAATGAGAACTTGTTGGTGTGTTTGTAAGTATTTTACTGTTTTGACTGTTGTCCCTTTGAATAGCCTGAGTTAATGAAGCTTCTCTGTTCTTGAAAGAAGGGAGTATTTTAAAGAAGCAACACATTGCAAATACACATTTAGAAATGTGCTTATGTTACATTTTTAGAGAAAGTGAGTAATGAAATAGATATATTGTTAAATCAAAAGCAAGCATTAAAATTCATTTTACTGCAGTGATGAGGAAGCTAGACAGATTCAGTTTGGTTTTAAAATGCAAGTTCCAGTTAGAGCCAGAGCTATTTTGTGGGACAACTCAATGGAAGAATTGTAAACAACCATGGAAAAACATATATTTGTCTCCAAAATCAAGATGACAGTTTCATACCCAGTGTATATTTTCATGGTAGAATAGCTAGAAAGACTGTGGTTTTTGGCAGTAAACTAAATATAAGATTTCTTTTTTTGGCTCAGATTTTATTTTATATTTTTACTGAACTGTTGAAAAAGGAGTCTGTCTACCTGCAAAAACACAGGCCTTCATCATAAAATGAACTCATGTTTTGTTATATATGTGTATCTATTACATATGTTATATGTATCATATACTGTATATGCAGATGTGTGTGTATTTTTCTCTTTTTTTCTTTTATTTATTTTCTTTCTTCTTTTCTTTGCCTCAGTTGGCTCTTACTAGCTGCAGTTTTGAAAACTACATCCTGAAATATCTTATGATGATATTTTTTTCTTAGAAAGACTGTAAGTTCTGTTTTTTATTGACAGTGACCCAGATGCTGTCCAGTCAGAATTATCGACTGAGATATAAGAATTTGAGCTATAAATACAGCCTTCATTTCTTATTCCAGGAAACTACTTGTTCTGAAAGCTAATATACCTGGAATAATACTTTATTGCAAGTAAGAAATTCTTCACTTAGAAATTGATCTAAATTTTCTAAGAGTTCTCCTGCTTGCTTGCTTATTTATTTTATTTGTTTGATTGTTTTATAGTTCCTGGAGGACCTATGTAGACAACCCTAAAGATTTGCCCAATGAAACTGAGCAAAATAAGTTGTTAAATACATGCACCTTTTGGTGCCCAAACTCCTTACTCTGTCTCTGAAGGGACTTTGTAATGTATGGTGATAGCACTTTTGCTCTCCCTGAGACTATTTCTGGTTAATTTCTGCTCCATGCAGATCTGGCTTATTTTGTTTTAGGGACCATGTGAGTATGCTCCACTAGTGAATAATACTTGGATCTGTTCTTATTTTGTAATATGTTTGTATATGTTTATCAAACTTGGAAAAGCCTCAGTGACTGGCCCTCTCTTCTTTGTAACTAGATGGAGGTGGGTGATTTTAATCTGGTCTCAACTGTATTTGAGAACATCTTCATTTGAGGACTTAACTTTTTGTGCCGTTGTGCTGATTTCGTCATGCTTGTGAAACATTTTAAAGTCAAAGTCAGAAGTTCTCTTCTGAAAGTGCTCATATTCTTTATAATTAGTGTGATGTTCTGTTTTTATTTTAAAACATTGTCACTTTGGCTAAAACTGTAGTCAAGAGTATAATCATTTTGTCTTTATGTTTTGATTTAATAACCAGTCTTCTCAGATAACTCTTAATCATATTGACTTTCTCATACTCAGAGTACAGTTTTTCAGCTATCAGCTGACATCACTATTAGAACAAACACTTGTTATACTCTACTGGGGGACTGGATTAGGGAATCCAGGAGACCTTTAGTCTATAAACAGATGACTCTGTGTGAAAGCAGACTTCTAAGCCAAGTCCTGGCTATAAAGAATTAATTATGTACAATTGACTGTAACTGATATAAGGGGAATTTAATTATAGTTAATGTTATAATTTTGGATGGGCAAACTATAAAACAGTTTTCTTTCTCCTTGGACTATTTCTAATCCTCAGTTTAATAAGCCACACTTGGGAAAAATGAAATAAAATCTCTTGCCCCAACCAACTCTCTCAGAATTGGAAAAAAAAAAAATCTTATGGAAAATCTTAAGAAAGTTTGATGATAACCTAATGGTCATTATCAAAACTTAAAAATGGTTAATGTATAGAAAATATTGACTATATATTGATCAGCTTTGTCTTCAAAACTAATTATATAAGTGGTCAAATATTATAAAACTACTTTTCATGGCAATGTATTTATTTGCATTGTTTCAATAGAAATCTCTTCTTCTTTCCACCAGAATTTAATTGGATAAACCAAAATTTGTAACTAGGGCCATTCCAGAAATGTCACATTAAAAAGTAAACTCATTGCAGAAAGAAGATTAGAAGTTGCCAGGAACTGGGGGAAAAGTTGGATAGGAAGTTATTGCTTAATGGGTAGGGTTTTTGTTTTGGATGATGAAAAAGTTTTGGAAACAGTGAATGGAACACTGTGAATGAAATTAATGCCATTAAATTGTACACCTAAAAATGGTCAAATGGCAAATTTTGTGTTGTATATATTTTACGACAATAAAATTTTATTTATATATATATATATATATATATCAATCATTTAATTAAGTGTAGTAAGCTACATTCCTTTTCTCCACACCCTCTCCAGCATTTATCAGTTGTGGACTTTTGAATGATGGCCATTCTAACTGGTGTGAGGTGATATCTTATTGTAGTTTTGATTTGCATTTTTCTGATAATTAGTGATATTGAGTATTTTTTCATGTGCCTATTGGTCATTTATATGTCTTCATTGGAGAATTGCTTGTTTAGGTCTTCTACCCATTTTTGGATTGATTTGTTTGTTTTTTTCTTATTAAGTTGTACAAGATGTTTATAAATTCTGGAAATGTTGTATGTATGTATTGGTGTTGACTCACAGACATAGAAAACAAACTTATGGTTACCAGGGAGAAAGGAGACAGGAAGGAATAAATTGAGAGTTTAGTATTTGCAGATACTAACTACTGTATATAAAGTAGATAAACAACAAGTTTCTACTGTATAGCACAGGGAACTATATTCAATATCTTGAAATAAAAAAAATAAATAAGTGTAGTAAGGCCATTTTAAGGAACAGAACTGTGTTTCAGTTTTGGAAACAGTGCTTCAAAGTCCTTCTAGGCATCTGGTCTGATATCTACTGTCAAGTGACCAAAATAACACAGTTTAGTAACGAGTATGACGCCCTTTGTTCAAGGGAAAACAATCCATGGATTGTGGGAGGTAGTGTCTCACAAGCAGTAAGACATTTTTCCTAAAGGATTTTGGGCAAGAGTGAGTATAAAACTCCCATTAGAAACATCAGTGTGTTAGAAGCAGCAATGCGGAAACAAGGCCTGATTGGCTAAGAGGTCGTGACTTCCCTGGTAAGGCCGGCAGGCCCTGTTCTGTAGAGTCAGGTGAGCAAGCTGAAGCAGAGTTGGAGGGTCGTGATCGCTGTCTGTTAGATAGTGAGATGTATCCCATAAGTGGGGATGGATAGGCTTAGATTTGTGACATGGGCCTAGCCATGAGGGCAACTTGCATTTTGTGAGTCCAGATATACAAATTTCCTTTATTGCAACTCTAGTGTTTATGGATTCCTAAGCCTTAGCCACAGTAAAGAACATCACTTCCTTGCAGGCCAGGGACATTGGTGAACCTGGGAGCTTTCAGAGAAAAAGACACACAATGCTGAAAAAGGAGAATGAGATAGTATTTCTGGCCCTAGAGAACAAACAATAAAAATATCTCTAGTCTTTAGAAAGGTTCCAGACAGAAGTTACACTCTAACCTTAATGTCTTATCACTTTGTTCTGTTAAATATGCCACAAGAAAAATTAATCATCACTTCTTGTAATAAAGAGACCAAACTAGATCAGAGCATCAAATTAATTACACTGAATCAGAAAGTCATAGAACAGACTTATTTGGCCAAATGCAGGCATCTAATACAGAATTCTGACCACAGGGAAATTTGGAACGAGTGAAAGTGAGATTTCACAGCTCACCCTCCTCTGACTTGGAGCACCTATCAGGTTACTGGAAGACGTCAACTTCTAACAACCTGCATTCTAAGAGCTAATCCACAAATCACAGGGCAATTCTAAAACTTTGACACTCCAAGATAAACTAAATTATTGTTATTTCCTTATCAAAGGCAGGAAATTTGGTTCTTCATCAAAACAAACCCCAAATTTATTCAATCAGAATTTTGTACACTGTTATTTATTTTTCAGCTATAATTACAACCTTCACTGATAATATTATGTATAATACTTTATTGCAAATAAAACAAAATAAGACAAATAAACTATACCTCATAGTGATCAAAATGTCTATTTTTTTTTTCTTTTTTCACTCTAGAACCACAAGTGCTTTGAATTTGTAGAAACCTGGTTTACTTCATACCCATGAAAGTAACTTTTGGTGATGCATACTTTATAAAGCATACAAATCACCCTCTTTGGTTTTTCCATAAAAGCTGCAAAAATGTAACTTTGTTCCAGACTTTTTTTTTTTATAGTTGGCATCATTTCTCATATCTTTGTCTTTTTTTTTTTTTTTTTCAGATTTAGACTCTGAGCATATACTGACTCGGGTGGCCTGTTTTATATGAGGTGATATTTTGGCTTCAGTCTTCTTCATGGCTTTGATCGTGCATTTTTTCCTTTTAAAATAATCTAGTTCATTTGGAATCTGAATGTTTCAAAGACTCAAGGTTTCTACAGACAGCTTTCCTTTGATTTCAATTTCAGATTTTCTTTTCTTTTTTTGTGACATAAGGTAGGGGTTTTAAACTTAATGCACTTTTTATTTCTTTTGGCCATCAAAGAAGCAAGCCGGTTTTGTTTGTTTGTTTGTTTGTTTTTATTCCCTGATGGGAAAGAGTCAGCATTTTCTGTTAAGAAAAAGTCAGCATTATTGATAAATGTTGTTTTACACATGTCAACCAAAAAAAAAAAAAAAAAAGAAAAAAGCACAACCTAAAAGTTGAGAATTATGTTTCGTTTTGTGGACATTCTGAGGACTTCAAGCCCAGGAGGCAACATCTCAGAATAGCTCTGAGGGACTGCCCTGAAGAGGTAAGGGAGGAGCCAGGTTATATATGAGTTTTTACAGCAAAGACCAGGTAATTGGAACATCCAAAGAATACTGTTAATTAAATAAAACTAGGTATCTCCAAGTTAAGGAATTTAGCCTTTTCTATATATAAGAAGATGCAAGAATCTGGGCTCATTAAAATCATTCTTTGATATGTACCTTCACTATTAGGGCCAGTATCCCATTCTTTCCCATCCTGAGTCCCCTCAGGATGCACCCTTAGGGGTGACTGCAGTGGCTGACTGCTTGATGGCAGGCTTCCTGTTTCCATCCTGAGTTCCCTTAGGGCTCACCCTCTAAGAGACTGCAATGTAATGGCTTGGTGGCTGCAACATCCTTTGTTTACTGATATGGCAGGCAATAGTTTTCATTCACAGACACACACAGTTTAAAACTGGTGGAATAGTACTCAGACTAGGAAAAACTTGAATTATCACAATTTTAGTCAGAGAATTTATTTACCTTATATTGAATAACATTGGATTTGACTTTTCAGGTTGAAATGCTGAATATAAAATGATGTAGATGATGTAAGTATGAAACTTAGCAGATTTAAAAAGCCTAGCATATAAAATATGCCAAATCATAAGAATTAGTTATTATTTGTTGGAATTCTCTTCTGCTTTAGAGTATTTTTTCATAATCTCCTGATCACAATATTCCACATTAATGTCAGTTTTAGTGATGCAGTTGTTTAAGATGTCCTGGAAATGACTTAAACTTGGAAAGTTGTTACCAAGAGAATTTAAACCCATGATCAACTCACACTAGAAGAGGTAACTTAGAGGTAAATGACTTTAAACTGATCTTAGGCTACTCTAGCCTAGAATAAGGGCTTAACTACCCACTAGGACCTCACTTGCTGGGCTCTGTCTTCAGGGATGAAGGTAAAACTGACATGCTTCTGATTTCGCCCGTTTGCCTCTGCATCTGAAATGTGTACTTTGTTGTTGTGATTCTTAGAAGTTTACAGAAGTATGTCAGACTGATTACTTTCCCCTAAAGAGTATAAATTCACGTGACTCATCAGAGGAGTGAAGTTCAACAATGATGATTAACTTCTGACTAACCTCTTTCTTCTCCCACCCCATCCCATCTCCTTGCCCACAGGAAACTCAATCACCTGTCACCCTGTGGGTGGCAGCTGTAGCATTTTTCCATGAGTAGTTGATTGATGGTTATGATTCAGCACCTGGATGCCAGTCAGTTCCATCTTGGTATAAATTGTTAAGGCAAGTGATGTTTCTGCATAAAAATCTCTGCAAGTTTAACTACAAGGACAGCCCTTAAATTGGATTCTTGTCATCTTTCAATAGTAGTCGCACATTTAATTCTGGGTTGGTTGATTCTTCTGCTCTTTGAGAAATAAATGTTAAGTCCAAACAAAAATACGTTATTTGGCCCAGCACTTTTGACAACTGAGCAGTCAGGATTCCACCAGAGAAACAGAACCAGTAGGCTATATATAGATAGATTAATTTATCAGAAAATCTTATCAATAGAGAATGAATGGTAAATCTGTATAACAAACCTTACTTTTGTTAACCACAGTTTTCCTGGTCACCGACCCTCTTCTGTCTTCCCCCACACCCTTCTCTCCTTGGTCTTTAAACTAAAGATGGTACTTGAGCCTGACTTCTAAGCTACCTGTGGGAGTTACTCATTTTTTTCCCTGGGTATCTCCCATGTATACACCAGGTAGATGTGTTAATCAACCTTTGTTTGTTTTTCTCCTATTAATCTGTCTTTTGTTACAGTGTTCCCCAGCTGAGAATTTAGAAAGTTGAGGGAAAATTATTTTCTTCTCCCCTAAAACTAGGTGCTACATCCTAGCCAAGTTAACACATAAAACTGACCTTCACAACAATCTTCTTGCCATATTTGGTAACAGAGTACATCAGTAATACAAGTTCATGTTTAGGTCCAGACTTCTGTGGGTGAAGATCTCAACCAGTGGAACAAAATCTAGAACAAAACCTTACTCACTCTTCCTTTCCTTTCCTTTTCTTTTTTCTTTTCTTTTTTCTTTTCTTTCTTTCTTTCTTTCTTTCTTTCTTTCTTTCTTTCTTTCTTTCTTTCTTTCTTTCTTTCTTTCTTTCTCTTCTTTCTTTCTTTCTCTTCTTTCTCTTCTTTCTTTCTCTCTTTCTCTCTTTCTCTCTTTTGCTTATTTAGTACTTATTATGTACTTGGTATAGAGGAGGAAGAGTAATTTTCCCTATACTCTTCTAGATTCTTGGCTGAGACATCCCTGCAATAAAAGACAGATTAACAAGAGAGAAAAACAAACAGAAGCTTAAAAAACGTGTAGACCTCATGTTTATGCAGGGGATATGCAGGAAAACTGAGTCAAACTCTCTGAAATGGCCCAAACAAGCACCTTAATTACTACCTCCAGTAAAAGACAAAAGAAAGATGTTGGGGGATAAAGGGGGGCAGTTAAGGGAAGTTGTCAGGAAAACCACAGTAAACAAAGGTAAGATTGTTATACAGACTTAAATTCCTGCCTTCTCCACAGATAAAAGAGTTTATCATGATTTAGAGTATCCTTTTCTTCCTGTTACAGAGATGGAGACACAAATGGAGATTTCCTTTATAGGTGGAAATTTCCCCTGCAAAAAGGTAACATCTACTCTGTTTTCAGAGCTTCTCCTATGTCTCCTGTCTCTACTGTTTCTTAAAAATAATCAGCTCAGAAATAATCTTTATGGGAAAGAGACATATTTGGGGGTGACACAGTTACTTTTCACAGGCATTTTTCTGCACACATTGTAACTAATAATTAACATTGTAACTAGTTAATTATTTAAGTAATGTAATAATGCCTCGAGATCAGTTCTCTTATTAGTCCTGTTTTACATATTGAGGTACAGAGAGGCTGAGCAACTTGCCTAAGATGTGGAACCAAAATTGCATATAGAGTCTGGCTGCAGAGTGAATGCACTTAACCACTATACCATGCTGTCCTTTGTGGTTCCAGATGGATTCCAGTTTCTTAAGAAATTGGGTTTATGTGGAGATTGAGGAAATATTTATTTCTAGTAATCTGTCTTATGAAGAAACTAAAAAATATTTCCTTAAATACTGAACTCACATAGTCAGCATGGTATCAGTTCAGTTCTGTTCAGGCATTCTCCCCATATTATCACCTTGACTCCCAGATTATATTCATTATAGCTGTTTGAGGTTTGGTGCTATTTGATGAAGCTTCATATCTGAGTTTTGATCAGCACTTGTCACCTGTTACCATTGCTCCAACAGTCTCATAGTCATGGAAGACTGTGCTTTAGCCTCAGGTCTAACTAAGCTAGTTTAACCTAGCTTAATTAGAGGCTCAGCTAATTATCATATCTTAGGTCAACATCTTATATAACAAGTTTCCTTCATCTCTCACATATGTGTTATATATAAAGTATTCTAGGCAACACCTTTTTTCCTGTGTACAAGTATGGACGTTCAATAGAGAAAAAGTAGTTTTATGATGTACCAGCATTCTTCCAGAAGAGTCCTAGACCAGGAGACGTGTTTGAGGGACAAGTCCATGATTTCCACTGATTTAGACATAAGCAGAATCTTTTCTTCACTTAATGTAAACTTCCTCTGGGGAGGCTCCTCATTTACTCATGAAGACAGACTCTGGTGGTTTGGTCTCATGGGTTGTTGGTCACTGAACAATTTTGTTAACTGGGAGATGTCTGTTTTTGAGATTATGAGAGAAATGATTAGCTTAGAGATCAGGTCAGAGAATGGCTTTCACGTAGAGCACAGAAGAGGGCGCCTCAAACAAAGTTTTTATGAATTAGTGTAATCTTAGGAAGCAAAGAAGAACAAAGCAAAACAAACAAACAAAAAAACCAAGATGAGAATTTAGGTTGAAAAATAAATGGGAGAAAAAATGTGGGAAATAGGAAGAATTAACAGAAAGAAATAAAATTTTGCTGGTCTACAATATTGTTTCCATAGGAGTTATACTAGTAAAGGATGTAAGACTGAAGGCCAATCCTAAGAAAAGATAT
The DNA here is from genome assembly GCF_048773025.1 of Camelus bactrianus. Taxonomy (NCBI): domain Eukaryota; kingdom Metazoa; phylum Chordata; class Mammalia; order Artiodactyla; family Camelidae; genus Camelus; species Camelus bactrianus. The sequence goes on from NC_133539.1 coordinate 100,721,873, forward strand.
TTAGGTGAGAAAATGGACAGTAGGGAGATGTTTTTGGGGAGAGTTTGTGCTACTGTTATTGTTTACTTACTTATAGGTTTGGGGAGAAATATAGAAAAGTAAAAGAAGAAATTATCCACAATTCCACTATTCTAAATCACTTTTAATATTTTTTGACTTTTATTCCAAAGTTCTTTCAAGGATTTTACAAAATATTTTTCCTTGAGTGTAAAATGCCATTAATTACAAAAGCATAATTAATTTAATAATACATTTCCAGAAAACAAAATTTTAAAATGACCATTTTTAAAGTACACAAATGAATAGATGTACTGGATAAAGATATGTGGTAATTGTGGTCATAATTTATATGTATTTTGAATCCTGTCCTGTTCAATTAACATTTATAGAATAATAAATTTTCATAGTAATAGAAGCTCATAATAGACCTTATTTTAACAGCTGTTCATAATTCTACCTTGTGGATTTACTATATTTATTTAACCTTCTACCATTGTTGGCATGTTGTTTGATTCCAGTTACAAATAACTCTCCAATGGATATATTTGTGTATGAATTATTTTTTTATTTTAGGTTAGTCTCTCAAGATGAATTCGTGGTAGTAGCATAATCAGGTTGAAGAATAAGAAAATATTTATGATATTTAAGGTCCATTGCCAAATAGCTTTCTAAAAGAATTTATAACAAAGTTTTATAACAATGCCTAATGGGAGACTTTTTAAAAATGTATCAATTTGTTTCTCAAATTGTGTAGGGATCTTCCTAGCAAGACATGATATGATGAGGACATTGAAACTCTCTTTTGTAATTAAAAGAGACTACACTTAGAAAAGCTAAATTTAGGTCCTAGTTTTGCCACATCTCTGTGACCTTGAACATCATTTAACATTTTTCCAGCTTTTCCATCTGTAATACAGAAGTAAGTTTTTTTCTGCCTGGTTTATAGAGCACTATACTAATCAAATACTTGAAAGGATTTTGGATTTATCATTATTAATTCAAATAGAACAAAACAATATAGTTTTATAATATAGTATAGCATAGATACTAATCCATGCCCTGGGAATGGGAAAGTTTGATATTAAACTTAGATCATCAGAGATATTTGGTTTATTTTGGACTGTGTCAGAAAAAAAATAAATCTGTGTTACTTGAGGACTTTGAACTGATTCCACTTTTTTACATAATGCCAAATTTTGTTCACTCATATCTCTAATACTGTATTATTTTATCAATTCCAGTATATGGCAGAACTGCTTAGATTCATACTGGGGAATCCAATTGTGTAATAATGTGGAAAGGGGAAATCCTGTTATCTAATTGGTAGGAACTTTTAATTTGTGTGTGGGAACGAGGAGAAGGAAAGAATTATAGCTAGGTATAAGTGAAAGCCAAAGATAAGTTATATGTATGTAGGGCAAACATTTTTTTTTCTTCTTCCTTTTTAGGTTTTTTGGCTGGTCTAATAATTACACTGATATAAGACAAATTAACAAGGGAAAAATACATTTTATTATGTACATACAGGAATCCCACAAATACACGAGATTCAAAGACAGTCAGGCAACTGAGGCTCATATGTCATTCTGAGCTAAGGAATGAGATAGGGACCTGGGGCTTCAAAGGGAAGGAGGGTCATTCACAGGACAATGAGAAGATGAGATGCTTGGCAATTAGATGTTTGCCCTGCCATACAGATAAGTCTCTTAGATTAAAAAAACTATCTCTAGTGCTAATAGCTCTCTTTCCGGTACATGTCTCCTGTCTAAATTTTTTTAGGCAGTTAAGGGAGAGGTACAAATGTTGTTCTGAGTCTGCTGGGTCTTGACTGCCTTCAGCTCAAAATAATCCACATGTTAAAGTAGCATATTTTGGGGTAACATGTCCCACTCCCCTTCACATGTCAGGTAAAAAAAAAAAAATGAGCACTATGATTGAGAAGAGGAGATGCTTTACATGTGAGAAGGAAAGGCAGGTTAGCATTATCCATTTAAATTGCCTCTTATGTTTGATTTTTCAAATTACTGAAAACCAAATGATGGTAAAGAAATAAGCAGCTGGGTGAGATTCCATGATCTGGACCAAAACAGCAAAGAGAATGATGAGCTTGTACAACTGGGGTTAGTGAGAATGAATCTTCAGTCTGAAGAGAATGAAATGTGGGGAGAAAGGGTCCCTGTGGGGTAGGGGTGAGAACAGTGAGGATGAAAACAAGCGACGTACTTGAGGTGACACAGGACGGGCAGCAAGAATACAGCAGATAGAAGAGGGTTCTTGCTAAAGAAAGGAGACTGAATTTTAAAGTCTGAGGAAGTGGTACTGTTTGAAGTCCACAGAAGGAGAAAGGAATGTGGTAGAGAACGTCGGGATATTGCAATAGGAAAGACCTAGCAGAACAGAAATTAATAGACTAGTATAGGTAGAACCTAAGCAGAAAACATGACACAATAGAATAGAGGAAACACAGAAGCTGAATTAAAAACAAAATAAAAGTATATTATTGGGGCATGGGAAACATCCCATCAAAAATCAAAAGGCTGGATATTTAATTATTAAACTTTAAAAGAAAAAAAAAAGGAAATGGCTTTAATGCAAGGCAACTAGGTAAGAAAATACCTGGATATGAAGAACAAAATTTATTTTCTCTGAAGAGACAGTATTGGGGGATTTTACATTTATTACTAGAGAAAGAACTTACTAGAAGCTAGCCACAGTTTTCGTGAACACTTCCCATGAATATGCAAAAGAAACATACCATGGAGGATGTAGGGTATATGTTCATGGAGGTTCATCTTAGGAGAAGGTAAACAGATTTATGAGTGTATAAGTCACCCTGTGGAAGTTTATAGTGCCATATTCAGAAGGAAGAGGAAACACTGAAGGGACATATCTCTCTGTGTTAATTATAATCTGCCAGAAAAATCTGTTGGTCAAAAGGGAACCAAAGGAGCACAGGAGAGTGTGACCATATAACCTTAGGAATCATGATCCTGAATGGGAACAGCCAAGTGGGTTCTGGACATTAGGCAAAGTACCTTAAGAAAATTCACTATGAGTGACAGGACATGTATACAGGAGAAAAAGAGACATTTAATCCAAGGCAAGCACAAAAGCCCTGCGTGAACCGTTGAGAGAGTGTGCCAGTGATGAAGCTGTTGTCTCTCAGTCTCAAGCCCTCTCTGTGTACGCAGGATGAGGTGCTGGGTTGAGCCTCTGCAGAGCACACTGCTGCCTTGCCAGCTGCTCCCTGCTGGTCTCCAGCCATGGGGGCCCCAGGAGGACACACAGGCCTGGCGGAAGGAGAAGGGGTGTTCTGCTCTCTGTGGGCTTGTATATATATTCACTATTCCTGTAAGCATCACACCAGCAATGCTTTCCATCCCAGGAGAGGCAGCGCTTTCCAAGAGCAGCATCTGAGTCCAGTTTGCAGTTTTCCTCTCTCTTGCACAACCAGCTTCAGCCTGTCCCCCAGAGACATCAGCATCAGTCTGCCGGCACCCCCTCCGCAGAAGTCTGAGTCCCATCTTCAAGCCTCTAGGCCGTAACAGTGCCAACCTTTCCCCTTTGCTCCCCTTCCCCTAGGGATGGTCATTGTTTCAGGGTTGCTACTTTCATCCTAAATTTGTGTACCTTTTTGACCCTTTCCTAATTCTGAAGCATCTGATGAGTTAATTTTGTTTAAAAAAAAAAAAAGATAGCTAAGGTTAAGTATTAAGAGTTCTTTGTAATAATCAGCATATTAAATATCTTAGGGACTCTGTTAGCTCTACTGATTATAAAAGATACAGCAGACTCAACATGACAGAAAGAGACCTTTTCAATGAGCCATTTTACTTAAAAAACAACTTTAAATTGAAAGGACAGCACAAATACATTAGTAAGGGAATTGAAGCTTACAGGGATGAGGAAATAATAGAAACTCAAGAGACTTTAGGTAAAAATAAGATAGGCAAACAAAGGAAAGACATCATATTAAGTAGGCTATAGGGAGGCAGTAGGTGTTGACATGATTTTAATAAAAACTGACAATCCAAACAACCTTGAGCACCTTTCCCCCGGTTACAAAATGTGTACAGTCTGTAAACCCATACACAGATCAGAGATTTCAAAAGTAAAAAAAAAAATATGAGGACACAGTCATAGACATTACATAAATGGTCCAACAAGTTAATTGGAGAAAGTCTCTGCTGATATCTTTGTGAAGAAGTTAGAAAGAGGAGAAATGAATAATTGTATCATCAGGTGGATGTGTACTGGGTTAAATTTCCAGGGGCAAAGTTACTGACGAAAGTGTCAGTGACAAGCAGTAAAGCCCCCAGTGCTGTTTCACAGGCTCTACCTTGGTTTTGTCCTAGTCCACATTTCATTTTAAATCAATGATGTCAATTCCTTCCTGTCAAAGACTGCCAGCAACATAGCTATAGTTGAAAAAGTTTGATTTATTATCAGTTGCAGTTGCGGGAGAATGCTTATTTATGGGGAATTCTGGTATAAGATTTGGGTTTTGGCTGAGTCATTCTGGGGAGGGTCTAAGGAAATGGGGCTTTGAATGCTGTCAAGAAGCAGGGATATTTCTATGATTGGTACCTCAATCACTCATATTAGGCAGGAAAGAAGGAAGTTTGGTATTTTGTAGGTTACACCATGATCTTGAGTTGTGTCACTTTATCAGACTGTCAGAGTGACTTTGATGTTGCTGTTCTGTAAGATGGTTTCTGTTCAATAAGAGAACAACACAGCTTAGCTGTGAGCATCAGACCAGGATATTAGGGGCCTCTTTCCTCTCGCTCAGTGATTTATTTAGGTAAGTACTTAGGAGGCAACTTAATCAAATTTGTAGATGATATCAAGTTGAAAAAAGATAGTCAGTCACAATTAAAAATGAAAAGAAAAAGCAAAGACAACATGGACTCTAGAGATAAAATGTGTGTTAGAGGACATAAAATACAAATTAGCCTTTTATAAATGAGAAGACAAAGGCCTAATGCAATTAATGACTTACCCAAGCGTAAGGGCAAACAAATTAAAAATAAGAAACTTAATTCTTCCTGTTGAGATTAACTGAAGAGACTTCCCCTCCTCCCCTTTTCTTAGAGCATTCACTTCAGAAAATTTGTAAGTTCTTTTTTTCTTTTTGAAATGCATGTGAATCTTTTTAAAAGCTGAGTAAGCCTCTTGCCAGCTTTACGACCCAGGATGGTCTTTCTCTAGGACCTGAGAGCCATCTCTTTGAAATGTAATAACCAAGGATGATCTTGACCCTAATTCCCAGTTTCTGTCGGTGGCTAGGAGCCTCACATCAAGTTACAAAATAACTTCCTGTCATACAGATATAAGAATTTTTTTTTCTTTTGGTTAAAGTCGCTTAGCCATCATAGATGGTCACCTCAATTATCAGGTAAATTTCAGATGAACTACATGTGACAAATGGTGTGTCAAGTCCTCTTTCTTGAGGACCAGTTCAAGTTTATCTTGAGACTATGTGTGTAAAGGTTTGTATCTGCTTGGCTACAGAAAAGAGTGAGATTTCTTTGTCTTGGCATTGTCCTTAACAGATTTCCTGTGATGCATATCACATTCTGGTTTAACGCTTACTCAATAATAATGTTGTTTTCTTTCTCTTCTGCCTTTGTGGAGAAGTTTCCTGGGTTGGGAGGATATTTTGTTTTTTATTATATTTCCCCAACACAAGGTCACAGGACAGTGACAAAGATGGAATTGTTATGCAATCACCAGTTCAGAGTTTTTCCAGTAAATCACCCTACTATTAACTGAAGAATACCTATTTAGATGTACATGGTCACCATTTTGAAAGTATGCAAAAGATGAGCTGAAACTAGGAATATTAATAAGGATAAGTGTAAAACACTTATTTGGTTCAAAGGACATAATGCATTTCTTAGGTTGCAACTGCATTCAAATGTGTCAAATAGTAAGGAGAAAATTAATTCAAAGTTCTAGAGAGACATCCCCAGTATTTATTTATTTTATAACTGGAAGTTTATACCTTTTGACCACCTTTCTCCAAATCCGCCTCTTCCTACCCTCTACCTCTGGTAGTCACAAGTTCGATTTCTTTTCTCTTTTTCATTGACTTTCTTTTTCGTTTTCCTTACCTCCTTTTTGCTTTCTTCCTTCCTTTCTTTTTTTTAATATTCCACATATAAACCAGATCATGAATATTTGTCTTCCTCTGTCTGACTTATTTCACTTAGTACAGTGCCTTCAGGGTCTATCCCCGGTTTTTGTAAATGGTAGAATGTCCTCATTTTTTATGGCTGAATAATATTGCATTACTCAACAACTTTATCCATTCATCCATTGATGGACACTTAGGTTGTTTCCATGTCTTGGCTATTGTAAATAACGCTGCAGTGAACATGGGGATATAGCTATCTCTGCAAGATAGTGATTTTATTTCCTTTGGATGTGTTCCCAGAGGTAGAATTGCTGAATCATCTGATCATCTGCTTTTAATTTTTTGAGGATACCCCATTCTGTTTTCCATATTGATTGCACCAATTTACAATCACACGAGCAGTGCACAAGGGTAATGCACAACACGATGACTCTTGTTTACACTGCTGTATGATATATAGGAAAGTTGTTGAGTTCCCATCATGTTTCCAAATGCAAGTTCCAGTGCCCAGCACGCAGTGAGGCCAAACAAACCAAATCATTGGAGTTTGGAGCAGAGAAAGGTTTATTGCAAGGACCATAAAAGAAGAACAGGTGGCGCATGCTCAAAAGGTTGGAACTCCCCAATGGATTTCAGAGAAGACATTTTATAGGCAAAATTTGTGGGGAGTTCTGCAGGGTGTGTCATCTCCCTCTGATTGTTTGGTGGTGAGGTAACAGGGTGGTGTTCCAGGAGTCTCAATCATTAGCCTTCTGGTTCCATCCAGTCTGAGGTCCACATGCTTGTGCTCAGTCTGAGGTTACCATCCCTGACATGGGTGGAGGCCTTAGTTCTTATAGAAAAACTCAGAGATATCTATCAGATTGTTATGCACATCCCTGGAGGAGGAACCAGGCCCAGGTCCCATTGTTGCATCATTGTTTCTTTCCGCATTACCTCACTCTCCTAATTAATAACTGTTTGAATCTACCCTTTGGAACCCACGGATGTTCTAGGAGTCTGAAAGCCTTTTTTCTACAAACAGTAAACAGTGGAAGAGGGACATGGAAAGATTTTTATCACCGGGAGGACCCCTCAGGGTCCTGCTTGGTTTCAATAACAGGGAGAAAAATTTTTTTTTCTTTTTTTCTTTTTCTCTTTATATTGCATCTATATGAGATGATGGGTGTTAGCTGAACATATGGCAGCCATCATTTCACAACATATGTAAATAAAACTATCACGCCATGAGCCTTAAATTTACACAGTGATGTATGTCAATTACTTCTCATTAAAACTGGGGGAAAAAAGTTCTAAGATAAAAGACCAGTGCTTTATTTCCATTCGAGTAGTTGTGCTTAGAAAGGTTCTAGAAGGAGAGCAGATTTTTTGAGGGTGTGTGTTTCTTCTCAATTCATGCACTCCTTACCATCTTTCTTCCTGAGGTGGCACCTAAATTCCAGGATGCTCATGAGTTCTATAGCCCAGGTCATATGGGTTGGTGGGTAGGGAGTAATTTAGGGGAGGATTCTGGCTGTGCCACAGTATCATTTGCTCAGATGTAAGCCATCCAGTCTGGATCTTGGGTACAGTGAATCATTGTTTATGACATCTGCAGGAATGTTTAATGTCCTCAACCACTCTCCAGTCAGAAGATTGATCATACATACACTGAAAACCCCACCTTTCCTATCACAGGAGACAAAAGCCATCTGGTAACTGGCTTGTTCTCTTCCCACTAATTCTTGAGAACTTCTTGGGAGTAAGAAATAGTTATATCTTGCAGTTCAGTTGGGGAGGGTCACAGAAGATTAGTTAACTTTGGGAAAGAACACAAAGGGCAATATTTTATAATATCATTTCATCACAACATTCTCATCCACCTCAGACAATTCAGTTATTCTGAGAAGAAACATGAAGAGAAGATAATATATGAAATTCAGATGGTAAATTGTTGGCTAATTAAATGTCATGAAAATTTGTTATAAAAGACTAATAACCTAGAGGGTGGTGGGGAGAGATTAAATACCATGAGGATGAAGAAAGTATAAATTCATATAGTTAACCAATTAATTTTATTTTGACAATTATTTTGAAATCACTATAATAATGTCAGTTTTGTATGTGTGGTTCTTTTTTTAAAAGGAAAGTCACTGACCTACTTAATGACAAATGATCTTTACAAGGTGACAAAATCTGTCCCACAAAAGTATGTTCTTTGAATTCTGTAACATGTTTGAAGCCTCACTTAGTTTATATACTACCAAGTTTTCATCATGTTCTGTTTGTTTCATCATCTAGAGATGCATATCTCTAGATTTAATTATTAACATTCTATGTGTGTGGAAAATTTGGAGGCAAAATTTCTCTTTACTCAGCTGAATATTATAAAACACTAAAGAAATCCATATGTCCTTTAAAAGAAGAATTTGTGTGAGGTTGGCCTACACAACTTAAAATGGGCTAATTTGGGAAAGTATAAATGGAATCTTCTGAATAAATAGCAGTGTTGTTACCCTGCAAAAAAATTAGTGTAGTCACCAAGGGTGGAGTTTTCACTTTTCCTGTGGTGTAAATTAATGCACTGGGAAAAAAGAAAATAAATAAATAAAGAATACCATGAACTAAAATGGTAAAGGAGAATGTAGAACTGTGCGACTTTGTGGGTTGTGTGGGGAGAACCAATTAAGAATGGGGTTTTCCAGTCTCTGACATAGTACACAGAAGGCTGTGGGTGGTGGGAGAGGAGCTGATGAGTACCCTTTAGAACAAGTTGTGTTTGCGATGCCTGGGGGATACCAAGTAAATGTCTACAGACATAAGAGTTCATGAAAGAAGGTTTAGCTAGAGACAAAGATTCTGCGATTTATTATTTTATAGGTGATAGAAATGCTATGGAATATTATTGAAGGTATGAATTATGAGAATCTGAAAAACTAAATATTTGCTTCTAGATCAAAATGAGATATAAAGTTAAAAAATACTACCTCCAAAATATACACTGGCTTTTCAAGCTAAGTTTAAGTATTAGGAAGACAAAGAATTGAAAACTTAAAATATGTGAATATTTTGAGACCAGCTAAAACACCATAAGCCATCATTTTCACCAACATCATAACTCTGAGGACTGTGGTAGACAGAGCTGTGAATCAGATTGCTCTCTTGGCATTTTATCTCCAACTTGGTAGCCAAAATTTCTCCAGTATGAGATCTCCCCCAGATGCCTTTTATACAAGAAAAGCGCATATGGGGTGACAGGGGAGAGCATGTCCCAGGTCTTGGTTGAGTCCCTGGGACGTGCCCTGCCAAGTGTAGGTCCTTGGCTTCACACAGGAAAGAATTGAATAGTGAGCCACAGTTGAGTAGAGATAGATTTATTTAGAGAGATATGTACTGCACAGAGTAAGGCTGTTTCAGAAGACAAGAGAAAGACCACGAGGTGTGGAGGTTGGATGCTCAGGTTAAAGTAAAACTAGATACACACTCCATAGACAGAGTGTGGGCTGTCTCCAAAGATGAGGGAGTGAGATGTGGCCATGAGGCACAGTGTTGCCAGTTTTTATGGGCTTGGTAGCTTCATGTGCTAACAAGTTGGAGGACCATTCCAACTACCTTGGGGAAGGGGCTGGGATTCCCAGGAACTAAGCCACTGCCCACTCTTTGACTTTTTATGGCTAGCCGTGGGACTATCATGGCACCTGTGGGCATGTTATTTACCATGCTAATATATCACAATGAGCGTATAATGAAGCTCAAAGTCTACTAGAAGTTAAATCTCCCTCCATCTTGAGCCTCAAGGCCTACTGGGAATTGGATTTTCCACCATTTTGGTGTTAATTGCTGTGTCATTCCTTCAATGGCTGTGCTCTGTCCCCTTCCCTCCTTCCCTCTTGTCTCACCTTGTGCCTTTAGACTGTACACAGCCTCCCCTCTTTCAGTCCTCCTTACCCCAAACAGCCCCCAACATTTCAGAACTTTCCTTCTTAACGCCTCTACTTTTTGTCTCCGTGAAAACCTCAATACCTTGTCTTACTTCTCTTCTTACTTCTTCCCTAAGCATCTGCTAAATCATCTGACACATAATGTGCTCAGTACTAATGAACACTGCTGTGATTCTATTGATAGCTTTTCTTTTTCCCCAAGTAACACATACACACGTTTATTCTAAAAGCACGATTGTGATTTGAGACACTATAGAGGATGAGAAAATTGTTTGGGGCAAAGATAACTTCTGTGTTCAAGATGTACAAAAGAATGCACTCTGATTGTTTATTGCAGTTGTAGGGGCAGTTAAAATGTTAGGTTAGGTTGACTGTAAAAGTTATATCATCTTAGAAAATTTCACAGATAGCAGAAGAATAAGAAAGAAAACCAAGTCTGCTGGGAATAACAACTGATAGCATTTCCATGCCTCTTTTTAATGCATACTTATTTTCAATATCCTCCATCCTCCTCCACCATCCTATCTTCTGTTTTCCCCTCTATCATCATTATTGACAAAATTGATTAAGTGCCCACTATGTACCAGCACTGGGTTAAGTGTCTTACATGGACCAACTCAATTCTCAAAGCAAATTATGCTATGGATATTATTTTCTCCACTTTGGCAGAGGAGAAATTGAGACTTAAAAAAGAAGTTAGGAACTTACCCAAAGACAAACAGCTGGTAATGGGAGAAACAGGATGTCACTCTGGACAACCTGAATCCTGAGCTGTGCTCTTGAGATGTTGCTCTATCAGATTGTGTGTTGTGCAAAGTCTTGAAAGGGCTAACATAACGAACAGATTTCTCTCTTAGTAACATTTGCATTATTTTTCCTCCAGTCAAGGCTTTTTAACTTGCGACTTTGGAATGCTAGTTGTGGTTAGGTGGGTTTAACTAAGATACTTTGAACCATAATTGCTTCATAATTGGAGTAACCCTTCTGTCTACTTCTTTTGGAAAGGTTTTACTTTTGTTACTCATACCTTTGTTCTTTGCCTGGTACTAGGCAACAGTGTAATTTGTAACCATAGCTAAATGCACATTACTTTTAGAATGATTATGTGCCCTGAATTGAGTTATAGTGTCCTGAATTGAGTAGCAAACTCTACAATAATATTTTCTGGGAACAAAATACACTGAAAAGGGAATCTGAAACTTTCAGACAGTGCTATACAAATCAGACATGCTGTGAACCTCACTGATGTACCTTTAAGATAAAATCAATATAATAGTGCTTATCTTCAATTTATCAAATCCAGGTACCCTTTTTTCATATTCTCTGGGGTTAAAATTTCCAGATTTGGCAAACAAAAATACAGGAGAACAAGTTAAAGTGGATTTCATATAAATAACAAAAAAAAATTTATTTTAGTATAACTATGTCCCAAATAGTGCATGTAACACACCTATTTTTTTTTTAAGTCATTGTTCATCTAAAATTCAAACTTAATCAGACATCCAGTATGTCACCTGACAGCTATCTAGTGAATCTCCTTAGTTTCAGGCAAGAACTTGTTCAGTGACTTGAGTGATTTCAGAGTTTCCTCTGAGAAAAATAATGTCGTTCAGTCAATGCATCCTTAACTTCTTGTAAGGTGGGACTGGGCAGACCTCCATCCTTCCCAAAATCATGAGATGATTTCCTAACGACTCACAATGAATGGCCATCTGGTATGTGACATATGTGATTCTCTTTTCCAACAACACAGATGCACCTACTAAAGAGCTCAATCATGTGAATAAGACAATATTTAAAAAGACACTCTAAGTGGCATGCTCTATTCTTCTTGGAGATTCTGACGTGTCCTCCCACAGCAAGGCATAGAAGCTGTGGGAGGTGGGATTAGAGACTCTTTAACTGCACATAGTTTTTTTTTGGGGGGGGGCAGCAGGGAAGGCAATTAGTTTTTTTTTTTTTTTTTAACAGAGGTAGTACTGGGGATTGAACCCAGGACCTGTGCATGCTAAGCACATGCTCTACCATTGAGCTATACCCTCCCCCCATGCACATAGTTTTATGCACTGTATTTTAATTGTATCTTATGTATCTATCCTACTTATCCTTAATATTTTACTCATTGTCTTACTTTATGCTATGTTGATTTTCATATGTTTGTGAGATGCCGTAAATCATACCTGTGCCTTCCAATATGGTATAATATAAAGTATAAGATACCACTAGGACATATTATCAGCCAAAAAAATTGAATATAATTAAGCCTTTAGAGTTAAATTCCATTTACAGGATAAGAAGGAACCAATTGAAAAACACAATGTAGTAGATAAACTCTAAAGATTTCTCTCCAATGAATACATCTAATATTTTCTCACTTGTATAGTCCTCTCCCCTTGAATTGAGGCTTGGAGATTCTTGAGATTTGCTTTTTGATCAATAGAATGCTACAGAAGTGACACTGTGTGCCATCCCAGGCTAGATGGTAGAGGCTGTCATTTCTGCTGTTGAACACTTGTTTTTGATACGTTCCCTCTTGGAATCCAGCCTCCATGCCAGAAGCAGCTCAAGCCACATGGAGATGCCACAGATAAGCCTTTCCACTGACAGTCTCACTAATTTCCAAGCTGAGAGCCAGCACTGACGTCAGGCATATGAGTGAGCCAAAGTGGACATCAGACTTGAGCCTGGTAAATCCATAGCACTGAGATAATAGATAATAAATATGCTGTTGTTTTAAATTGGGGATTGTTAGATATTCAACAATAGGTAAGTGGAACTCACCACAAGGAAGCACACAGACAAACCTGGAATGTAGGACATTATGCAGGTCAAATGACCCAGTTTCTTTAACAGGTCAGTAACAGAGAAGGGAAAAAAAGGAAGGAATGTGTTTCATTTTAGACTACATGTGTGGATCTTGTTTAGATCCTAATTCAAACAAAACAATGGTAAAAACATATTCCTGAGCAATTTGAGCAATTTGAGTACATTTATTGGTTATGATAATTCTGTCAGGAATTAAGGTGACATACGATGGAGACCCATTTTTTTTTTAATAGTTGCATATGAAGCTTTGTGAGACTGAAATGATATCTGCTGTTTGCTTTAATGACCAAATGAAGGCGATGAAAAGAGAGACATGAAGCAAGAAGCAAAATCTTGACAATTTTTCGTTCACTCTGGTGAAGGATACATGGAAGTCCATGGTAACTTCTCTACTTCAATGTGTATTTGCAACTCTTCGTGATTAAAAATAAGCAAAATACTTTCTGAAGCCATAAAAAATACTACACACATTATTCCTGTATGCATGTAAATATAAAAATTATATGCATATCCATATAAATACACAAATAAATAGACCAAATTATTCAGAAAATAAAAACTACGTATCATTTGATATGTGTAATTATATAGGTGATTAACATACCAAATGAATATTTTTTTCAATTGAAAATACTAACAATATTATAAAACGTAAGGTATAAAATACTTTATAGTCAATTCAATTTCTTTTCTTACTCAGTATGTTCGGAATGAAATTTATGATTTAAGCAAAACCTTTCTTCCTTTTTCCTTGATGTTATTCCCTATCCTGCTCCACCCTTTTATCTCTACTTATACTAATGTGTGAATAATTGTATATTGTTGAACTGAAAAGCTTTCTAGAAGTTGTCAGGGATTAGAGGACTTAAGTAAAGTATCTAATATTTTATATTAGATTCCAGAATTAACCTGTCTGCACTCATGGTTAAGCAAAGCAGGATAATTGTTGGTTTTATCTACATATACAAATTCTAAATAGTTAAATTAATTACTCACTAGTTAGTAAAGAGTTACTAATTAAGTTTTGGTGGCTCTGGTTCTTGAATACATTTAGATGAACCCTTTATGTATAAGAATCTGGTTAATACTCCTTTCAAAGGTTCACTAAAAATAAGGAAAATCATTACTATATTAAAATGTCAGAAGTGGTCCCCAAGTACAAATTTTAAAGTGATCTTTAAACCATTTTGGAGTTTTCCACTTCAAATTAATATTATAGCAAATTGATAAATAATATCCCACATTTTTCCTCATGAAATTTCTCTTTATAACACTGAAAGGAACCTGAGAACCCCAAATTAAACTTATGTTAAATCACAAAAGTAAGAGCTAAGAATTAGACTTAAAATAGTCAATGATAAATGGACTCATCTTGGTGTAGACAGCTTTATAAGAATCTTTAAAATTTGTCTAATGTTCCTGCTGTGAGCTGAAGCAGGGCTAAAAATTCGTTCTTTTCAAATGGCCCAGAGAAGCAATGACTTCTGAATATGCAAAATCTTAAATTAATTATTAAGTTGTATTTTTAAAGCTTTCACAGATCCTAATATTATCTCAGATTCTTTGACAAAGGCCTTGATTCCTGGGTCTTTTTTAATAGGCTGGTAATTTGTTCAAGTAAGGAAGCCTATCCTGGTGTGAGGCAAGAGAATAAAGATAACTCATTTACTTTTTGCAGATTAGTTATTAAATGTCACTTTGACATTTAATTTTGACATTGATAATATGACCAGAGAGGTTTTCTTTTCTCTTGCTGTTCTCTGGGAAAATATAAATTCTTAACTTAAAAATTGCTCTGTATTTCCCCAAACCTTTCTTGAAAAGCTCACTGAAGTGACTGTTTGGAACAGAGAGTCAAAAGAAACGTGTTACAACATGTAAAATGAATTAGTTTTAAATAATAAAACACTATCTGGAACAAAAATTTCTCAATATATGTTAATAGAACAAAACTTTGTATCACGGGTCCATTTTGATCAGTCGAAGGAGGTGATTATCCAAGGAAGGCTCTGTGGATAATTTAGAACTAGTCATTATATGTACTTTGCAAAGATATAAAATTTAACAGTAGTAGGAAATTAATGAGTTTCCTGCCAAATGCAGTGTGTTATGATATAATAAACTCTCATAAAAAAGTAATCTCTTCAAAAATAAAGCTTGAAGTTTTTTTTGCATTAATTGAACATTCACAATCAGAAGCTTTCATATTCCTGGGGTTCCACTTGTTCTCTGCTTTTACCTTTGCTTAAAAGCTAGACTGGCAACAGGGCAGAACAAGCCCAGGGTTCTGGCTATGGTGCTGTCCCTCTGGTGCTCCAGGCTCCTACCTGGCTAGCCTAGGGGAGTGATGCTGAGTGGGCAGCTTTGTCTCTTGGAACATTCAACTCAAACTCTATGTTCCCTTTCTTAGTGCTCTCTACCTGAAAGGAGTGGTTACCTTCTTTTTGTGTAAAAATCTCATTCATCGTAGATCAAAACTCAACCTGGTCATTGATCCTGAGGGTGGAATGATATCTAGTAGCCAGAATAGTCATTGCTCTTGGGGTGCTTCCATTTGAATAAGCTCTGAAGTTACTAAAACAGGGTGCTTAAGAAGTAGTTGGTGAAACTGTGAGAAACGTTGCAGACTTTCGGACAGCATTTCCAGATATTCTGTTTTCAGCTGTATGAAGTAGGGTCAAGTAATCCCGTACCCATTAGCAGTGACTCCCCATTCCCCTGTCCCCCACCACTTGACAACCACAAATCTACTTTCTGTCTACGTAGATTTGCCTATTCTAGATACTTCATACAAATAGAAGCATAAAATATGTGGTCTTTGTAACTGGCTTCTTTCACTTAATATAGTATTTTCTAGGTTCATCCTTGTTGTAACATGAATCTGGTTTTTTTTTTTTTTTTTTTTTCTGAAACTATTCCATTGTATGGATATACTCCATTTAATTTATTCATCAAGTAAGTGATGGACATTTGAGTTGTCTCCACTTCTTGACTATTATAAATAATGCTGCTATGATCATACATACACAAGTTTTTGTTTTGACATATGTATTTACTTCTCTTGGGTATAAACCTAAAAGTGGTATTGCTGGGTCATATGATAACTGTTTAACTTAATGAAGAACCGGTGAACTTTTTCTAAAGCAGCTGTACCATTTATATTACCCTCAGCATGTATGAAGGTTTCCATCTTCATGAATGCTTGTAATTGTCCCCCATTTCTTTTTTAAAATTTTAACCATTCTAGTGGATGTAAAGAGGTGTCACACTGTGGTTTTAATCTGAATTTCCCTAAAGATAAAAAGTATTGAGCATTTTCTTGTGTGCTTTTCATCATTTGTATACTCTCTTTGGAAAAATGTTTATTCAATTCCTTTGCCCAGGTTTTAAGTTATTTGTTCTTTTATTATTGACTTCTAAAAGTTCTTTACCTTTTCTGAATATAAGACTCTTATCAGATGTATGCTTTGCAAATATTTTTCCCACTATTTTGTGGGTTATCTTTCCCCCCTGTTTTGATGTTGGCCACTAAAGCACAAAAATTTTTAATTTTGATGTAGTCTAATTTATCTATTGTTTTCTTTTGTTGCCTGTGCTTTTGGTGTTATATCTAAAAAACTATTGCCTATTCCAAAAGCACGATTTACTTCTGTGTTTCTTATAATTTTAGCTTTCACATTTACTTCCGTCATTCATTTGGAGTTAATTTTTGTATGTAGTATGTAGTATGGGACCAATTTCATTCCTTTGAATGTGGATATCCAGTTGTCCCAGCGCTATTTGTTAGAAAGATTATTCTTTCCTCATTGAAATGTCTTGAGACCTTTGTTGAAAGCCAATTGACAGTAAAGTTGAGTCTCTTGCGAATCTCATTCTATTCCATTAATATCTGTCTGCTCTTAGGCCAGCACTACCCTCTTGATTATTGTAGATCTGTGTCAGGTGAGGAAATACGGAAATGTGGAAATGTGTGTCTTCTGACTTTATTCTTCTTTTCCAAGATTGTTTTGGCTACATGGGGTCTTTTGCAATTCCACATAAATTTTAGGATCAAATTGTCAATTTCTGCAAAGCAGCTAGCAGGGATTTTGATAGGAATTGCTTTGAATCTATAGACCAATGTGGGGAATATTATTATCCTAATGATACCAAGTCTTGTGATTGTGTACTTACAGTGTCTTTCCATTTATTCAGATCTTTAATTTCTATCAATAATGTTTTGCAGTTTTCAGTGTCCAGTTCCTCTACTTCTTTGGTTAAATTTATATTAAATATTTTACTCTTTTTGATCCTATTGTAAAGAATTTTTTTCTTAGTACTACTTTTGAAAGAGTCTAGTCTATACTAGTCTATAGAAATAATTGATTTTTGTGTGTTAATCTGGTATTCTGTAAACTTGCTGGGCTCATTTATTAGGTCTAATAGGGTTTTAGCAGATTACTTAGAATTTTCTATTACAAGATTATGTAATCTGCAAATATAATTTACTTCTACCTGTGCAATCTATGTGGTTTTTTTTTTTTTTCCTGTTACTTCATTGCCTGGGTCCTTGAGTAATTCTGATGCAAGCAGTTAGAGGATTACATTTGGAGAAAGTGAATTAAAAAGAAAAGTTTAGACAACATTTCAGGTATTGCCAAATGAAGACAAAATTGAGACCTCAGAAGCTCAGACTTAAATCCCACAAGAAGGATAAGTGCCCACTCCGTTTTACATAAATATAGCTCCTGAAGGAGATGATTGAAGACTCTGTAAAAATAATATAAACATCATAGCCAAGTTTATTGCTCTTCAGAGAATTTAAAAAGTATGATTTTGATAACTTTTCCTAAGAGGAACAACTTATATTTATACAAAAAATACATAATTTGTAATGCTTACTCTACCTAACAGTCAGTATTTGAAGAAAGAAAAATAGTTGAGTTTTTGAGTTCCTAGTCCATTACTTAGTAGTTTTGTGAACTGAGGAGAATCAGTTATTCCTACTGATTTTTATTTTGCTGATTGTAAAATAAGAAAACTAATGGTAACATGATCTCCTTAAGGAGATCATCAGCAATGTCTAGCACATTGTAGGGATTAACGTATGTGTTTCTAAATATATAATGAATAGATCTTTCCTGTATCAAATTGTTGTTCACATTTGAAATCACATTTAAATTAAAACATTATTCAAAATATTGGTATCTTTTATTCTTTGTACCCAACATTTAAAAGTCTTTGATTTGAGGTCATTTGAAAATAGAGATCTAGTCATCATCTTAAATATGATTCACAAGAAACTAGAATTTTACTTACATTATTAATCATTTTCATTCATGAAGGAATGCTCTCTATTTTAGAGGACTCTATAATGACATCTCAAAAAAATCAGTGTTATTTTACAATAAATCCTTACCATTATGTCTTGTTTAAAGCAGTAAGTTCAACAGAGACATGTGGATTCTTTGGTAGTAAAACATGTTTTTCACTTATTTTTCTGGCATTAGTTTAACAATGTACACTGAAAATAAACTACGTCATATATTCCCTGACCATCTCTGAACACATTTGAAAGCAATAAAATTAAACAGAACAGCTTTTTCTGTTTACTTTTGACCTGAAGAGATTCCTTTTTATTATCTATAAGACATTGTAAATGTGTATAAGAGGATCCAGAGTTTATTTAATTCATTTTAAGGAATTTAGATCTTTTTGAGCTTAGCTAGCTATGATTTTTGGTATTTAATTAAGGATTGTTGTAACTCAGGAAAGCATTGGATGCCTAGATTTTTTTCAGCAGATTGGATTCACATTGGTGTCCAAGAGGATGAAACACGAAGATGAATGTAAAACTTCATCCTGTTCTTCTTCCTCTTCTTTTTTTTTAAACCGCATTTAGGTTCTGCCAGTGAAATGAATCAGCTCACTCTAAACCTGGCTAGTAACTGAACCGGTGTACTGATTTAAAAATTTAAGAGAGAAAGTCATAAATTCTGGTATTCAATTCCTACACTCAATTCCAGGAGAGACAGAGATTTAAATATGGTTTGCAGTGAATGGCTGGTGCTGTCAATTGTTGTTTATCTTGGGTTCATCCAGCTCTCACACCCTTCTCCAGCACTGTGCTGTACCTCAGGGGACTGACCCTTGCAATCTGCATTTCCTGGGCTCCCTTGCAAAGTAACTCACAGTCAAGATCAGTCAGTCAATGGGAAGCACTGGTGAGAGCCTGGAGGCAGAAAGAAGACAGCCATCAGGGATCTCTCTTCTGACAGAGATGGATAAAAGTTTGTTGGGACGTGAAGCTTACATGATTTTTTGAGACCTCTTCAAGAAAAAGAATTAAAAATTACATATATGAATTCAATTTAAAAATGAATATTTACTTAGAATGAGGAAATAAATCACTACAAGTTAATAATTTTGAAAAGCTAGCAAATATAAACATAAAAAGTTTAATTAACTTAACTGGTATACCTCCATAATATGTTTTCTATAATTTTTGACTGCATATTCTTTAATCATTTCTTCATATGACAATGGTTTTGTAATATTTTATCTAAACAGAGTACAAGATTATTCAGTCTTTCCTCTAGTATAGCTGATCAGAACTTGTTGTTTTATTATTTATAACTGAGATGCACAAAACACATGATTTTAAATGCAGACATTTCCGCTATCAGATCTACCATTTCTTTGTCGGCATTAGTAGATATCCCAACATCCACTTTATTTTGTAAGTCAGCTAGGAAAGTGTGGAGGAATATTTTCTTCATTCTTGAAGATCTTTAGAGTAACTAAAGCTTTTCCTTATCTTCCCACACCTTGTCGATTAATAATGAATAGTTTTTAAGGAATCAAGCACCTAAAAAGGCTGTGTTCCATTTCTTAAGGCACTCAATTGTGATAAAAATATAAAATCATCTTTTTTTTAATTTATAAATGCTACAGTTAACTCAAATAACACTCTTTGAATTCAGTACTCTGTAAGTAAAGGAGCATTAAATATTGTTGCTACTGAAGGTTTTTATTTCTCTCCTCTAAAATACCATATTTTATTGAATATTATGCTGTCATTGCTAAGATGCATCATTATTATATGTTCTAAGAAAGAAAAAAATGTCAGTTAAACTATGGCACAGTACTTTCTATCACATATAATTTTTCTCCACTTTTTTTCTCCTGTTCCTTCCAAGGCATTTTCTGAAAGAATGCTCAATTTGGGGCTTCCAGATTTTCTTCTCAGCTGCTGGCACTCTTTCTAAAAGTTTTGATGTAGGCACTTTCTTAATCATTACAGATGGTGTGCAAATAAGCTTTTAGACATATCAGCCAAGAAGTCATTGTAAATGGCAATTAAACTCAGTGCATGAAACTAAATGGAAGTAATAAAAATATGACCAAGTTTGCACACAAACAGTAACGGCAGTTCTGTAGTGATTCTCTCACAGACATTGGAAGCCATAAAAAGACACACTATGATTGCAGGTATGTTAAAATGTTCAAAAATCTGCATTTCATGTTCGCTGAAATACATACAGCTGTTGCACTCAGCTAGCAGCCTGTGCACTCCACCTGGGACATGTGACCTGCCTGTTAGAAAAGGTGTTTAAAGGCTTTCGAGGTAGGCAGTGCAGACAGATTGCCTTGGCTGCTCCAAATCACCCTGCATTTCATTTCTTAGACATGAGATATATCTTCACTTCTTCTGATTGATTGATTGATTGATTGATTGATTGATTTCTGGAGAGCATGACAGATTGACTGTACTGTCTTGGCCAAGACCCTCCTGTAACAGTATGCTAGGTGGCTTTAGCAAATGGATGCAAATTTCTTCTTTCTTCTGTTTCATGGGTAATTTCGTAGTAGATGTAATATTTTCAGTCAACCTCTGTAAGTAGCCTTTCATAACTTCAGTGTTGCTGGCTGTATTAAAACCCATTTTTCTCTCACAAGGGCACCAGAAGTACTTTTACTAAGCACAGAGTTTTGTGTGTGTGTGTGTGTTTTTTCTGAAGCATGATTGGCCTCTTTATTTGTCTCCTTTTTTTCCCCTCTCCTAGAGAAGGGAAAGAGGCTGAGCATTTTTCTACTCCTCTTAGCAAGAAAAAGATATAACCTTGAGACAATCAAGAATGTCTAGTAATATAGTTCCATTCAGGCTAACAATATAAAAATTGTTTTTGTTTTGTTTTGTTTTTGCACTAATGGAATAAGTATTTTTATAAGAAGTTACATTTAGACATATTTTCCTTAGTAATAAAAATGATGAAAATAATGACTGTCTCACCAGGGTTGAAATGTTTAACTAGATTTTAATTTAATGATATATTCATGTAAAAGGATTAATTCTTTGTTGAATACAGAATATCAATTTTATTTTGCTCAGTGTTTTGCATAATTTTTAATATTTTTAAATGGAGAAAATTAATACCACAAAGAAAAGCTCAAACCAGAATGTTATTCTAACCAATCTATATAGTGCTTTAAAAAATTAGTAGACTGGAATACATACAATATTGTAGTAAGACTTCTAATTAAATGACTTAAGGGAAAAAAATTAAAAGTCTAACTACAAATTATGTAAGAAAAATTAAGCTGATTAACCTATATTAACCATTTATTTTCCTTAAGACACTAAGTATAGGGGATTCTTCCATAAAACAATACATGTGAACCTGAAAACCCATGCATTTTGTAAATCTTCCACTAAAGAGAATAAAACATCTTAGGAAAAGAGCAGGGATAGACCTTTCAAAACCTGTGCAACTTTGTGAACAGAGCACTACCAAAAATTAGTAATAATTGCATTTTGGGAAATAAGTTGTACTGTCTAGGCAGGAAGCTCAGAGTAGCTAAGAAGTGACTCTTGGGATGTTAATCTATATGAAATCCAAAGAGTGGAAATACTGACTTGGAGACACTGAGCCCCTGCTGGTGCAGAGAGATGAGTCAGTGGGGCTGCAGTTAAGGTGGGCACCAGAGGAAGTTCAACCTTCTGATAAGGCCATGTCCCTGGTCCTAGGCGAGTCCCTGGAATGCGCCTCATCAAGTGAGGGTCCTCAGCTTCGAGAAGGAAAGAATTCAAGAGCGAGCCATAGCTGAACAAAGGTAGATTTATTCAGAGAGATACATACTCCATAGATAGAGTGCAAGCAGTCTCAGAAGGCCAGAGAAGCCACGAAGTGCCTGTGAGCTCTGTATGATTTTTATGAGCTCAGTAACGTCATATGCTAACAAGTGGGAGGATTATTCCAACTACTTTGGGAAGAGGCTGGGATTCCCAGGAACTGGACCATCATTCACTTTTTGGCCTTTTACGATCAGCCTTGTAACTGTCGTGGCGCCTGTGGTAGTACCATCTAGCAGCTATTGTATTACAGTGAGTGCATAATGAAGCCCAAGGTCTTTTAGGAGTTGAATCTTCCACCATTTTAATGTGCGTTGCTGTGTCATTCTTTTAATGGTTATGCCCTGCCCCCTGCCCTCCTGTCTCACTTTGGTCCTGGAACCCAGAGTCACAGTGATGGTGAGCCTCTCTGGGAGGGGAAACCTGGGTGCAGGGAGTCAGTTTTAATTTCCTTTAAAATACAGTTAAAGAGTCTCTCCTTTTCTGCTCAAAGTTTAATTCTACTATTTAACATTTTGTTTCCCCTTACCTAGAAAAAATTCCTATGAGTTGTAATTTTCACATGCTACTGCACAATTCCCCTATCTGCCAGTTGTTTATGGGCTAATTGATATTCTAGAAACAGACTGAGTAGCAGAACAGACTCAGTGGGCTTGAAAGGCAAATGAGTTACCTAGTCCACTCATTTAAGAAATTTTTATTATAGGTGAGAAGGTATAAACTGGAGATATTTTGATATATGTTACATATTTTTAAACATTTTAATGAATAAAAAATGATACCAGTTAAGAGAGAAGAAAATATTAATGGAAAATTTGTTTTAGGGAATGTAACTTTAAGATATTAATCACCTCCATCTAACGTGTATTTTTAAAAACTAAAGGTAAACAAAAATAATTCGATTTCAAATGATGTGTTATCTCTATTACTAGGATGCTGAACTGACTAAAAATGTGCACAATGTGTTATGCTAAATACCATCTCAATAGATCACCATATGCCACATTTGAATGATCTTGAAATGATTAGTAAATTCTGGCTCGTTACCTTTAGAATTGTACTTTCCACCAAGGGAGCCCTATGATGAACCTAAATGTAAATTCTCTGAGCCAAAAAGGAAATAATCTGTATAGTCCAGGCAGGAAGCTCAGAATGGCTAAGGGTTGCCTTTTGGGATATACATAAAATTGGTTAACAGAGATAGAGCAATAAAAAAAGAGAAATCTGATTCAGTAATTCCACATCAAGCACAGTGCCTAAGAGAGAGGATCCACTAGACAACTGAGCATGAATGAGCTGTCATGTTGCCCATGGACCCCATTACCGGAGACTAATTTAGGTGCCACTAAGGAAGCTTCTGATTTGTTCATTGTTGAGGATAAGTAAGTCATCTTCTTTTAACATTGTTCAGAAAAAAAAATTTTTTTTAAGCTAAGATCTTCTTTAAGTCCTAAAATCTAACAGAGTTCCAACAGTGAGTGTCTATTCAGTAGACATTGCATGAGTTTGTGGAGATGGGCAGACATGGTCCTATGGCTCTCAGCACAGTGCTGCGTGGGCAGTGACCAACTTCACTGAACCTGAAGGCCGACTAAGTGATGCTCTAATAGGCTGTCTGATGAATCTTAGAGTCATCTAGATTAACTTCTTGTTTTATGGAGGTGAAACTGATGGCTAGAGAAGGTGGATAATTTAAGATAATTTATTTAACATTGAAAAAGTGATATACTTTTCTAAATAAAAAATATAGAAACATCACCTTTGCTTCAATTGAGTGGGCCCCAAGGGTGTCTTAGTAACTATTTACACATACCTTCTTCTGTATTGTTGAATTGCTACAATCCTGTTTGTGTTTTGTTAAACATTTTGTTAAATTCCTTGCCCCAAATCTTCTAGACACCAGAGAAGAAATTTTACACTCGAGAATATATGGGCATATGCCAAACTTCTAGGAGTAAGAATTAAAGAGAAAGACTCAAAGTGCTAAACATTTGCAATAGGTTATTAAGTTCTTTAGAGTTTCACGAAGTACTCTAGTCACCACAAAGGAATAGATTATTCTCCCTCTGTTTTTGCTGGTCTTTAACGAGTTGTTCTCATCCGGATTACATTAGAATTCCCTGACATAAATTATACCTATGCCCAGTCCCCACTCCAGAGACCGATTTAATGAATCTGGAGTGGAGCCAGAACACTGGTGGTTATTGAAAGTTCCCCAGGTATGTTCATATACAGCCCCATGGAGAATCAGAGCTCTCAAGGACAATCCTCAAAGTGTTCTGGGCCCCTAGAAATCCCCAAGACCTTTTCAGGAGGTCCATAAGGTCAAACCTATTTTCATAATAATACTAAACCACGATTTGTCCTTTTCACTGTGTCTGTGTCGCATTTGCACTGAACAAGCCAGAGTCAATGGTGCATGAAACTCCTGGCCCTGCAGCTCACATCAAGACAGTGGCAACAAAGTGTTCAAGTAGTTACTGTGTTCTTTACTGTCACACACCATACCATTAAAAAAAAAAAAAAAAAGCTAGTTTTGCTTAGAAGTATCCTTGATGTAACAATTTTATTATTTTATTGAAGTATAGTTGATTTATAATGTGTTAGTTTCAGGTGTACAGCAAAGTGATTCAGTTATACATATGTATATATATTCTTTTTCAGATTCTTTTCCATTATAGGTTAAAACAAGATTTTAAATATAGTCCCTGTGCTGTTCAGTAGGTCCTTGTTGTTTATCTATTTCATATGTAGTAGTGTGTATCTGTTAATCACAAACTCCTAATTTATCCCCCCCTTTCCCCTTTGGTAACTATAAGTTTGTTATCTATGTCTGTGATCTAGCAATTTTTAATTTTATTAAATCTCAACCCTTGAATGTCTGTCTTTCTAATATTCTGTGTGGCAAAATGACAAGTACATATAAAGCTCTTCTGCGTCAAGAAATAAGGAAGTGGCTTTAAAGGAAAACACATAAGTGACTGGGTTGGGAGCTGACCCAGTCACCTGATTAGCTGCTTTTTTTCCACGAGACATCACTTTTACTTGAACAAATGATCAACAAACTATACTTATTCACAATTGAGTATTTGACAAAATTTCTTTGTTTCTTTTAATGAATCAGTTGAGTCTGTCACTTCAAGGAAAAGAACTGACTGTATTTGTGGCCAGTGGGAAAATTTGAACTTTCAAGTGAAAAATGAGGATTTTGGAAAATGTGTTCTTGCCACTATGAGCTTCATAGCTTCCCCATACTGACTTTTCTGATTAGATTGGTAGTGACATTAACAAGTATGGTTTTTAAAAATATTACATAGTGAAATGTGCAAACATTTGAAAGGTCTGCATAACACAGTGAATTTTCAAATGAACAGTGCACATGTTACGAAATCATGTATGGGTAAAATATCCATTCAAATGCACCATAGATCAATCAATTGTAATCAATCGATCACACAATATGCAGTTTCCTTAACGTGATTGCAGATTCCACACTGCAAGGGACTTAAAAAAATTACTGCTTGTCAAACATTTGTGTACTATCAAAAAATAATTCACGATTACCTAGCAAGTCTATTAAAATACTTTTTCCTTTTATAACTTCATATTTTTGAGGCAGATTTTCTTAATATACTTCAAGCAAAGCTATTATAGCAAAAGTTTGAATCAGAAGCAGATGTGGTAATCAAGCTTCCTCCTATATAGTCAAGAGTTTGAAGATATTTCCAAAGGTTTAAAACAATATCATTCTCTCCTCATTTGTCCCTTAAAACATATGTTTTCATTCACTGTAATAAGGCAACAAATGTATATCAAAGATTAAGATGGCACCTGTTGTGAAATCTAACAAAGATTCAATAAAATTTCCAGAAAATACTGAGCTGATTAGAGCAATTTTTATTTTTATTTTTCCTCAGATTTATTGAGATAGAATTACCTATGACATTGTATAAGGTGTACCACCTAATGATTTGATATATGTATATAGTGTGAATTGATTACCACAATACGTTCAGTTAATACATCTATTGCCTCACATAGTTACAGTTTTTTTTATGTGTGTTGAGAACTTTTAAGATCAACTCTCTTAACAACTTTCAAATATACAATGTAATAGAGGCTGCACCAGTTTACATCCCCATAAATAGTGTACAAGGGTTCTCTTCTCCACATCCTTGCCAACACTTGTTATTTCTTGTATTTTTGATAATAGACAATCTAACAGGTGTGAAGTAATATTGTGGTTTTGATTTGCATTTCCCTGATGATTAGTGATGTTGAGCATCTTTTCGTGTACCTGTTGACCATCTATATGTCTTATTTGGAAAAATGCCTATTCAGATCTGCCCATTTTCCAAATATTTTTTTCCCATTCAGTAGGCTGCCTTTTCATTTTGTTGATGGTTTCCTTTGCTGTGCAGAAATTTTTTAGTTTGATGTAGTTTCCCTTGTTTATTTTTGCTTTCATTGCTTTTGCTTTTGGTGTCAGATTCAAAAAATCATGCCCAGGACCTATGTCAAGAAGGTTACCACGAATGTTTTCCTCTAGGAGTTTTATGATTTCAAAAGTTCTTACATTCACTTTTTTAATCCAATTTAAATTCATTGTTGTGTATGGTGTACTAGAGTGGCCCAGTTTCATTTCTTTGCCTGTGGTTGTCCAGTTAATATATTCTTATTGCATAAATGAACAGATGATCATTTGTGTGACATTTTTGTTTTCTGACAGACTCATTTAAGATTAATTCCAATGTTTTTTTCCCACTGCTACTTTGACAATTACTTATAAATCACCATTAAATTTATTTTTGCAAATTTATATTTACAAGTTAGGTGTATTTGACGTGCACAGTCTTCTAAGAAATCCACCAAAAGAGGAATTAAGAGGAATGATACTTACATTCAAATATTTTCAGTTTAGATGATACAGGTGCCATGTTTGGATGAGGCTGATTTAAGTAGCTCCCTTGACAGATTCACATTTGTATTTCAACTAATCCAACATTGTGGAAAGCTATTTTCATCAGGTCAAGTATTGAATTCATGAACTATTTATCAGATGCTTGACATTAAGCAGTATTAAGCTCCCAGCAGATGGCTTGGGACTTGCAGTTCTGCATCACAACTACATCTTGCATTAAGGTCTGTTTTATGTTCTATGGAAATATATTTGTTATGCGTTTGATTCGGTTTTGAAGTCTGAAAAATATTTGTTCTGTTTCTTTCTCCTTTAATCTTCAACTTTATTTCACCCCAGTTGCCTGTTTTGATACTCCCAAACCCAGTTTAATTTTATAGTTTTGCTTCTCTTTCCTTTCTAGCAGATCTGTTTCTTCCAGAAGAGGGAAGAAATTAAAAGTAATATTACTAACTGCTTTCTTTATAACAACTTCCATCTTTTGTTGCCTTTAACCTTTTTTTAAACAAAGTATCAGAGAGATAAACTAATTTTCCAGAAAATACATTGCTAAAAAAAATGGTGGTGATGAAATTTGTTTCCAGATTTTTCGCATTTTAGTAATTATTCTCCAGCATTATCTTATTCCTACTTTTGAAAAAAGTGTGAACCCTAGTCCATTATGTTTTAGTAATAATTACAAGATTAGTAATTACCTCTGTGTCACACGCCAATTTCTGTTTTGTTATCTATTCTTGGTGCATCAGTACATGTACATATAAAATCACAAGTATTGCTATAGACTTCATCTTTACTTTCTCTTTAAAATTCCAAGTACTACTTCTGCTAATAGAAATCCCTCCTTTAACATCTATTAATTTTCAGTTTCCAATTCGGAAATTGTCTAAATAATGATAGCCTTTCTATTATCAAATAGAAACAGCTAGCTGTCCTTAAGCTTGTAGCGTTGTGCAAGGTACTACTCTAAGGCACTGTCTCTTGTAGCCACACAGCAAGCTGGGCAGCAGGGATTGTCCATATGGAGGAAGTGGGTGCTCAGAGTGGTCAGGTGACTTGCAAAGATCTTTGTGAATCCAGAAGAAAGGTCACAACCATCTCATGCTCAGGTGGATAAATGTCCTCCCAAACTACTAGCTTTTAGCCAATTATTTTCAGATTGAACTCTGTGATCCAGAGTATAAAATCATTTTCTAGAATCCAAATTAAAATCACTACTGTCTGAAGACATTATACAAATATGCCAAATACAGGAGATCTGGGTAGATGATCTATTCCCCCATTATCAAATACCGCATGTATAAATTAATTATTTAATAGGACTTGTTGTTGTGAGAGAATATTAAATTTGTATGCTACCATTCGTTGACTATTTTCAAAGGATTTGAAATACAGAACACCAAAAAAAAAAAAAAGAGATAAAACCATTTGATGCTTATCTTTCTAGCCATGGGTGTATTTACAAAAAACGTTAACACCCTACATGATACACTAGTTTTTATCTTGTAAGCAAATAGTTTCTAGGTCATTAACTATTTCTCAACAGCATTATTTTAATGTATGGATATGTATTTTACTGTGAGTACCATGACGGGTGCTATAAAATGGCAAGCAGTTACTCAAGTTCCAATTTCACGTGTATTGGAAAACACTTCTTAGAGCAAATTATTCTCTCCAGTGCCCTCCAGAGGAGGGCAGTGCTCTCCAGTTTTTCCCTAGATCCCACCTCCCGTCCCTATATCTGAGCCACTTGGTGGAGACATCTGACTCGCTTCAGCTTCTGACATCGGACCAGAGTTCTGGCTGTAGAGTTGACTTTTGACACGTTAACGTCTCTGAGATTCAGGGTCTTCGTGTGTAAAATGAGGTAGTTAGACCATCTAGCTTCCAACGTCAACTTCTGTACTGATGATCTAATTTTCTCTAAAAGTAGCATCAATTGAATTGAAATGATAAAGGAAGTGTTTGAGCTGTTAAATTAGAACTCCTTTCTGAGAGTAGCAATAATTTACCTACTAGACTCTTGAAAAAAGAGTACTTTTTTTCTTGCTTCATTCTTGATGCTCTCACTGCTCTACGATATTTATTCGATGCAATATTCCCCTAGATATCAATTACTCTTTAAGGGGTCCAATGATAAGAAGATGCTCTCCTTTTAATAAGTACTTTAATTTAAAAGAATTATAAAAATAATCCATAAGATCTACAGGAATGATGCAGTGATGTTGGGAATATGACACTAAACCAGGCAGGGCAGTGCATATGTTAGCTGGAGGGCCTTTTTAGTTACCATCCAAATTAAAGGCATACGCAGTTGCTTATACACAGAACTAGACCAGCAAGATATAATTAGCTTTTTAAAAAGAGCACACATGAATTTTACGTTTCTGTGTACGTTTCTACTTGAAATTTACTGTAATTTCTGATATTTATTCTGGGAAGTGATCTCCGAAGAACTTCAGCGAATTGTATTATTGCTTTGATTAGAGATTTGGCATACAATGTTATTCATTTTTATTCCATTCCAATATAATATTACTGGTGTCATTTTCAGATATAAAACTCTATGTGATGGGTCAAATTCTGCCATATGTGGGAGGCCAGGCTTTGCAGCATGGGGATGTCTAGTGTACATCATTGCTTTGGGGCTCTCACTGAGATACCCAAGCCGTTCCTACAAAGGCAGATGCTGCTAGGTTATTTACATTTTTCTTAACATCTAATTAAAAACAGAATTCCTTTTTATGGAAATTAGAATATTTTACTTTTATTGTAAGTAGTCTATTTAAGCATTCCACTCTTCTTTTCATATAGGTTTGCTTTAATGTACTTGGATGGCGATTTTATAGCAGAAGAGGAAATAATTAAAATATAAAAATAAACTTGCTCGACGAGTACATTGTGTGACTTCAGCTCCTGGGAAATTTGGTATTGGTTAACTTTATGGAGCGCACACAAGATGTGGGTAATGGCGTGTTTGTTGGTATTCTGACTGTGGTTGCTCTCCTGCATTCCCTTGTATCTTAGTTCCCTCTACCTGTTCTCATCCAAACAGCTACACTGGGGAGTAACTCTAGAGATCCTTGTATTTTGATGAACTTCCAAAATTTGTAGCTTTAGACTGCAGTAGTTTTGGGATCTCTAAAATAGTGAGGAAGTAACTGAAGTAGTTATGAATCCCTAAATAGGTATACTAAACTTGGATTGGTAAGAGTCAGGTATGATCATGGAGAAGGAAGGGAACGGGAGGTCTGTCATTTCTATCAGTAGATAGCTGACTTGAGTTCCAAGTGTTTTCAGAGTTTTGATGTTAGGGAAAAAAAAAAAACTCCTAAAGAACCTGAGCTTTAAACTGAAGTTGCCAAGTAACAACACATTTGATAATTGCCTGGTGTGATTATAATGCGAGAAATAGTTATGTGAACTGCTGTCCATCCCCAGAGGCAAATTCTTTTCTACTCTTGGTTGTGAAGACACTGTGTTTCATCTGCTTATCAGCTGTATTCCATCTTTAGTTTAAATGTTAAACATAGGAATTTGTTGATGTAAATATACTTAGCAATGACTTACTATGTACTATTATGGGAGTGTTTTTCTAAACAATGGAAAATATAACAGATTCTTTTCTGTCCATAATATATTGTTTAGGAACATTCCAACTGAGAGAAAACAAATGAACCATGTAGGTACATGATTAACTCAAATAATTCCTCCCTTAATGGAGGTGTCAAACAAATGAGAATTTGTAATGGTAATGTAAATAGAGCATAGACATTTTCCCTTACCTTTTACTTATAAAAATCTCTTAATGTATACCGTTTATCTTATTCTTGTAAGTTCAATACGCCATGATGTGTTGATAAATGTTTAATGACCAGCTCTCTAAGAAAGACAGCACTGATTCATAGTATTTGTTGATTTCCATGGTGTAAATAATCCCTTCATAAGTTTAACCTACCAACTTAGTATGAACATGAAATTGGGAAGAGATATGCAGTTGCATCCCATTATGATGCTCCCACAACATAATACAGTAGGCATGAAGGATCTCAAGTATGCAGATAACAGCAAAATACTTTATAAATGATGGCTCTTGCCTTCCTTATTAATAGGATTTATTTCATTGTAAATTAATCTAATTTAATTTTTAATAATAGAAGGGTTTAACAGTTAACTCACAAAATTCCTGAAAGTTTAACTGTTGCCCTGGGTGATCCAGCTCTGGAGCACAGCACTGGAAGGTAGTTCATTGTAAACTGGCCCCTTTAAAAACCGTATCTCCTT
Organism: Camelus bactrianus; assembly: GCF_048773025.1. Lineage (NCBI taxonomy): Eukaryota > Metazoa > Chordata > Mammalia > Artiodactyla > Camelidae > Camelus > Camelus bactrianus. Next base: position 100,753,069 of record NC_133539.1, read on the forward strand.
TTTCAGGTCAACATTGCATAGGGTACAGAGTAGTGTTATATTTAACACACCATTTCATATGTATCTAATCTAAGATTGGATGTATTGACTTAATATCAAAATATTTTATGGTTTTTTGTGGCAATTACCATGTTTATCCCTGGTTCATCTGTATATAACCTTACTCCCTTAAAATCCTAAAACAGAGAAGAAACTGGCTTCCTAGTTTAGTATCTTGACTCACTTTTGCAAGAAAGGCTCACTTTTATGAGCTTAGGTGGTAAGTGTTGAAATAAAATTGTGCTAATTTCTCAAAGATTAACTAAAGATGGAATTTTAAACTTGAAATGAAAAGCATGCAGATATGAAAATGTCTTGAAATTCTCGTTCATATAATAAGTGGTGACGTAGGCTCCCTGCTTCCTCTCTGGTCAGCCCTGCTGTGCCAGGGGCGTTGTCTTTTCAGAGGAGACTCATAAACCTCCTTGACATTGGTGAGGAGGATGTGGACACAACTGTCAGTCCAAGGAACCTTTGGAAGACATTTTGCTGATTACTTAATTTTGTCCTCTAGCTCAGGTTGATTTTAATGTTAAAAATTTTATCGTGTAGTTGATGCATCAAGCATTTTACAGTTATTTCAGATTGACCACCATAGGTTCAGATGCAGGTTTCCATTTGGGTTATTTTACATTCTACTTACATGCACAGTGAAAGGGAAGTAAGATGATTGAAGGGCTTAAATGGGCTGGTTATTGTCCATTTCTTTGGCCACTTTTGAGCAGTTTATATTTCTTTTACTGTATCAGCACTAGTTATCATTGCACTTGTATAACTGCACATGAAAAACCATGATTTTCTACAAAGATGGAGGAAAAATGGTTTTAACATCTGTAGAGCACATTTCCAGTAGATTATCATGTTGAGTATGGATAATGGCCTCACATGCAATTAGTAACATTTGGTTTGTTTTTACCCCTAGATTCTTAGTTTGTTACTTCTTTTAAATTCAGAAAGCACTGGACATTGCCAAATGTATTTTTTCTTAACTTAGTTAGAATGAAAATACCAAGTTTAAAATGCATTGATATGCTGGATGGTCTGTGACATTAAGTTTGCAAAATTGAGAAAAAGCCTAAGAACTAAAGGCTATTTTACTTTAATACAGTAGCGAAAGTTCTCCTAGTGCTCTGACCTTTCTGTGCCATTCCTCTTATGATCTTGCTCAGCAGCATGAAAATTAAATGACATTCAGGAGCAAACCCTCTGATGTTTCGGTAGAGGAGAACTTTTGTTGGCATTCTTAGATTTTACTTTATTTTCTTTCCTCTTTATTTCTCTCACTTGTTATATTTCATTTTAATGTGAAAGCTTATTGGTTTTGCAAGTAAGTTCACTGTAAAACACTAAGATAAAAAATCCTAATAGAAATGAATGTACATCATTAGTATAAGAACTTATTTTTTTCAAGTATTTAAGAAGCAACAATAGATAATAGTGCCTTTGATTATATAATTTGATTTATGGTGGTATTTGAAAATAATTTTTATGGAAAATTTTAAACAGAGACAAAAGTTGAGAGAGGAGTACATGAATGTCTGTGTATCTATAACCCAGGGTCAACAGTTATAGTTACCAACATTTCTCCCACTTTATTCCATCTATCTCCGTCACCTCCCTTGACCTGAAATGTTTTAAAACACATCTCAGTCATCATATTATTTACCTTGTAAATAATAATTTAAGCTCATGACAGCTTTTTCCATCAAAGATTTATTTTGCTCATTTGAGTCATTTATGGAGATTAACTAAAAGCTTTTGTGACGGAAAATACTACCTCCACATTTTATAATGTCACTTTTCCTCTTTGAGACTTAGTTTTTTCCCCCTCTCCATTGACAAACTCAACTCAGGCAAAACCAAAAAACAAATAAAGAAAAACGAAACATAGTACAATAGTAAGTGAGCAAGAAAGAGAATTTTCTGTAAATCAGCAGCAAATAGCTTCTTAATAGAACATTTAGGCAGATAATTATATCCCACAAGGGGATAATAATTATTTTATTGAGCTTCACTTTATTGTCCTTTGAAGACATTGTGTTTTTTCTACCTATTGAAGGTTTGTGGCAACCCTGCATCAAGCAAGTCTACTGGCGTCATTTTTCCAATAGCATTTGCTCATTTCGTGTCTGTGTCACATTTTTGTGGTAATTCTCATAATATTTCAAACTTTCAAATTGTTATTGTATTTGTTATGGTGATCTGTGATCAGTGACTTGATGTTACTACTACAACGCATGGAAGCCTCAGATTACGGCTTTATCAATAAAATATTTTTAAATTAAGGTATATTACATTGTTTTTTCAGATAATGCTATTACACATTGAATAGACTGTGTGTAAATATAACTTTTATATGCGCTGGGAAACCAAAAAAATGTGTGTGACCTGTTTTATTGCGATATTTGCTTTATTGCGACACTGCTTCTTTGGTCTGGAACCGAACCTGCAATAGCTCTGAGGTCTCCCTACTCAGAAAAGGCACTGTAATATGGGTGCAAAGACCTTCATGTTGAAGCACAACTCCATTAGCAGTGACGGAGAATTTGAAAAGAATCAGAGGCCCAGTTTTCTTATTTGTTAACATAGGTAAAAGTATACTGTTATATTTCATTGGGTTGTTATACGGATTAAGTTTTTTAAAATGTAGGGGAAAGTCTTTAGAACTTGTTACCTTTTTTTTTGCTCCAAGGGCAGCAGTATCTTGCACAAAAGAGAAATTCAGTGATATTTTGTGCTCTCACTCGAGACACTTTTCTCTTCCTTTTGAATATTTGGTCTCTTTGAAACAATTCATTTTCACAAAGCCAAAAGGTTTTCATCCTAAATTAGAGAAAAAAATATTTAGTTTTTTAATCTTAAGATACCATATTCAACAAAGGAATTATTTTTATAAAATTATTGGTCTTTTTATATTTCTGCTTTTAACTAAAATTATTTCCTTGCGCTTTAATAAATTTTCCTTGTCTAAAGTTTGGAAAAGTTATCAAGTCCAGTCATTTTCATTTTCATCAAAACGCTGCCTCACATGAAGGATCAATTGGTTGAATTTCTCTAGCTGTAATTAAAAACAAATTAGCCTCAAAGTAATAAATTTATTCATTAATCTCTTCCAAATATACTTTCTCTACAGTTCCTTTGCAGTTGGTTTAAGATTTTCAATGTCCTAAGAAATAGTTAAAAAATTTTAAATGCATCAGTGACATAATGGCCATAAAAGAACATTAGAATAGTCACCATCTCAATTTACTTCTTAAATGTACTATTAATCAGAAACTCAGTATTTAACTAATGTTTGTAACTATCTAAAATTGCAAGAATAGTGACCTCCACATTCAAAGTATGGAATAGTTTCATTACACCAAACTCCCTTCCTTGATCTAATTCCTGTATCAATGATTTTTCCTTTTTCAGAATGTCAACTATGTGGACTCATTCAGTATGAAGTCTCTTGTATCATTTTTATTTCATTCAGTATAATGCTTTTGAAATTCATCCAAGTTGTTGCATGTATTGGTAGTTCATTGCTTTTTATTGCTGAGTAGCATTTTATTGTGTAGATATGCCACAATTTATTTATCCACTTTCCAGCTGATGGATGTTTGGGATGTTTCCAGTTTTGAATTATTATAAATAAAAATGCTAAAAGACTTACAGGTCATTGCGTAGACATATGTTTTCAATTCCCTAGGTAAGAGTGGATCATATGGTAGGTGTACGTTCAATATTATAACAAAGTGACCATGCCATTTATATTCCCAAAAGCAGTGTATAAGAGCTCAGTTGACAGTCAGAGAAAGAAAGAGATTTAAGGAATTGGCTCACATTGTGAATATGAGGGCTGATGAGACTAAAATCCATAGGTCAAGGCAGCAGGCTGCAGATTTGAGAGAACATTTCCATGTCATTGCAGAATTATTCACAACAGTGAAAAGGTGGATACAACCTAAATGCTCATCGATAGGTGAATGGATAATGTGGACTAAGAATGCCACCTGCTGTATCAGTAAACAAAGGATGTTGCAGCCATCAAGCCAGCCACTGCAGCCACCCCCAACAGTGCACCCAGAGGAGACTCAGGATGGGAAAGCACAGGACACTGGCCCTACATAGCTAAAGTGCATAGCAAAGGAATGATTTCAGTGAGCCCAGACTCTTGCATCTTCCCATACACAGAAATGCACAAAATTTATTAACTTGAGATGTCTGTTTTTCTTTAATTAACAGTAATCTTTTGATGTTCCAACTACTTAGTTTTTGTTACAAAATTTCTATATATCCCAGCTCCTCTCTTACCTCTTTAGGGCAGTCCCTCAGAACTATCTGATGGCTGTCTCCTTAAAGTCCTCAGAAAATCCATTGAATAAAACATAATTCTCAGCCTTTAGGTTGTGCATTCTTTTCCGTTGACAATAAAGAAAATGTGGTATGTGTATATATTCACGCACAATGAAATATCATTCAGCCTTTAAAAAAAGAGGAAATCCTGTCATATGCTGCAACGTGGGTGAACTTTGAGTACATTACGTTAAATGAAATAAGCCAGTCACAGAAGAACAAATACTGCATGATTCAACTTATATGAGCGATCTAAAGTAGTAAACTCATAGAAGTAGAAAGTAGAATGGTGGTTGCCAGGAGCTGAGAGAGGGGAAAATGTAGAAGTTGCAGTTCAACGGGTATAAAGTTTCAGTCAGGCAAGATGAAAAAGTTATAGAGACTCATTGTACAACATTCCACAAAATCTTCCAGTTAACCATATTTACTGTTCACTTAAAAGTGTGTTAAGAGGGTAGATCTCATGTTATTTTTTTTTTTTTCACTGCAATGAAAGAAGAGTTGACATTGCAGTCTTGCATCTGAAGGCTGGAAACTCAGGCAGAATTTCTATGTGCCAGTTTGGAGGCAGAACTTTCTCACTGGAAAACTTTAGCCTTTTCTCTTCGGGCCTCAACTGATTGTTTGAGGCTCACCCGCATTATGAAGAATAATCTTAAAATCAGGTCTGACTGTAAATACTAATCACATCTAAAAATACCTTTACAGCAATATCTAATATAGGGTTTGGCCAAACAACTAACTATATTCACTATATTCCAGCTAAGTTTACACATAAAATTAACCATTACATGTTCTAAGAAATCTTCATCCAACTTAAAATTACAAAGATTTTTCTTTTTTTTCATTAAAATTTTATAGTTTCAGATTTTATAGTTAGATCTATGATCCATTTTGAATTATATTTGCATGTGGTATATAATAAAGGTTGAGGTTCATTTTTAGAGGAGTGAGGGCCTATGCAAGTCCAATTGTTCCAGCACTGTTTGTTGAAAAGACTATCTTTTCCTCATTAAATTACCCTGCACCTTTGTCACATATTATTTGACCATATATGCAAAGGTCTATTTCTGACTGTCAGTTCTTTTCCATTGATCTATGTGTCTGTTCGCATGCCAATTCCATAATTGTCTTGTTTACTGTAACTTGGAAATAAAATAATGATTCCTCCAATTTTTTCTTCTTTTTCAAAATTGTTTCAGCTCTTCTAGACCCTATGCTTCCCCATATAAATAATATTATCAGGTTATGAATTTGTGCATGGCTATGTCAGTTACTGTAAGTGGTGAGCAGGGGCATGTTCAGGGTACAGATATGTTTACAGAAGCAAAGTCCAATCTGTCCTGTTGGCCACTAACTGCATTTTTGGCAGCCTGGGGAAGGGTGGGAACTGTGAGAAGGATGACTTGGGCTCCAGACTGTGAAAGGTGCAGGCAAAGGTTCATCACAGACTTGATTCAGCCCATATGAGAGAGAAAAAGTTTGTTATGGAAATGGTCATTCTCTGTTCATTTGCATCATTCATTTAAATTTTTGGGTTTCTCCCTTTTCCTCTTCCAATCATTTGTCCTCCTTTATTCTGCCAGGAATTTAGTTCTTCTGTCTTCTTCCTAGTCATCACTTTCCCCATGCTACCAAGCAGTGAGCTGTATTTAAGTATCCTTTTAATTTATAACTGAGAAACCACTGTTCAGCACCTTTTATATAAAAAACAGCTAAAGATTCATGGGGTATACTAATCCAAAGAGAGAAAGAGTTGTGCTGATCCTAATGAAACTGGATGTTTTAAGTGGGGTGAAGGGTTTTTTTCATATAGAGCTTTTTTTTTTTTTTTAATATAGTAAGAATGGAATCTCATGATTTGAATTTCAAAGATGAAATTAATGTTCCTTAGTGTTTCTCCATATGTTCCCAAGTATATTTAAGGTCAAAGGAAGAATAAAAATTAGCAGTTTCATTACCAGGTCATTGTTGTTCTTTTTTTCCCTAATATTTTGCAAATACTTCATAGCCGGAGAGCCAATGTCATAGGATGATGCAAAGAAAGAATTCTCAATATATCTCTTGTCTTTGGTGTCTATTAGTTTTCAGAAGAGAAAGAGAAATGCCCTCTACCCTACCTGATTGCCTCTCCTCACTCTGCCCCCTCCCACCCTGTGACCATCCAGTCTGTCCATCTTTCTGTTCTCATATACATTTGAGCATTGGAGGGGTTTCTCACGGAATTCCAAGATGGAAGTGGCTACAACTTATGTAGAAGGAGTGTTTGAACTTTGATCAAATCAGTCAGATACAGTTTTGATGAATAAAATAAAAGGCAAAAGCCTATATTCGATATTATTATGTCTTTAGAGTACCTAAACTCATGTGATTAGCTCCCCACTAGCCATAGAGTGCCTTTTAGCAATAAAGTTATTCTGCTTATGCACAAAAGAGCTTGCTTTCTGCAAATTCACACATTTGGAATAATCGGGCCTACGGGAAAATAATCTTAAGGGTAGACCACTCCAAACCTATGTAATTTTATATACAGAGCCCTAAGGAAACAATAATTGGAGCCTTGGAAGATAATTTGGGATGGCATAGACAGTAGGACTCAAGGGATGTGAAAGTTCGCAAAGGCAATCGACTGGAAATGCTATCTTGTGGGCACTGGGAGAATTCAGGTGCAAGTGAAGCTGTGAGCACCAGAGACTCCTTCAAGGCTGGGGTTGAGCCCCCTGGGAGGGAGCTGTTAAAACACGGATCAAAGGCCTCCTGGCCTGTGCAGCAGCCAGGGTGAGGGGTATTTCCTTTCCTGATAAAGGTTGCAATTCTATTCCCGCTCTTCTGTCTCCACTCGCCTATGAAAAAAATCCCAGAAGAACCAGCACAACAATCAGCACATACTGATATCACTCCCCTAGTCACCAATTGTTTATGAGTTAATTAGTGTTAATAGAAACACAGGTCATAGATAAAAAGACTGGGCTGCATTTCTTTGTAATTGTGAGCAGTTCTCTCCCTGCTGTGTAGCAGAATTCTGAGCTTGGCTCCTCTACAACTACAATTAAATAGCCCCTAAGCAGAGACAAGGCATTCTACCAGAAAAGGCTGACCACATTGTTGGCAAGTAGACATTCTCTGTTGTGGCTTGTTGGCCACTTACTGATGGCATGAAATTTATCCCACTTAAAAATTGCTAAGTATTAGTTGCATCAAGGAGCAAAATGGATGAGAGACTGCTCTCAGTCAAGAGAAAAATTATTTCATTTCCTAAAAACAGAATGCATTTATTTTCTACTCATCAGCTTCCAAAACCTAAACCAATTTGTAGAATAAACTTTGAAAAAATAACGACGTACATTTAAGTAGAATTTGATGCTGACTGACTATCACTGTAGAAATTTCTGTCTTATGAGGGGGACCAAGGATACCCTAGAGAGAGCACATGATGTTTCACTGCTTGTCTTAAAAAATACATCTAGCACAAAATGTGCTAAAGAATTTCTTCTAACAACTACTATTAAGAGGGAAAATTGAGCAGTGGATTGGATTTTAAATATTTTTTAGCTTGTTACTCTTCCCAGGAACATTGCCATGGAGGAACACGTGAACAGCTATGGGATTTAATGTTGGTTTATCCTTCTTCCTAGATAAATTATTGAAGTCATGCCTGAGTAATCATCTTTAATAAAGGAAAGCATCCCTTGGCATTAAATGATCATCAAAGATTTGATGCTGTGTTGAAATTTCATTTCAGGATAAACTTGCTTAATTATATTCAGGGGAGGTGTCATTATTTAAGTCCACACAGATTTTCACACTATTTATTTCCTTTCTTACAGTTCATGATCACATAAAATTCCGAAGAGATAGCCTAAATAGTATTTACAAAATATTTCAGTTCTAATAAACTGTAAGAGACTCTCTTTTGTTGTTGTGTTCAGTTTGTGATTATTTCTTCAAACTTTCCAGTACATTTGTAACCATCTCTTATGAAACACTAATCTCCTTAGTTCCCAGTTTCCTAAAGGAGGAGGGAGAGCCAGATTGAGTTTAATAGGACTCCAGAAATGTGTACTAAGGGTTATTAATTCTTGTTTTTGTCTTTTTGACATGGGTGTGCTGCACTCTGGGGAACTGAAAGTTCACTGTGGAAAGCCTCTTTGACTTTTCATATTTGTAACACAGATGTTGATCTTCAAATTCTCCCGCCTTTTGGAGTTTTATGTCTCACAAGGTATTTACAACGACCATGTTAACTATCATTCCAGTCTTCCCACAATCTGTTTTGGGGTTTCTAAAGGGCTCTTTTTCCTATATTTTGCTTGTATCATAAAAGTGTGCAGATTATGAGTAGTTAAAAGTGGAGATTTTAGAATTAGACTTTCTGCCTCCATTCAATTTCTCTCTTCACTTTCGAGTCACGTGTTTTTGTTTTTTTCCAAGAAGAAAAAAGGAATTTTTTATTGACATAAAGAAGATCAATGACATTTTATGTCCTTGTGACAATGACACGAGACTTCTTGTTAGAACAATGCGATTCAGAACATAGTGGAGCAACATTTGTCATGCTGTAAAAAAAAAAAGAAACTGTCAATTAGTAATTCTATGCCAAGTGAAAATATTTTTCTGAAATGAAAGAAAAACACATTTCATATACACAAAATTTTAAATAATTAATCACTAACAGACCTACATTATAGGAAAAATATTAGAGAAAATGATACCAGCTGGAAATCTGGGTCTATGCAAAGGAATGAAGAACACTGGAAATGGTAAATATGTGAGTAAATATAGAAGACTTTTTTATCATTTAAAAAAACTTCTTTTTTCTTTTTTTCGAGCCTTTTTGTTTGTTTGTTTTTCTTGAACAACCCATATTTCAAAGTAATATTAGTACTTGTAAGAGTGTTGAAACAATGAATTAATATATAAAGTGTTCATAGTGGCTCATGCATAATTCATACTATATAAATATCATCTATCATTATTATTCTTTTTCTCTTATTCTTAACTTGCAACTTTCTAAATTAGTAGTAGAAGTCAGTGGTAAAAAGAAGAAGAAATAATCCATTGATAGAAATCAACTACCCTTCTCCCTTCATTACGTATATGTTTACATATAGGTGCCTTTTTTTTTTTTTTTTAATTCCTCTGGAGTCAGCTTGTTTTGTCTTGAAATTTTGAGTTGGCAGGTTGCCTTTTCAAAATGGCCTTAATAATCTACATTTCTACCAATGAGAATAAATTTTACCTTATGTCTCCACAAGCATTAGGTTTTATTTTTCACAAAAATCCAGTTATTCAGAACTGTAAATACATCTTACTGACTTAAAGTGTAACACAAGTGTTTTAGCAAAATACTGATGGTAACTTAGAATGTCTAAATCATTTCTATAAAAAATCTCTGAATATATATTTTATTTTTAGATAAACTAATGGATACAAATATCTTGTTTCATCAAGTTTTCTTTCATTATTTTCAAGTGTTTTTTAAAAAAATGTAGACACCAAAAATAAATGGAAAGCTGCCTTTGTGTTTCTCATACATAATAGGCTATTCTTCGTCTTGTTCTCTGTGATGTTAAGAGCATCTAATAAATTTCCTTTTGTTAAGTTATGATTTATAAAGTGTGAAGAAGCAATCTGTCTATAAAAGAGAGATGCTGTGACCTTTTTATCTGAATAGAAATAATCCCAGGGATCCACTGTTGTATTATTTTAATGATCTATTATCAACTCTACTATGTTGGAGGCCTTTCTTTGGCAAATTCAGGCCATAAAGAAACCACCAAAGGATTTGACTTAATATTGTAACCTCCAAGCAATTCCTTTTCACTTTTTTTTTAGGACTTTAACTTTTCACAGTTTAATTATTATCAGATTAAACCATTCTTCTTTTCAAAACCAAGCCCCATCGCATCCATTTTAGAGATTATAGAGACCCTTCCAGGCAGAATTGCTGAAGAGTCATATGTTAGTAGACCGCAACCACTCTGTTGATGCCATGAAATATAAATGGGAGTAGCCAGGGTAAAAATTAACTACAGTCTTTTAGCAAATTGAAGCTGCCAAACATATTTAGTTTTGAGGAGAAAACCTTGAGAAAAGCTCAACAGCTGATTTCAGTCATTTGAAAGGTTTTTGTATGGAAGACAATGGATTCTTTTCTGTATGATTCCAAGGAATAAAGGTAGAACTCATCAGAAATTCCTAATGAGTTTCTAATGGCAAAATCCAATAACCATTGATGGTTTAATCTCAATTATTTACTCCCTGTGAGACATTTGATTGTTGACTTCTTTCTCATAAACATGCTCTTAATTTCTCATGCTTGAATGTTCCTTCTTAGTCTTTTATTTTTTTTAATGGTTCCTATTTCTTTGCTTTAACCCTAAAACTTGAGAAGTCTCATCATTGTTTCCCTCTCCTCACCTCTCCTCTCCTCTTCTCTTTCCTCTTCTCATTTTACTCCTGGTTTCTTGTTGATCTTACCCATTTTCAGAACTTGAGCTACCTTCTTTCCCCTAATCTGTAAATCCAGTGTGGTTTATTTTAGGGAGTTCCAGATCAATATGTCCTCCTGAGAATCTCTCCTCAGAACCTTCCAACGGCACTTAAAGCTTAAGATTGCTTATACGGAACTTATTAACCTCCTCTTTCCAAACCCAGGTGTTTCCCTTATAGTCTGAATTTCTGAAAATGATAGTATCATTGCCAAATCAGTAAAGCCAAAAATCAAGAAATGATCTCTGTCTTCTTTTTCTTATAATTCAAGCAATCAAGAATTCTTGAATACTTGATCTCTTTAACATGTCTCATAATAGCTCTTTTCTATGTGATTCTCCTGTAGCTGCCACTGTTTGGTTTTTCATGATTTGTCTATTGAACTAACAGAATAGTTTCTTGGTTGGAATGCCTGAGTTCAATTTTCTCATATTCTCATTCATCCTCATCTGTATGTTAGATGGTATGTACTATGGAGGAAAATAAAGAAGGGAAGAGGAGAGGAAATGCTGGAGAATATTGAGCTTTTATAAAAGACTGGTAGGGTAAGTTTCCCTGAGAAGTTGACATTAGAATTAAGAATGGAAAGAGACCAGAGAGTATGCAATGTGGATATCTGGAGAATGAATATTTCAAGCAGAGGAAGCAGCAAGGACAAAGACCCTGAGATACAAGCATGGATACCTTTGTTACTAGAGAGGAGTGAGCTAAGAGGAAAATAATAAAGAAAAAACAAGCTCAAAAAGTTACTGAGGATGTTTGAGAGTAGCAAATAGTGTAACGCCTGATAAAGCTCTCCAAAGACTACAAAGTTTACTCTAAAAGAGATGGGAAGAAATTGAATCTTATGAGCTGAGGAATTATGTGACTTTATGTCATACGAGGATTACTCTGAGTACTGTGTTGGGGAGGCAGGTAAGGTGCTGGGTAGGTGTGATAAGTAGGGAGGACAGTTAAGAAGGTATTATAATCGGGCATGTGAAGAACAATGCTAACTTGGACCAGGATGGTGATGCTGAAAGTCTTGAGAAGTCAGAGGAGTCTTCATAATTTGAAAGAATTTGCAGGATTCCTCATGGTTTATAAAGTCCCTGAGATTGTAATATAGTTATCTAAAGTGTTGTCTTGATCCAGTTTTGAGGCTCTCAGTAGGCTCTCATCATTTCCCCTTCTTGAGCAACCAGTTGAGTTCACTCCCCCAGGGACCTCCCGTAACGGGCTCTCACATTCATGATGGCTATACATCTGCCTTAATTGCTCCAGGGCCCAGGTAACAGGCAACCGGGGCAGTGCCCATGCTCCAGAGCCTGATTATTCAAATTATTCAAATTTATTCAAACCAGCCAATCCTAAACCTGTTTGCCCTGCCTCACTATTCCCTTGCCTTAGAAACCACAATGAAGACACCTCTCATAATTCTCTTTTCTCCCTTTTGCCTTGTGACTTAACCCTGGTGTTTCCCTGAGTGGCCTTGTGCTGTTTCTCCCGAGGGAACTGGGAACATTACAACTACAACAAAAGTGACAAAAACAAAACTGTAAAGATCCTTGCAGTTTCTCCTTCTCTCAGCCTATATCTAGCCTCACCATCCCTTATGCAGGGTAATATGGCTAAAACAAATATACAGTACATATTTCATGCAAGTGTTTACTAAATGGATACTTCTTGGGAAGCATTTTGGCTCTAAATTCTTTTTTAAGTGCCAATAATTGGTAGTTGCTCAATAAATGTTGCATGACTTTCTTGAACTAATATTAAGATGAATTTTCTAACAGAGGTATCAGGACGGAAGATATTCTCTTAATTATATACTCTTCAGGGACTTTCACTTAGTATGTTAAGTCACTCAGAAGAGAATCATGTATGAGTAGAATAATTCTAATATTTTAAATTAATGTTTTACCAAGCCTGAAATTTTCTGATTCTTTGACACCTCTTTGATGATATTAGTCTACAGAGGGAAATAAAACAAATACGCACAAAATAACAGCAGTAGAAACATTTGAGCTGTTTTCTATGTTAAAAAAAATAGTCCTTAGGATTTGATATTTATGATTTGCAAGTATAATTTTTAAAGAAGACAGAACTTTGGTAAAATAATAGACAATTATAGGTGTTTGAAGTTACTAGGAAAAAAAACAACTTGCACACCATTTAGTGATATGTGGTGATAAGTCTTCTGTGGACAGATACTGATTTCCCTAGCCAGAATTGAAAGAATAAGGCAGAATGTGCTACAAATGAAAACATTTAGATAAAATTGACAGACTTGGAAACTTTTTTTTTAAATATAATTTTACTTTTTAAATTTTTTAACATTTTTTATCGATTTATAATCATTTTATAATGTTGTGTCAAATTCCAGTGTAGAGCACAATTTTTCAGTTATACATGAACATACATATATTCATTGTCACATTTTTTTCTCTGTGAGCTACCATAAGATCTTGTGTATATTTCCCTGTGCTATATAGTATAATCTTGTTTATCTATTCTACAATTTTGAAATCCCGTCTATCCCTTCCCACCCCATCACTTGGCAGCCACAAGTTTGTATTCTATGTCTATGAGTCTGTTTCTGTTTTGTATTTATGTTTTTGTTTTTTTTTTAGATTCCACATATGAGCAATCTCATATGGTATTAAAATACAATCCAATTGATTTTTTTTGGATTCATTTCTATGGATTTTATCAAAAATATATATCCATATGACCATCATCACAATCAGGATACAGGACATTCTGTCATCTGCCAGATTTTCCTCATGCTATCCCTTTGTATCACATCGTCTCCTCCCCACCAGCTTCTGGCAACCACTGATACCGTTTTTGGTCACTCTAGTTTTGCCCTTTGCAGAATGCTCTACAAATGGAATCATATATTATGTGAAGTTTTGAGGTTGGTTTCTTTCAGTCAGAATAATGCCTTTATGATTCATCCTAAGTATCCAACTGTCCAAAGTATGACAGTTTGCTTATCCTTTTACTTGGTGAAGGACATGTGGATTGTTGCCAGTACTTAGAAATTATGTATAAATTGTTATGGGAATCCAAGCATAGGTTTTTGTGTGAACATAAATTATTACTTCTTTAGGAAAAATACCCAGAAGTAGGATTGCTGAGTCATACGGGAACTATATGTTTAACTTTATAAGAGTGTGCTAAACTGTTTTCTAGAGTAACTGTATCATTGTGCATTCTCACTGGCAGTATATGAGAATTCCAGTTACTTTGCATCCTTGCCAGCATGAGACATTGTCAATATTTTTTTCAGCTAATCAAACAGGTATGTAATAGTGTTTTTTAAAATTGTATATATGTTTTAACTTTTTATTTTGGAATAATTGTAGATTCACATTCACTTATAAGAAATAACAAAGAGAGATCACATATACCCCTCATCCAGTTTTCATACAGTGGTAACTGTCTTACATAACTATAGAACAATATCACAACCAGAAAATTGATATTTATTAATTAAATCAATAATATCAAACACATCAAATAAATAAACTGACTTTATTCAGCTTTCACCAGTTTTACATTACTCAGTTATGTATGACTTCTGTCAAATAATGATTCAAAAGTATTTTCTATCAGTCTATAGCTTGACTTTTCTTTCTATTAATAGTGAAGTGACTTTTTACTCTGTGTTGTAGAGCAAGAATGTTTTCAGTTTTGGTTAAGTTCAACTTATGCTGGTATTTGGACCTTATCTTGAAGATCTTCAGTGAAAAATCTGTAGAGGGAGCTGTCCTTGGTGTGACAGAAGGAAGGAATAAATGGCTGTATTGGGAAGAAGGATCAATTTAACTACATAAAGATAAGGAAGGATGCATGAACTTTTTCCATGGATTAAAAGAGAGTAATAACCTGGAACCACCACTGAGTGGAGTGGATTCTGGAAATCCCGAGGTTGAGGGAAGAAATTATAAGCAGCTAGCAAATGAGGAATGTTACCAACATAAATGATTTTTAGTTGAAGTTTCCCAATTATATCTCATATGATCACATATGGATTACGTATTTGTTATGCTTCATGGATCTGTGGATTCGTGTGTTTTAAATCAGTTTTGGAAAATTTGTAGCCATCATCTCTTTATAAAATAGTTTCATTTCCAGTATATTCATTTCCACTTTCTGAGATTGTCTTATTCTAAACTTGCATATTTTCCATCTATCTTTCTTTGACATGTACTAGACAGATTTTTGATGTATACCTTGCAGTTCATTAACCGTCTTCTCAAATGTACCTAATCTGATGTACATTTAACCTATCCCTTGAGATTTTGACTTTCATAATTGTATATGTTTTTATTTCTAGAAGTCCATTGTTTTCAAGTTTGTATTCTTATTTGTGAAAATTTTCGTGTGTGTGTGTGTTGATCTTTGCAATTTTATCTTTATCTCTTTAAATATTTCATAGGAAGAAAGTCTGAGAGTTTTAATATTCAGTCCCTTGTTTTCTAAATCTGTTGCTTCATATTTTGATGTTATGTTTTATATTAATCTGTGGGAGTGCTGAGTTCCTAATTAGGGATACTTTCTTTCAAAGGGCATTTGATCCTGATTCTGTCATTGTGTGTATTATGGAGTATATTCCTATCTCCTATTTCGCAGGCCTTTTAGAAGGCTTTTGCATCTGATTGGGAGTCTCAGAATCACCTCCCTCTGTCCATGTGTTGGTTTGGTACTCAGTTTTGTATATTTTGTTTTGTTTTTTAATGGAGGTACTGGGGATTGAACATAGGACCTCGTGCATGCTAAGCATGTGCTCTACCACTGAGCTAACCGCATGACCAGTACTCAGTTTTGATGCAAGCTTACTCCTCACTGTTGCCAACAGATCTATCCTAGCTTCTTATCACATTGAGTCTTCTTCAGTTGGGCTCCCATGCCAACTTCCCACAAATAAAATCCTGGTTCCCACATCTTGAGGCCGGCTTCTAGAAACCTGGCTATATTCCTGCATGGCTCAGAGATAAGCTTTGGCCAACAATATCAGGAGCCCAAGTTCCCTGTGCCTCCAGGCTCAGTTCTGGTTAGTTGTTTTGTTTGTTCTCAGTTGGTAGAGAGATCCCTGGAAATCCCTCAAGATGCCTTTAAAAGTGCATCTTATGATGAAACCAGTTGTACTTGGGAGAGGGATGGTGCAACCTAGCTCCTAGTTACTCATGATGTTAAATCAGAAATCCAAGTTTTTGGGGGGATTTTGCCTCAAATTCCTTACCAACTCTTGAATTCTTTTCCCTGAAGTGCCTACCGATCTATTAATTCCACATATGTAACTATTTGTTGAGAAAGTGCTAGTGTTTAAATTGATCAAAAATAGATTGAGAGTAGAAAATTTTAAAGAGAGGGCATTAGCCAGATAACTTTTGGAAGAATATATATTTTTAAAACCAACTAATGTTTATGAAACTCTAAATAATATACTACAGAATAAGAGATACTAAACTACATTACAATACCAATGTCAATCTTTGCAGATTTTTTTGCAGTAATATTTACACATTAAAGAAAACAAGAAAGCTACAGGAGTCTTAGATATTTAATTCCATTTAGCCCAAGTCTTTCTAGCAAAGAACTTATTTTGTAATTTCTTGCCTATTGTGCTCATGAAGTAAAAGTAGAATGCCAACTCTGCCAACTCAACATTTCATGAGAAGGAAAAACATAAAAATCATGTCAATAATAAATCATTTTAAATACAGATTTAAAAAAAAGAATATAGAGAGAACAAAAAAAAAAAAAGACTAATGGAGTGTTAGGGAATAAATGAATTACTCTCAAATATCTTGCTTCATCATTGATTTCATTTGAAAGTGAACATCTATTTTCTGTTGTGAAAGTGCAATGTATTGACTGCAGCAGCAACCCAGGAGCTGACAGTGAGGAGGAATTATTGTTCCTGTATTATAAGTGTGAAGCTTTAAAAATTTAACCACTAAAACTTTCGATAAGCCAGTTGCTATTTTGGTAATGGTTCCAGTTTATTCTTGGTCTCAGCTGGTCATAGGATGTTGATATTGTTACCAAATCCTAACCTGTTTGCTTGCCACATGACAGGCCAATAAATCAGAAGACAAGGTGTTGGGGCAAGGAATGAGACTTTATTTGGAAAGCCAGCAGAACAAGAAGACGGCAGACTAATGTCCTGGGGTACCACCTTCCCCAAGTCAGAATTCAGGCTCTTTTTGCACTAAAAAGGGGAAGAGGTTTGGTTGGTTGTTGCAGACTTTTTGATTCTTTGTTCTTGAAGCTCTCCCTACGGAGGTCAGGTCATGGTGTCCCTGTAAACCTCCAATGAGATAAATGTTATTTTCTATTCTGCAACTTTTTATCTTTATATGAATGGAAGATCAGCCTTGAGAATAGGCTATCCTGTGTATTTCAGGCTATAGGCAACATTATTTTATAAAAGGAGCAGAACCAGCATGACTAAGCACAGCAAACAGAACACAGCGTTAGAGCGAAAGGAACAGATCTAATATGGAGTCAGATTTGTTCTTCCCTATTACAATATTCCAGGTTAAACAGAACACTATAACCTCTGGCTTTTGGCATTTGGGGAAAAAATGTGTCTTC
Source organism: Camelus bactrianus (assembly GCF_048773025.1). Lineage (NCBI taxonomy): Eukaryota > Metazoa > Chordata > Mammalia > Artiodactyla > Camelidae > Camelus > Camelus bactrianus. The sequence continues at coordinate 100,770,526 of NC_133539.1, forward strand.
TGAGCATCCCCAAATATACATAGTTACAAGATAATGTGGGGAAATTCAGAAAAGAAATGATATATTAGCTTTATGTTCTCTGGACCTTGATGTATATTTTAGTTTTTTCTTCTTTAGACTTCATAAGGATATTATTTGAGACATTTGACTGTGTCAAAGAGCCAACATCAATAAAAATGATTAGTGTTTTGGAACACAGAGTTATTTCTTTAATAGTAGGATAGAATTCTGTTACTGAATGTGCAGTGAACCAAATCACCAACACCAAACATAATTTTGTGGAATAAAAATATGATATAACACAAAGAAATTAAAATATGTCCATTAATGTTGATCTCAAGACTACAGTTATAAAAGGATTATTTATGCAACAGTATTATGGAAGAAGAAGTAAATAATATTAGTAATAACCATAGCCAACTGTCATTTGTTGAAAGCTCATTATATGTAAGCCCTATCCAAATGCATTACATACTTTTAAATACTCTAAATAACAATTTGACATTTTAAAGATTAGAAAAATAAGACTAGTTGGATAACTTGCTTAAAGTCATAAAATAACAAGTATAAGCACCAGTTCTGAATAGTGTCTGTGTATGTCCAGCACCAGAGTGCTCCAACCAGTGCATAGTACCAACCATCACTCCTCAGCACACACAGAAGGGGGAGCCACGTCTAACATACAGCAAAGCATTTGTGAGCAAGAAAAGAGGTTTAAATGGTCTGATAAAAGCAGTGTATGTGGTTAAAATCGAAAAAGACAGGACTGAGGGCTGGGGCTTTAAGAATGAGCAGAGGTTTATTTGGAGGAAGAAAAGAAGGAGAACATTCTAGGTAAATGATCAATAATGTGAACAAAGATACCTGAAAAGACTGATTTCTCTAGGGAAGTAGGGACATATTTTTTGGTAGAAGGAGTAGTGAGGCCACCACGTATATTATTCTCCTAAGAATATTTTTAAAATTTCAGTCTTTATAGCTCAGATGTCATATTATTCAGTGACATATTAAAGATACAAATTCTTTATTTTAGAATCATTTTTTTTTCTCTTCCAGTTTTTATTGAGAAACAGCTGACATACAGCACTGTATACTTTTAGTTTTGGGGAGTATGGAAGGTAATTAGGTTTTATTTATTTTGTTAATGGTGGTACTGCAGATTGAACCCAAGATGTTGTCCTTACCTAGGCACACACTCTACCACTGAGCTATACCCTTCTCAAAGATATAAATTCTGATATGGATTATTTAAGTTATTTCATAATAAATAAAGCACCATGTTAAAATTGATGATTAGTTGACAATTTTAAAGTTAATAAAACGGGAAATGGAATGAGAATAATAGCATCTAAACATTCTGGCATAAACATGTCCTTTTGTTTTTCTATCATTTCAGTGTGCTAGGTCATTGAGGAGGTATTTCTCATTTACAGATAAGGAAACCATAACAGAGAGAGTAATTTGCCTTGAGCCACACAACAATTTATCAGAAGAGAAGGGATTGTAAACCTGTGATTTTTGGGAGCCAGCACAAGTCAAAGTTTTATAGAGATTTATAGCTGTTTCTCATATATTTTTCAGCCTTCAGACAATCCTACCTTCCAAAAAAAAAAAAAAAACTTACTACATTCAGCAGCTATAATCTTTACACTTAAAACAATTGTCTACCACTTTGGCATTGTCTCAAAGCTTGATTTTTGAGGCTAAAATCCAAACCTTATGTAAGCATATAACTTGTGATTGAGTCAGTTATTACATGAAGAATAGTTATCATTGTATGTCTGGCACCAAAATATATTCATTAGACTGAAAATATTTCATAGGAAGTCACTGATGGGCTATGTTATTATATCACTCTATACTTCAATTTTTATTCCATGCTCTATTTTAATCAAGAAAAGTGTAAAATCTCTCACAGTCAGACAGTTCAGTATTGGATTTGGACTGTACATTTGATGGAATTCACTTTTTTTCCCAGTGAACTTGGGATATTACACATATTGCTTTTTTAAAATGCACTTTTTAGATGCCAGTTTTTTGGAGAAAAGATTATAAGGAAACAGATTTAAAGGTAACTGTTAGAAGCCACAGATATATATCAGAGACTCCAGGACTCTCTTTCCAAGTCAGGTATTAGAGATTGAAACAAATATCCATAGTACTTAAGTACACAAGAAGATGTGTGTGTGGTGTGTGTGGGGTGTGTGTGTGGGGTGTGTGTGTGTGTGTGTGTGTGTGTGTAGGGGGGAAAGGGAGCAGAAAAATAATAGAATTAAATTATTTAATTCCAAATTCTTACTCTTTCTTCATGGGTGAGAAACATATGGGTAGATAAGAATATCTGTTGTTTACAGTGTGGACTTCTGGGGAACAGTATTGTGGAAGAAGCAAGAAAAGACACCACTCCCAGCTGGGTGTGCTAATTCTCCCCTCTATTCTTAGGGGTAAATAATTTGAAGACAAGTGACTGGGTTTCCCATCTGCAGAGTAGATCAATGACATTGGTACATTATTAGAATTTTGTATTAATCAACTGCAGACGTGTCTATAGGACCACTTAAGTTCTAGAGTGCTGTGTAAATGTTTTGTTCTCATTAAAGCCAACACCTATAGTTCATGGAATTCACTCACATATGAATTTTGGGATCTCTTGCTATAAAGATTTCCTTTATTGTTGACCTTTCCACAACATCAGAGAATCTATATTCACCTCTAGAATGCCTTTTGAAAACCACAGGAAATATTTCTCAGTCATTCTCTTTAGCTTGGGGTTTCCTACCAGGAGGCTGACTATGGAATGGCATTGACACTGTATGAGACCTTTACACACATAAAAATGTTGTGCAGATTTGAGACATGCATGGGAAGGGAATATACTAAAATGGAAACAGATGTCATATTAAGGTGATGAGAACCTTTTCTTTTTTCATTAAATAGCATTCATATAACTTGCTTAATAAAATTTCCAGAAGAACAAAAATTACAAGAAATACTTAGGTCTTTAAAAAGTGTCAGTGTTGCTTCTTGACAAAGTTTTGGAGTAGAAACTGTATCATAGATATACAATTATGGTAATTACATGGTTTTTCCTGTTTTATATTTTAAAACCACAGCAACACTGCAACATTTGGAATAGTAAACAAGCCTGAGTAGCTTTGGAGAAAGGTTTGTGTCAATAGGTGGCTCCATTAGCATTCTTGTGGACAGGGTTAGCGCATTGCAGTAGGAAATAATATTGCTGCAAATTAGATACTGTAATTAGGCATTTTTTCCAGATTTAACTTTCGTTATGAAAATATGGTTAACTCCACATCTAAGTTTGCTTTCATTCCTTTGATTTAAGAGCAGGCTGTAAGACAGGTCAGTTGTACTCATTGAAAATATCTATAACTTCATGGAAGAACGGCCCATATTTACAGTCTGCAAAGCAACTGAACTAGAAAATCTAATGTTATGTTTCTGCTGATTTACTGTCAATTTAATGCTATGTTATCACAATCTTCTTATACTTTTATAGTCTAGGGTAGTTTTAGGTTAATGCACATTTAATGAAAAGTGAAGCAAATGGTACTGGGCACATGCAAATATAACTTCTATCACCTGAGTGAATTGCCTCTTAATATTACTTACAGAGATTTCTAAAGTACAATCCTGTACTGTTATAATTGAGAAAGCAGGATTTTAAATTCATAATAGAGTTTGAGATGATCCAGATAGAGAACAAGTTTGATATTCCATGTCTTGTTTAATGACGTCTTTGCCCTTGTTCAGGGGTAAGCAGGGCTGAGGATACAAGGTTGGACAGATATTCTTTCCTCTTCTGAAGCAAAAACATTTTCCTCTTCTTTCGGGGAAGAGGAGAGAACTTCACGGAGGAAGAGACAGATGAACATTACAATGTCGAACGATAATGTTTAACTAGACAAAGAGGAGTGAGGGTGCATTTTTAAAGAAACTATCCAGTATTAACAGTCCCTTCTCAAAATTTCTCCTTTTTCTTTTATTGTTTAAATTTGTCTAACCGTATGTTTGAAGGGGGAAGTCACTGGATATACACTTACTTTATAAGATGTCACCCGTATAAAAGAAAATATAAGAAATAGAGCATCTTAACTGCCTTGGTAGGTAGGGGAATGGTTGGGAATCCTGGTCTTTGTGACCTAGGTTCCAAACCAGACTCCACCACTTCTCCTTAGAGGAGGCCTTATTTGCCTCGTTATTTGCACAACATAGGGTCGTCTGAGATTGTTTCAAAGGTCACTGGAAGTCTTTCATTCTATTATTAAGAGTAAAGTCTTGAGTTCAAAGATAACCGTACAGATTCCTATATCTACAGCATTGATATTATTTTACTTAACCAACTCCATCTTCTCTGATGAAAGGTTTTTAATTTTTTTCAATTTTTTGAAATATCCTACCATCCTTTAATGCTAGTTGAAGCTTTTAAAAACCAGATGTGTGAAGAGAGCAGGTTGAATAAATGCTTTTAATTTATAAGAATAGAAAGAGTCATTTTAGCTCAAAAATATATCAACAAAACAATCAAATAAGCAAATAAAGTCAGGAAGATACTATGATTACATCTTTCCTCACCTGCGAATAATCAGACTAATGTAGAAATCTTATTTGCAAATTATGCCTAATCCACAGAGAAGACATGGCCAAGCAGATAATCTGGCAGGGGAAGAAATGCTAGTTGGGGCAATATCTTGGGAAAAAAATTCAGGTTTTAATTTCCTTCCTTGCATCATAATTCCATTATGCTATAGGAAAGCCTTAATAACATCTATTGAAGCCTTAGCTTCGTGTTAGGCGTGTGCTGAGAATGAAAGGGAAGGGGGTCATTTAGCAGTCTGGGGCAGAGTGAACTGGGCAGAAGGGCAGCACATGAAATGGTATGTGAAGGGCAGAGGTGATATACAGAGAAGGGTGGAGTGAGTTGGTCAATATTGATAATATTAACATTTGTCAAGCATTAGTAGTTGCCATGCATTTTCCTAGTTTCCACTGGGACTCCTGAGGGGCCTGCAGCAACATCTGGGGAAGGGCCAAGACTTCCTGTAGAAACACAGTGTGTGGCTTGGCATACTACTAATGCCCTATAAAGGCAAGGTGAGACAAAAGCCTGGAGACCCCAGGGAGGGTCAGGATGGCTGCTCTTGCCCGTTTACATCAAGGGAGAGTGCTCACATACACACTCCTTGCTCCTTTATTTCCAGAATAGGACATCAGGCAGTGGGGAAATAGTCAACGACATGGAAGACAATCCTATTACCTGTTGAAAGAGCTAACACTACCTGGTCACAAAACCCAGAATCTAAAGATCGTGATTCCAGGCCAACTCTGTAACACTAGCTGTGAGTTCTAGGGCAAATCTCATGACTTGCCTGAGTTCCATTTTTCATATGAGGTTTGCCAAGGGTAAGGAGTGAGATTGTATGTAGAGATGTTAAATGCAAAGCCCCCCCAAAATGTTAGCCATTTTCATATTCTTACTTCTTTTTATCTCCTTTTCTAGTTTTACCTTGAAAGATTAGTGGAATGACAAGTTTGGGGAATGAAATGAGTAAGGAATGAAATTAGCAAAAATTAAAAACAATCCTTATCCATAATATTAGCTAAAGTAAGAAGAGTCCTTCTGCATAATATTCGAAGGGTTCCCCCGAAATTCTTCAAGCACCAGGACAAAATATTTGGGAAATCTTAGAAACCCACTTACCTTAGTTTCTTCTTTGAAAATACAAGTCTGTATTTTCCAATTTTTAATATTACAAAGTTGTAAAATTCAAAAGAATATTTAACTCCAATTGATCATTGAAAATCTAGTTAATAAGAGGTGCTGGTTAATAAAGAAAAAAATCAAAAAGCAAAACCTGAGACCATTCTTCAATGGTATATTATATGTACATATGTGTGTGTATATATATAAAACTCATTAATTTCCTAAGAAGGACTATTACAGAGTAGAATATAAAACAGTAATAATGAAGATTAGAATGAGAACTAGGAGTGAAAATATTTAAAGGACACCTTTTTCCCTGTTGGCCATGAGAAGCCTATAATGTCTCCAGTATACTGTACCAGAGGCATATTAAAAGATTATGGGTGCCTGGGTTAGTGACTTAACAGAACAAAATAAACATTTGAAATTCTTCTTAAATTGTTTTTAAAGAGTGAGATTCTTGGCTCCAAATCCCAGAAAAAAACTCAAATTAGACTTTTTTCTTGCCTGAATCTAAATTAATTAATTAGTCATTTAAGATTTAGAACTCTTAGAACCAGATTTAAGTCCAAAGAATTTTTTCAACAGTTCTTCTATTTTCAGATAAAATATAGATGCTTATTTTCAGATCGATTTTTAAATAAAAATTACGAGAGCAAAATATGTTAGTGGCATACCCAAGGTCACTGAAGTAGAGTAAAAATATAAGGACTATAAGACACATCTCCAGACCTGTCCTCCAATGCTTTTCCTGTTATATTTCATAACCTCTTAGATATTCACACATTTCATATAGGTCTTAATATAGTAGAATCTACCTCACCAGCTTTCTCTATTTATTTTTATTATTTAGGGAATGTACTCCTCTTTTGTATTAATGTTCTGTAGAGGAAAATAGTGAATTTCTTCGGCATTTGTGAGGAAAGGATTAATTTATTGAAGACAATACCTCCATAGGTTGATGCTCCAGAAAAGAAGTTGGCCTCCTACAAAGATCCATGGGAACTAGCTACAGCCAAGTACATGGAACAGTCAGATCGACCAGAAGGCTTGGAAACTGTCCTGGATCCCAGTGGTACCCACCTGAGCATAAATGCTAAGCTGGCAAGGGAGGGATGGAGCCATGTTATTGTGCTGTTGTATTACAGCCTCTGACCACATGGTGGGATTGCTGAAACTTTCCTAATCATAGAGTTCAGAAACCCAACAGCCCAGGATCAGAGTCCCTTTTCCAGAGTCTGTCATTCAGTGTTGTTACATTGCTGTGAGCTGCCCCATTGTGTGCCAGACAATGGGGATTGGAGGGGGGTGGGGGGCATGTACCTACCTCTGACCCTGTTGCTGCAGCGTTTACTCCAAAGGATCTCCTCTAGGAGGCCTGGCAAGTGTGCTGCTCAGCATTTGCCTTTGTAAAGGTCTGGTCTTCAAGAATTCTAGCTATATACGTGGTCATGAAAATCAAGCCAACAGATAATTGCTTCTTATCTCAATAAGCATTCCTTGTGATGGTTTTATAAATGTTATGTACACATATATAATTATAGTAGGTAGAACTATATCAAATTCTAATATTAAACCATTTTTTACTTACAAAATAAAAGTAATTTTGTATTACCATCATTAGAAATTTTTTCATACAGGACAATGTAAACTTCATTTACTCACAGACTCTCCTTTTTTTTGTTTTTAGTTAAACATTTCAACATGTACCATTAAATCTAAGAAAAATAAACACATATGCACAAATCATATTAACAAATGTTAGCATTTTGCTATATATATTTTTATTTCCTTTAGGGAAAAAATAATCAGGCACAACAGAAGTGTTACTGAACCAAACAGGTACACTTGCTCATGCGAGGTAAAGCCAATCTACTGACACTGGGTTGTGGTGAAGGAAAGTGCAGTGTTTATTCTAAGGTCCCAGACAAGGAGTCTGAACTCCCCTTTGAGTTTCATAGGCAAAATTTGTGGGATGGGCTGCAGGATATGTAACCCCCCTCTGACTGTTTGGTGGTAAGTTAACAGGGCGGTGTTCCAGGAATCTCAGTTGTCAGCCTTCTGGTTCCAACCAGTCTAGGGTCCATGTGCTTGAGCTCAGCCTGAAGGTACCATCCTCCACCTGGATGGGGGCCTTACTTCCTGTAGAACTCAGAGATATATATCATAATTATATATCCCTTTAGGAGGAACCAGACCAGGCCCCATCACTGTCCTATTGTCTTTTGACTGTTTTCCCTTTGTCTCTTCATTCCCTTACTCCCTTAATTAGTAACTGTTTGAAATTGCCCTTTGGAACTCTGGGAAGGTCATGGAGGGTGAAACCTTTGTCCTGTAAACAAGAAATGGGGGGACAAAGAAAGACCTTTGTACTTGGGAGGATCCTAGGGTCCTGCCCAGTTTCAGAAGATCCCTTTATGTCCCTTCTTCACTCTCTTTTCCTCTCTTGCTGTCAACCTAGAGAGAGAAACTCTGAGGCAGTTTCTGAGATAACAATATTATCTTGTTTTGTTATCATATTTTTGTGGACAATATGTAGCATTATTTTATACGTTTTAATAATTCTTACATTCTTGAGTATGATAGTGATATTGTGGTTATCCACAATAATGTCCTTGTTACTTGGATATATGTTATATTTAGATACAAAATGTCATGAGGTTTGCAAATTATTTTTCAACTTGTTCAGGAAGATGTGTGTGCACGTGTGTAGAAAAATAGCAAATATGACAAAATGTTAACAATAGGTTATTTTAGGTGAAGAGTTTATGAGTGTTTGTGTTACAATTTTCTCAAATTTTTTCTGTAGATTTAAAATGAACAGTAAAAGCTTAAGAATTTTAAAGCCCTGTGTAATTAGAATCACTCAATATGAAACACATTTGAGATAGTTTAAAGTTTAACTTTCCCTTTCAGCAAACAATAACTTTTCAAGAAATGCTAATCTTATCAATGTAAAATGGTGCATCCACTTCAGAAAACAACTTTGGCAGTTCCTCAGAATGTCAAGCCTGTATTTAACATATGACCCAGCAGTTGTTTACATATCCAAGACAAATAAAATCGTATCTTCATAGCAGCATTATTTCCAATATCCCAAAAATGCCCATCAATTAATGAATGAATTAAAAAAATGTGTGGTCATATATCCATGCAGTGAAATATTCATTAACAAAAAGGAATGATGTACAGATACATGTGACACCATGGATGAACCTTGAGAATATTATTCTAAGTAATAGAAACCAGTCATCCATGCGTTGTGTAATTCCATTTATTTAAACACTCCAGAACAGATAAATCTATAGAGATAGAAAGTACGTTAGTGGTTGCTGTGTCACTGAGTCCAAGCTTGTATGGCTCACCACATGACAGGCCAATAAATTGAGAGACTAGTTGTTGGGGCAAGGAAGAGTGGCTTTTATTCAGAAAGCCAGCAGACTAAGAAGTTGGTAGACTAGTGTCCCCGAGAACTATCTTGCTCAGGTTTGGATGCTGGGTGTTTTTTTTTTTTAATAGAACAAGACTGGTTGGGGAGAGGAAGTAAAGTAAAAACAAAAACAAAAACAAAAACAAAAACAAAAACAAAACACAATAGATTGTTGCAAATATTTCCTGGTTCTGGGTAGACTCTGGAGGATATGTGTTAATTTCCTTTTTCCTGCAGCCATTCATAGGTGGGCCTGGTCAGGATGTTTCCTGGGAGCCAAACAAAGGTATTTTATAGCTTAATGCTCAGGAGTGGAAGGCAGGATTCCTGGAGGTGAGATATTAAGTACACTTCAAGCTATAGACAACATCCCTTTAGTGATTAACTTGTAGCAAAAGCAACAGAATACAAAGGTTACAGTAAAAGAAACATCCAATATGGAGTCACATTTGTTCTTCCCTATTGTACTTGGGACTGGGGCAGGGAATGCAAAGAATGACTTCTAATGGAATGAAGTTTCTTTTGGGGGATGATGAAAATGTCCTAAAACTTGATGATGGTGGTGATTGTGCAACTCTGTGAATATGATAGAAACCACTGAATTTTATACTTTAAATGGATGAACTTTATACAATGTGAATTATATTTCAATAAAGCTGTTGACAGTAGTCTTTTTATGAAGTTAGGAAAAACAAAATATTTTAAGATTAATTGCAAACATGAAACTATAAATCATCTTTGCTGATTTTGGATCTTATAAAATGGCAATTTTAATATACTGAAATGTGAGAAACAATATTAAATGTCAGAGATGAGTGAAGCTGGCATTGTAAATTTATTTAAAAATGTAGCAGTTGTACTCTTTCTTGATGTAGTATTTTTCTGATTATTGATTAAGCACTACAGTTTATAAAAAGGCTAGAAATTCTTCAGAAGTGTATTTCTTGCTGTTAGCCTGTGCTTACTTTAATTTTGAATGAAGAGAAAAGGGACAATGAAATTATATATAGATATATAAAGAAAAAATAATTAATTCTTATTTTTCTATTTCAGAAAGGGCAATTTATATGCCAGTTAAAAATATATTAAAAGTCTCCTAATATATGAATACTCAATATAAATGTCACTGACTGGCCCTTGGGACACTCTAACTTTTATGCTGGAAAGCAGAAATATTAAACGAAAATCTCCTTGAGGCTTACTTTCCCGTAGTGGGTACAGACTATAAACATTATACACGATAAATAATTGAATTGCATAGTATGTTAGGAAATAACAAGAGAATTAGGGGGAAAAAATGAGAACAAAGGAAGGAGATCAAGAGTTCAAGGGGCAAGAGGTTAGCCTTGCCATTACCAAGACAGGGGAAGTTGCAGGAAGGGCAGATTTTGGTATGCAAGTGTCGGGGTTAAGAGCTCAGCTGTGATATGTTGGTTTTGAGATCTCTGTTAGATGTCCAGGTGGATATGCTGAATTGGCAGTTGCATAGATAAACGTGGAATTCAGGGAAGTGAGTTAGGCTGGAGGCATTAACTGTGACATGCAAGTCCATAGGCATTTACAGACAGGATACTGGGTAGGGAAGAGATTTTGCAACATTCAGAGGTCTTACAGAAGAGAAGAAATCAGCAAAGGGGACTGAGAAAAGTAGTAGCTGTTAGTTTAGCCACAGATGAAGAGTATGTGATATCCTGTGAAGAGAGGTGTCACCCGGAACTGACCCTTGGATGTAACTTTGGTGTTATCTGCAGCTACAATTGCAAAGACGACAAGAGTGAGCTGAGAATTAATTTCCTCTCCTGTTTAGGTTTAATCTACCCACACTTGAGATGTCACTGCATCATCCCTCTTGCCACAAATCATACTGTTCGTAATTATCAGCCTCAGTGGAGAAGCAGGGATAGCTGAGTTTATTAAACAGGCAGTTAAGGGAATTGTCTTATTAGGTGAGGAAAAATTTGGGAGGCGAAGGAAAAAACGTGTTCAAAGTCGAAATTTGGGGGCTAAGAGTCATATTAATTTGATTATTAAAATTCAGTTTGTACCCCACACTGGTGAAATTGGCTTATTTATTGGACTAAAATTCCACATTCTAGTAAAATACTTTATGTAAAATAATATTCGCTTAGAGCATTCAAAATGCCCTCAGTGCCTATTTCTTTTCTGCTGACAGGCTAGTCATGCCAAGGCTAACAAGAAGATTCCAGAAACTTAAAATTAATGAAAATTTATTGCACAATCTTGCTGCACAGGCAATGTGGGTATGCAGTGAAGACAGTAATTTCCACATCTATCCATAATGAAATTGGAATTGAAATGTATAAAAATTAGCCAACCTTAAACAGAAAGGCAGAAGGTTTTGTTCATTTTAATCACTCGAGGATCCAGGCTGAGGGAAACACCAACACTTTATGACACTATCATCTCAATGTGAGGCTTCAAGATTCTCCAGGACCAGAACCCAGCGTAGAGAATGGGGATCGAATGTTAAATGCTCAAGGTAGTGATGACAAGTCTTTCAGCTGACATTTTCTTAACGTAGCTAAGTCACTTGGTTATGCCTAGTTGTCTAGGTACGAACACGTCTATCTCCCTTGTACCTGGAATCAAAGAAGAATCAGGTGTGCTGGGAATGCTAGTGATGTCTGTTGGACTCAAGTGTCCCTGTGACCTGAGGAAATCAGAACTAGGAGGCCTGCCCCTGCCTGTTGTATACCCCACCTCCCCGCTATATTTATGAGTTCTGTGTATTTGAATTGAATTGGAGGTGGTAAGAAAAGAGAAATAGCCCTCTATAAGCCTTGAGTTTATCAGAAAAAGAAATAGGATGATAGCAGAAAAGGGTAGAGGGTCAATAATTTTCTTTTAAGAGAGGCTTAGTATTTTTATTAAACGATGTTTCGTTATTCCCTCTTCTTCCCTGTCACACTTATTTTCTCCTTCTCACTAGGAGGAGCTTCCTGCCAGTTAGAGTAAGCCATGCCACCCATTAATTTGGAGACAGGTAATCATATCAAAGAAATGATGGCAGCAAAATCCAATCTAAACTCATAAATTCAACTTTATAATCTTGTATGTAAGACAGAAAAGTTTGGATCTACTTGAGCAGAGTGAATTTTTTTTTTTCTTAATCTCAGGCTACATTGAGACTCCTCTGGCTGGAGGACAATTGTCAGAGAAACCCCACAAAAATAGGGTAAGGGCAGAAAGGGAGAACTTAGAATAAAGGCTCTCTTCAAAGATTTTCCACAGGTCATAGATGATAAATGTCTCAGGAGAGGAGACGCATCTGCAGTAAGTTGGCGTGCACTGGGGATGTGAGATGGCCGTAAGTAGAATCTGGGAAAATGAACAGCTAAAATTGAACAAAGAAACTGATGAGTCATGAATAGCAGACTTACAAAGGCTAAAATGAATTTAGAGGGTGTACATTTGTGTGAACCAAGTAGGCTCTGATACGAAAATTTCTTCTTTGTTGCCTGATGCAAAGGAGAGCAGGGGAAAAGTTGAGGAGAGAGTTGGGGGCAACATAATAAAGGTTATGTGGAGGAAGCTTAACAGAAAATCTTGGGGCACTACTGCCTTGAAGTTGCACTGATACTGTCTTAGACAAGCGAATTATTATACGGTAACACTAAAATATTGAAATATGCCTTAAAAATTTTTAAGAAGCAAACTTTTCAAGAGAAAAAAAAATCATTTTCCTCAGAATGCCATTTTAGAAACTCCTGACTTGTTTATTCGTTTTATCAACTCTGGAAATGTTAAAAAAAAAAAAAAAAAAACCCTTTGGGAATATGCTGATGTTGAAAGAAGTTAATATATTCCACATGCTTCTGTGATTTTCTATTAAGTTCAAGTTATTTTACTGATAACAAGTAACAAAATGAATCCTTTGGATTTTGCTCACCTTGCCTCTAGAGTCCAGGCAGTTTTCCCGGATGAGAGGTGGCATAGCACAACAATAAACCCAGACACCCGATGGGCAGCCACAAGTTACTAGAAGTGTAGGCATCACTTTTCCCAGCTGTAAAATGGTGCTCATAATACATACTTCTCTGGTTTGTAGTGAAGATTAAATGACTTTTTGTGCATAAAGTGCTCAGTAAAGTACCTGGCACGTAAGAGGCTTTTGGCAAAGGTAGATATTACAATTTTTGTTACAGGAGATTTTGGTCTTTTTAAGCAGCTGTTCTCTTTTCATAAAATCTTTCTTTACAAAAATTGGGGAAGGTAGAGTTAGAAAGATTTTGGTAACATGGACTTCATTCCCCCACCACAACTAGGCAAATGTCTTTAGAGTTCCATATGACATTCACCCAACCCACCCTTGAATAATTTTATAGTTAGTGTGCACATAACACCTGAAGGGTGCTAGGCTTGACAAAAGGTTCAATGATTAAAACCTTGTTCTACTAAACCAGCTATACCACACATTAGTATTTATTTTACCTCTGAAACTATAATGAGAAAATCCTCTTCTATCATCTTCTACATGGAAATACCTGAAACAACAAAATATTTTAAATGTTTCCTCTGCACTTATTTCTCCTGGCAAAAATAATTTTCATTTATATATGTGGATTATATTGTAAAATTCTTATGGCTCTCATTTCTGAGAGCACGTTTCAGTTTAAAAAATACATTTTAAGATGGGAACCTCTTATTTTTTCCTCTTCTGAAGTAATATCACTATCCATCACTCTTTGAAATTTGGTAGAAATGATAGTAATATCTAGATATCTGGATAATGAAATAGGAACTTCTAATGTATAAAAGCCAAATAATTTGTAGGTCGGGAAAAATTTAAAATGATCTATTATTTGTTGGGGAAATATAACTGAAAACAAAATCTTCTTTCAGCCCAGAAAACCTCTCCAAAAAAGTAGTAGAGAAAAAAAATTCTAATCATTGTACAAGAATTAAATGAGAATGGACGTGCATCACGGGCAGTTCACTAAGAGACTGCAGAGACAGAAAGCTCACCCTTTTATAAAGCCAAACTGATGCCCACTACGTACATGTTTCAGCTCTTGCCAGTAGGAAGTTCTCTCTAGAGGAGCTATTTTAAGAGGAAACCTGAAAGGATGGAAACCATACCCACCCTCAGATCTGGAAAATGCCTCTTCAGGGTAACCTCCTATAGCAGATTTGTAGCAAACTAACCTGAACCACAGTTTTCTTGTGAGTGGTGGGCAGTGGGTGAAGCCAGGTGTGCAAGTTTCAATCTAAGTCCTATCAGAGTTAGTTGAAAAGAAGCCATCTAATCTATTTTAAATAAACCTGAATCAAGATAAAGCAATAATATATTTGACTATGATCCATAATTATAAAAGTTGTGTGTGTATATACATGTATGTGTATTAATCAGTGATCTAAGTTTCCTCTTATTGCACCTGCTCAGGCATTAAAGTGATGTTATGCTTTTTCTCCCTCACCTACCACCAACCTCCTTCCTCACAATTCTCAGTCTTCAAGGTTTATGTTATAAGTCGCCTCTATGGAAAATCACATTCAGGTGTCCTAACTAGAGTTGATCTTTTGCCTCTAAACTTGATACCAATTATATTCAATGTACTCAGTCTCTGACATATGCCTGTCAGATTTACATTTGTGATACAGCAGGAATGTGTTTGTAATACTTTGAGTGTTTTAAAAAGTTCAGTACTGTGTACGTAGTGGCTGAAATTTGATGATTGGTTGACAAAAGGTAGGTATAAAAGATAGGAAAGAGAAGAATCTTATGAAGTCCTTTCAGTGGACAGTTTCCTCCCCATCCCAAATTAATGGCAGGCTCAACTAATTTGGTTCCTCCTTGATGTGGGAGTATCTTCAATTCTGTAAGATGTCTCAAATCCTGTTTTGTTTTGTTTTTCTGTTGAATTGTGTTATCTGCTGTAACGTGTAAGTCTCAACTCAGCCTCATTACTTTGTTCTTGTCTTTTCCAGCCCTTCCCAACAGTAGCTGTTAATAACTTCCGTGTGCAGATTAAGCTCTGCAGTGTTCCGGAGTTGTATACAAACCCTGAGCCTCCCTAGTTGGAAAACTGCAATGTTTATCTTGCTATATTTAGAATCTGTAATTCACATGCCAGCGCTGAATGCTGTCATCATTTGAGCCTTCACTCCTAGTAATTTGCTCAGCTCTTGTCTTACTCTTCCCTGGAGTACGAGGACTTCCCTGAGTTGGTGCTCCTAGCAAGACCCTCCATTCACCTCACTTTTGTCAGCCCCATTTGTTCTGGACTTTTCTTCCTCTTCCCAGTTGCCTGACTTTATACCTCAATTTGGCACCCAATTCTGTCTTGTGATCCTATTAACTTTCTCTAGTAGGTTTAATTACTCACATTAAAATAACTATCTCATGCCCTCTCTTGCCTCAAACTTCCCCCCAACACCTACTTTCTCTGCCCAATCTCTCAACTGATGAACTCTCTTTATCCTCCAGTGGGAAAACAGAGTTCTCATATTTCCCAAGGTTCAAATCTACAAAATTATAGTATCTCCATCTTCTTTCCATCTATATCATTGAAGGAAATGCCTGCCCTTCACCACAGCCTATTAGGCTCTGACCTCTGCCTCTTTATAATTTCCTCTTACTGATCCTGCCCTAAGTACTTACTACACTGCAGCTGCCAGGTGGAATGTTCGTCTTTCCCCTTGGTCTTTGCATGATTACCTTCTTCCCATCACTGAGTCCCGTTTTAAGTGTTACCACCTCAGAGCTACCTTTCCTGACCACCCAATCTAAAGTAGACCCCTCACTGTTATTCATTTATATTTCAGTCTGTTATTGCCTTCCTGCAAAGTGTCTGCACTTCGTCAGCTGCCTTCTCTAGGCTGTAATCCTTGAAGGTAGGGAGTGTGTCTCCCACCTAGTCCCAGTGCTTCGTGTCCTGGTATGCAAGGGCTCCGTCAATATTTGATGGAGGAATAAGCGCTATTTTCCAAACAAAAGTGTAAACCTATCATCAGTACCTCACTTGCTACCTCTCCACACATACCGCTTGGCTATATGGAATCTCAACTAAATATTTGGAATGCTATGTGTCAGATTCTTAGTTGCTGCACATGCAAATGACTTTAAAAAGATCTTGGGTTCAAGAGAAATTTGTACAGGAGAATTCATCACACAGTCCAATGTCTACACACAAGCTCCATTACCCAGACACCTCACATGCTCACAATTCCCAGGTTTCTTCATCCTTGGACTGCAGATTTTGGAACCCTTCAGAAAGGGGAGTTTTTTCCCTGTGTTGTGAACACTTGTTATGGAACTCTTATCATGTGCTCAGAGGTTGCTTTTTATACCAGGTTTGCACTGGTTGGCTGACTTTATTGGGCTCCATCTCCAAGCAAGATGAGGTTCTCTGAGGCAGTCTGGCTTTGCTCCATCCCTGATTCTTGTAGCTGAGGTCATATGTGTTCCATTCAAGATGCACTGGCTTATAACTATTGTTTTGTTTTGAAGATAAAACAAAAATTATAGAAAAAAACCAAAACCACTTTTGACTATAGTTTCTCAAAGATAATATTACATTGTAGCAAAGCAATAAAAATGATCTATTATAATAATTATTATGACTTATCAGCTATTAAATGTAATATTTATTTTTTTATTTCTTTAAGTTAGTTTTAATGGTTAAGAGTGGTAAGAGAAAAGATAGTACTTATATAAAGCTGAAAATATGAATTATCTTTTAGCATAGAAAATGTAGGCTGAACTTGAAAATATAATTTTACTTCTTAAGTTTTGAGGATCCTTAAGTACTTTTATTCTGTAAAACTTATCTGTCTAGAAACCAAAAAAAGCTGTAACTTTTAAAATAAGTTTCTAACTGATTGTTTTATTGTCAGTCTGTATGACCTTCAACTTTTAATTAGCTGGACAAAATATAAATACCTATTTTTTTTCACAAGGCTAAATGTGAGTGGTGTATTTTATTTTCAGAAGAACACTATCACTCACATAGTCATGATATGATTTCAAGAGTTTCTACATATTCTTAAACTTTTTTTTACAAATATTGATTGTACAAATATATACACACTATAAACAGACTTTAGTACAACAGAAAATATCAAGACAAAGTTATGGATGGACTTAATACTTTGCAGATGGATACATTTCCTTTCCTGAATATAACCGTTTCCCAGACCAATGTAGATACATACAAAGTATTTTATGAATTTAATTATATGAATATTACAAATGTAATGTATGTACTTTACTACATTAGCTTATTCTGTGGTTCAGATAGATTAAAGATATCTGGTGATATTATTTTATGGTAACCTAGTTTTTAATTTCAATTAGTATGAGAGAGAATTTCAGGTAACAATTGCCATTACACCAGAAGAAGCCGTATTTTAAAGCTATAAAGAGAAGGTGCATACTGGTAAGAAAATGATAGTTCCTACTCAAACCAATTTTGTTCAAAAAATATTTCTCTTGCATACCTGAAATTTGTTGCGAGTAGATCTTAAGCATTCTCACCATGAATAAAAAAAGAATGAAAGAAAGAAAGAATGAAAGAAAGAATGAAAGAAAGAAAGATAGAAAAAAGGAAAGAAAGAAAGGAAAGAAAGAAAAAAGGAAAGAAAAGAAAGAAAGAAAATGAAAGAAAGAAAGAAAGAGGAAAAAAAGAAAGAAAGAAAGAAAGAAAAAGAAAGAAACAAAGAAAGAAAGAAAGAAAAAAGGAAGTTAACAATGTGAGATGATTGGATATGTTAATTATCTTGATCTTGGTCATCATTTCACAATGTGTATGTATATCAAGTAGTCACGTTGCACATTTTAAATATACCCAGTTATAACTGTTAATTATTTCTCAATAAAGTTTAAATGCTTTACTTAGCATCTGTAAGAGAAACATTTAGTTTCCTTTCTTGTTAGGTAGACTTGAGAGCTGTAATTCTGCATGTAACTCCAGCGAAGAGCATCAGCTTTTGATACTAATTTCTTCTTCAAAATAATGTTCTTTGGGAAGTGTTTCTGGAGACCCTGATTTCATTGGGCTATCCATGCCCTCCATGGCTGTTACTTTTGCAATTCCAACGTTTAGTGTAGCTCTGGACTCATATGAATGCTTCACTTCTACTGAGTGATGATTTATTTTGAAGTTTTTGAAATCTGATTGAAGGACTGACCTCATTACGATACATAACAGTTCAATATAATGATTTTAATATTTTGTAAGTGCCTTAACTTTTTCCACGTCTGCCTCAATAAAACTATATCTACAGTAAATGAAAACAGCTATGTATGCCTAGCAGTCATCTGTCTCAAGCGATCAGAAAATTGTCTTATTGATAATAGGGAATTTAGGACAGAGTGTCAAGATTTTAATCCATCTTCACCTTGAAAGGTCCTTTAGAAATGAAACCTTTATTGTCACTGTAGCTGAAACTTATAGAAGGGAAGATTTTTGTCCAAAAAGTAGCTGTCTCAGTTACACGGATTTTGTAGAAATCACAGCATTAATCAGGAATGTTGATGATCAGTTAAGACATGGAGCAAATGCCCTTGACATCTGTTTCAAAGTTGCCGTTTTAAGTTGATTGATGTTGACGTATCCTGAGGAGAACGCTGTAACGTTGTACAGGAGGATTTGTTAAAGGGAAAAATATGTTTTAGAAAGTTCCAAGAAGTGTTTGGAGAGAAAATAACAGATGAGTTGATTTGACATAATTTTCTATAAATTTAGTACTGGCTCAGTAAATTCAGCAATGTGAAACTAAATAAATCACAGTAATTTATGTCATAGAATATTATGACACGTTCACTTTGAATTATGTGCAGTACAGAAGTGATTTGGTTCATTAGAATTAAGCTCTGTGGGAAAACAAAGGGCAACAATACAATGACTTCACTAATGATTCTAAAAATAGTTGTATAAGTAAAACCAGGAAGAAACAACTATTAAAATCCATGACAATTAACCATACTTTGCTAAGTAAAAAATATTTTTCAGGTTATTTGGAAAAATATATCACACACTAGTCTACAATTGATTGCAAACATAAAATGTTAATACTTAGTTTTGTTGTGGGCAGAAAATGATAGCATCTGGCTTTGTAGTATATCCCTGACACATTTCATTTCCACCATTAGCACACATTCTTAATCTTCTCTACTTTTACCTCCAAGGGACATTTCTTTAAAGAATGTTTCTTAGTACAGAAGGTAATAATTAAAGATGAAAAATCCACACCTTTTCTTCACCCTGTCTGCCACCTTGGTAGTGGGCGCTTACGGAGATCAAGACTCAAAGATATCAGAAAAGCTCTCTTATATCAGTGAATACTCCTTTGACTTCAACAACTTAAAGTTAAATTTTCCTGATGGTATAGTTATACAAAACCTTTGGTTATATCAATATTCAGTATTTAAGTTTTACGATGATATGAACACTGTTTTTATCTGAGCTATATAAAACATTGTAATTTTTTTTTCTTCGCAACTGTCTGGTGTCCCTGAAATTATTAATGATCATTTATTTTTCTGTTTGTTTATTTTTCTAAACATTTTTCACTAATGTAAATTCTTCCCCAGTTATTTAATTCTGCTCCAGACATATTATGTACTGTATGCATTTGATCTTTTGTTGGAGGTATCTTTCGGTCTCCTCTGTTGTGCCCCAGTTTGGACTGGTTACTTTCATGCTCCCCTGGGAGCTCCTTTCAACATTCCCCTGAGCGTATCTTTGTCTTGTCTCTGATGTTGGATCTCCTGTTAGTTGTGTCTCTCTCTGTTCTTGATTTGCCTTCCCCTTTTCGGTGGAATATACCCCCCAGAGGCATCCTGAGAGAAGGTGGATGCTAAAATGCCTGTATTTCCCATTCACACTGGATTCATCATAGAATTAGACATATAATTCTGCTTTGGAAGTTACTGTCTTTCACAACGCTGAAGGCATTGGTCCACTGTTTCTAGCTTTTGTATTGCCCTTTGAGAAATATGATGCATTCTGATTCCTGATCTTTTGTTTATGTTCTTACTAATCTTTCCTCTCAACCTTTGGAAGCTGCTAGGATCATCCCATCCAGAGTATTCTGAAATTGCAAATGTGTAAGTATATTATTTCATGCGTTATATGGGCACTAATGAGTCTCTTCACCATGAAAACGTGTGTTTCTTGGTTTTGGTTTGCTTCTTTGAAACTTTACTTCTCTCAATTGTTTATGATCTCCTTCTTTCTGGAATCCATATTATTCAAATATTAGATCAACTGGGCTGTTGTCTAATTTTCTTATCTTTTCCTTTTACCTCTGTTATACTTTGTGTTATTTTCAGGGACTCCCTCTTAGTTTTATTTCCACAACTCCTATTGATTTTTTGAAATCTCTGCAATCAAATTTTTAATTTTCAAGGTTTTTTTTCCTGAATATTCCCTTTAGTAGTTCAGTGCTTTCTCTTTCTCTCTAAAGATCTTGATTTAGTTCTTGATTTTTTTCACCATTGCTGGCTTTAGGATGCAGTCATCCTTTTCTTTTCTCCTCCTCCTCCTCATCTACCCCTTGTACCTCCTCCTCCTCATTTGCTCTCTAGCTCATAAGAAATCTATTGCTGCTCTCTCCTCTCTTCCCATTCTTGTGGATTTATTTCTGTTAAGTTTCATTTACTGCTGCTTTATTGGATTGTAGGAAGAGAATAAATATATCCATTTATTTACCGTGTTTATCTAGACAAATATTCTTCTGTATTTTCATGATTAAAAATATGTTTACTTTGTAGTAATAATTATACAAATCTATACCATGTTATTTAAAAAATATCCCCAAGTCAGCTTTCCCCATGATTTACCCATTTTAGTTTTATTTACAAGTATTCTAAATATTTGCTGAGTCTCATATTGCAACAAGAGAAGTTTCCATTAAGTCAGCACATTTGATCCCTTGGAGGTGAATATTTTATTTTCAAATAATATTAACAGTGTTCCAAACAGCGTGTATAACTATTTGGAGACGATAAATTCTGGCTTACCCATTTAAAGACATTGACTGAGCACCTTCTCTATTCCCGGTCCCATGGTGGGTTCTGGGGAACAGAAACATGAACCGATAGCGTCTCCTTCCCTGAAGGAAGTTAAGGAGAGATTCTGGAGATTATCTTTGTGCTGAAAAAGTTACAATCCAAAGGAAGTTGATTACTGCATCTAGGGTCACATGCTCATCAGCCTGGTGTTTTGACCTGGGGCTCCCTGCTTTATCTATTACAAATAGACTGTGGTTTAATCTATGCTATACGTGCCCCTGCCATGCTGCTGGTGGATTTGGTAATGTGCTAGAATTTCTGTCAGCTGTCCAAAGGCTCAGCTTTGATTCATGATGCTGTGTACCATAGGGACTGATTGTGCACATGAAGAAGGCACTCTGTCTAGACTCGAATTGTAAGCAAGTTACCAAAGCCCCATGGTGCCTCAGTTTGTTTCTGTGTAAAATGGGTATGATAATAACATTTACTTCATAGAGTTGTTTGTAAAGATGGCAAGAATATATTCAAAGGACTTAGAAAAATGCTTGGCAATAGGAAACACTCTTCAAATGTTATGACCTGAGTTATGTGCCACCTCAGAATTCACATGTTGAATCCCTAACCCCCAGTGTGACTGTATTTGAAGACAGGGACTTCAGGGAGGTAATTAAAGTTAAATGAGATCCTAAGAGTGAAGGCATAGTCTGATAGGGCTCATGTCTTTATAAGAAAAAAGATGGGACAATGGAGATCTCTTTCTCTCTGTGCTTTCACAGAGAAGAGGGCCTGGGAGAAATGGCTAGAAGGTGTTTGGCTCTACGAACCTGGAAGGGCCCCCCAGAAACCAGGTCTGATGGTAACTTTATCTTGGACATGGAACCTCCAGAACTATTAGGAAATATATTTCCACATTTAAGCCACCCAGTAGTCTGTGGTATTTTGTTCTGGCAGCCACCCAGATTAATACAGCTGTCATCACCTACCTAGTGCCTTGCATTGTGTTTTTTGCTTAATGCTAACCAGCTACACCATCTGTGGCAATGGTCCTTATGTGACTCCAGTGCCTTCCTCATCTTCTTCAATAATACGATTTACTTAGGACATTGGCTAGAGTTTGGGGATCCAAAGAGTTACTGAATATTGTCTTAGTTCTTGCGTGTAATCTATAAACAAGTGGTCAACTAATAATTGTAGGGAGGGTTTTCCTAGATCCAAAAAATGTTCAAGGAGGGATTGAGACTTGGACCAAACCTCCAAGCAACGGTAAAAATACAGAAGAAAAGACACTCACAAGAGTGGAAACTGAGAAAATCCTGAGTTGGAAACACAGTTCTCCTTTCTACCCGTGTGGTCTCTGGCTCTCCAGCAAGTAACTTGTCTCACTCAGCTTCCGGTTTTCCTCTGTGAAAGAGGGTGGTAGTAATAGTGCCTGATGAATTGTCAAGGTGTAAGTTTAAAACAGACATCAAATAATATTTATGAACATGATTCGAAGATGTTGATCACATGCTTGAAGAAAAATGAACACAACAAAATAGGAGAAGAGTGATAGGAAAATGTTGGAGAGGAACATTGTGGCCAAATTTCAGACAATGCTGTGTCAGAAGTTTCAAGAAGTTTCAGGGTTCATTGTAGAGGCACCGAGGAAGTCCTGAAAATTGTTAAGTGTGGACACTACTGTATTCTTTCAGGAAAAGTAATCTGTAATCTTGGAGCAGAATGCTTTGAAATAGCAACAGAATTACTGTATACAAATTAGCAATGTTTTACAATATTTTAGGAGAGAGAATGCTGATTAGGTTTAGGGTAGTGATACTTGGGATATAAGGGAAGACAGAACTATCACAAGGAAAGTAGCATCAAGTTTGAGAGCCAAATACATGTGGGGGAGTGAAGAAGCAGCTATGGTTATAGCATTATAGCCTATCCTAGTGTCGAGGCAAGTGATGGATAAATTGGACTGCAGTCCAATATTCTATTTTTGTTTGAAGCAAATTGTGTGTGTAGGGGGGGTCTATGTGTGTGTGTGTGCGTGTGCGCGTGTGCTCACAGACGCACGTGCATAATATTCACCAAATGGAAATACTTTAGTGTAGTTAAAACTATTCAATTGAATGAAAATACCCAAGAGTAAATGTACATCTGATTATCTATAACAACATCTGCTTGACTATAGAAAACAGACTTTTAGGACATTACTGGTTAAGGTATACAGAAATATACTTTTGAGGGGGGGTGCTTAATCATTTAAGCAAAGAAACTTGAACCCAGTCAGAGGGACAGTAAAGCTAAAAAGCCCCAAATATCTAGGTTTAAAATTTGAAATGTAATTTACACCTCAACTATATTAATAGAACAAGATATATTTGTGAGACATATAAGATTTTTTTAAAAAAATGCTTGGCCATCAAATCCAAACTCTGAGAATGATGCATGTAATTCTTCAGCATGTTTCAGGAAAATTGCAAAGAAACCTAGAGGAATGAGCCAGCAAAGACTTTCACTTACTACTTTAAAATAACTGTGATTTTCTTCTATTGTCCTGTGTAGTGGCTTTCTGACGTTTTGCTCTTTGAAACTTATAATCTCTATCTTGCTGAAATGATAGATTTTAGATGAGTCAAGGCCCAAAATTAGCAGGAAAGGGCAGAGACTAAATGAAACTTTTCATTACTTGTGATTTGAAACATTTCCCATCTGACTATCCATCTTACAAAAATCTTAATTCAACATTGATATTCCTAAAGCAAGATGGATCTAAAAAATGTTTAATATTTATTCACTGTGCAAGAAAACATTGATTTTAACAAGGGTGCAACTGTAGATTTTCTGCGTTATAGCTTAAGCTAGAATATGTGTAAACTTGTTTTCCTTGTTTATAGTTGTCGTTTTAAAGTAGCCTCCTAAGACACATACAACTGTAAAGACTTTATTGTTATGACAGCTTTAAAGAGCCAGATAAAAAAAAATAAACTGTTAACTCAAACATTTATTCTTACATAAAATGTAGCAAATACAATCTATTCTAAAACTTGTATTAATAAATCTCACTGTTTTCCATTGTTCTCAATTTAATTTTTAGATGGCTGGATTTAACAGAATTTTTGTCACATGGGTAGTAAGTGGAAAGGCTTAACCGAGGTTTAATACAGTAAATTTCCATCACACCAGCACAGACAGGCTACAAACAACAACTTTGGGAACTTATTACAGCTATCATTTATTGAGAGTTTACAACCTTAGGCACTGGGTTCAGACAGATTAAGTCATTTAACCATCATGACAGTAGCAGGTGCTGTTAACATCTTTATTTTATGGACAAGGAGATCCAGTGTTACTGCTTAAGTCAATAGTTCTCCAACGTTGGTGTATATCACAATCACCAAGAGAACTATTAAAGAAAATAAAGTCTAGGCTTCTTGAAATTGATGAAGATCTGGGCCTTTGTATTTTCACTGACTCCCCCGGGTGCTTCTGAACACCACCAAGGTTGTAGAACCACTGACTTAAGTATCTTGCCTAAGGTAATACATGGCTGAGTTGATTTTTAAACCCTAATTAATGAGATGCCAACAATTTATGCTCTTAACCAACATGCTATAGCCTCCAACTGTATTTACTCATTCTCTCAAATTACTAGAATATCTATGTGGTTTCTGAAAAAAATAAATATCTAGATAACTCCCTCCTCCTTAGGTCAAAAGGAACCAATGGTCTCTCACAGGATATAGTTGTTTTTTTTTGTTTTTTTTTTTAACTAACTGTAATATAAAGAAGTGGACGATTGATATTAGATACAATTATAACAAATCTATGTTGTATTTTGGTGAATGGTCACTGCAGATTTTCCAGCAGGAACAGGATAAAGGTATTGCATGAGTCTTTTCTGTATTGGAGGTGTGATTAAAGCTGGTGAATTCCGTGATGCCGGCACAGGGTGGCCCTGCAGTCCTGCGAGACTAAATACAGTGTCCCTTCAGCTTATAAACACAATATAATGAACTTTAAATAATGTGCTGCCCTTATGCACTGGACATTGAAATACTCTGCACTATTGAGTATAAAATGAGGCTAAACATTAGCATTAATTGTTGAACATAGAAACCATCTACTTTGCAGCTCTCATTATAAATCTGTTTTGAAAACGACACAACGGACCAGCAGCCCTGAACCTCAGTCAAGTACTTCAGCATGAGAGACACTGATAACAACTACAGATGTAGTTAAGGTTTTCTTTTTCTGGCCCACAAAGTTTTGTTTTTGTTTTTTTTTTCCTGTGTTTTTGCAGAAAACGATTTTCAGACAGCTTGGGGAAAGATTCTGAAAAAGCTGAGTTTCATTTATGGACATATGGCTATAGCACCCCCTGCTGATGACTGCTGGGATTAAAGTTCGTGTGATGCTGACCTCAGAATTCACAGTTGCTGGAGCATAACGTTTCACTGTGAGACAGAACGGTAATGCTACCTCAACGTCTCTTACCTGACCTTTAGATTGCTGTTAGGTTTTCTTTGAAACTCTAAATCATCAACTTTCATTGGATTATTTGTACTTTTTATGACCTGTTGTTTATTTGTTCATTCAGTCATTCAACAAATACTTATTGAGTGCCGACTCTAGCTGGAGATATTCTAGTTGTCTGTGATATGGGTGTGAACAAAACAAAGCTTCCTCCCTCATGGGAGGAATAGTAGAGAGAGATGAAAATTGGAGAGAAGACAAAGACAGGTAAATACATAGTAAGTCAGGTGGTGATAAGCATTATGGGGGATGAAAAAAAGAAGCAAGATAACAGAAAAAACAAATGCAGATGGAGGTTGGGAGATTGTTTTTTATAGGCTGATCTATATTTTGTGTTATTTTCTTTACATCCTTTGAAAGAGTGCACTAAACACAAGCAAAAAGGAGAGGATGTCTGTTTCATAACCCATCTACTCTTTAGGAAAATGCACAGACTATATCTACATAACTTTGCCTCTAGTGGAAGACTTCAAAGTTTTCCTGCAGCGATGAGATGAATAGTAAGTCCCAAGCAGAAGTCAGAGCGTAAAGGGAGACAGCATTAGGCAACCCACCTGTGAGGAGTGAAATGGGAGGTGAATCTACCTGTGGAGGTGCAAGACATGTTTTTAGAAAACCTTTTACATCCAAAATAAATGCATCAATCTTTGCCTCACAACAGAGCTACATCTGAAGCTGTTTTTTGAGACCAAGCTCTTTTTCTTTCTTTCTTTTTTAAAAATCAGAATTGTCTGTCACAAAGCTAGTGGAACAGAGCACTGTAACAAGGTCACAGCTGTTTGCACATCGCGTTTCAATGTTATTGAAAGCATGTTATTACAGTCTCGTTCTTAACATGAACACATCTGCACAATGGAGAGGGATGGTGTTCAGCTTTGTCCCTTTTCTGGCCCCTGTCCTAAGAC
Source organism: Camelus bactrianus (assembly GCF_048773025.1). NCBI lineage: Eukaryota > Metazoa > Chordata > Mammalia > Artiodactyla > Camelidae > Camelus > Camelus bactrianus. Next base: position 100,797,081 of record NC_133539.1, read on the forward strand.
CACCCACGTGGCTATAGCCCCACCCTGACCATCTCTGCTGGTCAGAAGAGAGAGAGAGATTCCCTGTATGGAGCTCATATGAGCTAAATCTCAATGCAACAGAATGAATAATTTCTGTTTCCATGCATATTAAACTAAGAAAAAGAAGAAATGAGTCGAATCTATTAAATAGCACTGGTCAGTAGAAAGAGATGCGGTTTGAAAATGAGAACTCATAAAGAGCAGGAAGATGACAAACAGCCAGGGCATTGATTGACTTTCATTCCTCTGTCTCTTCTCCCCATTTGTATGACTTCCAAGGCAAACCCCAACTGTGAATCAGTCAAAGCTTCTGCCCTCTCAACATCTATCGCCAAGATGCTATGCATGCTCAAGAAAAATCACACACTTTTAGGGGACTAGGAATATGCAAATTCGTGGTCCTCAAAATAGCCTGGAAAATGGTTCTCAGAATAGCCTAGAAAATTCTCATTGTGTTTTTAGTCAATTCTATCTCCTGTTTTTAACTTTGGCTTCTCTCCTCTACTGATGACCTCATCAGACTTCATCACAACCTTCCTCTCAGGAGAAGACCTACTTTCTTATTACAGACGGAGATAGAGGCCACCTGGTTGTTATCCTCTAATCTTCTGATGCTCACATTACCTTCGAAAGTCTCAGCATCTGTTAAGTTCTTCTCATCCCTCTTCCTTTGGTGGCAAAGGACTTAGTCTAGCTGTTCTAGGATGCTCCTTTTCCCAGTTCTTTCGTATCCTCAGTGAACTTGCTGTGTCATTCATCCACCCAGCCCTCCATTCCCTCTGCCTACTGGTTTTCTGAGGCCCTGGTACAGTAGGGTAAATCAATGGGCTTTGGGATTAGTGGGATCTGACCTTGGACAATTCGCAGGGTTTCTCTCAAACTGTTTCTTCATCTGTCAAGTAGGGATCAGGATATCTCTGTACAGGGGTTTTGTAAGGATTAAGTGACAATACGCAAAGCACTTGGATCATAGCAAGTATTCCAAAAAAAAAATGAGGGCTTTTGTTATTGCCTGTGTTATCCTACTGCGGCATACTACCAACTTTTGCAACTGTCCTTTTCAACGCATATTTATGTATATTTCCAATTTTACCCTTACAAAAGCTTATAATATAAGCAGGACTGATCTAGAAATGAATTCAAAGTAATAAAATTTCTTTCACAAGGTCACAGAATAGGTGGTGGTGAAACTGAGACTCAAAATCGGATTCTCTGAATCCTGCTTCAGTGTATGTTCATCTACATTTTCTGCCTTTTTTTAGTATCTGATTCCTTATGGGGAGTATTTGACTGTCTATGAATTTTGGATTCATTTGAACTTAGGAGTTAATGAGCTGCTATTATTACAAAATAAAGCTTGTATTTCTCTGTGCAGATATCATTTGTGTTTTCCCTTGTAGTGTGGCTTACTTACGAGTTTGATGTTCTTTATGTATGCAAAGCGGGGTAGGTGTTAATTGCATTACCTGAAGCAAAGACTACAGATGTGTGAGGTTAAAAAAACAACATGGATGTTATATAATGCTTTGTGAACAAAACTCCAAACACTTATGACAAAGACTATATAACATATGGCTTAACATCTATTGAGTTTGCAAGTGTAAAACATCCAGGGAGAGGAAATATGTGGTTTTCTTTTTTCATCAGTAATTTTTCTTATTTTATAGATTTGAGGTTTAGGAGTAATTTTGAGGAGTCAACTAGTTCAGTTGGCTGTTTTCAAGTGTATATTTAGGTCACCTGAATTTCAAGATACTTTATAGCTTATGTAAACAACTTACATCAGTATGGAATCATGTTATGTAAATGGTTTCTTCATTCCATTTGGGGAAAAATAACTATTTTTTGAACTATTAGAATAAAAACTAAGCTAGCGAATGAAGAATCGGGAATACATGAGAGGGTGCTGGCATCGATTTCAACACAGAACACAGAATTCTTACAGGAGTTGTAAGGACTGAAGTATTTATTCCCCTAAGCTTCTGGGAGGGTTGGAATTGCTGTGGCTGAAGAAAACTGCCTTGTTTAAGATTATACCTGGTCCCAGGGGCAGCCCCCATCCAATGGCCAATAAAGGGTTGTATAAAGGCCTGGCCTTCTTGCCTCAGTTCAGAATGGCGTGGAAGGGAGTCAAAGAGAAATAGCACCAGATACATGTTAATAAAGATGCAAAACAGATGCTGTTCAGACCACTGCACTAGAGGAGATTGATTTCAGTATAAATGAAGCTCAATTCCAACTAAGACAAAAGTAACTGAAGTTTTTAAATGGGGAAAAGAAATGAGAGAACAAAAAGCGGCTAAAGAAAGTGAAAATAAAAGGGAGAACAAAAAAGGTGACTAGGGGCTTCCCGGGAAATAAAAATTACAAAAGAGGGATAAAAGGAAATTACTAAAAATGGCTTGGCAACGTAGTGAAGGACAATGTACATTTTGTAGTTGGTCAGCATTGCATTTTCTTCAGTGACGACTCAGCACAGGGGCTGGTAACCCCTTAATGGACACGGCCTAGTGCAGGCAGAAATCAGGCAAAAGCTTCAAGCAACCCGTGTGCCATGTGGGAGCTCAGCATTCACAGACTCATCCGTTTCCAGGACTCCTTTTAGGGATGACCCGGGCGTCCACTGAGACTGCAGTGGAGCACGACATCTCCCTCTGTGCAATCTGGCCTCTACTCACTCTCTTCTCTTCCACGGATGTTGAACTCAAGATCTGTAATGAACATCTGACATGCTAATCTCCATCTGAAGCTACCTCTGCGGGAATCTAGCCTCTAACAATGTGCTTCTTATACCAGTAGTCCCTAGGCTGTTCACAAAGTTGAAATAGATGATTCTTTATTCTCTTCAAAGACATCGTCCTGCATAAGTCAAACATCAGTACAGCCTTAGAATATATACCAGCTACAAGATTGTGGCACTTCATTTTAGCTAAAAAGATATGGTTTATTTTGACTAACACGTTATTCCGTCATTTATGTGTTCATTTCTACACATTCTACGTTTGAATTTTTGGTTTTTGCTGTAATGATCTATTATGTCCCAGAATAACTGAAATGGATCAATGGTTCAAAGGTGATCTACTAAATCATAAATGTAAAGAGAGGCATCGTAATATAAATGCTGCTACTCAAACAACATTATAAATACTAATCTATTACATTTTAAGTACAGAATTAATTGGATGGTCACAGCAAATAAATCTGGCATGAGGCTTTTAAACAAGGAGTGAAAACAAAATGCTGACAGGAAGAACTGTCTATATGAAAATTGGGTTTTATTGGATCAGTGATCCATTCATCTCTATTCCTTGGAACATTGTTTGTATTGAAAATTTGTCAAATAACACTGTGAAATCATTGAAGGTATCACATGATTTTCAAACAAAGCACAGTGATCTTGCTAGTCAACCAAATTTTGGTTGCTTCTACAAGAAAAAGTGAAAAATACTGCTTTCTTGCATGAAATTGATGAATTTAGTTTCAAAACATAGAGATGGATCCAAAGTTTGAGGCCTTGAACAAGAATCATACTATTTTAAAAAATATTAAAATAAATACAAAGCTATGGATAAACCTTAGCTTGAGAAAGAATGGAACAGAAGCAATTGTTAAAACTTATTTTATTAAATAGTACTGATGGGCATCAAATTATATTAACACATTGAAAAAGTAATTACTCTCTGAGACAGACAGTCTTATGATGGGACAGGCTATCTATGATGTGTGATGATATGTGGAGAATGAATGAGTTCCTGGCACATACGTGAGACACATTGAGCCGTAAGTGTTCTGTGAAATTGTTTTCTTTATTATGAAAACCCCATGCTATAGAAGATGTCATGCTTTAAGTTCAATCATGATTACTCTGTGAACCCTAATGAAGACTGGAAGAGCTGTGCTGGCATTAACACTGAAGAAATGCCATTTACATAGGGCCATCAAGGAAGACCATAGCTACCGGAAGTCAGCTATACCGATAGCTTTACTCAGAAAGTGTGCTTGGTGTCCAACAAAACACTTCCTGCTGCTATTTCTATGTTGAAGGAAGAAAGTGAAAATTATGAATGTGCCAAAACTTTAGCCATGTAATTTAGGTATTATTAACATCCTGGAAAAAATAAATAAGCAACCAATATAAGATTTCTTTTCTACTCTGAAGTAAGCTCATCGAAGAATATTCATATTATTTTCTTCTATCATCCAGACTTTAAAAACTGGATTCTTTGAACACATAGGCCCCTTTTAGTGTCACCTCTTTTCCCTGCAATCTCATAGTAAAACTCTTCCAATAATAGTTGATGTGGCCCTCTCTTTGCTGTCTTACCTCCTGTTCCTTCTCCAGCCCATTCCAGTGGGGCTTCTGTTTACACTCCTCAGTGAAACCACTTCTGTCAATGACAAACTGGCTTCCATCTCGGCAAGTTCAAGAATAAAGTCTTCAGATATTTCATCAAATTTCAGCCCGTTGACTTCCTGCTTATTCGTATACATGTTTTATAAATATATACATGTATATAATTTGTGTTATATATTATGTGAATAAAATATGACTTATATTTAATATGAAAGACTTTTGGCAAAACACAGTCATCCTCTATCTGAACTCCCCACTCCTTATTCCCGTTTTCAGTCTGGTAAGCTGCGTTAGATGTCCCCAAATCCAGTCTCTCTCACAGACCGCCCCGCTTCAGCCCACCCTGAGTGGCAGCCTTCTGGGGGACTGCTGCCTCCACTTCATGAGATTTCTGAGGTTGTGTGTGCCAGTCTGCTTGCTTCTTGTTGGCTTAAAATCTGGAAGGCACTTACTTGGGTTTCAGCTGCTAAAATAAGCTGTGTCCCTTGAATCTCAAACACTTTTCTTCTTCCCCTCTCCCCAACTTTTTATTTTGAGAAATTTTCTCCTTTTGCCTTTATTTTTGTGCATTTATTTATCTATTGTCATTTTAAAGGCACTTAAAAAATATAAGTAAGTATGTGTGACAATTCTGCCATATTTAACCAGAATCATTCCCCCCTCCTTACAATAGTTTTTTGTGTATTTTCAGATACAGGAACATTCCTCCTCTAAGTCTTACCTTATTAGCCACTCTTTCTAAAACTCCTTTTACAGATAGTGACTTTTCTCCCAGCCCCTACATTTCGGAATGTTCTGAGTTTCAGGACTCAGCTCTGTTCTCTTTTCTGCCTTTTCTTTTCCAGGCCCAGGGTCTTATATAACATCTATACACTAATCCCCAAATATATGTCTTCTGCCCCAAGCGCTACCAAAAGCTCCAGCTAAATAATCCAAACTCCCACAGAAAATGTTCATATCTAAAAGGCATCTAGAACTAATATGCCCCTGGCAGAATTTTGATCTTTTTCTTTCCCTGCCAAATTGTCCTGTTTTCTTTTTAATTGTTTTCCTACAGTGCAGAAACATGGAAGCTCAAAACCTATGTTTTCTAGATTCTCTTGCAGCTAGACATGCTTTAGGTTCTGCAGTAGATGCACTGGGAAAGGCTTACTTTCTGAGTTAAGTGGATACAGAGGTAGCACTACACTTTGCCGGTGCAGACCTGGCAGCGATTTGGTGTCAATTATTTCTAATATCATCGTCTTGATCTCCAGGTCTCACTTAAAGCATTATGCTCCTTGGAGCTTAACTTTTGTAGTGTCGGCTTCTGACTCAGTGAACTGTGGCTAAGTGTGTAACCCTGAAAAAGTTTGAAGAATGGCTCGCTGGTCACCTTAGTGTGGCCGACTTAGCATATTTCAGGGTAGGCCAGGTTTTTTCTTGCATTTCCTGGAGTAATTTTTCAAGTCCAAGTTTAAAAGTTGCTATTCTTGCTCATCCACTAACTTTGGAGCCCATAATGTCACATTTTGTATCTTCTGCTTGAAATATTTCTCAAAAAACTTGATTGATACAGAAGGGATAGCTATTTACTACAAATGGATGTTGAAAAGTTGGAGCAGACATGTGCATTGCAGCATTTTTCACTATGGCCAAGATATAGAAATAGCCTGAGTGTCCATCAACAGATGAATAAAGAAAATGTGAGTTGTATCTGTGTGTATATATCCACATATTGTATACACACAATAGACTATTATTCAGTCACAACAAGAAGGCAGTCCTGTCACTTGTGGCAACATGGATGGACCTTGAGGTCATCATACTAAGTGAAATAAATTAGGCAAAAAAAAATACTGTGTGATTTCACATATAAGCCAACTCTAAAAACATCGAACTCACAGAAACAGAGAGTAAATGGTGATTGCTAAGTGTGAGGGGGTCAGGGAAATGAGGAGATGTTGGTCAAAGGGTACAAATATTCAGGTAGAAGATGAATAAATATTGGGGACCTAAGATTTAGCCCAATGACTATAGTTAACAATATTGTTTGGTATAATTGAAAGTTGCTTTGAGAGTAGACCTTTAATCTTCTCGCCATAACAACACCACCAACAACAAAATAATAATTTTGTGAATGAAGGATGTGTTAACTAATCTTACTATGGTAAATATTTTGCAATATATTCATGTATCAAATCATCACATGTGCACTTTAAACTTACACCGTATATGTCAACTACATCTCAGTAAAGCTGGAGCATAAAGCTGAAATCCACAGACATTATGGACATCCACTATAAAAGTACCCCTCTTAGAGAGTTTGATTGAATGAGGGTCCATATTTTCTGAATATTTTAGCAAGTTAAATATAACACCAGAAATATTTTACAGCAGTCAACTTTTATATAAGCTGTGCAAAATATTTTTCAAGTGCTAATTTCCTTTGGTTATCACCATAAATTGTGAATAAACATTTATTGTCTATATTTATTAGAAGATATTCTTGCGTCACATGTAAAATAAGAACATGCTTCCATGGAGATATACTATAATTAAAGAGCTTAGAAGATTCCAAAAGATGTGAAAAAAGTTAATATGGAGTTGAACTCAGTTTCATATTAATGGTTATTGCTGGGCACAAAAGAAATGGGAATGATTAGCAATGCCGAAGGGTGTAATGAGCATCTCTGAAGTAAGACTGCTTTATTGGTTAAAGTTCAGAATAACCTTAGAAGTTAATCTATGTTTGTTTCCATTTCAATGATGGTTAAATCAATAGAGGAAATGGTTGTCTTGAAATTACACAGTAGTCAGGAATAGTCAGGAAAAGATCTATGAGTTTTGGGTCTCAGAATATTTCACTTTCTAAAGGAATCTCATACTTGTGTTACAAATACCAGAGGAATTAAGGTTTAGATAGTTGGTTTAGTATTTTTCACAGCTATTTAGCCTTTCTCAAAGACATTTCTGTGGTGAGACTTTATACTCTCAGCCCCAATGGGTAATTTATGAGTGTGCAATTTAATAGACTCCTCAGATTCTGCCATGTATACATTTTAATGTGAACCTGATGTGATTATCTTTAGTACCATGGCACACACCCTTAGTTTCTAGGGCTCATATGTGCATTTAAGCCAAGTTATAAGCTTGTTCATTTGCTGTAACTTTAATTTTTGGAGTTTCCCCCCTTGTTATTAAGAAGTACTGTTTCACTGACTGCATACTACATAATCAGAAAATTTGGGATAAAAAATAGAAAGGCTCAATGACTGTTGGCACTCTTTATAAAACATAGTAGCTATTACGCTGATAATGAGGTCAGGTGTAATTATTGACTAACAGATAGGAAGACAATTTCACAGACCACTGACAGAGATATGAGAGAATTCCTTGAAAGGAATAGAGAGTTTATGCAAAAGGCATAATAGGATTATCTGAATGTGATAAAAATAGCATACTTACAAAAAAAAGATTTCATTTTCTTAATACTATCAAAGTGGCATCAGTTGCCAAATTGTTAACTCATATCACCCTTTAAATATACACAGGTTTTGGAACTATAATTAAATCATTCAGTGGTTCAATAACTCAGAATATATGCACATAAACTATTGCATTGGAGGCAAAGGCAGGTGCTAATCATATAATTGTTGAATGTCCCTCCTGCTATTGTTTTTCAAATTAGGTTTTTACAATCGCCTCATCTTTTGTCTTATAATTTCTCATCCCTTTTCACCAAATGTTCCATCTTCTTCAGCTGCCAAAGTCTTACAGTTACATTCCTCATGCTGTATTACAAAATCATCATTATCAGCTTCATTCCACGAAATACGTATTGAGCACTTATTATGAGCCAGATATCATGCTAAATGCTGGGGTTACAAGACTTGTGAGGTCAAGTGTGGTTTATTCTGTGAAAAATACTTTAATAACTTTAAAAGTAAATTTAATTTTACATCACAGAAATCATTAAGGGTTTGAAGGGGTGGCACATTTCTCATGCAGCCAGCTGCCTAAAGCTTTGGAGAAAATGTGACAGATTTTACTTGTTAGCAGTATACGAAGGAGAACAGACCATACAAACACATCAGTGCAGGTAGTTTTTCTCTTGACGTTTTGGCTGACCTAACATTTTACAAGACAATTGGACCCTCTTTCTGGGTCAGATCTGTCCTTCCTTTTGTTTGTACAGTTTCTACTTTTCCCAGAGCTTTGGCAACTAATATAAATTCTCTGTTTTCACTTTTATTTAAACTAAAAGACATATATATCTTTACTTCATGGATAGGGTTGTACATAAGAAGAAGAAACAGAATAGCTATGTATTTCAGGTATGAGGTTTATACTTTAATGTCATATTTTGATTCTCAAAAACAGTTTCATTATTTATTTGGGGGAAGTTCAACCCTGAATAGTTCAAACAAATCAATAAGTTAACCAGTTATTCATGTAGCTGATTGTGGAGCATTTTATTGGTTGGGAAATTTTTGATGCCGAGCTATTTTGAGGATTTTATCGACAAAGCAATGCTGCGTGGTGACAAAAAGAACTAGGCAGACTGAAGCATAAGCCTGCACGCTTGAGCCCTTTTGGGATCATTTAGTATCTGTGTGACCTTCTTTTTATTATTTTCCTCTCTGTTTCTTTGTAGATGCATTTATATTGTGAGATTATACTGTCCTGAATTGAAGTGATACCGTGAGGTCCTTTGCGATCCTCAAAGTTTTGATCTGATCTCCATCAAGGGATCAAGATTATTCAGTATCTTTTGTAGTAACCTATAATGCAAAAATAATATGAAAATGAACTTATATATGTGTATGTGTGACTGAAACACTATGTGGTATACCAGAAATTGACACAACGTTGTAAACTGACTACACTTCAATCAAACTTAATTAATTAATTAAAAAAAGAAACCTAAGAAGGTTTAAAAACTGACTATGGTTTTAAAGAAAGGAAGAAATGGTTGTTTCATTAGGTACTCGTGGGTAGGCTGATCTGTTATGCTAAGAAAGTTGATCTCTCTGATTTCAAACTTTTTTCAGGAAATTTGTTTAACAAGCTGCTGATGAAATAGGTCTGTAGTGCATTAAGTACCATCCTAAAAATCTTTAAAAGTGGTCGTGATATGGTTGGGTTTTTTCCCCCACATTTGATCAGGGTGCAGAAGTCTGAATCATATAATGCCTAGAGGTCTTTCTGAAGTCTGTTAGTCCCTGAAGCTATTTAAAGTAATAAGAGCAAAAGCCATATAATTTTTGATACTTCAAAGAATTGGCTTTACAGAAGCCTTCACAGCTCCAGAGACTTACTGGCTAATCCTACTCTTATTCTATTTACACATCTCTTATTTATATTCAGTCTGCAGTGATTTAGGCATAAATTTGTTCTCTCAGAGAATAGTTATCCCCTGACTCAATTCTCAAAATGGAATAAAATGAGATGTATATACCAAACCCAGCATGCACTGTGCATGGGAAAAATACACATCCTTAGAATTTCTTAAAAGTTAAAGGGATCTGGGAGAGGAGGAGATGAATGGGTGTTGCAAATCAATATGACTTTTTTGGGGAAACATTTATTTGTTTTTTTAGTTTTATTTATTCAAATCCATTAAGTTTGCTTTTTCTGTGATATGTGCATGTAAAGGATTCACTACCTCTGTAGTAAAGCACTGGGCTGTTAGGTGAAAAGTAGTAACAGTGAGGAAGGCTCTTCTTTAAATACCAACACCACTGCTTAATCACGATGCCTGGTGCTTTAACCGCTTGGGCATCAGGTTTTTCCCCTGTAAAATTATGGGGTTGATTGGCTAAACTTAGACTCAAGTTATTATTATAATTGAATTGATTAGAATAACCATGGTAATTTCATTTTCTGTTTTGTTTCCATGACTTTAGTTTCTTTCATTTTTTAAGCTTATGTGAAACTTGTTTGAGTAGTTTTAAATACTAATTATCTTTTATGAATCAGCAAATAAACAATAATATAGTCATACTGGCCACTAGGTGTTTTCTGTTTAAATATGTGGCTGTATTTATATTAGGCAAGTGAACGTAGAAAAATGTTTTTTCAAACAAGACTGATTATAAGAATGTCCTCTAGAGGGATCCATTTTATTGCTTTATAGCGATAGGCTTGAAATTGTCCTAAATTTTTGTTTAATACATATTAGAATATTGAAGGTTTACTGCTATGACTATTTAATGATGGGGGCGGGGTGTGGACAAAATCACAAATAAATCATGAAAGATTTAAAAAGTCTATTTTTGGATAGAGATGGAAAGTCTATTTTATTCAGATAAACATTTTTAATATGATATGAAACTGATGATACAATAGATTTCATGGAAAATACATTTCTTTCCCATATGTAATAACTTTTTAATGTATCTTTATTGAAGTATAGTCAGTTTACAATGTTGTATCAATTTCTGGTGTACAACACAATACTTCAGTCATATAAGAATATACATATATTCATTTTCATATTCTTTTTCACCATAAGTTGCAGCCCTTATTACCAACTTATTTGAATATGCATTGTGTGCAAATTCCATGTATAAAACTAGGAAAATAGCAATAGAACAAATTTGAATATTGGAGAAATGAAATTAATGAATGTCAAAGATAAAGTAGAAAAGGTAAATAAATAAAGTCAACAAGTGTTTTGGTAAAGGCCCACAGAATATATAATTCCTTGGTAAATATACTCAAAAAGTATGAAAAGAAAGTAAAAATAAAATATATAAGTGTTAGTAAGAAGAAATGAGATGTAGCCATGGTATGGCAGAGTTCTAATAAAATTACAGGGGCATACTATAGAAAGTACTATAAAAATACAAATACAATTCTGTAAGAAATGGACAACGTTCTAGTAAAATATAAAAACTCCCTGAAAGTAAGAAACTTGAATATATTATTAGAAAAAATTAAAGAATGAAAGCTTCCTAGCACTTTCCCAGTGTCTTTCCTCAGAAGAAAATGCTATTTTAATTCTTTTTCTAACTGATTCTTCCTCACAGAAAGGCTTCAACCATCCTTTATTTTAAATAACCACAATGTCCTCTAACAGTAATTTTTGCTTCCATTCACTTACTAACTGCTGCTATAAAGGAAAATTTGGGGAGATTTTTATGAGTTATGAGCCTAGAATGTCTTATGAACAATACAGGTATCACCTCTATTTTATGGATAATTTGAAAAATAAGTTGCATGCTATTTAAAAAATACAGCATTCTCAGATCAGCACGCTTTTGTTTCTTATTTCCTGACTTGACACAGAAACTTCCACAGAACTTTTTGAAACAAAATAATGAATTCTATTTTGAAAGTATGAACTTTCATTCTTTTTTATGAAATAGTAGCTTGTTAATTTAGCTTTGCATTATTTATCTCAAGATCAGAGATAATTGACTTTTTAGTCTCTGATAAATAGAATATAAATAATCATACCTCAACTTGTTCTTTAAAAAAAATACTCTGCTTGATTTTGATTTCTGTAGAAACTCTTTAATTACAGTGTTGCTATTTGCTATTAATTTGCTATTAAATGTACATAACCTATTGAAATTTTACATATTGATTCATTTTCTTAAATAATTCATAGAATTCTATACAAAATGTTTCAGTTCAATGTACGTTCATTACATTCTTCTTGTTCTAAACAAATAACTAACTATAAAGAAAAATGAAATCTCAACAAGTTTTTAAAAATAGGAATTGTAAATTGTTTCTTAATGCCTTTGACATTCATATGGGAGTTGTTTTCAAAAACATGGGTTTTTGAAAACTTCATGAATTCTATTATGCTATTTTATTATTATAAAGCAATGTTATAAGGGATTTTTAAATCTTGGAGAAGGGGAAAACACATTGTCTCAAGGATTAAATATGCAGATAAATTCAATGGCGTAATGTTTCCTTAGCCCAACCTCTCAGATAATTTTTCTGCATTTTTGATCTCAGTAATTGGCATTTCTTTCACCTAATTCTAGATATTTTGCATCCTTTTGTCCCCGATATCCTGAACCCACAGGTCACCAGGTTCTCTTCAATGTTTCTCTAGTCTGTCTTTTCACCTTTTGCTCCAAAAACTAGCTTAGTTTAGGCTTCTATTCTTTCTTTGCTTCCTTCTTTCTCTCTTCTCTCCTCTTGTTTCCCTCCCTCCCTCCCTCTCTCTCTCTCCATCTGCACTAGCGCATGTCTGTTTACTGATTTCTTGAGAGGTAAATCTTGGACACATCTATGATCTATTGGCTCCTTTTAATTCTCACCTGAACAACTGTAACCAGGCTTTCTTTTATTTACTAACTCTTGTTAAATTTGAAGGTAACTACAATTTGAATTACAAGCTGCCTCCCTACTAGGTTTCAAGCCCAAAGTATCCTGCCCCAACATGTGCTTTCTTTAGTTCCGTTGGGTCTCCAGGTTGTTCACCGCTTGGCCTGACCCTGTGATTATCTCTAATTAACCTTTAAACTTTCCCAAAGATTTAAAATAAATAAAAAGAAAGCTGCTCATGTTATTTTAACTTTGGCTAATCTTTAATATGTCTTCTTAATTCCTATTGGCTTACCTGTTTTCTGACCCCTTATTTAACCTCATTTACTTTATTAGTACAACAATTTACAGAAACTTTTGGTCAGAAAGATATGTCTTTTACTGGTTGTAAGACTTTTTCAGGTTTTCGGAAAGCTAAATAGCCTTCTGAACCATGTTTGTCAATAGTAGATGGGGCTAATTGTATCTGTATCCCAAACTCTTTGAGAAAACTTACCTAGAAAGCACATGTGAATCGCCTAGCTTAGTACCTGGTTCACAAAAGGTACTCGATAATTGTTAGTTACTTACCAGTTTTACTTGTGCTGTTTTTTCCATTGTGGTCACTTCAACCTACTGCTGTAGGAAGCACAATTGGAAATATGATGTTTGAAGCATATCAGATACAGGAGAAATGAATTATAGCATCAAGCATTCCTTGACCTTTCTACTTGGTACAAACCAGTGAACTCTGACAGATGGTAATGGAATTTGCCTGCCCTGGAAAATTGAATAAAAGCTTAAGGTTATTTCATGTTGATATGATTAGTCAAGCCAAAAGGAATGCTATTTGGTAAATTCTCCTAACCAGTAAATGCTAGTTTGGTAACTTCTAACCAGTGGGCAAAGGAAGTTTGCATGAGAGGTGCTATACTGTTACATTAAATATATCTTGCAGAGTCATCATTAAAGAACATATTAAAGATGAGAAAATTTCTCCTTAAGCAAACTCTTCCAGTTCATTGTTAACTGTTGACAATAACATACTTGCACAGGAAAATGCAAAAAAAAAAAGTGAAAAATTAAATGTAAATAAGAAAGCCTATATTTGAAATATAGCTTGAATATTTGATACGTGTTGACATCTACATGGACAAAGTAACCAATTAATTTTTCTCCTAAAATATCCCTGCGTGATAGTTATCCTCCTAGAGCACATAACAAATATAACTGAATATATATGGGTGCCCACTCTCACCTAGAAATCAAACATGCTCAGAATCTTCTCAGAGAACAAGACACCTGAAGTCCAAGAATACATACTGTCTTTTTCTCCATTTGATGCTAAAACGTCCCAGTGATTGACATGGTCCCTGCCTTCTGACACTCTCCTGCACCTCATTATCTTGAGCTAGAATGCTTATTTCATACAAGCTGCACCTTAATCCTTCTAACTGTCACAGGGCCCCCAGCTCCAAGGAGTTTGCTTTCAGCAGCAGCAAAGAGCCGCATTGCCTACAGCCAGTCATCACTGGTGCCTTCAGATTGAAGTAACTAGCCTTTCGCTCCTGGAGACAGGCTGCTGCGAGGAAGCCAATAACTGCATTGGATGAGGAAGCGGGAGAGGAGGGAGCTGAGGTCACAGAGCCCCAGGCAAGTCGGCTGTGGATGCCTGTGCACTGAGCAAAAGTTGCTGTTGATATTTTCCTTGTTTTGACAGCAACCTTTTCCGTCTTTCTTACTCTTTTAGAAAACAGTTTCTTTAGTTACCAAGGTTTAGAGAGCACTTGGCCTGTGAGATATTTCAAACCAAACTTTATGAGCTATTTACCTTCTTTTTAAAAGCTACAAATTATGATTCTATGGAAAAAGGGTGTTTTTTTTTTTCTGTTTCTGTTCTTATTTTTCTAAAAGGAGGGCAAAAACATCATGAGAAGAGTTATTGTCGTAAACAGTAAACAACTTGCCAGACTGATGTTTCTTGAAAGTGAGGGAACAGACTCAGTTTATAAAATATACTTTATCATCCAGACACGTGTTTCATCTAGTTCTCCTTCCATAAGATAAAATTTCCAAATTTTATAAACTTAAGTGTATTGAAACAAATACACTATAGAACCTGTGGATATTGCTATTAAATTCATTGTGAGCTGCAATGTGAATTGATATTAAATACAAATAGGAAGTGAGCAAATGGCATAGTATTCCTTGCTACAATCTCAAAGTTGAATGTTGCCTTCAATATAAATAAAGAATTAAGTGTAGTAAAAATCCTATAAAATAACTTTTCCATGTGCCAGGAGTTTGGTTATAGTGTGAATCAGTGGAAATAGTGTGGCATATTGTAATAGCAAGGGCTTTCAGAGTCAAACACTTACTAGTTTGAACCTTAGGTATAAATATTCAGTGTAACCCTGGGAAAGTTACTTGACTTCCTTGACTCTAAATTCTCTCACCTCTCAAAACTAAGAAACAGAATACAAACTATGGTCCAATAGTATTTATGCCAATTAAAAGCGTGCACACAAAACAGCACTGTATATTGACAGAAACAACACATATCTAAGGAAATGTATGAAACCCATTAAAAGCATAAAAGAATGCTATGTAGAGGGGAAAGAGATTATGGATCAGGGATGAAGTAGGGGCAGCAAAATAAAATAAAGATTTACTCACACCAGTTATGAGAATGCAGTCAGCCTCTTCCCCAACCACCCCTGTCATCACACAATGGGCTCCTGAACAAAGTGACGTCGTGGCAGGGGTGGAGGCTCTGCAAGGGCTTATCAATGTGGACTTCCACTCACCGAGCCTGACCTGACTACACCCCTGTTGAGTGACCATCTCTGCTGGCAGTGGAAACCAACACTGAGCCCTTGAAATGGCACTGTTTCTGGGGTGACCAGCCAGCTTACCTGGTGGAAGGTTGATTATATTGGACAGCTTCTATCATGGGAGGGGCAGTGCTTTGTCCTTACTGGAATATACAGGATATTACTCAGGATATGGCTAGTCTTCCCCTATATGTAATGCTTCTGCCAAAACTACCATTTGTAGACGTAAAGAATGCCTTATTCACTGCCATGGTATTCCATGCAGCGTTGCTTCTGATCAAGGAACTCACTTCACAGGAAAGCAGTGTGGCAGTGGGCCCCTGCTAACGGGATTCACTGGTGTTACCATGTTCCCCATCATCTTGAAGTGGCTATTTTGATAGAATGGAGGAATGGACTTTTGAACACTCAGTTACAGTGCCAGTTAGGTGACAGTACCTATCAGGGCTGGGATAATGTTTCCCACTGGGTTGTGTAAGCTCTGAGTAAGCATCCGATATATTTTGTCTGATAGCCAGGATTCCTGGTTCCATTCAGGAATCAAAAGATGGAAATGAGAGTGACATCACTCACTATTACTCTTAGTGGCCCGCTAGCAAAATGTTTGCTTCCTATTCCTGTAGCTTTATGCTCTGCTGGTCTAGAGGCCTTAGTTCTAGAGAAATGCTTAAACCAGGAGATACAGCGATGATTTCCCTGAACTGGAAGTTAAGACTGCTCTCAGCCACTTTGGGTTCCTCATGCCTCTGAATCAACTGGCAGAGAAGGGAGATATGGTGTTGGTGGGGATGATTGGTCCTGACTACCCAGGGGAAATTGGACTGCTATTTCCCAATATGTGCAACACAGGAGATCCCTTAGGGCATCTCTTAGTGTTACCATGCCCTGTGTTAAGGTCAAGGGAAAACTACAGCAACCCAAACCACGCATGACTGCTAGTGGCCCAGACCCAGCAGGAATGAAGTTTCAATTTATCCCACCAGGTAAAGAAGCACAGCCAGTGCAGTGCTTTATGGAGGCAAAGGGAACACAGAATGGAGAGTTAAAGAAGGCGGTTATAAATACCAGCCATGACCACGTGACCAGGTATGGATATGAAGAATAATTATCATGAGCATTTCCTCCTTATTTTGTTATGAATATGTTTGTATGTATATATGCACACATGAAACAAATATCTTTGTCTTCTTTCCTCTTTATTCCCTTATCTTGTGATGTAAGATGTATTGAGTTTATTAAAGTATTTAAGTATTGCTAACTCTACATCATAGTATTTAAGGGGTATCAGGTGGAAAGTAAACATCACTCAGGGTCTTTACCTCCTCTTCTGGAAAAGGGATTTTAGTGCTTCTTTGGTTGCACACAGGAGAGTTGTGTCATGTTGGATGGAATTATGACCTTGTTATTTTTTTTATTTGGAAGTTAAGTATGGCTTAAGGAGGTGCAGAGAGTCCTTTATTAAATATCTTCCAATTACTACCTGGGCTTCAAATTAATGGTTGAAAACTTTCTGATCAATTTCCAATTAAACTTATGCCCAGTCTGGAAGCTGCCTGCAAGCCTGACTTTGCCAGTTCCTCTTCCTGTGGGAACTAGGGCCCTAAGAAAGACATTCCTAGGCTTTTCCCTAAAATCATGGATGTTTCTGGAAACATGGAAAAACTTAAGATCCCTGGCCTGGTTATAAGCATAGGAACTAACAAAAGACTCTCCCCACCTTCATCACTTTATATCACTGCTCTTTGGAAAGGTGCCATGGGTGCTTGATCAAAAAGATAAATCTGTAACCTTGAAGTATAGGGTTGCATATGTCCATTTAAATCAAGTTTGCAGATTGTGATTAAAATCTTCTCCATCCTTGCAATTTTTAAAATTTGCTTGATCCACTAATTACTGAGAAACTTGTGTTCAATTTTCTCACAATGATGATAATGTTTTCAGTATTTTCTTCTACTTATGTTAGTTTTTGCTTTATAAATTGAGACAATATAATTCAATGCACACACAAATATAATTGCTATAAGTTCTTGGTGAATAATTTATCTTATTATATTATTTTTAACCCAAAATAATATCTTTTGGCAAAATCTCTGCTTTATCTTACTTTGAAAAGGCCTTTGTCATTGTTATTATTGCTAATGCGTGGTGTGCAATTTCTATCATTTAATTTTTACATTTTCCTGCCTTATATTTTATACAAACATGCTATGAAAGGCAAATGCCCCAATTTGGCATTTTAGCAAATTTTTGAGTCTGTCAACTGGAAAAGTTTATCTGTTTATATTTATTGCTTCACTGATATATTCAAATTCATTTCTGACATCTGATTTTGTATTACCTATTTGTCCTTCCTTTTCCTTCTTTATTACCTATTTATTCACATCCATTTCTGTTTTTCCTATATTTCATTATCTGAAGCTTTTATTAATTTGTCTTTGTGCTGGTGGGCAGATTTTATTCTTATCCCTATTTCTTTAATAGAGTGGCCCTTGAATTATATCAGAAAAACACCAGGGTACTTTTTTCCTTTCCTTGCAACCAAAGTCCCTGTGTCAGTGGTTTCCACACTGTCTTCTTATCTGTAGCAGAATACCTGAGATGCTCTCTCAAACCATGCAATATTCATTTCTATCGTAAGTAGGCACTACTAAAGCACTGAACGTTCCAGAATTTTAAAAAATGGTATTTCAAATGAATATAAATGGGTAGTTTAATACTTTGCTGAAACTCTCCAGTGGAAGGTCTTAACATGCCAGTTTCCCAGGGTGTACACACGCACACATCTTAACTTGGAAAATGATACCTTAACTGTACAACTATCTGCTGGGGAAGCTGCCCAGTGTTATTGGAGGTTGTCATTTTCCTGTTTTCAGTCCCTTCTTCAATTTTGACCCCTGGGGATTTCCCTTCATTTTTACATACTCAGTGATGCACTTATATAAACAAATAACCATATATATTTATCCAGCATTTCTAGCTCTTTTAGTTTCCCCTAAAATTTAAATGTTATTTCATGTGGAATATTCCTGCAAACTGAAGAACCTACTAATCTCTCTATATTATTTCTTCCCTAAATAATACTATATAAAAAAACTGAAGCTATTAAATACATAGTGAAAATATGTTCTAAAAAATACGAAATAATGGCGATGGCAAAAATATATATATTTTCTGTTTCATTACTGATGCTCTTGTTTTAACAATTCATATTTAATTGACTATATAACATTGGTTTAACTGGAAACTTTTCTGGCAAGAGAGATAGAAATGTCAACACAATATTCTTGCAGCAAACATTGTCATCATTGTTATTAGTATTGAACATATGGTGTTTTAATATAATTGAGATGAAATTGAATAGTTCTCGAGGCAAATGCCAAATATATACTGTTTTTGGTAACAGCTTTTTAATGAATGCAGGGTTCTGGGAATCTAATAATACACCCTGGTAACATTCTGTCAAATGGCGTAAGTGATTTGAGATAGTTAACCTACTACAATCATCCTCTGGGCTTCTCAGTCATCAGAAAAATATGATTATGAAATAATAATAAAGCAGTGTAGGATTGCCAGGAAGAACGTGTGAGGAACTCTGGAAATCTGTCTCCGAAAGGGATACATTTTACGCTGGTCAAAACTAGCAAAGATAATTATTCAAAGTTTTTAGAGATGACCAAACAGCTTACTACAAGTTGAAAAGCATTCATTCAACAAAATGTATGGAAACTCTGTAAGAACAGTGGAAGGCCATGGCACTGATGATACAAACTGCACCTGTCACCCAACAGCTGCGCCTAGAGAAGAGCTGCTTCAGCTGTTTCTGCAGCTGAGCGGGGGTTACCATCTTCCACAGCTTCCTGGGTGGGGAGAGGTAGTCATGGTGGTTTCAGCATCCCAACAGCTCCCAGCGCCCTCAGCTTCTTAGTGTAGGAGACCTATTCTGGTAAATTTGGCAGCCAATGAATACTGGAAGGTCTCATCCTCCACGATTCCGGGCTGTAGAAAGTCTGTACTAAGTGGCACCAGTTACCACCTTTACAGTCCTACAGCGCCTGTTCCATAGGGAGGATCCAAATAAGGAAGCAGTGAAAAACAATTTTCTGTTCCTGACCTTTACTTCTGCTCCATAGTGCAGAGAATCTGCCCAGGGGAGAGTCAAAGAAAAGGGCTAAGAAGCCTGACTCCAGTTGATTCTGACCATGGAGCAATTTATGATCCAGAGGGTTGTCAAAAACAACAGTCTAACAGCTGTTAAGTAGAGACAAAGACCAGTTAGAAGTCTAAAGAGGAGATCAGGAAGAGTTCAGGAATGCTAAGCTAATAAACAAGTTTCTTCTGTACAGCACAGGTAACTATATTCAATATCTTGTAAAAACTTATAATGAAAAAGAATATGAAATGAATATATGTATGTATACATATGACTGAAACACTATGCTGTACACCAGAAATTGACACAACATTGTAAACTGACTATACTGCAATTAAAAAAAATAAGAATGCTAAGCTAAAATCACAAACATTGCTAATGGTCAGAAAGACTGCGTGCATGCCCTAGGCTGTGTCCTTTGATGAGTGACATCAGAGGCTGCACAATGCAAGAAAAATAGATCCACTGTCTATTCCAGCCAGGTCACTCAGCAAGTAAACAAGCAAACATATATGACAGAAAGCCTAAAGTCAAGATATATCAGTATCACAAATTATTACAATATATTAATTATAATTTTCAGTTTTCCATAAAAATATTATGAGACACTAAAAGAAATAGGAAAATATTTCTATGAAACAGGCAAGAGAAACTGCCTTTGGGGGTTCAGATGTTGACATTAGCAGGCAAAGACTTCAAAGCAGCTATTAGAAGTATGTACAGAGATCTAAAAAAAATTGGTTGAGAAATTAAAGAAAGCTTTTATGAGAATAGCTCCAAAATATTATCTCATCTTGGGGAAAATAATTATGTTTGGTCTTTATATTGATGTGTTTTTGGGGGGTGGGGGGATATCAATTCAGAACTGTCATCAGTGATCCATTGCTTTCATGTGACTTATTAAAAGCATTTCTTTCTCTTGGTTGCGTGGCTTGGCATTCAGGTTGGACTTCTGCCCCCAGACCTCCTGACTTCAAGTCTGCCTGTTGGGTGTATTCGTGCCATATGCTAATTTCATACACCTTTGATGTGGCTCTGGGATCAGAACTTTGCCCTACTCATTACATTTTATATTCCTTTATTTAGTAAAGATATCAGAAATCCATTCCAAGGAAAATGATCTGTGCCAGATGCTCTGGAGGACATAGACATTCTCCTGAAGGTGTTCAATCTGCAGTGACAGACAATGAAGACCAAAAACTTTTAAGACCGTGCATGTACAATTTGGATTGTACACATAGTGTCTCAGGAACAAAGAGGATATCAAAACTGCTTCTAAGTGGGGAAATTCTAAAGGAGGAAGAGATAGTGTGGTTTTGTGGTGGTTGTTGAATAAATCACTCCCATATTTCAGTAGCCAGCATGTCTTCTCAGCTGTGAAATTGGCCTCCTAATTAATCTCGCTACATACAGTTTCTCCCTGATTCAAATCATCCTCTACCTTCCTGCTAGGTTCATTTTCTAAAATACAAATCAGGTTGTGTTACTCAAATGCTTAAAATTCTCTATTGCTTCTCCATTTCCTTCAAGATACAGTGGAAATTGCTCTGTTGGAATTTCTTCCTACTTATCTTTCAGGCCTCCTCTGGGTACTGTGCAGAACTGTCTGACAGTGACCTTGGGGTCTCATTCCAAGCTGCTTGGACAGGGAACCAGCGGGCAACCATGGCCCCTTATCCTAGCAGGAGGGGCTGCACCCACATTCTGAGATCTCTGGATGCCAAGTTCCTCATGGAGCATCTGAAATTCCAAGGCAGCTCCTACAAACAAATGATGGAACCTAAAGCCGGCCTCATCAGTTGGCTTGCTCTTTTCTGATAAATAAGGTTTCTTTATCATCCTTTTGTTTCTGCTGCTGTAAATTTCTATAGGATAATTTCCTTTTCCTAGAAAACAAACCATGCCTTAGACCCCTGTGGCCCAGCACGCCTTCCAGCAGGGATGATACAAGACGACAACACTGTACTTTTTCTCACTGGAGAAGCCGCATTTAGTTGTCAGTTTTTGCTGGTTAAGCTGCACTGACACATATGCCCCGAATCTCAGCAACCTGTAAAACCGCGGTGTATTACTTACTCATGTTCAGAAGTGGTTGCTGTGAGTTGGCTGTGGCCCTATTCCTCTCGTCTTCTTGTTACAAAATCCAGGCTGAGGGAGCTGTCACTTTCCAGGATATACTTTTTTTTATGGCCAGGAAAAAAGAGCACAGGAACAGGCAGAAATGGTTCTCAAGGATTCTGCACAGCTGTGGAATGTGTCACATTTGCTCCAACACTGCTGGCCAGGACAGTGAGGGTGAGGGCTTGTAATTTCACGGGAGGTCCTGGATATCATGTGGCAATGGTGGGTTATATAACCTTTTACTGGAAGAAAGAGCAAATATTTTGGAACAATGATAAAATTGACTACAGTTGCTCTGTATTATTTTCGCATTTACTGTTATACCACTAGGCAATTGTACTTAAAAAGTAGCATGTCTTTTACTTTTTAAATTATACATATGAAATACACAGAGCAGAAAAAGATACTTTTAAAGTTAGGAATGGCGATGATATTTATTAGATTCACTTTGGGGGATAAGGAGAGGTTTATTTGTCCCTTTTAAAAAAGTTTACCTATAAATCACCATAATCATATTGTTGGTTGAACAAACAAGAAAGTTAGTACTATTTGTGAATTTCCAATAAACTCCCAGTAAGAAAATCTCATTAAAAAGAGATCTGAACCAGGAAGACAAAATTTAGAAATCAAAACACCTCAAAACCAAAATAACTCCAACTAGTTTTACTTGGGAACTAATTAGAATTTGGCCTTGAGATCCACAAAAATGTATGTTTCCTAGATATCCCTGTGCTTGTTCAAAGATAGTTTCTGTATGTAGACACATTAATCAGTACTAAAAAGACTATTTTAACATATTGTGTAATAATCTTAATTTGTAAGCTTCTGTTAAACGATGTTATTTTACAGTTGTAGAGAACTAGTTTATAATGTTCTTTTAACCTACAGTTCAGTTGTGTAATCATGCTTTAAATTGAATATATAATTCTATTTATTCCACAGCCTACATATATTGCAGTGGAAATAAGTATTACATGCAGTTCAAGTTAATAGTTCCATGTTTATATCGGTGTGTAGGTGTTTTGGTCTTGACAGAAATGTTTGAGATTTAATATCAATATTTCCCTCTAATGATGTCTAGTATAAAACCAGATGGAAGACATCACATGGGTCCCACTGAATGTTCTGGATATTTGCCCTTTTCTTTCATAAACACCTTGTATAAATATAACACCCAAGATGTGAAATTTCTGTATGTATATTTAGCTAACACAGGAAACACAGAAAAGGTACTGAAATGTTTGGATCAAGCTTATAGGCTATTGTCTACATGTGGACAGGTCCTGTCTTGGAGATTAGCATGGAATTACACATTTTATATGTAACCTTCAGACAATTATCATTTTTTTTTTTTATTTTCGAAGGTGGTATTTCAAAACTGTGACTAGAATCTATGTATTTGTCTGAAGAGCTGAAGTACTTATGGTCATATTTTCTACACTAACCCCATGTGAACCAGACTTAGTATATAAAGCTAAATTTCAAGGTAATTGTTATTATGGCATTGTTTTTGTCGAGAAACGACAATCCAGTAACTTTCAGCTATAGAATTCTGCATTCATATATGGCAATTTATTTATTTAGAATAAATAAGTCCAAATGACAGAACATTTATTTTGTATGAAGAGTATATTTGTTTTTTCTCTGTGGGCAAACAAAAGAGTAAAACCGTATATCAGAAGGCCATTTCACAATCATGGAATAAGAATAAGATTTGAATAAATAAAATATATAATGACTTCATTTTAAAACAATTTCTTTAATACTTCTGAGAATAGAATTAGCGTCCTCTGTGCTTTTCAGCTATTAGCTCACTTAATCCTCATGATAATCCTATAAGGTAGTGTCTGTCTTAAAGATAAGAAAATTAAGGCACAGATGATTGAATTACTCACCCAAGGTTACAGTAACGGTGGAACCAAGACTTGAGATCAGGCAGCCTGGACTAAAGTAAATACCCCCTGCCGCCCCTCTGAGAATCTGACATATCTATCTTATAAGAAATAATAATAAATGAATATGGTGAAACACTGAATTCTTAATGGATGCAGGCGTTTTTATAACAGCTTTATTTGTATTATTTCATTTACTTGTCGTAACTATCCCATGAGGTAGGTACTAGTAGCATCAGAAAACTAAGGTACAGAGAGGTGGAATAAATTGCCCAGCATTGCACAGTAGGCAGTGGTCAAGTTTCAAGGCTGGGCAGTCTGACAAGAGACTGTAGACTCTTGAGAATGCTCTTCCCAAAGGGACCAGAATCCTCAAAGACACTTGGCTACAGTCCCCTGCAAAGGGGAATGCTGGTTCTTTTCCCCAGATAGTGCTTTCATGAGAACTGTCATCAATGGCTTTCCCCACCTATTTCCATAGTTTCTGAACAGTTCTTCTAAAGACATGCTTCTTCTTTGCATGTGTTAATACATGATATCTAGTTTGAGCTCTAACGGACCTGATACAACCCACTAGTGATGAGATGAATGGCTATTACACACTAGGGGGCAATTTTTGTTTTCCTTAAGCAAAGAAGTTCAATACCCTGCTAAATCTGCTTAACTATGCTAAGGGTTCTCCCAGCCTTAAAAATCTATAATAGGTCTTATTTAAGAATATAGTTTCTTATAATGTAATTATTAACTTAACCTGTTATTTAGTCCATCCTGAAAAATTATTTTAGGCTCATGGTTAATAACTGAAGAAATAAAGCATTTGACTATTTTATTGTAGAATTATTTAGCTATTTAAATATATGTATAAGTTAATGTGTTAGATCAGAACAAATAAATCAGAAGAAATAGTAAGTAAAATAAATTTCCTATGTGTAGATTATACACAGCAAAATTCCCACAAATATTGGTTTGATTTATAGCAACCGGGAGTAACATACAGAAAAATATGTAACCATATGCATGTTTATAACCATTAAATTTTTATACAATTTCACAAAACAATTCTATGTTTATCTAATATGGAACTCTTAAAATTTGAAATATATAGTGATTTTTTTTGCTGTATCACTGTTTTTCATTCACTAAATCTCCCCCCATTGTATTTTGTCTTACGTTGAATTTAATTTCATCTTTCATTTAAATAACATTTTATCTTAAATTATAAACAGTTATTGTTCTGGACTTGGCTTTGCAGTGTGTGTAAACATTTGAGTAATTTTATGTCTAGAACTCCTGTTTGGAGCATGTAAAAAAATCTTTTAATAAAACATCACTGTTGCTGTTGATTGTAACAACAAGAACATAAGGTATAGAGAACCACATGGTTGAAAAACTCGTGGCCAAATGGTCAGGAGGTAACATCATGTTGACCAAAGAACTGTGAACTGGATGGCAGAACTCCACCTGAAAGTAAATCCAACGGTGGTGGGGAGAGGTTATAGCTCAGGGGGAGAGTGTGTGCTTAGCATGCATGAGGTCCTGGGTTCAATCCCAAGTACCTCCATTAAAAAATAAATAAACTCACCCTCCCCGGCAAACAAAACAAAACAAAACAAACAAAAAACATAAATCCAACTAGATGGTTACAAAATTCAGTTCCCGTCTTTGGGATCAGGCAGTTTGTGAACAAAAATGAGAGGACTGAACTACCTAACTTCAGTGACATATTCCAAAATGATATATCTGTGATTTTCTTAATTTCTGTGATTTATTTTATGAAATGAAGAAAATTTACCTTTAGAATTATTTTCAGATCTTGAAAGTTAAAATCTGTCAATCTTATAATCATATTAGCAATCTACGAGTTTGTATATATCCCAAGAAAGTAAAGAAAAATTGACTTAACGTCTCTGATTGTTCCCCAGTTTTCTTATTCCTACAACCCTATGTCATAATCCCATTTTAACTTTTTCCTTCACAATTTATGATAGTATGATATTTGATTAAATATGGCATAAAAATTTATGATAGTATGATATTTGATTAAATATGGCAAATAACCTACACATGTAGATACAAAATACTCATAACATGGATATTTTTTCTTTTCTAAGGATCTCATATTGATATGTCTATTCATGGAATAGGGAATGACCGCACTTATTCAAATAATTTTTCTTTCCACAGTGTCATAAATTAAAACAAACATTACAAAAATACAAAATCAAAATTCCAGTTAGAACACATTTAAGGAAGTTATTGTTATGTAATCAACTATTTCTAATGGAAGAATCCAGTATTATTGTGTAACAAATTTTATCTTCTAGAATATGTTTTAAATTATTTTTTATTAAAATAAGCTTGTATTCATTTACTTACTTTTCATTCTCTTGATTTAATACTCTGCTTCTTTTCTCTTCTCATCTAATAGAATATTAAATGTGGAAAGATGATTAACCAAAGCAGTCTGAAAAATGGCAAAGTATAGAATTATGACAAATGTAGATATTATCAAACTAGAAAATTAGTAAATTCTAAAAAAAGCTTTGTATATTTATATGCAAAAGTGAATGGTTTAATTTGTTTAATTGTAAAATTCTTTAAACATTTTCACTATAATCTAATGCAGAGACCTTGTCTAATTATACAACATAGTTAAACAAGTTATTTCTTTGACCCTGTTTTGCACAGATAAGGCAAGAACTTTGTTTCCAGGCAGGACTTTGAGTTAATGTTTACATTACAAATAAATTATAGATACATTTAGAATTACTTAAAACTAACAATATACATCTTTTATAGTTTTAAGTTGTTATAAACTATATCAAAGAAACAAAAATATGCATAATATATGTTTATGGTTTAAAAATAATAATGAAAGACCATCCTTGTAATTGCCACCTGCTAAAAATAACAGAACATGATGTATCTATGAATCCTCTGTTTGCCCCTCTTTATTCTGTCTGCCTTCCTACCTCCTACAGTTCCTGAATTTTGTGTTTATTATTCTCTTGCTTTAAAAAACATAGTGTTACATGTATCAATGTATCCCTAACACTATACCAATTATTTGCCTCCTTTATAAACTTTATAGAAGTGGAATTGTACTTTAAGTATTATTAGCTGATATGTTTTTCTTTTTGCTCAATAGTGTATTTTTGTTATTAATGGATGAGGTTCTAATCTAAGTTACATTGTTGTATCCCATTATGAACTCTACCACATTTTATTTACCCATTTCTCTGTCGATGGAAGATTGGGTTATTTCAAATGTTAGTCCTTCCAAATGGTGCTGCTGTGAACACTGTTGCAATTTTCTGTAGGGTGGACAACCAGGAATGGAGTTTCTGGGCCATATCACATTCAAATCTTTAGATTTACTAAATAATGCAAAATTTATTTCCATTGGGGTTATATAAATAAATTCATCCACTAGCAGTTTGTGAGTACTTTTTCATGACATTGTAATTCTTGGTATCTAATAAGTACAGAATTTTTATCTCATGATTCTAACTTATTTTCCCCTGCTTACTAATTCTCTGAAATATCTCAACTTGAAAAAAATCACTATTGGGTTATTATTATTATTATTGTTACTGAACTCACGCATTTAAAAAATATTTTAAACATCCACCCATTGCCTGAGTTCTATGTGTTGTCAACATCTTTCTTTTATGGCTTATCTTTTTACTTCTTTATGATACTCTCTTGTTCAGCAAAAGTTCTTCATTCTAATGTGTTAAGTTTCTTTATCATTTGCATTATTTGTCACTTGTTTAAGAAATTTATACTAAGTTTTACTCTTTCTATATTTCTGTCTCTGTCTATCTCTCTCATGTTCATGGTTTGGAGGCATTTCATTTTCTAGTTCATCCAACTGACTTTCTTGTTATCATCTTGGGAACTACTTTATGTGAGAATCACTAACCAAACTTCACATCGTCCAGAGTCTTAATGCCTTATCTGGTGCCTGCCCTTCTGCTGGTGGATTAAGATCAAAGCCTTGAGCCACAGGGAATTAGTGGCTTCTGTTCCTGCTTAGCTCACCAAAGTTATGCTTTCTCATCAGTTTTAAATGATTTAAGAAAACCCATACTCAGCATTTTTAATTGTAGGGTACCTAGAAATTGTCTTAGGTCTACATTTCTGGAAATAAGAATTCTTTTACTAATTTTTAAAAAAAAATATTCAGAAATAATTCATTTGGTACAGTGTTCATGGATGAAGAAAACTGCATTATCTGTGTATACAAGTTTCTTTTTTTTTTTCAAAATTATTTTCTCACGGTAATGTTATTGGGTAACTCAGTCAAAATGCTTGCCATTGCCCTATTCCGTTCATTTATTTCGTAGTGACAGGTAAGCTCTGTACTTTATGACCACAGCCCTGTCCCTACCATAGTTACTAACATTTTCCTCAAAAATAGCTGGTACATCAGCTGATTTTCACATTATAATGTGGTCCACTGTAAAATCTTCACATCAGAGAAGCATGAGCGTTATTGAGGCCAATTAGAGAGACTCTATCTTGGACTTGAACTGGGCAATGTGAAATCAGTCAGTTGTCAGGAATGCAGATGGTAAAGAATTCAGGGAACACGATTGTGAGCATAATGGTCTACAATGGAAGTGAGACAGCTAGAAAAAAAAAAAAAGCCAAGAGATTAGAAAAAGTTAAACAGAGAAGACAGTGAATTGATTAATTGCCTCAGAAAACATAGTAGATATACAGAGCAGAGAGTGGCAAATCACTAGAGAGAATAAATATTTCTTAATTTCTGCTCTTAGAGGTTTGCTAAAGATAACATATTTCCTGAAGTGTCCCTGTAAGCTGAGAGGACACTCATGTCCTGTGCTTGGAAACATGGCTCCTATGAGTATAAAGCAGTGCTGTCTGTGATAAAAGATCAGTCCTTTATTATTCCAGTTTGTCATAGATTGATGCCTTAATAAATTACAATAAAAATAAAGCAGTTGAAAAATTAAATTAAAAAAAAGACAAAATTTAAGTCCATATCTTCAAAATTAGATTTAGTAGAAAAGGCACTGCCCTTTCAAGGGGCCTATAAAAGTCTAACTGCTCACTCTCAATTTCTGAACTCATCTCACTGACAGGTAGCATTGCCAGGACAGGCACCGTCCGTGGACCACA
Source organism: Camelus bactrianus (assembly GCF_048773025.1). Lineage (NCBI taxonomy): Eukaryota > Metazoa > Chordata > Mammalia > Artiodactyla > Camelidae > Camelus > Camelus bactrianus. Next base: position 100,825,851 of record NC_133539.1, read on the forward strand.
CTCAGAACAGCATGGTTGATGGACTTCATCTGCTCTCTCGCTGTGCTTCTACCTCTGCACAGGTAGGGAGAGGAGGGGTGTTTCAACGTCTTTGCCTCCAGCTTCACCACTTCCCATGTGAGATTGTCACTCTGTCTTCCTTTTTATCAAGCTTCATTACATAAACCCAAGGGAAGGGGAGAGGGTGATCAAGACACAGACCCTCATAGTCATTAATTAGCTTTTTCTATTCTTTTGTGTTGAGTTGGTATTCCTTGAAGTTTAAAAGCTCTGGGAGTCATACCTTGTGTCCTAGGAGGCCTAAGCAACTTACCTGTTTTCTCTCTTTCTGCTCTTTTTCCATCTCGTTACTACAGTGGTTCCAGTAAACTAGTTCAGAGTCAAATCTCCAGAACCTGCCATGTTTATTTCATGGGAAGGGGAGGAGGAACTCATGTAGGGCGAAATTCCACATGGAGAGATTGAATCTCATGATTTGGGCAGCTAGTATGAACAGGAATGGCTGGGATCAACTATTACAATTAAGAAAGTATATTTTGGGTTCAAGACCTCATACTCGGAAAGCATCTGATCTTAGTTAACTGTAATAAACTAAAGGTTTATTTCTGCTTCTCTCTGAATTCACATTTAAATGTGGAGAGGGAGAGCTTTGTGTAGAAGATCCCTTGAGAAGAGGCTTTCTCGGAATTAAAAAAAAAAAAAAAAAAAAAAAGTCTGACCTCTTCAGATTTGTTTTCGTACCGGGTGCTGAGTGAGGATTGTTGTGCTTCTTCAGGGCAAGTCAGGGCTTGCTGTTTCTGGAATAGAGGTGTGGGAAGATGTGAGGCTGTTTTTAGTGGATTAATAAAACTAAACCAAGCCCTAAGAATTTAAGGATCCAGGGAAAGTTAAGAATTGGATAAAGCACACTGCAACAGTTACCATTTCATCTTAAGGCACTGAAGGAGTAAGATCGGGGAGGGCCAAAGCAGAAGCGTTGGGCTGGCAAGCCTTTGATTTTTTTTTGCAAGGTTGTGAAAAATAGCTGGCAAAATTAATGTCTTGGTAGGAAATTTCTCTCGATAGAGATTAAATTCATAGCTAATGGAAAAGAAGATTGGCAACAAAAGATTGACATCTGAGTAAGGTTAAACCCAAACTATAATTTTCTTTTTACTTTCATTTCCCCTGTCTTATTTGGATCTTCTTTAGTCTCCCTATTCTTAAATCTCTTCCATGGCCCATGGAAATGACAAAAATTATGGGGAAATAACAAAAATCCTTCTCCTGGAAAATGTGATGTCTGCATGGTTGTGTTTAGTTTTAGATATTGTGCATATAGTGATAAGAGCTGTTGCTGTGATCCGTTTGTTCTTGTATACTCTTGTGAAGTTGGACGTGTGGAAAGGTTGAGTAGTTTTATAGACTGAATTGTGTCCCATCAAACTTCATTTATTATATTCCCAAACCTCTGGACCTCAGAACATGACTGTGTTTGGAGATAGGACCTTTAAAGGGGTAATTAAGGCAAAATAAAGTCATATGGGTGGGCCCAAATTCCGTATGGCTGGTGTCCTTATAAAAAGAGATTAGGACACAGGCACATGTATGGGGAGGACCATGAGAAATACAGGGAGAAGGTGGCCATCTACAAACCAAGGAGAAAGGCCAGGAAGAAACAAAACTTGCCAAGACCTTGCCCGTGGATTTCTAGGCTCCAGGAATCTAAGAAAATAATTTCTCTTATTTAAGATACACAACCTGTGGTATTTCATGATGGCAGCTCTAGCAAGCTAATAAAGGACAGATTTAACCTGGAGATGCTTCTATACATAATTCAGTAAAATGTGCCTTGGGCTTCACTGCTGAATAACCATACTTGTACTCAGTGTTCAGAGTATTGCTCATTTTGGCTTATACAGAGCAAAATATAAAATTTTGGAGAAGAAAATGTATGTTAATTTATTGTGTCATTGAATTCTATTAAGAGATGTGACTTGATTTGGGGATTTTAATGTCTCTCTGGGAGTTCAATATTTAAAGATTCTTTTATTTGAAGTTTTGAGCATTTGTTATCTTATAAGTAGGTTTGTTGCAAAATCTCTGTGAATTATGTTGGACAACAAGGAAGTTACTTGCCTGATTGTTTATAGTTGAGTATTCAGTGGGCCGAATATATAAGAGGGTTGGTAATAAGAAGGATGGGTTCCTGTACCTTAAAGGTCAGCATTCATGTATGATGCCCACTTTCCCCATTCCTGGCTTCCATGTTTTAAACAGCAAGGTCTGCCTCTGAGAGGTAGCTTGTGTATTAGCACCTATCATTGGGTACCAAACTGCACCCACATTTAACCCCTCAAAACAGCATGTACTTATCCTTATACAGTTTCTGTGGATCCGGAAGCTGATCTTTGCTTAGCTCGGTCTCTCACAAGTCAGCTGCAGCCTGATGATTTGCTTGAGGCAGGATCTACTTCCAAGCTCATTCAGTGATTGTTGGCAGGATTCAGTTCCTTATGGGCTGTGGAACTGAGAGCCTCAGTACATCACTGGCTGTTGGATGAAGGCCACTCTCAATTCCTTGCCATGTGGATCTCTCTATAGTGCAGTTCACAACATGGCAGCTGGCTTTATTAAAGTGAGCAGAAGAGAGAGTAGGAGAGCTCCAGCAAGAAGGGAATCCCAGTCTTTTTGTAACTTAATCTTGGAAATGACATACTATCATTTTTGCCATATTCTATTTGCATTCTATTTGTTGGAAGCTAGGTTGATATGAAATGATGCCCAATTAACAGAGAAGTTCCATTTCTGCAAACCTTGGGCTCTCCTAAATTACTTGCAGAATTCCTTTTTTTTTTTTTTCAGAATCCTCCGTTTTTTTCAAAAAGAAAAAGTCTTATTCTTTTATGATTGATACATCTGAAAATTTCCTTGTTCCTCTGCATCCTCCTTGCACTCAGCAGCATAAGGCGACGTGCTGGTTTGAGTCTTCTGGACATGCAACCTACATGGAAATAAGATCTGTCACTTAATAACCGTAGCATCCCCTACTGGCAACCTTACTTTCACCTGATCCTGTTTTCACTGTTAGGAGTAACCCTTTGCATGGTTATGACTTGTACTGAAGCTCTTTCTAGTGCAAAGATGTCATTTTGTCTTCTTGTTTTAATTCTTGTTAATGTGTTTGTTTGAAGGAGAAAATTGGGTTGCTGCAAAGAAAATGTTAACCTCTGTGATCTCTAAACATAAATAGAATGGTACATTTTCCAGCATTAACCTAAATGTGTTTGCCAGAAAAATCCAAATCAACTTAACTAATCCATCCTTCCCTCCTTTTTATTTATTCATTCATTTCTTGTAACAAATCCTGGAAGTCCTCAAATCCTCTTTATTGAATAAATGAAAACAAATAAGATTAAAAAAAAGATACCTTTATGAAATAAGAAATAAAAATGATAGATTTGTCTCCTTCCTCCCTGTTTAACATGACCATAAATATGGTACCTGTGAGAAAAATAATTCATAATCATCAGGAGATATTAATATGTTTCAAGTAAGGTACACCTAAGGCAGAGTTATGTTCCTTTTAAGACAGCTCTGTTTCTCTAGCCATTCTTGTTACAATAGTGTTTCTTTTTCTTTTCTTGGCTTTTCTTTCTGTTCTGCCTTGAAAGACTGGGAAATGACCATAATAGCTGTTTTCCTTGGGCAGTGAGCAGTGAGTGAATGTTGAGCTCCCTGTGGACTAAGCATTTTGATGCAAATTTCCTCAGAAAAAGAAACAGAGCTGCTGATTGCTACAGAACCACTATACCTCGGAGTGGGGAATGCGTCACTGCTCTCTTATCCTGGGGCTGAGTATTAACTACACTATTGAACAGCAAGTGCTTATCATCCCTACCATTCAGACCACATAAATCTCCAGGAAGAGACAATGTCCCTCCAGGGAGCATAGCTAGCCCACAAACGTCAAAAAAAAAAAAAAAAAAATCAAACTATATTTAGTCCATAGAACTGCAAAAGCTAAGGTAATTGCAACTATTAGAAAAATATTTTATTACCATCATCAAAGCAATTGATTTTCAAGAAAGCTTTGTTTTTTGGGTAAATTTTACATTTTACAAAAAATGATTTTGAGTATATAAATGGAAACATTGTATAATTCTGTGTATATATTTCACTTACTTTTTTTCTTATTGCATTACCAAATTATTCTTGGGTACCTACTAGATGTATGGAAAACTCTTGAGATGGACCGGAAAGAAGTGTGAAACTGGGTTCTACTCTCTAAGATTACGGTTTCCTGCAACCTTTGTAGTTGTTCTTAACAGCAAGAGGCTCTGAAGGATCAAGGAGAAAGATTAAGTTCTTCAGTTTCCAGTTCTCACAGTGGAGTAATGGAAATAATAAGTTTTGAGAATCAGACAGAATTGTTACTTTTATTATTAAAAAATTATTTTAAAAATTCACCCAGTCTTCCAGATGTCATCACAACCTGCATGTCCCACACCACTTTTTCATGACCTTGTCATATATTGATCTCTGTGCAGTAGTAGAATTTTGGTTTTGCATCAGAGTAAAATAAACCCATTACATCTGGAACATAAAAAATGTTCTATTTTAGTGCATTTATTTTTAACTGATATTTTATTGAAATAGAATAAAATATGCACAGTAATACTCTATCAGTATAAAATTAGAGAATTTAAATGAACTTATCTTGTGCTCAGACCATAACCCTATTCCCAGAAGCAACATTTATTTTAACATTTTTATTTGGCTATTATTTTAGAACAGGTCATCACAGATACAAATATTTACACCAGAATATGCCGCTCCAAAATATGCCTCTTTGGCATGTGAACTATTTTGAGCTAAAGGCAGTTGAGAAGCAGCAGATGCAAGAAAACCTCTAACATTGGGGCAAAGATTTTCCTTTTGCCCATGAAATCCATTTGTACAGATGTCTTCTTCTTGTACCAAGAAAGGGAGGACTCAACAGCTCTTATCAATGGGGAAGGCACTGACTTAAATCTGTGTAACAAACTTTACTAAAAAAACCTTGTTTACCACACTTTTCCTGGGCACCTTCGAAACACTTGCCTCTTCTACCCAGAAGCCCCAGACCCCTTTTCCTTTGTTTAACACAAGACAGTATGTAAGTCCAAGTTCTCACCACGCATTTTGGTTGTTCATCAGTGAGTGCTCTCAAATGCACATGTTAATAAACTGCTGTTTACTTTTCTCCTGTTCATCTGTCTTTTGCCTGTGTAATTTGCAGAGCCCAAACTGGAGAACCTAAGATGAGTAGAAGAGAGAGACATTTTCACCCCTCTACAATATAAAGGACCAGTATGTAAGAATATTTACACAAGTGAGTGTAAGCTAATTCATTCTTATGCACATTATGCTTTTTTTTTTTTGGTGGGGACAGGTATCAGGTTTATTTGTTTGTTTATATATTTATTTATTTAATGGAGGTACTGGGGATTGAACCTGGGACCTGGTGCGTGCTAAGCATGCGCTCTACCACTGAGCTATACCCTCCCACTGCACATTATGCTTTTATTTAAAAATATATATGAACTATTTTCCTTATCAATACATGTAGGTCTTTCTCATGTTTTTCTCCCAATTGCATAGATCTATCATACTTTTTAAAACAATTCTTTTGTAGAATTTGAGGTTGTTTCATGGTTTTGCTATTATATAAAATATTGAAATGAGTATTTTAAACATAAATCTTTCTAGATTTCAATTATGTCTTTTGTATGACAAATTAGTAGAATTTGTCAAATAATAGAATCTGGACTGAGCTATGAAGTTATTTTATTTGAAAAGGCTATTGCAATAGAGGGAAGGGGGCTATTTCAATGGTGGAGAGGATATTGCAGTAGGGAGGCATTTGTGACCAGAAGGTCTATGAGTGTCTCAAAGTTTAGACAGAAAGGGCTTTCTTTGTTAAGGAGGAACAGATCAAGCTAGAAAGAATTGGCCGTTGGGGAGTGGGATGAGGAGGAGGAGTCAAGAGAAAGATGATTGGGGAAGGTCTTTTCCTGAGATCAGTGGATTCACAGGAAAGGCCATTAAGAGGGATGGTTTTATATCCCAGTACTTGACATTCAGAGATGATTCAAGGCCCAAGATGATTCAAGGTTCAAAGATGATTCAAAGTCCAAGGGCTGTGGGAAGGGGGGAAGCCTGACTAAAGTATGCAGGTAAGTAGATATTTTGTCCAGATTGATCAATGAGAATCAGTAATTCAGCTAATCATTTATGTAACCAAATAAATGGGAATTTGGAGGGTCCTTGTCTGCCTTGTCTTGTCTAAGTCACATGGGGAAGGGTGTTACTTGCAGTAAGCCAATTCCCAGAATGCAAAAGGCTGGGAAGGTTTCTTACACTTCAGTATTTTCCGGGAGCACAAGGCTCTCATAAAGTTCAACACTGTCAAATTGTTGGTGTCAGGATATGTGTCTTTAAATTCTGATTGCTTGCTTGTTTGCTTGTTTTAATTTTGGCGATGTTCTTCCTTGGCATTTCTTCCATATGACCTTCATTCACTGCTTCATTTAGCTCTTTAATGTCTCGGACTATGCTCATCATTTCTTCAGTTAGATTTTAGTGTCATTAAGAGCAAAGATTGGCTTTTGTTATTTCTCTTTATCTTCCATTGTATTCTCATTTACTGAATAATTATTTAACAAGTATGCATGTACATATATAGATACAGAGAACAGATAGATGTGCAAATATGCGTAAGAGAACAGAAAGCATTTAAATGCCTCTTCAGAACAGGATTTAAACTTGCTCTAGAACATGTTTCTCAGCTGGGATTTTATTGAATTCTGGAGTTCCATGATTTATTACTACTAGTTCAGTGAAAGAACATGAGTGAAAAAGCAAAACAAAAACAAATACGCAAAACCTTATTTTTTGGAACTTCACAACCTACACAATGCCTGCATGGCCATGTGGTGGTAGCCAGTGATTAAGCAGCCTTCTTAGCTATTTCTTTAGAAATCCTTCAGTCCTTCCTGTGTGGCAGTGAGTGGTAGGCTGGAATTCATTGGATTGAGTTCTCATTTATTGCTGCGAGATAAGACAAGCCATTGACAATTTTTTTTTTTTAAGTATAGTTGGTTTACAATGTTGTGTTTATTTCTGGTGTACAGGATAGGGATTCAATTATACATATGTATATTCCTTTTTATATTTGTTTTTATTATAGGTTTTATAAGGTATTAAATATAGTTCCCTGGCCTACACAGGACCTTGTTGTTTATCTGTTTTATATATAGTAGTTAGTATCTGAAAATTCTGAACTCCCAGTTTTCCATGTCTGTGAGTCTGTTTTGTAAGTAAGTTCATTTGTGTCTTTTTTTAGATTCAACATATGAGTGATATCATATGGTATTTTTCTTTCTCTTTCTGGCTTACTTCACTTAGTATGATGATCTCCAGGCCCATCCATGTTGCTGAAAATGGTATTACTTTATTCTTTTTTATGGCTGAGTAGTATTCCATTGTATAAATATACCACATCTTCTTTATTCACTCATCTGTCAGTAGACATTTAGGCTGCTTCCCTGTCTTGGCTGTTGTAAATAGTGCTGCTGTGAACATTGGGGTGCGTGTCTCCAACTCGAAAAGATACAAGCTATTGACAATTGCTGAAAGTACTAGTCTTCGGTTGATAGGGAGGAATAGAAGCTGATAACATCAGCCTGATTTACTTCCTTGGGTAGCTAAGTGACTCAAGGGAATAACAGACTCAACTAGGATAATAGAAAATCAGAGGGAAATGTCCAGTTCTAAAAAAGACACTTTTACTTATGTAGACTCTGCTTCTTCCCACATGCTTTGGTACTGCAAACATTGCAAAGTATGGATGGAGTAGGTTAGAAATAAATTATATTATGAATATTTATGTGCTTTTCAATATTTTCATTTTGCTATTATTATACCCTCTGTTTATTAGTGTTATTGTTTTACAAACCTGTCTGACGATCCAATGTGACCATTTTTGGAAAAAAAAAGGGTGAGATGAAAGAGGAGGCTTCTATGCCTAGAACTGTTAACAATTCTGATAAGGTGTTTGATGAAAAATTACAATGTTTTGAGTCAATTTACTTAGCATAACAAAGACACAATACAACCGTCTTCACACTGACAGGTACTTACCCATGGTACTGATAGACCAAATTGTCCAATTCCATTGTGCATGATCAGTGCAAGACAATTCACAAATACAGCAATGGCTCCAGCAAAACTGAAAAGTCACTTACAAAAATTACAGTCATTTGACAAGTAATAATGCTGACTGTATTAAGTTAACTATTGGAATGTCAAAATAGAAGTTGAACTTCTGTTTAAAAACTTAAAATCATTGAAAAAGAGTTATTTAGTAGCAGAACTTACGGTCCAGAAGAGAAAAATTACACAGATGGCAAGGACCTAATAATGCCAGCGTACTGTGTTAGAGTGAGTAAAATACTCAGAGAATTTCCGTACAAGAACTGATTCAACTCCACTCTCAAACAGCTCCAGACGTTAACATATCCATGACATGTCAAAGAGAGCTTTTCTATCCAGGTTGATGAGTCAACCAATTTTCCCTAGTCAATGGTATGCCGTGGTGTGTGTAAGATTTGCTAGCGATGGTGAAATGCAAGAAATGTTTGCCTTCTGCAAAGAGCTGCCTGGAAAAGCAAAGGCTTAATGTTTTGCCTTCCTATCTGGAAACCAAAAGGCTGGTTTTTGGGAGCTGTGTTGGTAGCTGTGCTAATGTGTCTCATCCATGTTTGGCTCTATGAAAAGTTTGCTTCTCTTGTAACAGGAAACATTTCTGACATTGTCACAATGAACTGCTTTCTTCACTGATATATGCTGGTGTCAAAAATTCTTAAAGATGAAAGGAAAACATTCTAGTCACTGCTACAAAAGTGATTACCATTAGTTTAAAAGAACTACTACATTCACTCAAAAATGTTTAAAATTTGTGGGAAAACTTGAACAAGGACCACATACATCTTCTGTTTCGTCCAGAGGCAGTGGATGAGTTCTCAACAGGGAATTCTGAGCCAAAAGGTGAGTTGTAGGGGTGCTTTCAAGAGAGTAGAAAAACAGCGATTGCTTAAGGCTTTGAAGATAATGAATGGTTACAGAGAAAGCCTACTTGTCAGAAATTTTCCTCACACGAACCAGTTGCAAGACTCAAGAAAATGTGAGCCTTCCTTTCGAAATTCTCAATGTCTTCTCAATTTAAGTGAGAAGTCTCTTGGCTTTAAAAGAAAGCAGAATCTTTGGGAAAATCACATTGTAAAAGAAAATCTTGAAATGTCTCCACTGCTGAGCCAGAGAGTAAGAGAGACTATTAAGACTTATCAAAAATCTCCTGAAAGAACTCAGATCAAAATTAAATAGTACGTTTTTCTCCCTTTTCACACAAGTGTGTGATTGGGTAGGTGGTCTTTTCTCTGAATTTTCTGTTAAACTTGGGAATTTGGCTTTGGGGAGAAAAAAGTAGAACTTTATGAGCTGTAGTCTGATCATGGACTCAAGATGACATTTATTCTATTCTTTCCTTAGAAAAATTCAGGATTATATAAAAGACAAGTGTCCTGTCATTCACTACTTGGTGTACTTAGCATATATTTTGCTGTCATTTTCAAGTTCTTCCATGTACCAGCGAGTGCTTCCATGTTTAACAAGCCTCAAGAACATGGAAAGAATCTTCTCATTTCAGTTGAAAATATCTCCATGCTTATCTTAGATTCAATCCAGAATTGAGTGCTGGTGCTTCAAAATACAAGCTACATTCTCACATTAAAGAAGAAAATTCCATTGTTTATTTTTAGTTTGACTATACTTTTGTATACATAAGCCTGTAAAAAAAGAGTAAGAAACCAACACACACGAACAATAATTTTGCAACTGCTAAGCCTGTATCAATGCCTTATTTTTTCTTTCAGAAAAAAGTGTCTTTCACTCATAGAATTGTATCATATGCTCTGTGTGTGCTATATATATATATATTTACATATATATGTATATAAATGATATATACTTACATATATAATGTTTATATCTGTATAAAAATATATGTAATGTTTGTATATATACATATATACATGCATACACATATACTATATACAAAAACACACATAATATATATATATTTGGCTTATGGGGTTTATAGCTTTATTATTTAATGTTGCTATTAAAATTCTCATCTTTAATTAAAATCAATTTAAATTTTTTATTTAAATTAAGTGTACCACGCTTAGAGAAATCAGTTTAGAGAAATTAAGTGTAATTTCGGCTTACCAGAGCTATTAACAGGTATTTATTATGTTTGTATTATGGGTTTTAAAATTATAAGAAAGAATAAGATACATTCCAAGAAAACATGCTAAACTTAAGTACCTATTTGTTAAAGGAAAGTTAATAAAAAGTCACTTTTAGTTTTAAGTGGGGAGTAGGAACCTTTGCAGATACCACATATCAAATACCATCCTCATTTTCCAGCATCTTGTAGAGTAGAAATTTGTGATAAGGCTTTTAGATCTTCTTATCTCTTATCAGGAGGTTGGATTTATATTTCATGCCCTTGAACAATGAAGAGCTAGTGACAACAGCATAGTGATGCAGTGTGCTTTTTTTCAGACTAGATCATAAAATGCAGTATTTTTTTCTGCCTGATTGTCTTGATACACTCATTGTTTACACTTAGTCATTATGCCATGAGGAAGCCCAAGCAGTCTGGAAAGGAATCTAGATGGAAAGGAATATTGGCCCAAGCCTCACATCCCTGACTAAGTAGCCAGCTGTCTGCCAGCACCTACTTGCTGTTCCTACCAAGCTTTGCCCAATTGCCTATTTGTAAGCAAACAAAGGAGTGTTGTTATTTTAAGCCATTAAGATTTGAGTGCAGTAAGTTTCACAGAAATAAATAAATGGAACAGATTGGGGTACTGGGAGTGGAATATTGCCATGACACAAATCTAAGAAAATGGCATTAGCTTTGTAACTATGGTAGGTGATGCCCAAGAGAATTTCTAGTAAATTATTAATAAAAGCCTAATGGGAATTTGATGCAATGTTTGCAGTGAGGGCTTAAAGTAAAGTAAGGAAACTGTTGCTGAAGTCTTAAAGAAAAAGGACTTTTCTTATATAGTGGTAGCAAGTTTGGTGACACTGTCACCTGTAGTAGGGTAGACTGTGGAAAATGTACTTAGTGAACTCAATGATGTAGGTAAGAAAAACCTGAGGTGGAATATTAGAGTGCTGGTTTGCTTCTTATGCTTATAGCTGTCCAGAGGAAAATGCAAGAGGAGAGAAATGAGATTTTTTTTTTAAACTGTTAAATTTTTAGGGAAAAATTTCAAGGAAATAAAATGAACTAGGACTTCATGGTTTTGAAATGAAATCAGAAGACTGTTTTTCATTCCCAGATGCCTCAGATAGAACACTATTCCAAAATTAAGAAATGGCTTCCAGGTAAAAAATCCCATACAGAGTAGACGTGTGAGATCCTAGAAAACTTCAGAAAAAAACATCTAAAGCATTGCTTTATAAACCTTTTCAGAGTCCCTCAGAAATATTTCAGGGCATGCCTAACAGAAGCTATTAAACAATAGGTCTCCTAGGAATCTTAAAGCCATTGTCCCACAGAAATTCCACATGGAGCAGAAGATATAGAAGGACTTACCTTAAAATATGGGAATAGCTTTTGTCTAATAAAGTGGATTATAAATTAATGGGCAAAATGTTTTTGAAGAAATTGTACCAGCTTGAATTGGAAATATCAAAAAAAGTACAAAATAAAAAAATGCCTTGGACTCACAAATGACTGTGGGCAGGGAGCAGGCAGAGAAAACTACCACACGACACAGATTGTTTCTTTTGGAAAGGAAGGGTGACTCAGAGAACAGAATCCGTAGTCAGAGGGTGGAGATAAGAGTTGCAGAGAAGAAGTCCCAGGCAGGAAGTCTGAGCCCTAATCAAGGAATTGACAACACACGCCTCTCTTTATTTCATAATTTTTATAGACTAATACTGCTGTGCCCTTCAAATTTCCCCCCTCTCTGAAAGAGAATGTCTGTAGCTGTTACCCTCTCCTAGTTGCCTAGCTCACCACTGGATGTGTGAGGTGGGTAAATTACTATTTCAGTTCGCAGCTCTCTAGATCAAAACGAAGAATATTCAAGAAACTATATTTGATACCATATATCACTTATATGTGATATCTAAGACATGATACAAATGAGCTTATTTACAAAACAGAAACAGACTCACAGACATAGAAAACAAAGTTATGGCTACCAAAGGGGGAAGGGGGTGGGGGAGAGATAAAATAGGAGTTTGGGATTAGCAGGTACAAACTACTGTAAATAAAATAGATAAACAAGATCCTACTGTGTAGCACAGGGAATTATATTCAATGCCCTGTAATAAACCATAATGGAAATAATATGACAATGAATATATATATATATTTCATTTTCTTATACATAACTGAATTATATATTTGTATAGTCATATATATGTGTAACTGACTCACTTATCTGTACACGAGAAACTAGCCAAACATTGTAAATCAGCTGCATTTCAATAAAAATAAATTAATATAAGAAATAAGTTTTTTTGAGAAACCTTATCCAAAATCTTCATTCATACCTGGGCCTGATGGAGATAAAAAAATTTCTGGACTTCAAGCTGATGCTGTAATGGGATGGGTCCAGGGGAAAAGGAGAACGTATTTTGCATGTGGGAGGGGACTGAAATTTTGTGGCCAGAAGAAGAACTGTAACATTGTATTTTCCAATAAACGGCTACCAAAACATCTTGCACTCCACACGCTCTTAATACAGTGTGAGTTTGATAGTTCTTCAACTGAACTCGTGGCTCCATGTCCTTCGTCCTTGTGTCGGGATGGCCTCTATACTGTGGTGAAAGTGACAATTTGTGATTTCAGAGGCTGGGTCATAAAATGTGACACTGCTTCTGCCTGCTTCTTTTGAGATATTTGCTCTGGGAATGCAATCTCCATGCTGCTAAGAAAACCAAGCAGCTCAGGGAGAGGTCCTCAGAAGGGAACTGAGATATCTGGCCCCATCTGAGTGGCCCCTGACAAACAGCACCTACTCAGTTAGTCTTTTGAGTGAGCCAACTTGTAAGTGGCTTCCCCAGCCCCAGATGAGTCACCCCACTGGATGCTTCATGGGCACAGAGAAGAACTTTACTGAACTTGCCCAATTTGTAGAATTATTCAAGGATTCATCCAAAATGAAAAAGAAAGAGAGATAAATTTGGCTCAGAAATAAAATTCCTGTTAGCTGTAAGGTGTTCATTTCTTTCTACCTTTTGGATCTGGTGACTCTTCCCAGGATTCTGATTGTGACAATTTCTTATTAAAGTGAAATTGTCTCCATCTCTTCAAGGACCCTGGATGCGATCTCTATTTACTTTAGATACAGTCCTATAAATGTAAGTGCTGAGTGAAAGTCAACAAAATAGAAATATCATTTTAAAAAAAATTAATTCTCTTAATATTTTCAGTGTACATCTGATGGTCTTGAGAAGAAACAGAACTGACTTTCTAGAGTCCTACAACTATGGATTCTTTGGTATAAATAGACATCTTAAACAATAATTAACCAAATACCTAGTTGTTCTCTGGTATAATGTACAATATTGTAAACTATTAGCACCTACTGTCTGACCTGAATTGCATACCAAATATTTGGAAGGGTGTTTTAGTAAAATGACATGAGATGAAAGTGTCAACCAATACATAGCTTAGAGCATTCCTGAAAGTAGGAGTCTACTCTGTAGTCTAAGGTCTGTTTTCTCTGAAAAAGTGAGAATGCCAGTTTTTCAGTGGAATTTGATATTGTGAGGATGCAAAAGTAATAAACAATGGAACATATTTTCAAAATTACATTAATTATGTAAGGAGACCACTGGTGCAATTGTGTATCCTTATTTTCAGTGAATATATTCAATCTCACTGAGTTAATTCAATTTTATTTCATTACAGCCAGCTGCTAAACTTTTTAGAATGTTGATTTCTTTCCAAGTGTAAAGGAAATTCTTGGCAAATCCACTGTTGCTTATTAAATTATGAAAGGTAGAAAATGAACCTTTATTGAAAATAGTCTGTAAGAACCTGTTTGCAAAATTGAGTGTAATTTCAAATTGTAACTGGAAACTCAGATTTAATGATGTTGAGGAAATAACACTTGAAGGGGTACAGAACGTGCCACCCCCAAATATGCTACTTGGCGTGATGATTATTTTGAGCTGAAAGCAATCAAGATCTAGCAGACTCAGGAAAGGCTCTTCACCTCCACCTTAACTACATAAAAGAAAGTACACATTTCTCTACTTGTGGGGGATATCTACATTTAAAGGGGAAATTTAAGTTAGAAATTTACATGTTTGTACCAGGGAGACAGCTATTCCCAGAGATCACTTTCATACCTGAAAAATTTATCTGCATGGCGGGGCAAACTTTGTTTACCATACACTTCCTCCTCTCACCTTCCATTAATAGCTTCTCCCCACAATCCCCCACCTGTAACCCCAAATCCCACCCCTTTCCTCAGCTCAGGATGGCATATCCGTCTTAAATGTCCGGTCACCTTTTGAGTCTCATGTCTCTGTGAAGCTCCTATGTGTATGTATATAATTAAGTTTTTCTTTTCCTTGTTAACCTGCTTTACATCAAACTTAATTTCAGACCAGCCACAGAACCTAGAAAAATAAAAAGGAAAAAAATTTTCTCCCCCACATACTATGCCACAAAAACCTCACTTGGGGGACACAGAAAAAAGTAACTTTTAGAATATAAGCCTCTTTCTCCTCCCCGTGGTAATGTGCGTGCAGAGAAGAATTTAGTAATAATACTTTACAGGAAAGGCTATTTCATGACTAAAAGTCAATTAGTGGGACATTATTTCTATTATGCGTTTTTGGCTTAAAATGCAGTATTTCACATTTTTGACCTGAGTATTATAAAATGTTTAATATTTAGGAAATGCCTGCTTATAACTTCAATCTTAAAACATTTAAGCTTTGCCTTTCTAATAATTGTCTTGGAATTTTAATTGATTTTATAATCAGTCTTTACTTTTTCCCTTTATTTTTGTCACAACTTGTTGACATGTTATTTATATGGTCTTATTGTTTCCAAGCTTCTCTGGGTTTATTTTTTACCTATGATTTTTAAAGGCACATCTGGCAAAATATCCCACATACGATTTTTATAAAGCAAATCGTGGAATTTCAATATATGTGATGCAAATGAAATGTACTGGTAGTTATTTTTTTCATTGTACATAGGCTAATTCTATAACTGTAAAATAATATATTTAGATTAACATGTAGAAGAGATAAGCATTTATTAGTTTATTTTTATCTCTTCTTCGTAATGACATCCTTTAACTATGTCTAACTTCCTGGCTAAAATATGAATGTCAGAACTAAATATATAAGGAAATTAAAAACGGAGTTAAAAGTATAGGTGGCAAGAAGGAGTACATGAGAATTATAATTAGTTCTTTTTATTATGTGAATCATCACAACACTAACTGTATTATATCATAGCATCATAGAGATTGCAAACTGCAGATTAACCAGTGACATAGCTCACTTTCTTCTGTAAGGAACTGGACTGCAGACTTCTCTAGGATATTTTGTGACTTTGTTTAAGAGGCAAAAACAAACAAAAAGAGTGACTAAAATATGTTTAAAAGTTAAGAAATACAGTGAACTAATAGGTCTAATTTGTACATATTTTTCATTTAATTGCCTGGGTACATAGCTTTGGATTCTGTAAAGATTTGTGATAGTTACTAGACATTTCTAGTAAAGAAAAAATATTGAGAATTGTTGAATAGCCCTCTTATTGGGTGTACACATAACAACAGTTTAGTCACACAGAATAGCCACATCAAAGACAAATTATGCTGTAAAATCTTGTTTGCCAATTTTCTCACAAGTACTGTGGAAGCAGCATTGTCCAAACACGCAGGCAACAATCGATGGTACTTTTTGTCAGGGTCCTAAGTATCATGAATAGCTTGCAACTACCCATCAGGAAGTCCTTATTGAGCTTCTGAGTGGCGCATTTGTGCGTCCTTTTGCCCAACTATTGTACAGATGTAAGGGAAGTAATAGGTTAGCCTTTTCAAAGTGTCCATGCTGGGCATTTAAAATAGATTACCTTTAATCCTCACAACAATCTCGTAAGGTAAGCATCATCATCAAAACCATTTTATGATGTAGACGCCAAAGCCTGTAAACATTGGAGAACACATCCAAAGCCACAGAGTTTGTCAGAGCCAGGATTCCAACCGTTTCTTCTCTGATTCCAAAGCCTATGCTCTTTCCCCAACATCCTACTTCTTTAAGATGATGATGATGGTAATGATGATATGAAGATATGATGATAACCGTTACAACTTTGTAAATGCTTGGTATTAACCACAGTGCTGAGCGCTTTGTATACTTTTTTTTTTCTATTATCTTACATTATCCCCTTAAGTCTCTCTGTAATAATAAAAGACTTAAAGGGTTTTCATTTAAATCCTCTATTATTATAGAGAAAAAAGACTGAGAGGTTAAGCAATTTGTCCCGAATCATGTGGCTCATAAGTGGACTAGGCAGGATTTAAGCGGTGACTCTGAGATCTCAGCTAAGGCCTTTAACATTTACACAGCATTGATTTCAAACTGAGGCTTTGAGAAGGAGCCAAGAATACATTCATACAACATAGGATCATATTTTAAAATAGGTCTCACTCCTCAAGAAGATTCTGTAGTCACTGACAAAACTATCTGGTGGCTGTGGTCTGAGTAGGAAAGGCAGTATTTTTCTCTCTTTCATTTGTTTGCTTATTTATTTAATAGTGTTTGGGCACTTGTGTCTCTTATTCTGAAGTAAGGCATTCAGGAATATCTCTGGAATTTTCTTTCTTTCTTTCTTTCTTTCTTTTTTTTTTTTTTGATCTTCTTAAAGAAGTGGTTTCTAAACTTTTTTATTAATTACTATATCAGTAAAAATTTTATTCATAAATAAATGTGCTTATCCTCTGGCATCTGCATATTTATTTGTCTATAAATTTTATATAAGCCCTATTATTTTAATATATCATGGAATTTTCTAAGAGGAATTTTCTAAAAGGGGTGGGGAGGAAAGAGGCAGTGTTCTTAAAGAAAATATGTTGGGGTTTGTTAGGAAGTAGTTCTAGAAGTAATCATTCTCTTTCAGTATACATACTACTAAAGAAATTTCTATCAAACTCCTTACAGGTATCTGTAACATCTGAAAACACTAGAACAAGATGCTAGCGGGAGCAGTGGATAAAAGGGGGAATAGGAGCTGTTGGGGGTAACTGTAGCCCTGTTGCTATGCTGTAGAGGAGAGTGCGGACGTCTTATTCCAGTGACTGCAGAATTCACACTCTGCATGTTTGTGATTGAGGTTGTGTGTGATGAATGTGGATGTACCCTGGAAATAAACCCGCAGCACACTGCAACAGTGTAGAATGCTGCAACTACAAATATTTCAAACATTAAGAAGATGGATCCTTTAATCCCAGGTGTTTTCTTTATAAGACCATGAGCCTAGCAGAAAGCAAATAGGTTGTAGAGATGAGAGGGAGAGAAATATGAACTCAGACTGGAATTTTAAAAATCTGGATGACCTTGTGCATTTACTGAATTTTGCTGTGCTTCAGCTTTTCATCTGTCCAATAGGCATAATGCTCTCTACAGTACAGTATTGTCAGGGAGGCTCCACCACAACCTAGTGCCTGACATACAGAAGATGATTAATGAATAGAGGCTATTTTTATTTTTCAAAGCATAATCTTTGCCTCTGAGATGATTAGAGTCTAACTGTAGAAAAGATTGAAATAAACACAATTGTTATTAACACTGTACAAAAATGAGACTCTTTCTTGCTCAGCTCCAAAACACAAACTACAAAACAATAGATGGCAAGTGTATCCACATTCCAAAGTGAGATTGGTCAAAGGAGGTGGTCAAAAAGTTTTGAGTTACCTTGTGCCAAATTTTTACTTGAGAGTTTAAAAGGGATGCCAGAATTTCTTGGAAGATTGGTGTCTACATGCTGTGAAACGCATCACTGTCTCTCACAGGAAAGAGGCACCCATCTTCTCCCTCTCCTCTCCTTCAATGAGACCGTATGAGAGCTTGATATTTTCCAAGTGGAATCTGGGCAGGGTGCTTCATAGACTGGTAACTGACTCACACTGAAAAATTTCTCCAAGCAAAAGTCTGGCTGTACCGCTCTGTGGTGGCTGAGAAGGAGAGAGGACAAAGTGGAGGAGGATGGACTCCCACCATTTTGCTTGACCAGGACATGTGACTTCTCTTTGTGTCACAAGAACACCCCACAAATTAACCAAGCTGAAACCATTTGGAAGAGACCTTGCCCCAGAGGGCAGCCTCCCAAAGCAAGGTAATCCAGAAGGGGAGTTGTCTGGCATACGCCTGGGCTGGGGAGAGCGGGATGTGAGTGGCTGCTTGGAGAGTGAACCACCTACATCAGGGATCTGGACAGTGATGAAGGCCATTAGAAGTCGCCAAAGAAACCACAGGTGTGCCTCCAAAAGAGACATTAGCACTTATATCTATGATTCCCAAGACATAGTCAGTTTCAAACAATCCCAAACTCAGAGGGACCCACCATCAGATCATGGCCATGCCAGTCAAGTGAGACCTTCCCTAACTGTTGTTTTCTCAGTACTCCTTCTTTAGTGGAGTCAGACACCATGACTAGCAAGACGTAAGGAGAAATATGCAAGGCAGCAAAGGGGAGACGATTGTGACAATAAACCTCATTCCTTCTCCCATCATGGGCTTCCAGGGGATGCTTGCTAAAGCAGGGGAATGGCTTTAAGTTTAGAATTTTAATGACATTGGGTTTGTATTGACTTCCTGTTGCTGCTTAACATATTACCAAAATATAGTGGCTTAACACACATTTGTTAGCTTACAGTTCTATAGGTCAGAAGTCCAAGATGGCTTAACTGGGTTCTCTGCTTAGGGTCTGATAAGGCTAAAATCAAGTTGTTGGCCAGGGGTATATTCTCATCTGGAGCTTGGATTTCTCTTCCAAGGGTATGTTTGTTATTGGCAGTTTATTTCCTTTCTGGTTGTAGGACTGAGGCACCTATTTCCTCACTGGCTGTTAACCAAGTACCTCTCTCACCTTCCTAATAACATTTATTCCTTTTCATGTCACCTTTTCCATGGTTAGATCCATCAAAGGCATGCTGAGTCTTTATCAAATTCCCAAGCTCTCTGAAGTCCTTTTCTGCCTCAGCCAGAGAAAAGTTTTTGCTTTTAAGGCCTCATGGGATTAGATAAGGTCCAACCACAAATCTCCTTATCTTAAAGTCACCTGTACCATATCACATAACACAGTCACAAGAGTGATAACTCATCATGTTCAAATGTTCTGGGAATTAATAAAGGAAATATTTAAGGGATCATTTTAGACATTCTACCCAACAGAAGATAAAACCTTTGAAGTATTGCAATGATGCCAGTTTAAAATTTGTTTTGACTCTAAGTGACCAAACAACCTTTTATTATCTGAGAGTGACCAACAAAATAATGGGCCCTGCAGAGGATTTTATTCAAGAATGAGAAAAGAATTACTTCTGCAAATTGGGGTTAAATGGGCAGTGGTGGTGCTTAGTCAGAAAAATGTTCCTTTTATATTGCTAAACTATATTGGTGCCTTTGCTTTAAACAAAATGTATAGCTTGAAATAAGCTGTGGTTTGTGGTAGAGAGAGATAACCTATGTGCAGTGATCTCCCTTCCCCCTGCCCCAGGGATGGACTAGGGAAATAAATACTGTGAGTTCATTTCTTTACAACCTAAGCTATCCTGCTGGTATTACTGCTAGGCTAGAGGGCAAGCATCTGCTGGAATCCATGAGGTCAGTGTCCCGACGCCCAGAGACATAGGGAAGATGCTGGAGAGTGGATCTGAAAGAACAAATGGAAATTATCAGCACAATAATCTATTGCAATACACTGAGCAAAAGATGATGGTGACTTGGGAAAAGATGTTGGCAGTGGAGTGGAGAGAAAGAAATTAGAAAGTTAATATTCTTTCTCTTTTCACTAAAGTTTCTTATCTTTGAAGATTCTGCTCTCAGTCTATGATATACTTCTATGTTACACTTATATCTAGACTGCCTCCCACTCATTAATTATTTTCATCTTTGGCTCATGCCCTTCTAACAGTACTCTTGTCCTAAGTCTTAGTGATTGCAATGTCCTTTTTTTTTTTTTTAACATTTTTTATTGGTTTATAATCATTTTACAATGTTGTGTCAAATTCCAGTGTAGAGCACAATTTTTCAATTATACATGAACATACATATATGCATTGTCACATTTTTTTTTCTCTGTGAGCTATCATAAAATCTTGTGTCTATTTCCCTGTGCTATACAGTATAATCTTGTTTATCTGTTCTACAATTTTGAAATCCCTTCTGTCCCTTCCCACCCTCTGCCCCCTTGGCAACCACAAGTTTGTATTCTATGTCTATGAGTCCGTTTCTGTTTTGTATTTATGCTTGTTTTTTTTTGTTTTTGTTTTTGTCTTTTAGATTCCACATATGAGCGATCTCATATGGTATTTTTCTTTCTCTTTCTGGCTTACTTCACTTAGAATGACATTCTCCAGGAGCATCCATGTTGCTGCAAATGGTGTTATGTTGTCGGTTTTTATGGCTGAGTAGTATTCCATTGTATAAATATACCACTACTTCTTTATCCAGTCACCTGTTGATGGACATTTAGGCTGTTTCCATGTCTTGGCTATTGTAAATAATGCTGCTATGAACATTGGGGTGCAGGTGTCATCCTGAAGTAGGGTTTCCTCTGGATATAAGCCCAGGAGCGGGATTCCTGGGTCATACGGTAAGTCTATTCCTAGTCTTTTGAGGAATCTCCATACTGTTTTCCACAGTGGCTGCGTCAAACTGCATTCCCACCAGCAATGTAGGAGGGTTCCCCTTTCTCCACAGCCTCTCCAGCATTTGTCATTTGTGGATTTCTGAATGATGGCCATTCTGACTGGTGTCAGGTGATACCTCATTGTAGTTTTGATTTGCATTTCTCTGATAATTAGTGATACTGAGCATTTTTTCATGTGTCTATTGACCATTTGCATGTCTTCCTTGGAGAATTGCTTGTTTAGGTCTTCTGCCCATTTTTGGATTGGGTTGTTTATTTTTTTCTTATTGAGTCGTATGGGCTGCTTATATATTCTGGAGATCAAGCCTTTCTTGGTTTCATTTGCAAAAATTTTTTTCCCATTCCGTAGGTTGTCCTTTGTTTTACTTACAGTTTCCTTTGCTGTGCAGAAGCTTGTAAGTTTCATTAGGTCCCATTTGTTTATTTTTGCTTCTATGTCTTCTAGGAGAAAATTTTTGAGATGTATGTCAGATAATGTTTTGCCTATATTTTCCTCTAGGAGGTTTATTGTATCTTGTCTTATGTTTAAGTCTTTGATCCATTTTGAGTTGATTTTTGTGTATGGTGTAAGGGAGTGTTCTAGCTTCATTGTTTTATGTGCTGCTGTCCAGTTTTCCCAACACCATTTGCTGAAGAGACTGTCTTTATTCCATTGTATATTCTTGCCTCCCTTGTAAAAGATGAGTTGACCATAAGTTTGTGGGTTCATTTCTGGGCTCTCTATTCTGTTCCATTGGTCTATATGTCTGTTTTTGTACCAATACCATGCTGTCTCGATGACTGTAGTATCTATAGTATTGTCTGAAGTCTGGGAGAGTTATTCCTCCAGCCTCTTTCTTTCTCTTCAGTCATGCTTTGGCAATTCTAGGTCTCTGATGGTTCCATATGAATTTTATTATGATTTGTTCTAGTTCTGTGAAATATGTCCTGGGTAATTGGAGAGGGATTGCATTAAATCTGTAGATTGCCTTGGGCAGTGTGACCATTTTAACAATATTGATTCTTCCAATCCAAGAGCATGGGCTATCTTTCCATTTTTTAAAGTCTTCTTTAATTTCCTTCATCAGTGGTTTACAGTTTTCTGTGTGCAATGTCCTTGTGTATGAAATTTGTAATGTTCTGATGTCATAGTTACCAGACCCTTCTCTTTCAGTATCCTCCCTTCCACATCCACTCTGTCTACTCCCATGGCCATTATCCAGACCTTGACTTTGTGAATAACTGTATCTCCTTCACAGGCTCAGTTTCAAGTACTCCACTTTCTGATTTCCACATCCTCTCATTCCATCTCCTTTCTCTAAGACCTTTCAATCCATTGATTCTACCATCTTTATCACTGCCACTTGCTTCCACTGTCAATGCCCTTCAGCCATCAGACACCAGGAATAAGCCTATAGTTGAACAAGTTGGGTTTAATGTTCCTTTTAAGGAGGAACAAAGCACATCATTGGGAGCCATCAGGTATCTGAGTGAGAGTCTGTTACAAAAGGCTGCTTCTTAGGAGTTGGGCTTATGTTAGGTGATTTTAGGAAGGGTTTAGGAAGCAGGATTGTACTATGCATTTGGATGCTGTCAGGCAGTGTGGGCATTCTGTGACGGTATCTAAATCATTCTTATCTATAAGGCAGGAAGAATGCATCGAGGCTGAAAGAATAATTGATAAGGAAGCTGCTTTCACTCATATTATTCAAGATAGGGAGATGTTTGGATATTTTTGTGGTTTGAGCAATGTCTAGGTTTTGTCTGGACTTAGAAACGATTGCCAAATGCTCTTTTTGTCTTGATCCATCATGGTCACAGTGTCCTTGTCTGACGTTAGTGTTCCGTGGAATTGTTTATGTTCAGTAAGAAAACCACAACCTAGCTGCTAGTGCCTGGCCAGCTCCCTGATGCTGGAACCTGCTTTTCTCTTCCTCACCTTGGTCTGTCGTTGCAATCACACCTCACCCCTCTGACTCCTCTGATTGCCCCCCTTCCCTGCCAGCCCCTACCAATGATTCTAGATCCACCCTAACTGGCATTCTCTATTCCTTTTAACTAGCTCTATTTCTTTTTTCCTGAATATTACTTATAATCATTTACCATATTATAAATTTAGTGTATATTTGTATGTTATCTTTCTAGTTTTAAAACAAATGATTCACACTACTTGTACCATATAATGGCAATTCCTTAGGAATAAGGTAACCAAAACCTGCAAATTCCAATAGGGTCTGTATGAACCAGTTATCAATTCTATGTGATTATGGAAAATAAAAATAAATGATTTATTACTTCAAAAGTTTTTGTGATAGTATTTGCTATTTTGACAGTTGACCTCACTGAATTAAAGATAAGCTGTTTCATAAGAGATATTAAGGGCATGTCAAAGAATAACTTAAAAGATTAAAATACAAAAAGATGAAGTCACTTGTTGGGGGTGGAGATGAGGGGAGGTGGACATAATAAATTGAAGATAAATGTAAGGATTTTCTGTGTAAGAATTGTTTTTAAAGAAGCAGTTTGACTTTTATTTCATAGCTACAGTTTGAGATTTAAGCCTTTGCCTCTCTTATATTTCCTGTAGCCTGAGGGCCAGTGTGGGAAAGAGGGTTGAGCATTGAGGGAGGTCCTGGTTTCTGCTGCTCCTTCTGCTACTCCTCCTGTAAACCAGAATTTACATGCTTTTCAAAACATTCTCCTTTCATGTTCTCTGAATATGTAGTTTCTGTTTTTTTAACTTGCCAAGTTCTAATTTTGAATTCAAATTATGATTTGAAGTTTTAAGTGTTATGCCTGAGACTTCTTCTCTTTTTTTACAAAATTGAATTTGACAGTATGAAATTGTGTTTATAACTAAGATGCATTTAATGATTGCATTAATATGGAGCAATTAGTACTGAGGCTTCTCCATCAAAACGTAAAATGTAATTATGATTATTATTTGGCAAAGTTAGATCACAGTTACTAAAGTGAATAGTTAAAATGTTAATTAAACTATAGAAAATTTGGATATAGATTGAAAATAAAACTACTTTACTTCATGTAAAATGCACTTAACATAAATTTTTCTGGTCTTTGATATTTCACTTGAACAAAAATCCTGAATTAATTTGATTAACATTTAAAAATGTATCCTTTTTTTTTCTTTAGTTGTAAAGAATGTGAATAATCTAAAATAGGTTAGGAAAGGACTGGAATCAGCACTGGACCAAATATAATTTTCACTTTGTTTTCAGTTGAATTTTGGCTTACTGGCTAACAATCTAAGCCATTGAATTTGAGAATGAAAAATCAAGATGCTTTATGGAAACCTTAAAAAATCACTAAGAGCAAACTAATAAAGTTTTGGGGTTTTTTTACATGCACTACCTCTTATCTCTTTAATTTGTGTTGAACAATATAAATAATGCCATCTGACATAATTACCAGTGTCTTAAAATCAGACAGAACTTCATTAAGGTTAGCAATCGAGTTGGGAACACTTACGTTGTGCTAGGTGATTTACATGCATATAATGTTTATAATTCAATACTTTTTATAATATGATACAATAACATTTAAATATTAAATTTTACAAATTTAATTTTTTCTGCTTGATAAATATTTTCATTGCCAATTTAAATATGAGGACCTTGAGGTACAGAGAAGCTACAGGTTTTTTGATATCCAACCATCAACTGTCCATTAACAATTGTGATGTTTCATTGTACAGTAAAACATTGAAAATGAAAACTTTTCATCTGATACTATGACCCTGTATGTTTTAGAATTTGACGCTCAGAGAGTTTCACCATGTCCTGAGTGGCTAGTGAATTGGGCAGTTATTTGAAAGCCCTAAAGATGAATAGTTTTGATTACATCAGAAGAGGTCTGCTTCAGATAACATAATTATGAATGTCGTATTACCTGTGGGGCAGATCCAATGGGTGGCCATGTCTCCGAGTACTTTACAGATAAATGCACACTGTTTTTAAAACAATTCTGAGAGAATTGTAATGGTAACTTATTGAGTTTATAAGGGAGAGCAATGGGAAATCTGTGTTTGCAATCCTCATTTAGAAATGAAAGTATGAAATAAGGGAAAGGGAAAAATAGGTTTTGTACGTAATCCAAATTATTTAACCCAGTCAATTTTTTTCTGCAAAGGAAATCAGGCTTATAACCAAGCTCTCTTTGAGGCTGATAACAGAGTAATATTTAGATTAAATGAGTGGAAAATTCAGTTTTCCACTATTGACTATGCAGAATCTAGTCACAAACTTTAATGCATTCAATTTCCAATCTGTGCTATCGGTGCAGACAAACCAGATAAACAAAGATACATCCCTTGAATATAGCTTTGGTTCATCTTTTATTTTTTCTTATCTCTAGAGGTGGTGATTATACTTTATCCAAAGCAAGCAGGATTCTCACATCTATGAAATATCTGCGGTTTTCCTACATGAAGTGACACCACATGTTGTTCTGCTTATTACGCCTGCGTCACCAGTGCAGCACTTGTCTGTTTTAATGATATATGGCTACCTCAGCGATTGTTAATCTAATGATGGAATGTGTCCCTGGTGGTTACAGGTGCCACTTTCTAAGCCTCTTGCCTACAGACTGAATTACAAGATGATGGCTATCGTAAACATTTTTTTATTCTTTACTAAAATATGTGCACATTTATAATAATAGGAAGTTATAGCTATGATCCTAATAAGAGCACTTTCCAGGTAAGCATCTTGCAGCCTTTGCAGAAATGGCCGTTTTTTATATAATTTCAATCTCTTTCACTGACATTGAGCTTTTTCAAAAGAGAAGCCAGGAAAAAAAAAAAAAAGTCAGCAACTTATGCGTTCTGATTTCACTCCCAGCTGAATTTCAATGTAAATATAATAAATACACATTATGTTAATATATTTAAATATGTGACACACATATTTACATTTAAATGTAAATTAAGATGATTTACATGTTAGATTCTGAATGTCAGTCATTAAAATCCACTGATTTCCTGACCCAATGCTACCATTCAGAATGATGTATGCATGTGCTTGTTAATTAACCATTTACTAAGCACACAAAAGGTGAAAATGCTGACCCAGGTGCATACAGTAATTTACAGGATGGTTCTCCTCTTAAAGGAGCTACAGTCGGAGTGTGGGGGGCTGAGGTGGAGTGGTGGGGGTGATATGGATAAATATAGAACTGAAAATAGGAAAATAGAAAAACAAAGGGCAAAAGGGAGAATGTAAATGTACCAAATCAAGCACTCAAGTTTTCAAAGAAATCTATGTCATGATGATAGGAGGAAGAAATTTTTCTCTACCCTCCTAAGTTTCTCTAGTTGGTCTAAAAATTAAATTAACATGAGACAGATTAACAATGTGTATATATGGGAGAGACCCATGAGAACTGAGTAACTCACCAACATGACGGAAATCCTCAGCTTACATACTGTCTTCAGCTAAAGACAGAAGAGGATGATGGGGGTTGCGGTTTGGGACTTCAAAGAGGAGGAAGGAAATTCACGTGGAGATGGACAAGCAAATATTTGGTAAACATATGTTTGTTGGGCCCTGCAGACACAATGGGGCACACCGTGGGCTCTGGTCTCTGTGCCCCCCACCACTGAGTTTCCCCACAACTTCCAGCACATATTCTTTGTATCTCTGGTCGTAGCTCTATTCTGGTAACAGGCCCTTTATCTAAATTCTTTTAGGCAGTTAAAAGGGAGGTAGTAAGAACAAAATTCCAGAGTCTTCTGTTTCTTAAATATAGTCAGCCTAAATTAATTTTCATGCCAAAGATACACATTTTGGGGTGGCAGGTTTTGGCCCCCTAGAATGACTTTTAACATCTGGTCTTAAAGGAGTGATCAAGTGGCATGTTCTTCTAGGTAAATAGGTAAAAAAG
Organism: Camelus bactrianus; assembly: GCF_048773025.1. Classification (NCBI taxonomy): domain Eukaryota; kingdom Metazoa; phylum Chordata; class Mammalia; order Artiodactyla; family Camelidae; genus Camelus; species Camelus bactrianus. The sequence goes on from NC_133539.1 coordinate 100,852,741, forward strand.
TAATACATAAAAATAAATATGTATAGGCCACTCATTAATGACAAATCATAAGAGATTCTGTCATGTAAGGGTGAATGATCTGTCGGGAGGACTCATTGGTATCATCTTAGTTCAGACTTGCAACATTCATTCTATACATTTTTAAGGCAGTCTTTCTATTTTCCTTGTCTTCAGGTATGACTTTCTATTATCTATTCTACATACTTCTGACATTATTCTAAGTGATCTTTCTATACACAAATCTAATCATATAATGTCCCTCATTAAAAGAATCCAATGGTTCCCCAATGCCTTCGTCTTCAAATCCAACCTCCTTAAATGCTTCATCTCAATCCTGCTCTTTTATACACATCAGGTCTCCGTTCCTGCCATCCTTTGACTCACACCCTGTAAATCTGTTGTCCCAAATTACTTGACATTCCCCAAACTCACCCAACTTTTGTTGGTTTGTTTTTGTGGATTTTCCTAGAATGTCCGTATCATGTGAGTGTATCCTAGTTCCCTTTGAGACTCAGGTCAAGGGTGATCTTTAATGGAAACTCTTTATCTCTGTTCTTCCCAAGTGTGTCCACACTAATACATTCTCCTTTCCCAGGCCCTCTGTTACCAGAAGGCACTGATGGTGGAGAAATCTTCCCATTCTTTTATGTTTGTGAAGGACCATCCTACCTTCACATGTGTAGATAAAATTCATCTGGACTTTTCCTCAATGTCTCAGATGAGACCCATGTCCATCCTTCCTCTTGACTCCTTTATTTTATAAAAGCCCAGATTTTCTCCATCTTTTTTGAAATGTTCCTCACTAATGAATGCCGTCTATATTCCAATATCTTGACTAGTCACCTCCTAGTTACCTTGGGCTTTTATACCTTGGGTGTTTTGTCTTTCACACTGGGCAACTTGGGTCTCTGTCAGTGAGTTCATTAGAACACTTGTTTTATTTTGCTGTAACTGTTGATTTGCTTGCCTGTCATCCTCGCTAGACTAAGAGGTCCTTGAGAATTGGGAAAATGTCTTGTTTACATATATTCCCATGTGTACTCAGTGCAGTGTCTGAATACACATAGCAGGTGACAGATAAACCTTCGATGATCACTGAGTATCTGCTACATGGTCACTCTTTTCTTTTACTAGAGGAAGCACATCAAGGCTGCCTCTGACAGGGGAAGTCAGTGTCATTTCAGTCCTCTGAATCATGTTCAGCTTATCCACCCATACCTTCTCCTAAAATGCTTACAGAAGTGTTCACTTTTACTGTATACAAGAATGACAGTTACAGCTATTTACTAAAATTCCTTGTGGTTCATAGATGATTATTATATAAAAAGATAACCCTTACAAATATCATTCATTATATGCCAGAGTCACACAGTGTTGAAATGTGAATGGAAGTGAGACATCAAAAGATGACAACTGTTTAATAGATTTGAGAAAATGTGAAAGATCTTTTGAGAAATCTAATTTCTGGAGAACTATACAAAGTAGTGGGAAATCAAAACTTCAAGAAAAATACATAATATCAAGACAGATGTAATCTTAGAAAGTAGCAAAAATTTAGAGTTATAAAAAAGATGATCTTTTCTAGATCAATGAAGAAAGTAAAGAATAATTAAAGATGAAGAACTTAGGTGGCTTACACAGTGGATTGTTTACCTAGAGCTGGTTAAGTTTGTACTTTGACGATTCATATACAACTCTGCGATTTGTAATAGTTTGTACTTTACCAAGGTGTACTCGGCTATAAATTATGGATAGTAGGTTTCTGTCCAGGAGGATTACCTACTAGTCAGTGAACCTAGCTTACCGCACAGCATTTAGCATTTACCATGCAACACAGAGACTTAGATCCTTTGGTCTCAAATCATCATTGTAAATGTACCTCCTGTATTAAAGTGAAGCAACTGAAAAACAATGTGGTGAATGTGTGTTCATGCCTCTGTGTGGATGTCTCTGACTGAAATACTACCCTGGAGAGAAGTGTCAAGTATTCTTTTCTATCCCTAACATATTACATGAGATTACTTGCAAGTGTGAAGATAGAATGTCTTTGGAGATTTTTATTTTTTAATGTAAAATTTGCATATTGTAAAATGCACGGATCCCAGTGCAGTGAAATGCACAGTGTTCAATACCATGAGTCTTGACAAATGCGTAACCATGTAACCTAAACCCCTATGTATCATTCAAGAAACAGGTACCAGTGGGATTAAAAGTTTAAGAGATTTATCGGGGAAAATGCCAATTTATTGGGGGAAGGATGAAGGGGAAGAGAGGGGAGTAGGCAGGGATAGGCTGATGTCAATGAAAGGAGAGAGTTAGAAAAGTTTTGGTAAATGGTTAAGTCTTTCAGACCATAGCAGAGTGTGTTTTCATTTCTGTTGTGGAAATACCAGGTTGAGTTGCTGAGTCATAGAGTAGGTATATGATTAACTTTATAAGAACCCTTGAAACAGTTTCCTGAAGGATTGTAGCATTTTCTCCTCTTACCATCAATGACATTTCCTATTGCTCTGCATCCTTGCCAGTATTTGATGTTATTGATCTTTATAATTATAGCTATTCTAGTGGTTTTAACTTTTATTTCCAATATGAATAATGATATTAAACAACTTTTCTTGTGCCTATTGGTCAATCATATGCCATCTTTCTGTCATGTGTTTAACTCTTTCTCCTATTTTTTAATTGTTTTATTTTTGTTAATTTGTAAAGATTTTAAAATATGTTTTATACTTAAATCCTTGGTTATATTTACTGCAAAAATATCTCACCCTGTCTATGGCTTGCATTTTTATTATACTAACATTGCCTTTAACGAACACAAATTATTTTTTAAATTTGGATGTTCAATTTATCAATTTTTTCTGTTGTGTTTAGTACTTTTTTGTGTCTTATCTACAAAATTTTTGCCTACTCTGAGTTCATAAAAAGAATTCTCATAAGGGTTGGTGGCAACTCTCTGTAGCTCAGCTGCCTCTCTTTGTAAATAAAGTTTTATTGGAACCCAGCTAGGCCACTTATTTATCGTCTGTGGCTGGTTCTGTGTTACAACGGCATAGCTGAGTAGGTGTGATAAAGAGAACATGGCCAGGAGCTTAAATTATTTACTATTCGGTCCTTTAAGAAAGATTATCAACCACTGTTCTAGAAGCTTTGAAGTTCTAAATGTTATGTTCCTGTCTATGAGCTCTTTCAGATTTTTGTGCCTGGTATGAGTAGACATGAAAATCCATTTGTTAACCATTTGTTGCAGCACATTTAACAGGACTTTATTTTCCACATATAATGGGGACTTTCTCTTCAATTTTATTGATCTATTTGTTTATCCTTAGACAAATATCATACCCTCTTGAGGACTGTAGTTTCATGTAAGTCTTGCAGTCAGGAGCTGTTAGTTCTCCAAAATTGTTCATCTTCTACAGGATCTTTTTTGCTCTTCTAGGTCCATTGCATTTTCACATAAATTTAAGAATCTGTATGTCAATGTTATAAAAATTTCCACTGTGATTTTGAGTGATATGGTATTAAATCTATATATCAGTTCAGGGAGAATTAACTATTAAATGCTTCCATTCACTGTACATGGTATGTATAGACCTTCGTGTAGGTCTTTGTTTCTTTCAGTAGCACTTTGTAGTTCTTGGTATAGAGGTCTTAAATATCATCTATTCAGTTTTTTTTCTAAGTAGTATTTTGTTATCTAATGACACTGTAAATATACTTGTATTTAAACTTTGGTTCTACAAATTTGAAAACAAAGAATCTATTACAATGAGTCCAAAAAATAAAGAAATGTTTTTGGTGTAGGATTTATTATTACAAAATGCATTATGATGGGGAGGGTGTAGCTCAGTGGTAGAGTGCATGGTTAGCATGCACAAGGTCCTGAGTTCAATTCCCAGTACCTCCATTAATAAACAAATAAACAAACAAACAAACCTAATTACCACCCCCCCAAAAAGCTTAAATAAATAAATAAATATTTTAAAAAGTGAATTGAAGCTAAAAAAAATCATACATTGAAAGTTGAAAGAATATACAAAAAAAGAAAGAAAGAAATGAACTGTATCTAGGAAAAAGGGAGGTGAGGCAATTAAATGTTGAAATAAAATATTGATGGACTTGTGCCTTAAAAAAACTGCATCATAATTATATTATTTCTACCAAATGGACTTATTACTTATGTTGCCACCTCACCCACATTTTGTTGGTGGTGTTCTTAATATCAATATTTACACGTGGCTTTGGTATACTAAAAACAAATTTTCCTTTTAAAGAACTGTGATTCATGTACATTGTATCTTTTATTCTTCAGCATCTGATTTATCTACAATATCTACATGCACTGTAATGTTTCTGTGGAATCACAGAAAAATATCAATTAAATTCCTAGCATAGTCAGAGAAAATATGAAAATAATGTAAACTACTTGGAACCCACTCCAACTTTTACTTTCAAGTTTAGAAAAAGTGAGGTGTGCAGAAGCATTAAAACATCACTAACTGTTTTGTACATAAATTCACACAGATACAGTAAACAAACTTATGGTTATTGGGGTAAAGGGGATAGGAAGGGATAAATTGGGAGTTTGAGATTTGCAAATATTAACTGTTATATATAAAATAGGTAAACAACAAGCTTCTACTGTATAGCACAGGGAACTATATTTAATATCTTGTAGTAATCTATAATGAAACAATATGAAAACGAATATATGTATGTATATGTATGATTGAACTATTATGCTGTACACTGGAAACTAACACATTATAACTGACTAGACTTCAATTTGAAAAAATTACCACGTTACCAACTGAAGAGCAGTATAGACATGAGAAAAATTTTGTTTCCATAGGGATTTCAAACAGAAAAATAACTTCAAAGACCAGAAATAATCCTTACCAAAAGAGATTGGTTTCCTTTTGTTTGAAGAAGTCAAAGTGTCTCTTGTGGCCAGAAATTCTTATTAAAAGGGGGCTCTGGAACTGGCTACTTCTTTCAAACTGTGTTTATTTTCAAACCAAAAGTGATAGGCTTCTACACTTAAGAAGCTTAGTCTTTAGAATTCTGGTTTTAATAACCTAACATTTCTTAGAATTTTTTAGTTGTGAAATAAACCCCATTAACTTGTGATATGTTATCTTTTTTTGTAGATATAGGGTTGAATTTTGTGCTCATATCAGTTATCTGTTCTTATATGGAGTTTTCTCTTAACATTAGCTCATTTCTTTCTTTTCCCTTATTCTTCATGAAGTATACACATATTATATATAGTCATTTCTATATGTGTAACAGTTTTTTAAAGCAAAGTTTCAAATTTGCTCATACTATGCTCAGATATTCAAATAACATGCAAATTACTTGCTATAATTTATGTAACTTTCTTTCTGAGCTTTGATTTGAATCTGCTGGCTCAAGGAAAATACTAAATTTTAATATTTGCATTCACTTTCTGTTAATGTGGGTTACAAATAGATCTTCTGTTAACGTAGATAGTCTTTTTGGATTAAATGCCCATTGTTTCAGAATCATTTCCCGCCACTTCCTATGTCTTTCAGAAAGCTGTAATCAGTATATACAAAGGTGGAGAATTTGTGCACTTGGAGGAAAGAGACAGATCATTGGCTTTGTGTTGTTTCACACGTTGCTAAGGATCTACTGAGGAGTGTTCACCTTATCTGATTCCTAAGGGTTTTTTTCCTCTAGTCTGCTACTGGGTCTTATAGCTAGGAGTACTGTAATCATTTGCTAGGACTGTCATAACAAAGTGCCACTTCCAAAATATAAAAACAGGACTGGCAAATGGTAGCCATTTCTATTCGAAAAGGGGGAAATCACAGGGAAGGAAGGGATTACAGGCCTCAAGCAAGTCTGAAACCTAGCAGAATAAATTTTATTAGACTTTAAGGCCTGAGAATTATCCTTTTTGTTTTGATGCTCTGTTCTCTTGGCCCACCAGGAATGTGGTCTTGTCTTTGGGGCCCACCAGTGTGGTGACCCCACCCCTTCTGTCCTAGGCATAGGTCGCTTGGCTCTCTGAAATCAAAGAGGTAGCCCCACCCTCTAGAACTGAGGAGAAGACAGCTCCCCCAACACCCTGGACCTGTGTCCTGTGAGCTCCTGGAGGCAACGGCAGCCCTCCTAACCATTGAGGTGTTCTGGGGGTCATTCTTCCATTTTCTTGAATGATAAAGCATATTTGCAGCTGGATAGTTTTATCAGCCCATCCCAAAGGATCCCAGAAGTCTGACAGCCTTCTGTTCCATCTCTGTCCCCTTCAGACTAAGCTGGCACTTTTCTGTTAGTATAAAATTCTCAAAAGCCTCATTGGCCTTCCATGAAATTCATGAGGATCTAACCATCAGACAAGGCAATTGTCCATAGATCTTTCCTAGATAACTGCATCACTATCCCTGGCTTCTGCTGAGATGGTTGACTGGATTCATGAGTTGTACCCATAATGTGTTTAGCAAATGATTGTCCAGCCACACTTGATGTTCCCTTCAGAACATGCTTTCTCATGTTTTGCAATATGAGTAGGCTGAAAATTTTCAAATCTTCAAGTTCTGGTTTCTTCTCCTTGAGAATTCCTTCTTCAATGTCTCTCTTTCCTTTTGCCTTTTATTCTAAGTAGCAGGGAGAAACCAGGCTGAATCTTTAATACTTTGCTTAGAATTCTTCTCTGCTAAATATCGAAGTTCATAATTTACAAATTCTTCTTTCCACAAAATATTTGAACATTATTCTATCAAGTCCTTTACACTTTTTCATCAGGATTAACTTTTCTTCAGTTTTCAATCACATGTTCCTCATTTTCATCTGAAATTTCATCAGAATTGCCTTTTTCTTTTTTGAAAGGTAGATATGGGGGACTGAACCCAGGACCTTGTGCATGCTAAGCATGTACTCTACCACTGAGCTATATGTCACCCCCCTCCCCAAATTGCCTTTAATGTGGATATTTCTACCAACAATCTCCTTTATGCAATTTAGGCTTTTTCTAACATGTACCTCAGAACTCTTTTAGTCTCTAGCATCTCTCAGTTCCAAAGCCACTTTTATATTTGTATGTGTTTGTTACTGGTACCAAAATCTGTTTTAGTTTGCTAGGACCATAACAAAGTACCACAGACTGGGCAGCTTAAATGACAGAAGTGAATTTTCTTCAGTCCTGGAGGCTGGCTGCCCATAATCAAGGTGGAGTTGCTTTATTCAGTGGCCTCTCTCTTTGGCTTGCAGATGACAATCTCCTCGCTGATCTTCTATCTATACATGCCTTTGTCTTAATCTCATTTATGAGGTAATCAGTCATATTGGGTAGAGTCCTCCCTAATGACCTCATTTTAACTTAATTACCTTTAATGACACTATCTTCAATTACAGTCACAGTCTGAAGTGCTGGCTTTAGGACTTCGGGGGAATACAATTCAGCCCATAATGATTATCCATGAAACTCAAAATTTATTTCAAGCCTTTGGTCCTTGATCATGCCTTGAGTCCTGCTGGTTCAGTAGACCCTTCTGAGCCTCTGCCTTTGTCCCTTACTTGATTCTTGCCTCAGGTGACTCACCTCATATCTTGCCATTATGTCCTCCCAAGCAATCTTTACCTTTGGTGTCACCACCTTCCTGAGAAGTGTGGGAACTTCTGGGAATCTCTGTAACATATGAGAGCTAATGAAGGTCTGAGAGTGAAAAAACTAAGGCCTTCTCCTGTTGCTTTGATCCTGTTACTCGGCTAAGGCTACCTCATTTTGGAGTGAGACAGTTTTGTTTAGCTATGTACTCCTGCAGTCCCAAATGGGACAACCGTTGACTCTGGTCCTCCAATTGTGACCAAATACATTCTACCCTCATCATTCCCTTTGACTTTTCTCAAAGACTTTTTTTTTTTTTTGTCTCTCGGCCTCTCCCCTGTCAAAGGTAGGTCCAAGGAGGGTATAACTGGATTCAGGTTTCTGACACTTGTTTTTCCAAACTATGTTTGTCTTCTTCCTCAAATTCTCCAGATGAAAGGGGGATGATAGTTTTTTTTTTAAACTTTCTTTAGGTCATGCTAATTTTCTACCAAAGGACAGATGGCCTTAAGACTTTCCCATCATAGGCCAAGGGGATACTATCTCTACTCTATGAAATCAATTATGTGATGTGAGTCTTTAGATATTGGCTTTTGATAAGTTCAATGGAAGCTAAGTGAATTTAGAAAATTCATTCTTTTTCAAAAAAGCTTGATTTTGAAAACCATTTTTTAAATTAAAATATTCCATTTGCTAGTCTGAAATGTAATAAAATATTATCTTTCTTTTTGTATTCCTGATAAAATACTCCCCTCCAGTCACTCACTGATAATTTCCCCAAAGCATGCGCAAACTTCAGATGGAGTACATACAAAGAAAAAAGTCACATTTCACTGATATTATACCCACTATGTTTTTTATTGTAGGTTTATTTTTATCATGTCATATGACATCTTTTTGGAAATTAACCAGGGAAAATAATAGCTGTGTTAAGCAAAGTTTGTTTTTGCTTACATAGTCATATTAAAGGCATTTGGAGAAACGTTCCTTAGATAAGTCCCTTACCACTAATATTGAGTGCACAACAATATTGTTCAAAGGTTGTTACTGCTTAGTCACACATTTTGTTTAGGCTCTACTCCTTTCCAGTAAGAGTTCAGTATATCCAGGCTTAGCAATATCAGTGTATTCCTCACTAGAAGCACTTTGGATCCAGGTGTTTGGAACTTGAATCAGCCAATGAAAATTAAAAGACTATGGAGCCAAGTTTTCAGCTTTAGATTTCATTTTACGAATTATAACTTTTACTTTTGCTATTAATCTCACCTCCAAAATTGCATACACAGCTAATTAAGCCACCAGGTGGCTTATTGCAAGACTTTAATTGCTTGCATCTTATTTTGAGGGCAATGGTTATAATTATCAAGTTCAAGTGAAACTAAATATGATGCCATTTCCCTGCCAAATGAATTGTGATTAGAAAAGAAGGCTAACTTAGGCCAAGCTGGAAGACTAGTGTTAAATAAAATACAGTAATTTCCTTTCAATCTTTCAATGCCACCTCATTCTTAAACGTTATGCCAATTTGAAACATATAACATCACAAGTCAGATTTTTCTGGCTTGCTAGTCTTCACTTACAAATTAACCACACTGGGAGAGGCATAGTTCTCAGAATGTTTCCAGATATGTTCTATAGATCAAAGATTAAGAAGCCCATTAATAGATATATTTTACAGATCAATTTCTAAGACCAAATAAGTTTGAGAATTCTGCATTAAATAGATAACAAAAACCATAGTTATTATTTTAAATATTTCCCTTACTGTATCTACAAAAGTATGCAGCATTCCAAAATTTATTTGAGCAAGAACAGCATTTTTCTCAGAACATCTTATAAATAGTATTAAAGAAGGCAACCCTAGGTTTCAATGAATTTGTTTTAGAAAAGGTTGCATTGACTTGTAAGTCTTATTGTTCATTGATAAAGCCCAACAAATGATAGTTCTAGGTAAATAAATGTTATTAGGAAAAAAGAATGCATATTGTAATAGGCTTAAATGTCAAATCAACATTTTTGTCAGTGGTATAATTTTTAAGTCATTAATTGGCTTGTTTTCTTAAGTCTAAAAAGAGATTTCAAAAATATTTTAAAACTAGGGAAGTCTATAAAATTGAGTAGTAAACCATGGCTCTGATGAATTTCTTGTGGACATTGTGAGTGTAAAACTTGGTAAACTTGGACACATTTGCGAACTTATTAAAATGTCAATGGTTTAAAGACTAAAAGTGAAAAATGACCTGTCAAAATTCTGTCTGTATAAACTTTTATTCATCTCAAAAATGTGATTTTTGAGACAACACTTGACAGATTAGTTTTCCTAATATATTCTTAGAATGGCTTTAGTCACTGCAACTTATGAGAGAGACAAAAAATCATGGCACATTTCCCACTCCTTAGGTAGTGACGCTAAATAATTGATTTTTGTCAAAGAAAGAAATCCAAAAGTATATTAAAGCAATAAAATGTACCCTGGGATCTTTCTTTGTTAGAACTGAAACAGTGGATGGATTCTTAACTGCCTGAAATAGGTTAGATATAGAAATAGCTAAAGGTAAGGGAGGGTAATAGTACTTCTTAGGGATTCCATCCACTTGTCTGATCATATGTAACTAGTTTGAATTGCTCCACAACATTCAGCAGACATAGATTTATGACTCTTACTTCTATATCTCAAAAGAAAATCAGCTTGGGCCACCACCTGTCAGATTGCCTGGAGTGCGGTGTTATCTTCTTGGATGAACTCAGCTCTCATGGATCATCCAAGAACATTCAGGGTTTTTTTTTCTTGTGTGTATGTGGCAGGGGTGGAGGTATTGTTGAAGCTTATGTAGTTTACACGGGTAGACCATTGGCTTGATCCTCTTTTTCCAAGCAGGGGAGCCCAAGTGTCTGGAGACAACGATGGTGATGCAATTGTTCCTTATTGGCTCATTGTCTTGGTGTGGAAAGCTGGACCTGCAACTTCTGCACATGGTGCTATGATTGAATACTTTGATAGTGTGAGTTCTGCTGGTACATTTCCAGGAAACTGTGAGCCTTTGCTAAAGCACAACGCTGAAGGTGACTCCTCAAGTGCCAGTTTCTTCAAGGCAACCTCGGTAGATTGCCTGGAAGCTCTTGGACCCTAATGCTATCTGTTACCCACTTTGCAGTCCTCATTTAGGACCCAGCCAACCTGAAGAGGCTGTGCCAAGTTGGCTTGGATGTCTAGCCTGTTTTTCACCACAACCACAGCTCAGCCAATATTTCTACTTCCAGCAAATCCATCACTGCTGGGTTATTTTCATTTTAATACTCAGACACAAATGAACCCTTTCACGTTCCCCCTCCCTAACTATTGATTTTTCCAGATATGCCTCTCTCTCCTCAGAAAAGCCCCATTGTCACCAGCCACGTTCTCTAGCTTGATTTAAACACAAAAGACAGATTGTATCTCACTTTTGGATAATAGGCTTGATTGCTTCCCTTGTGCGTAAGCGTTTGAAATCAAGTGTCTTGTTGAAAGATCCTGGGAAGCAAAACTTGTCTAACATCCTGAAGATAGATGAGCTTATTCTTTTATGTTTTGGAAAACAATTACGACAGTAAAACCAAAGCTTAAAATTCTATATGACTCTCACACACATTAGAATATTTTATGTTCCAAGTTACTATCGAGATGATACTGTGGGGAATTGTGAGGTTGAGGATTGTTAGTAAAGGTATAGACGTGTACAGAGGCTTTGCCTTTGAGAGTTTTAAGTGCCACAACAGAGTGATGTGGAAGCATTAAAGAGGTTTAATTGGAGGAGGGACATGCTGAACGAAGAAATTACTCTGAATATTTTTAAGGGAGGAGATAAAGGAAGACAAAGAGGATCTATAAGAAGCAATTGTATTCAGTCGAGTTAGGAACCAGTTAGGAAGTTGGCTGCACTTTCTTTGTTTTCTCTTTTTTGAGCCTGTTGCAGTTTCATACATTAAGATGGACATTAGAGGCAAAATATGTCCATCATTTCATGTTCCTGAAGCTTTATTGTTCATTCATTTCTTCATTCCCCTCACTACCATCTCCCCTTCCCTCCCCCTCCTCCGAGCTCCACTAGGGCAGAGAGCTATTTTCACTTCAGATGTGAGGTATTCCAAGCACGCAGAATAGTACTTTACATATAATGGGCAACATGAATAGACATAGATATAATTATTTGTTCTACTCCTTTATTCAATATTCAGTCATTTTATTTATGATTTTTCTAATTCTAAAAAAACATTTTGCAATGCTCATAGAAATACAAAGAATACTCTAAGATAAAATTATCATAAAACCAGTCGAGAGAAATGGAGAAAAGAAAAAGAAGATTAAAAATAAGTTAGATGAGGTCAGGACCAGAGTAAGGTACCAAAGGTATTCTGTGGCGTCTTGGTAGGGTCTCATTGTAGGTCACCATGAACTTGGCTCTCATCAGCTGGGAAGGGCTGCTGGCTTGGCTTTCTCCCTCCCCCACCTGAGCGTGGCTGTTGGATGGGTTCCCTGGCTGCCTGGGAGTTCCTGGCTGGGCGTCCTTGTGGGTGGGGCTAGAGCTATGCTCAGCAGTTGGGTGAAGCTGTTTGCTTGGCTCCCTGACTGGGCGAGGTCAGGGGCTGGGCTCTGAGGCTGTCCCGAGGCTGTTCCATGGTCACTGATTGGGTTCCCTGGTCAGGTGGGGATTGGAGACCATGCTCAGCATGTCGGCAGGGCTGCTGGCTTGGGTTCCTGTCTGGGCAAACCATATCGCCTATTTGCTGGAGACCCAAACCAGGCAGAACTCCTGACCTGACCCTTCTCCCTGGCTAGACAGGGCACGGCTAGGCTCTGCAAAGAGGTGGAGCTGCTGACTGAGATCTCTGCTTGAGCACTTTTACCAGCACAAATGTAGTCTGCCAAGTCTATATGCTGGTTGCTGTGAGTCCTACCCCACCTTCTCTCTCTCTAGCTGATCCCTGGTGGTCTAGTCAAGACTCAGGACTTAACTCCCCCCAGTAATTCTCACTAAGCTAGACCTAAGCAGGCCTCTTGGGCAGTGTCCTACAGCACAGGGGAAGCTGGATGTCTACCTCAGGCTTTTTCCCATTAGAGGATCCATAGGCCCGGGAGACCTTCAGTGCTGCGTGTGCTGGTGGAGTTGGGGCAACGCAGTCAAAGTGAACCAACTCCTCTTAGCCTTCTACTGTGTTTTTCCTTGATTTTTCTGGTCAAAAGGGATGCTTCAGCCTCACCACAAGGTTGTGAGATTTTCAAAAAGACATCTTGTCTATGTATAGTTGCTAGTCGTTCTTTTTGTGAAGGAGACTGAAGTCAGGAATCATTTATTCTGCCACCTTGCTGACATTGCTCTCTCTAAAGATTATATTAAAGATTCAAAAGCTAGAAGCAATGACATAAACAGTTTAATGTAAAAGATTGAGAAATTAAATCCAAAGCCTACAAATATATGTTAAGAGTGAAATTACAGAAGTCAATCAAAATAATACTAAAACATTAAAAAAAATTAAGACATGGCTGATATTTTCCATTTTCCCCTTCACATCTACTTTTCATCCTATTTTTACCTTTCCTACACTTGGGGTAGGGTGGGGGGTGGGTGCAGGGAGAGGGAGGAGCTTTGGTGGGCCATTGGCACCAAACATAGCCTCTGGCTTCCTCTTGAGGTTGACCAGTGGGGGCACCAGTAGATATTAGGGAGCAGGAGAAGAGAGAGTTTGAGGTAATTGTCCTACTCTGCCACATCTTGAAAGCCATCACCTACCCACTGGGTGTCAGGGTTAGCCTTTTCTCTTTGTCCTTCACTCCTGGGGGTGGGGGTGGTTAACTTCCTGGTGATACTAGTTCTTGGCTGTTTGGCCATTCCTTCTGCCTCCTTGACTCCACCCGAACCTCTGTAAGTAGTTCCTTTATTACACTCTCTTCCGTCACCACTTTTGACTGTGCCTGCCACCTGTTTCCCTACAGGACCCTGACTTATATTAGAATATAAATAAATATTTAATATCAGGAAAAACCATAAGTAAAAGGAGGCTGCCCAAAGAAATAAGTAGAGCATATATTTAGAAATAAAGAACACTCATAACAGCAACAAGATATGGGCTACTGTTCTATGCAAATACATGTGCAAAGGTGCACACTCACAGTCTTTTTTTTTTTTTTAAATGGAGGTACTGGGAGTTGAACCCAGGACCTCATGCCTGCTAAGCATACACTCTACCACTGAGCTACGCCTTCTCCAGTCTAAGGTTGATTGAAAACAAAAGATGGAAAGAGAAAGGGAAGGTGAGGAAAGGGCAGAATAAGAAAACCCAAAAGAAATTAGACCAATGATGCATTTTCTAGGATACTCTTCATTGTTTACGTTGCTTTCAGAATAGAATTTCCGAAATCCACTTGGCCTTTAGGCTGCCTCCTCCTCTGGAACTTGGTCGTGGAAACCTTGATGGGGGAATCATATTTCTCTTGTCATTCAGCTCTGATTTGGGTCTATTTTTTAGCTTATCTTTCCTAGAGAACATGATCATCTTTAAAAGCAACAGTAGATAGAATTAAAGTTGAGCTGATCACATGTGTTGAAAGAAATGTTATTCTAGAGGGAAAATAATGCTTCCAGTAAGGACAATCACCACTCACAATTCAGTGAGTTAGTTTCTAAAATTCCATTTCTTATTTATCAGACATTTTATCCAATTATGTGTGAAGCACTGTTGTAAGTACCTTACACATGCATTTGCTTGACTTCTCACAACTCTATGAAGTAGGTACTATTATCATGACTATTTTACAGATGACAAAAACAAGACATGAAACAGTTAAGTAACTTGCCCAAAGACTCAGGACTTCAAGGTGGAATAGAAAGGATTTGAACTTAAGCAGTCTGGTTCCAGATGTTGTATTCAGTTGCAATTCCTGGATCAATAAACATAAATATCTAAGTGTCTTAGGAGAGACAATTCTGTTTCTTAAAATGGGGGAGATACACATTCATCATGACCTAGTTAAGATACTTTATTTGGGAGTCATGGAAGAAGCCAGCAAAAGCTACTGAATTAAAAAAAAAGATTTTATATTAAAAAAAACTTTTTAGAACAGATGTTTTACAGAAATTGAGAGCAAAGATGAAGGTATCAGGATGTGAAAGGATAAGATATTAAAAAACAAAATCAACTAGACATTGTGATAAACATTTCTCTGTATCTCCTCTCACTGCTTTTCTTTGTATTTTACTTCATTCTCTCTCAAACTAGTTTTTTGGCTTCTTACTGCATACAGCATATCAAGTAGAATATGATCTCTAGAAAGCTTTAAGGTCTATAACTTCTCCATTTGGGATCCCAGCTCTCAGTCCCACTTTCAACTTTTTGGACAGAGTCTCTGTTGTTTGGCTGTAGTCTGGTGTCAACTTCTGGTCTGAAGGCAGGTTGGCCAGAGCCACGGAGTGCAGATGTGACAGCTGGGGGCAGTTCTCAGAGAAAGGGAATCACTTTGTTCTGGGCTGATACTGCCAAATGTGTTTGCCACACATGGTACCTTGAGAGCAGTGATCTGTCGGCCAGGTGGGGGCATTCAGTGTGAGGGAAGCCTGGAACAGTGTCAGGCATCCAGCTATGAGAATGGTTTCCAGAAGCAGAACTGAGGACCCCGAGAAAAAAATCAGCAAAGAACAAAAAAGGCAGCTAGAACACTCTTAGAAAAATACTTAAGGCAAATGTAGCTTGGGATTGAAAGAGGTACTTGTTATAAAGTGTGCTCATTATGTATTTGTTCCTAAAATTTTCTTTGCTTTACTTCTTACTCATTTATTCAACAAATATTTTTTGAACATTTCCTACGTAAGGAATATAGAGCTGTTTTTTAGAGTCATAGATGACTAAAACATGTCCTGCCTTTTTGCTGAAGGAGATCACATAATATTTAAGTTGCACCGTACAATTATAATATCTGTCTGTCTGTCTGTCTATCTATCTTATCTATCTATCTATCTATCTATCTATCTATCTATCTCTTGTCTGGTATTTTTGCTGCAGGCAGTTTTGCTGCACGCAGTTTTGTTGCACAAATAATATGCTATTTGACATAAAAGATAAAATAATTAAAATAAAGTAAAAGAGGGACATTAAAAAGGGCCTAATCTGAAAAGTTAAACCTGAAAAATTAAAAACAAATGTTTTAAAAGATTTAATCGCGGAAAATGATAATACAAAGATATTTGAATATATTTAAAATGTGTTTAGATTCATGGTTTTAGTTGTATCTGAGTATATCTTAGAGATAGCTGTAACACTTTCTTTCTCAAAGTTGATCATTAAGGATTCAGGATCCAATGTCAGATATAAACTTTTCATGGTATGAAAAAAATCTACTGTAAATTTCTTTAGATTTCCCTGGAAGTAAAATGAACAGATGAGGGATGTTGATGTATCTTATCAATATATATGCAACTGTATATGACTGGTAGTACACATCTGGGCTACATTAAATGTTCCATCACGTGCCCAGTCCTTACAGTTCACTAAATATCTAAACCAGACCCTGTGCCAAATACCAAAATTCCATCTACATCACATTCTTAACTATCAAATAGCAAAACATTTTCAGAATTTTAAAGACACTTATACTCACTAGGAATCACATATCCATATCCCCTTCTTTTGTAGGGAGGGGGAGCTTGATTCTTCATTTGCCTCTAACTTTTAATATTGCATGAGAAATTTGGTAAAGACAGCATTAGATTAGCGGAATTGATCATTAGTGTTCCCAAAGACAGTTGTGAGTTACTAGCTGCCTCTTGTATTTGCCATTGCTTAGCAAACTTTTGGTTGTGATGGGTGGGATGGATGATTGTGCTCACTGAAGGATTTGCAAAAACTGATATGTTATAATTTTCTAATGTAAGAAAACCCAAACTGTCAATTGACCAGTTATTTGATCTTTTATAGCAAAATGGCCTTACAACCAGTTAGTTGAGCAACCACTCTGCTGCAGCAAAGGTTTTTATGGCAAAAATACCTAGAACTTATCTGTCTGTCTACCTATCATCTTCAAAGAACTTATAGAAAAAAAATTTATGCCTACTGTCACCATTCTTGTTTAACATTTTTCTAGAATTTGGGGTACAGCAATAAGACCAAAAAGGAACTTAGTCATAAATTTGGGAAAAAATTGCAAAATATTAGCAGGTGATGTGCTTGTCTATCAAGAAAATCACAGAGAATCAATAAAACATTCTGAAACATTGAAGTGAATTAAGCATACTGGTTAAAATAAATGTACAAAATCAACATTTCTACTATATGAGGAATAATTTGTTAAAAAATAAAATGGGAAAGAAATGTCATATATCTTAGCAAATAATGAATGAAACAATAAGCCATAAAAAAATACCAAAAAATGAACTTCAAAAAGAAGTATGCTGACCTATACAAAAATGTTCAAAATTCCACCATGGAACAAATGAGATGATTTTAATGAGAGACAGATAACACATTTTTTTTTTGCTATAGTACATAATAAATATCTCCTAATGTAAGCAAAAGGTGTTTTTTAAGAACTTTAATTATGAAGTTTACTTCCAAGAAGGAATGAGCTAAAAAAAGAGTAATGAGAGAAAAGTTTTACTCACATAGTTTAAAATATACTATAACGTTCTTATAATTTATTGTGATAGTTGCACATTTTTACGTAGATCATTCTGTCACAGAATAGAAAGCCCAAAATCTTGTCCAGGAGAACAGTGATGAATTTAGTTCATCACAGAGGTAGCATTTTAAGACAGTGGAGAAAGACTAAATTAATAAATGTCCTGGTATAGCTTGGCTCATTATTTGGGAAAAAAAGAGTCAGTTACTCTACTCATAAAATATAGTAGTTATGGGTGAAATAAATCCATAGATTAAAATTAATATTCAACATCAAAAATACTGTCACAAAATACTGACAAATATGTATTTGTTCTCATGGGACTGGTCTTTGTAAACATAAAATCAGAAGCAAAAATTATAAGGAAAAAATGGATAATTTTGACTTATATAGTATAAAACTTCTTTATGAAAAAAGAGTAAATCACTGTTAAACAATATATGACAATTAAATTAACAAGGGTTTTTTTTTAAGAATTAGAATGTAAGAGCCACAAAATAAAACATTTGGTCTTGAAATATTAAGGCATCTTATGCTAATTATATTTGAAGAGGAAAATATCTTGGAAATGCTGCTGTATTATATAGCATCATACTTTAATTAAATTCCCAGATTAAATTTTTGGCAACTCATTATGAAAGTTCCAAGTAACCTGTTTCAAACAACTTCCATTTTCATACAACCAAACCGCAAGAAATTTTCCAGATCTTCACTTTATAAGGCAGAAGTTTCACTTTGTATGCTCAGTACTTTGTTTTTTTCTCATGCAAAACTCTATAATGATACCTCTGTGACTAAGCTGCTAGTGTTAATGTTCTGACCACGTTGACAGCAATGGCAATGTCACTGCTGATGATATCTTTTGGATTCAGACTGTTAATCTCATCATTATACATAGGTGAATAAAACAAAATACTTTTCAGCGGCTTTGGGAAAAAAAAATAATAAATCCCATGACAGTAGGTTCCTATAATGAAGCAGATCATGCATAGAAGACTTTGAAATTTGGTGCTAAGGCAATAACAGCTTCTGTCAGATCCCGGTAACTTCATTTGACAGGCGTAATGTTTCTACTTTGTCTTCATTTAGGATGGCTTTGCTTCAGTGACTAGGAAACATGACAATGAGTTGTAACAGCCAGCAGTTCAAACTACTTTTCTAACTGAATCCCAAGGTGAAGCCACCAGACTTTTGCAAATAGAAAAATTAATGGTGTTCACAAGCTTCCTCATGGAATCACGCAACTATGATTTTTTTTTAATGTAGATGTGTAATGATAATTGAAATCATTATGGGAAACTATATTGAATATTAGGAATAAGTTTATGTAAGAGTGACTCGCTGCATGGATATTTTTATTTGGACATAGCTTCTCAAAAGCCATGCTTTATGCTACAGTGGTTTTATTCAGCAGTGAGTTTGGGTTTCAAGTCAAGCAAGCATTTGTAGATTTCCTCAAAGATTGAGGCTGAGCAGTCAGAGGTCTACAATGAAAAAATGTTATCAAAGAAAATTAAGGTGTTATATAGGCTTAATTCTAGAGAGAGATAACCATATTTAAATCACTTAATGAATCTCTGAGTATTCAGAAAAACGCAAGTTGAGGTTATTCTGTAACAAACTCAGTGAGGATTCAGGAGATGTGGGTTCTGAGCTCTCCTTTGCCAGTTGCTAGCTGTGTGATCTTGGAAAATTCAGTTCACTTACTTGGTTCAGGATTTTCTCATCTGTAAAATAAAGAATTGGATGTAGTTTATCTTGGGGTGCCTTCCACGAGAGGTCACTCTGAAATTTCACTGAACATTAAAGGGATATGTTTTCTCAATACCACCAAAGGCAAATAGGGTGAAGATCTCTAAACACAAGCCATTTATCACATTATAAAGTGGCAAATGGGATCATTTCTGCTCAAAAGGTGACTAGGACAAAGTCTGTTTAGAATAGACTGTCAATGGATGTGATACCAGGTATAAGAAGTTTATTTGCAGCGATTTCTTCTGCATCTGAATAGGGTTCAGATTTTTCTCTTCAAGATAAAATTCAGTATTTTGTTATATTTAAGAGACACACAGGTACAACTCCACAAGCCTGAAAAAAGGGTTGAAGTTATTTCTGAAAATTCAGTAAAGAATTGTAACTCACAAAACAGAAAAAAAAAACTCCTATAATTTACTGTTATAGCCCCAAAGTTCTATACACATGAGAGCTAATAAAATCACTCCGTCTACATCCCCAAGTCCCAGATAATCTTTTTTTTCTTTTCTCTCTCTCTCTCTCCTTTTTTTTTTTTTTAATTATAATACAGACAGTTTATGATGTTGTGTCAATTTCTGGTGTACAATAGTATAATGTTTCAGTCATACATATACATACGTATATTCCTTTTCATACTCTTTTTCATTATAGGTTACTACAAAATAGTGAATCTAGTTCCCTGTGCTACACAGAAGAAACTTGCTGTTTATCTATTTTATATATAGTAGTTGGTATCTCTCAGATAATCTTGACTTTTCACTTTTCCACTCTCTCTAGCCAGGCTCTTCTTCCATTTTAAATATATATTAACTAAAAATAAAATCTATAGTTTTTGGTTTATTCTTAGACTGAGGGAAGAAATAGGGCAAGCTGAAGTGAAAACAATTAAATGTTTTTAGAGCACCAATTCTATCTAGTCATTTTATCTTACGTAATTGCATTGAAGCCTCCCAACCAGCCCAGGATACAAGTATTATCATCAGTCAAATATTATTAATATGAGGAAACTGACTCCAAGAGAGGATTGATAACCTTTTCAACACTTAATAACTTGCGACAGGATAGTTTAGGGATTGGAACTCATTAATTTCTCCTCTTTCCAATACTTGATATGTGAGTTTAAAAATGAAAGATTTGAATTAGGCATATTTATTTCGCATGGCCAACGAATACAATAGTAAAGCCTGACTCTGACACGACGATCTTATTTTTTTAGTAGTTTCAAAGTGGAAACCTGAATTTAAGATTTTTCTGTTAGATGTGGGTATGAGCATGTGCTTGTATTAGTGCATATTTACACATACATGCAGACATGCATTGACAGATAAATATTTCAAGTGATAGTTTTCTAAAAAAGATAAAAGGAAAAAATTATTCACACCCAAACCTAGCCGATGTTAAGATTTACATGTAGAAAAATTAGCCTGCAAAGAAAGAAAAGGAACAATCAGAAGTTGGAGGAAAATCGGGGTAGTGTGCTCTCAGGGGACACCACTTTTAAAGAATCTTCCTTTAAGAATAATTGGTGATTTTTGAAACTTCTAAACACCAGCATGTATCAAAATACATATCTTTTGACCTCAAAATGTGAACTGTAGATAGGTCCGATTTTAGAAATGTAGGCTGAACATTACTTTCCCTCGTAACTTTAAAGACTTTCCCCATGGCCTTCTGGTGTCCAATGTGAGAAGTCAAGGGCCACTCTGATTCTTATTTATTTTACAGAAATGATTTTTGATGGCTGGAAACTTTCAGGATTTTCATTGTTGGGGTTTGGAAATTTTGTCATTTTTATCTTTCAGGTGAGAAATTATTTTAATTTTTATATTTTAATATTAATAATTTTAATATTAATCCTTATTAGCACAGATTGGGTACTTTCAACTTACAGACTTGTTTCTCTCAATTCTGAGAAATGTTTTATTTTTCTCCCACACTTAATTTTATCTTTCCTCTTTCTGGAACTCTTAATATTGGATGTGGAACCTCCTAGATAAATTCCTTTAATTTTCAAACTATTCTCTCCTATTTTGCATTGCTTATCTTTTTGCTTTAAAAATTATTGAAATTTTTCAAATGTCATCTTTCAGACATTCAAACTTTCTAAAGAATTTATGTGCATGTAAGCATAATGTATACTTACATACTATACAGCATGTATTTTCATTTCTGTATATCCTATTACTAATTTCCAAGAGCTCGTTCTTGTTCTTCTTTTACACATGCCCTTTTGTCTGTTATGCCTGTCTGTGAAGAATGTTCTCCATGTATTCCTGTAGATTCACTTTACATCCCTCTTCTGCTTTTTGCCCCCAGCTGATCACTGTGGACTGATGGATAAGGATTGCATCTCCAGGGCATCCTTGTCCTCTGGCTTCTGGTTGGGATTTGTCAATACAGTCTGGCCCCATTTCCAGTAAGGCCATTTCTTTGCTTTCTTTACGGTGCTTGGTTTTCCTGATCTGGGGCTTCTCTGCTCCCACTTCTCTATAGATTAAACCTGCAGTCTCCTGCTGGGTGGAGGAAGAGTGGTCCCTTGGCAGTGCTGAATCTGGGAGAGGACCTCAGGGTCTCATTGCTCCTTACACAGACTTTTAAACACTCCTGTTTTCAACTGCTGCCTCACGCCGCCTCGCACAGTGGCCGTGCCATCAGTTCCTCAGCCCTTCCAGCGTGGTGCAGGTAGATTGGTCTGTTTTTCATGGCATTTGCAGGCATTCAGGTGTTCATTTTTTTTTTTTTTCAGATAAAGCTGCTTCATGTATTTGAAAATTATATTCACATCTCTCAGATCTTCATGCCCATTTTCTTGGTGTGTGTTCATATTTTAGAAAATGTTTGCCATTGTTATGACATAATGTTATTAGAAGGAGTTTAAATTCCTGGCAGCAACCTGAACACAGCAAACTTCTCCTTAAAAATGTATTAATTTGTTTGAGGATGGGGGCAGAGATCATCTCTAATAAATGAATCTCCTCTAATTGGTCATCGTTAAGGACTTTACTACTTGCATGAGCATGGAGAATTAAAAGAGAATTTCTAAACATCTCTGTAAAAAAGTCATGTTGTGCTCCCCAGGACTCCTACAAAGTATTCTTCTAGAAAAAACAGACACTTTATCACTTAAACATAATTCTAAATAGATCTTTGATCTAAAGGTCAAAATAAGTATGCTTAGGTTTTTCTAGTGCACATTTAATAGTTCACTTTTATCAAATGCAGAGAAGAACAGTATCAGAAAGATGAAGAACTTCAAAATAAATTACACACACATTTTGAACACAACAGTTTCTTTGTTAAATTTTCTTTTGCATGCTTTATATTGCCGTGAGATTACACTTACATGTTTATATACTTCAAACTATTTGGATCCAAGTTCTTTCTTAATCTTTAAGTAAAAGTTACATCAATATCACACTTTCTTATGCAATAATCCTGTATCATATCTTAATTAATTAAAATTTATAGCCCATGATGAATTTTGATTTAATTTTAACTTGCTGCCAATTTGGAAAGTTTTCAACATAAGAGAAATTGTTAGGCAATTTAATCTTGAAATGCCCTAATAGTCTTACATTGGTTTTCTTTATGTGATCTTAAAGTAATGTAAAAAAATTATTTTAAATAAAGCTTTTATATTGTTAATATACTACTTAAAGACATGCCTCCACTGCTTACTTATTACTGCATCTGATTGAAGAAGACAATTTTGTTAGAGCATAGACTTGATAATCCAATAATTTTTTCAATTAACTAAAACACTGGAGCTAAACTGAAAATGCATCATTAAAATGTTTATTACTACTATGTATTCAACATGTAGACTATATTCAAATACTGATATTAATGTTTATGAATAATCATACATTTTATGAAGCAAATATAGTTCATTCTCTGAGAAATAATGAAGTCCCTAATATGGATACATGTGTTTTGGAGAATGAGTGATAAGAAGTGTTGCTTTAAGGGAACTATTTTTCCCCAGAAAAAAAATTTTCAAACATAGTTATGAAATAGTTCATAGATTCATTCTACATATTTTATTGAAAGTATCCTAGAAGAATTATTTTGCTTACTTTGTCACTTCATTTTAAAGAATAGTTCTTTAAAGAGCAGTTCTTTTTCCAAATTGATCATGTGTGTGTATGTATATTAACTAATTTTTTAAAAACAATAATTTTAACATGTGAATATATCTTGCCACTGTACTGGGTCATTATATAATTTTGGTTTTTTTGTTTTTGTTTTTGTTTTTGTTTTATTTTTTATTTTTTTTAACATTTTTTTATTGATTTATAATCATTTTACAATGTGTCAAATTCCAGTGTTCAGCACAATTTTTCACTCATTCATGGATATATACACACTCATTCTCACATTTTTTTCTCTGTGAGTTATCATAACATTTTGTGTATATTTCCCTGTGCTATACAGTGTAATCTTGTTTATCTATTCTACAATTTTGAAATCCCAGGCTATCCCTTCCTACCCTCCACCCCCTGGTAACCACAAGTCTGTATTCTCTGTCTGTGAGTCTATTTCAGTCCTGTATTTACGCTTTGTTTTTGTTTGTTTGTTTTTGTTTTTGTTTTTTAGATTCCACATATGAGCGATCTCATATGGTATTTTTCTTTCTCTTTCTGGCTTACTTCACTTAGAATGACATTCTCCAGGGGCATCCATGTTGCTGCAGATGGCATTATGTTGTCGGTTTTTATGGCTGAGTAGTATTCCATTGTATAAATATACCACTACTTCTTTATCCAGTCACCTGTTGATGGACATTTAGGCTGTTTCCATGTTTTGGCTATTGTAAATAGTGCTGCTATGAACATTGGGGTGCAGGTGTCATCCTGAAGTAGATTTCCTTCTGGATACAAGCCCAGGAGTGGGATTCCTGGGTCATATGGTAAGTCTATTCCTAGTCTTTTGAGGAATCTCCACACTCTTTTCCATAGTGGCTGCACCAAACTGCATTCCCACCAGCAGTGTAGGAGGGTTCCCCTTTCTCCACAGCCTCTCCAGCATTTGTCATTTGTGGATTTCTGAATGACGGCCATTCTGACTGGTGTGAGGTGATACCTCATTGTAGTTTTGATTTGCATTTGTCTGATAATTAGTGATATTGAGCATTTTTTCATGTGCTTTTTGATCATTTGTATGTCTTCCTTGGAGAATTGCTTGTTTAGGTCTTCTGCCCATTTTTGGATTGGGTTGTTTGTTTTTTTCTTATTGAGTCGTATGAGCTGCTTATATATTCTGGAGATCAAGCCTTTGTCGGTTTCATTTGCAAAAATTTTCTCCCATTCCGTAGGTTGTCTTCTTGTTTTACTTATGGTTTCCTTTGCTGTGCAGAAGCTTGTAAGTTTCATTAGGTCCCATTTGTTTATTTTTGCTTCTATGTCTTCTAGGAGAAAATTTTTGAGATGTATGTCAGATAATGTTTTGCCTACGTTTTCCTCTAGGAGGTTTATTGTATCTTGTCTTATGTTTAAGTCTTTGATCCATTTTGAGTTGATTTTTGTATATGGTATAAGGGAGTGTTCTAGCTTCATTGTTTTACATGCTGCTGTCCAGTTTTCCCAACACCATTTGCTGAAGAGACTGTCTTTATTCCAATGTATATTCTTGCCTCCTTTGTCAAAGATGAGTTGACCAAAAGTTTGTGGGTTCATTTCTGGGCTCTCTATTCTGTTCCATTGGTCTATATGTCTATTTTGGTACCAATACCATGCTGTCTTGATGACTGTAGCTCTATAGTATTGTCTGAAGTCTGGGAGAGTTATTCCGCCAGCCTCTTTCTTTCTCTTCGGTAATGCTTTGGCAATTCTAGGTCTTTGATGGTTCCATATGAATTTTATTATGATTTGTTCTAGTTCTGTGAAATATGTCCTGGGTAATTGGAGAGGGATTGCATTAAATCTGTAGATTGCCTTGGGCAGTGTGACCATTTTAACAATATTGATTCTTCCAATCCAAGAGCATGGAATATCTTTCTATTTTTTAAAGTCTTCTTTAAATTCCTTCATCAATGGTTTATAGTTTTCT
Source organism: Camelus bactrianus (assembly GCF_048773025.1). NCBI lineage: Eukaryota > Metazoa > Chordata > Mammalia > Artiodactyla > Camelidae > Camelus > Camelus bactrianus. The sequence goes on from NC_133539.1 coordinate 100,877,763, forward strand.
GTGTATAATTCTTTCACCTCCTTGGTTAGATTTATTCCCAGATATTTTATTACTTTGGGTGCTATTTTAAAGGGGATTGTTTCTTTACTTTCTTCTTCTGTTGATTTATCGTTAGTGTAAAGAAATGCAACTGATTTTTGAACATTAATTTTGTAACCTGCTACCTTGCTGAATTCTTCAATCAGCTCTAGTAGCTTTTGTGTGGACCTTTTAGGGTTTTCTATATATAGTAACATGTCATCAGCATATAATGACACTTTTACCTCTTCTTTTCCAATTTGGATCCCTTTTATTTCTTTCTCTTGCCTGACTGCTGTGGCTAGGACTTCCAGGACTATGTTGAATAGGAGTGGTGATAGTGGGCATCCTTTTCTTGTCCCAGATTTTAGTGGGAAGCTTTTGAGTTTTTCACCGTTGAGTACTATGCTGGCTGTAGGTTTGTCATATATAGCTTTTATTATGTTGAGATATGTTCCCTCTATACCCACTTTGGCGAGAGTTTTTATCATAAATGGGTGTTGAATTTTATCAAATGCTTTTTCTGCATCGATTTAGATGATCATGTGGTTTTTGTCCTTTCTCTTGTTGATGTGATGTATTACACTGATTGATTTGCGTATGTTGAACCAGCCTTGTGTCCCTGGGATGAACCCCACTTGGTCATGATGTATAATCTTTTTTATGTGTTGTTGGATTCTATTTGCTAAAATTTTGGTGAGGATTTTGGCGTCTATGTTCATCAGTGATATTGGCCTATAATTCTCTTTTTTTTGTAGTGTCTTTGCCTGGTTTTGGTATCAGGGTGATGGTGGCTTCATAGAATGAGTTTGGGAGTATTCCCTCCTTTTCAATCATCTGGAAGAGTTTGAGAAGGACTGGTATGAGTTCTTCTTTGTATGTTTGGTAGAATTCCCCGGTGAAGCCATCCGGTCCTGGACTTTTATTTGTAGGGAGGTTTTTAATTGCTATTTCTATTTCCTTTCTAGTGATCGGATTGTTCAAGTGTTCAGATTCTTCTTGATTCAGTTTTGGTGGACAGTATGTTTCCAGAAACTTGTCCATCTCCTCTAGGTTATCCAGTTTGGTTCCATATAGTTTTTCATAATATTCTCGTATGATATTCTGTATTTCTATTTTGTTTGTTGTAATTTCTCCATTTTCCTTTCTTATTTTGCTAATTTGTGCTCTCTCTTTTTTCTTCTTTGTGAGTTTGGCCAGAGGTTTGTCGATTTTATTTACTTTTTCAAAAAACCAGCTTTTGGTTTGGTTGATTTTTTCTATGGTCTTGTTAATCTCTATTGTATTTAATTCCTCTCTGATCTTTATTATTTTCTTCCTTCTGCTGCTTTTTGGGGCTTTTTGTTCTTCTTTTTCTAATTCATTCAGGTGGTGGGTTAAATTGTTTATCTGAGATTGTTCTTCTTTTTTGAGGAAGGCCTGTATCACTATAAACTTCCCTCTTAGCACTGCCTTTGCTGTGTCCCATAGGTTTTGAGTGGTTGTGCTTTCATTATCATTTGTCTCAAGGTATTTTTTAATTTCAGCTTTGATTTCCTCATTGATCCATTGTTTTTTCAATAACATATTGTTTAATCTCCATGCTTTCCTTTTTTTCTCCTTTGTTTCTCTGTTGTTGATTTCCAGTTTCATGGCATTGTGGTCAGTAAAGATGCTTGAAATAATTTCTATCTTCTTAAAATTGTTGAGGTTTCTTTTGTGCCCAAGTACATGATCGATCCTGGAAAATGTTCCATGTGCACTTGAAAAGAATGTATATCCTATTTTTGGGGGGTGTAATGCTCTGAAAATATCCACCAAATCTAGTTTTTCTATTGTAGTATTTAATTTCTCTGTTGCCTTGTTTATTTTCTGTCTGGAAGATATGTCTAGTGATGTTAATGCAGTGTTAAAATCTCCAACTATGATTGTATTCCCATCAATATCCCCCTTTATCTCTGTTAGTAATTCTTGCATGTACTTAGGTGCTCCTATATTGGGTGCATATATATTAACGTGTGTAATATCCTCATCTTGTATCACTCCTTTAATCATTATAAAATGTCCTTCTTTATCTTTCTTTATGGCCTTTGTTTTAAAGTCTATTTTGTCTGAAATCAGTACTGCAACACCTGCTTTTTTGGCTTTTCCATTTGCATGGAATATCCTTTTCCATCCTTTCACTCTCAATCTATATGTGTCCTTCTCCCTAAAGTGGGTCTCTTGTATGCAGCATATTGAAGGTTCTTGCTTTATTATCCAGTCTGCCACTCTGTGTCTTTTGACTGGAGCATTTAGTCCATTAACATTTACAGTAATTAATGATAGATGTGTGTTTATTGCCATTTTGAACTTATCTTTGCAGTTGAATTGGTATATCCTCTTTGTTCCTTTCTTCTTCCTTTTGTGGTTTGGTAATTTTCCTTTGTATTATCATGGATTTTATTTAATTTTTGTGACTCCTTTGTAAATTTTTGGCTTGTGGTTACCCTTTTTTGTAAATCTGTCAACCCATTACTATAACTGTTTTTATTAAACTGATAGTAACATGATCTCAAACCCATCCTACTGTTAAAAAAATTTAAAAAAGAAAAAGATATTCTATATTTCCCTGCCTCCCTCTCCCACTCTCAGTGATTTGTATGTCTTCTTTTATAATTTCATGTTTACTTTATTTGTAATTCATGAGTTATCACCTTTCCAGTTGTGTGTTTCTCATTTCTGTAGCATCCTACTGCTTTTCTATTTAGAATAGCCCTTTCAATATTTCTTTTAGCATGGGTTTAGTGTTGCTAAACTCTTGCAGCTTTTTTTTTGTCTGTGAAACTCTTTATTTCTCCTTCTATCCTCAAGGATAGCCTTGCTGGATAAAGGATCCTAGGCTGCATCTTTTTTTCATTCAGGGCTTTGAATATATCTTGCCACTCCCTTCTGGCCTGTAGTGTTTGTGTAGAGAAATCAGCTGAGAGCCTTATGGGGGTTCCCTTGTAACTTACTCTTTGCTTTTCTTTTGCTGCCTTTAGAATCCTTTCTTTATCCTTGACTCTGGCCATCTTGATTATGATATGTCTTGGTGTGGGTCTATTTGGGTTCTTCCTGTTTGGGACCCTCTGAGCTTCCTGTAATTGGATATCTGATTCCTTCTTTAAATTTGGGAAGTTTTCAGTCATGATTTCTTCAAAAACCTTTTCAATCCCTTTTGATCTTTCTTCTCCTTCTGGGACCCCTATTATGCGAAGATTGGGACGCTTTATGTTATCCCATAGGTCCCTTATGCTATTTTCATTATTTTTTATTTGCTTATCTTGTAGTTCTTCTGAATGGGTGGTTTCTATTGCCCTGTCTTCTAGATCACTAATTCGTTCCTTTGCATTATCTAGTCGGCTTTGCACAGCTATTATATCATTCCTCATCTCTGTCAATGAGTTTACCCATTCTACTTGGCTCTTCTTTATAGCTTCAATTTCATTTTTGACATATTTTATATCTCTAAACACTATCTCTTTTAATTCCTTCAGCAATTCGATCACTCCTTTTTTGAAATCTTGATCTAGTAGGCTATCGATGTCTATTTCATTGATCTTTCTTTCAGGGGATTTCTCTTGTTCTTTTAATTGGGAAAGGTTTTTCTGCTTCTTCATCTTGCTCATACCTCTCTGGCACTGTGGTTTATGAAGTATCAGTTGCTTATTTTGGTCCTTAAGGATTTTACCTATCTAATACCTATTTAGGAATAAAACTTAGGAAAAAAAGAAAAAAAAATAAGAGAGAGAGAAAGAATTTTAAAAGAAGGGAGAAAGAGGGTTTGAAAACAGTGTATAATGAATAATAGAAGAGTGAGTTGAAGCAGAGTATTAATCGGGTTGAGACGTCCTTTTAAAACCTTTACAAAAAAAGGGGGGGGAGATGAATAGATGTATTTGAAACCTGTGTCTAATCAATAACAGGACATCAAAACCCAAGAGAAATAGAAATGAATTAAGAAGTAAAAATTAAGAGAGTAATAGAAAATAGAACAGGTAAAAACAGATTTTAAAAAAAAGGGGGGGGGGGTTTGTCGGTGTTCTCCTGGAGTCTGTGTGCTTTTAATGTGAAGTCTTTCTTCGTCCTGTTTTGGAAGCTCAGCTTGCTGTTTTCAGAGGCCCTCCGTTGGCGCCCTCTTCTGTGCTGCTCCCAGCACCTGTCGGCAAGCAGATCGCGCCTCCTCCTAACACTGGGTCAGGTGCAGCTCTCCGCTGTGGGCGGGAGGGTCGCTGCCCCTCCTGATGCCGCAGTCAGATGTTGCAGACTGGCCGGGTAGGAGGGCGGGTCTTGCCCCCTCCCAGCACCTCGGTCAGGGGCTGTGTTCCTGCCCGAAAGGCAGGGGGGCCGCTCTCACTCTACCTGCGCCGCCGGTAGTTCCGCTCTCTGTGCGGCTGCGCGCTCCGCCCTGGTCGGCGCTCCGCAGGTGGGCTCGGGGAAGAACGAGTTACAGCCTTGGCCCTGCTCCGAGCCAGAACCCAGCTCCTTGTTTGTCTTTGTGGAGCAAGTTCTCTGAGGGACCAGGATGGAAGGATCCTATCTGACCCAGGCTGCAGGCTAGTCTCAGTCTGGCCTTTGACGCTGCTAAGCCCTTCGGTGCGGATGCGGGTTTCTGTTTCCCCCCGCCCCCGCCCCCACTTGGGTGCTCAGCGCCGGAGGATATGGTGGCTGCGCCTGAGCCCCGCCTCTCTTCCCCCGAAAACTTTCCGCGGGATTTCAGAGATGGGGGTGTGCGCCCTTCCCCTGAGAGCACATCAACCTTGCTGTTTTATGGAGGGCCCAGGTTGTTCTGCCCTGTGCACCCACAGCCACGGCGCGCAGCCCCTTGCGTTCCCCCGGGGCTGCCTCCGTGCAGCCACTTCCGTCCTCCTCCCGGCTTGTGCAGCCTGGCCCTGCCCGCCGCTGCCGGCCTGCGTCTCAGGCTGGGTGTCGGGGGGACGCTCTGTGCCCGTTTAACTTAGTTCTGTTAGTCAAGGGCTGCTCTGTACAGATCCGAGCCTCGGAGGCTCCCCCTCCGTCCCGCTGGCCTCTCAGTTGGAGAGGGGAGACCCAGCGAGCGAGCGCCAGTCCTCCTTTGCCGCTCCCTCCCCGCGGGACCCGTCCCGCGCTGCTTTGCCTTTTGTTCTTTCTTTTTTCCTTTTCTCCTACCAGATTTTTGGCGTCTTTATCTTTTGAAGAGGGCGATGTTCTGTCGGAGTTCCACAGGTGCTCTGGTTGGCTGAGTGGGTCTGTAGATGTGGGTCTTGGTGTATCTGTGGGAGAGGGTGACCTGCGAGCGTCCTTCTACTCCGCCATCTCCATCAGCTCGGTCATTATATCATTTTTGGAAAGACTACTAAGTCCAAAAATGGAAAGTCTAGAAAAATAAATAACTTTTCATGTTATCTTCATGCTTATATTTATAAAGAAAAGTCTTGTTTCTTGGGTTATGTGGACTTAACTTGAAGAAATAGGTTGAGAAATTTGTTGTAGTGCAAATTTATTATGAATTGTGTACTTAAAATGAAGTTTTCACTTTAAAAGTAATACCATGTATTTATCTGTTGTCCTTTCTGAATTATTGGTATACTTTTAATAGAAACTAAATAATTTATAAAAGACACTGGAAGAACGACTAAAGTACTTGCATAATATTAATCAGAATATTTCTGCCTGTTCTATTTTCTGATGCCAAATTGTTCTTTTACAAGTCACGATGCTTATAACAATTTGTAACCATATGTCTTTTTTCTTTCCTTTTCTTTCTTTTTTTTGATTGAAGGATAGTCAGTTTACAATGTTGTGTCAGTATCTGGTGCACAGCATAATATTTCAGTCATACCTATACATAAGTATATTTGTTTTATATTCTTTTTTATTATAGTTTACTACAAGACATTGAATATAGCTCCCTGTGCTATGCAGAAGAAACTTACTTATCTATTTTATGTATAGTAGTTAGTATCTGCACATCTTGAACTCCCAATTTATCCCTTCCCACCCCTTTTCCCCCTGGTAACCATAAGTTTGTTTTCTATGTCTTTGAGTCTGTTTCTGTTTTGTAAATAAGTCCATTTGCATCCTTTTTTTTTTAGATTCTAAATATTGGTGATAACATACGGTATTTTTATTTTTCTTTCTCTTTCTGGCTTACTTCACTTAGAATGACAAACTCCAGGTCCATACATGTTGCTGCAAGTGGCATTATCTTATTTTTTATGGCTGAGTAGTACTCCATTGTGTGTATATGTGTGTGTGTGTGTGTGTATATATATATATACCACATCTTCTTTATCCAGTCATCTCCTCGATGGACATTTAGGTTGTTTCCACATCTTGGCTCAATACTGAAGAAAAAGAACAAAGCTGGAGGAATAACTCTCCAAGACTTTTTTTTTTTTTAATAGAGGTTCTGGAGAGTGAACCCAGGATGTGCATGCTGAACGTGCACTCTACCACTGCCAACACCGCTCATTTTAATCCTGGTAGAAGACTTGACAGTTTTAAAATAAATATATCTGTATCTTAATATAAAAATGTATTTGTGGGTTCGTCACCAGTTGAGGGTTCTGGCCAGCAGAAGTTCCACTGAGACGGAATGAATTACTCATGACTCTGGAAAAGTCAAGAAAGCGAGAGGGAGTTGGGAGCCAACTCCACGAGCCTCTCAAATCTCTCATATTTATTGAGTACAGTCAAAGGAGGAATGCAGGATTTAGGGAAGAATAGGGTGGGATCACAATGAGTACAAAGGCTTTGTTTACTGTTGGTGTTTGGCTCAAGGTCAGAAGACCCTTTTTGGTAAGTCATATTCATGTTGAGCCTTTCAGCTTATCAGGGCAGAACATATGAGAATCAGCTGCTTAACTAGATAACTAGATTTTTCTTGGACTCAGGTGGCTGTGCCTGTCTTATGTTGCCCCCTCAGGGGATCTTACCCATCATTGGCTAACCAGCCTTCTCAACTCTGAGTCTGCAGCTTTTTACCATTCCAGCCCAAGGCTGTTTTGGGGATAGAAGACTAACAGCAGGCACGCCCAGTGTTTATAGCCAGGGGCCTGGGGTCATTGCTAAAACCTCAAGGCAGTTACTAAGCACATCTTCTTTAAGGAGATAAGTGGCTGGGATCTGTTACAATTTGTTAACCTAATCATGGGCTCCAACATGTATTATATGTAACTGCAATTATATTTTAGTGTAATTAAATATAAATAAATGACATATACAAGTAGCATCATGTAATGCAATGTTCTGTTTTCTATATGGAAATGATTTTCCTTTTAATAAAGACCTGAGAGTCAATTTTGGCTTCATCTAATCCATCACCAAATCCTATTGATTCTACCTCCTAAGTATATTTTGGATGTTTTGGATTTGTATCCTGTTTTCTAACCATTTTAATCCTGATTTGTGACTAGCTGTTATCAACGAGACTTTATCAGTGATCTCCAGGCTGGCCTTCTTGTTTCCACTTTCACAACCTTTCAGTCTATCCTCTAAGACAATCTTTATAACACAATTATCTAATCAGATCTTTTCAGTAAATAGACATTAAACATTTCAATAACTCTATGCTTTTTAAGAATGATGTTAATACTCATTAGATCACATACTGAAAATTTCCATCTCAACCTTGACATTGTGCCTTTCTTGAGTTTTATCAGTTGGTGCTCTTCTATATTCTCCATCCACATAAATTTCATTTGTATCCCTAATTTTTTGAAATTATTCTTCTACAGTCTTCCGCCTTTCCAAGTACTTCGCATCCTTTATGATTCAGCTCAAGGTTAACTTTTTTCCATGGTGTCATCTATTGAACTTTCCCACCCTTCACCTATTGCTGTCATACACCCTACTATCTCAATTATAGCACTTATTATATTGTATTAACATTGGCTGGTTTTCTTGTCTTTCTATATCACTGAAAAATGATTAGCTTCTTAAGATCAGAGATGAAATCTAATTCATTATTTCTTGTTAGCACTTATGTCTGATAAACTTCCACTATTCTATAAATGTTTAAATGAATGAATTGATTCAAAAGACTTTTCTGAGAAGATAAATATAACCATTTACACAATACACTTCTACTATTTTAAATACGTCCACTAAATGAACCTGTAAGAGATTAAATTGCAATAGGAGTGATGGTCAAGAAATGCACTATAGAGAACAAGAAAGATTTATTTATTAGGGAATCAACCTATATAAATATCCATGATAAAAGATCTTAACTAACACTTGTAAGGAACTTCAGATGTGCTAGGTACTAAGTGCTTACACATATTTACTTGCTAATTCCTAAAAAGAATCATATGAAGTAGGTATTTTATCATCCTTTTTTGAAGGTAAGGAAATAGACGCCTAAAGAAGTTAAATAATTTGCTCAAAGTTATAGCTAATAAGTAATTATTGCAGGATAAACATATGCTTTCCAAGAAAACTACATGTGTTTTTATTATCTCTGTATAAATCAAAAACATTTTGTTTTTGTTCACGGATATTTCATAGACTTATCAGACTGGATGGTACTTTAGCAACTCCTTTAGTTTATCTTTCCACTTCTAAGAAAAACTATTAAACTATAAGCTTCAAACACCCATTTAATTATAAAATATATAATGTATGTATATCATAAGAAAAATTATGTAAATTTTACATATATTGAATATTTTGGTGTCTGAACACCAGATATTTCTGTGTTTCTCAAAGGAAATAACAGTTAATAAAACCCAATGTATTCTAAAGAATCCATCAAAAAACATCACATAAAAGGCCAAATAACAGAATTGCATCTACACACACTCACTGTTTCAATTATCTGTTGCTGCTAAACAAAGCACCCCACAATTAAAGGAATTAAAAAAAAACAACCCTTTCATTTCATTCGGTCAAAATTCATGAGTCAGAAATCCAGAGAGTGCTCTCTCGGGCAGTGCTTCTGCTGTCTGTGGCTTTGACAATGGTCCCTTACTCTGCTCTATTCAGCTGGTAGCTGGGCTGTGCTGGAAGGTTAGGAGGGTTCATGCCTCCATCAACCTTCACGTGGCGTCCCTCTTTCCATCCACCAGAGTCCTTTCATGATCGCTGGAATTCTTTTATGGAGGGGGGCTTTCAAGCAGGCAAAAGCTTGAAAAAAACTGAAAAAATATTTATCTCACGTACATTTGTTCACATATATTATATGGGGAATTGACATAGATTCATATAGACAACATATATTTATACATGTATTATCCATATTAATCATGTGCATACTTATACACAGAAATTATATATATTTAGTTATTTTGAAGGTTTTATACCCATCTCTGTTTACTGCATACACATATACGTATTGTACTGCTATATGAAAAAATGTGAAATTGGCTTCAAATATTTATCTTCATATTTAGAGACATTAAAAAAATTACTGGCATGAATATTATATGATCTTAAAGGTGTTTTTTCCAAGATTTGGCTGTTCATTTTCAAATGTCTACAAATCATGTTGGGTTCATATAATTTGCCAACAGCTCAATGTACAGTTCAAACCTAGAGTAATGATCTTCAACAATATTTCAAATGATCCTCTTGATAATTTAAAACAAATATTCTGGGCAGCTTCTTTTCTTGTACGACTGGGTCAATATTATTTTTATATTGTCTAATGGTCAATCCACAACCACTCTGGAGAAAAGAGAAAGTAACAACTCCTATTTTTTCACCATTTATGTGTATTTGTATTGTTAGGGTTAATCTGAGTTTCTTTGCAGAACCCTCTTTTGAAGGCACCAGTCAGTTTTGTGAGGAATAATTCAGTTAAAACCAGATAACAATATACTTAAAGCTAGTTAGCCAGGGGCACAGACTGCTACACATATCACAGTAGGCTGGGAATGAAGAAAAAGCAAGGCACCACTCTCAATATCTCTGTCCTGGAACCTTCACAAGTCCTTCAGGATAACACACTGGTAATAAATAACATGTCACTCTTTACCATAAGGACTCAACTCAGAGAGGGGACTATACGGAGCCTCATATGAAATATTAGTGAGATTAATAATGTGCTTTATTAAAAAGAAAGGGTCAATTCTATTTTTGAAAAATGGTTGAAACAATGTATTTCCTATCCCACATATTCTCCCGGAAGCTTATTATTCCTCCATCAAAATTTGTAGTCTGTGTTTTCTTCTGTTGAGACTAGCAGGGCGTTGGGACTGCCTCAACTAATGGAGTGCTCAGGAAGTCAGCTCAGGAAGGCAGTCTAGCTTCCCCCTAGTGCTCTGTCGTCTCTCTCAGGGATGCTTCCTTTTTGATCCCACTCACCATGCAGGCAGGCCATGTGTAGATGTCCTTCCCGGCAGCCCGGCTGAAGTCCTACCTGACAGACGGCACTGACTGCCAGGCATGTGAGTGAAGCTGGCACATGCCATCTTTTGAGCATCCCCAGCTAAAGCGCTGTCAAGCAGAGACAAGCTGTCCCCATTCAGCTCTGCTTAACTGCACATTCATGAGCTAAATAAATGACTGTTGTTTTACAGCACTAAGTTTGAGGTAATATTGTACTTGATAACCTGAATAAGAAATTAACGTATTTTCCACACATTTCAGTGGATTTTCTTGCACGTACTACTTTGAAGACAATTAACCCTGGTTGTAACTAAAGGAATCAGAATTAACTGAGGTTTGGGGAAGAGGGTGTCAAGATTATAAAACATGAGCTACCATCTTACATGATGGAAGTCCTTATTTACAAAAATATTACTTTGACCCAGTTGTCATTCTGCCCGAGTGTCCACCATTATATTATGTCTTGGATAAATATAGTGTTATTTTGTTGAAATTAAAGAGGCTAATGTATTAAACTGTTAATCATATATAAAATATTTCATAACTTATTTTCCTTTCACTGTTTTAGTAGGTGAATTGGAAGAAAGAAGAAGGCTTTGTTTTTTGGTTTTTGTTTTTTTAAAGGAGGGATTTATATATGTGGTTACCTAGTGGGAAAGGATGGACTAGACAAAGAGTGTTGAGTTGATGCAGTTCTGGTAACATATAGTGAAGACCAGAATTATCAAAGATGTGCGTAAAAGCTTTGAAAGTAGCCCTGAGAGGCTCCAAAGATAAGTTTCATATCGTAAATATTTTTGTGTAAATGGGTTTACTTACCTGTTTAATGAGTTTTGATTTCAAACATTTTTAAATTTTCCCCTCCTATTCTGTCAGAGTTAGGAACTCATTATTGTTCAATGAAAATGATAGCTACTGTGGACATATGATTTATAGGAGTACAGAAAAGGCTAATGTCATTGTTTCCTTATGAGTTCAGGCAGGTTTGTGGGGCTTAGGACTTGGATATGTCCCTGCCAATTAAAAAGCAGGTGGCAGTGAAATATCAGAGATCCACAAGCCTTAGTCACACAGTATAGAGAATAGAAATTGAATCCAATAGAACATATTTGAGTTGAAGTTCCTTGATGCAGCAAATTACGATATGGCTTACTTTGGAGATGGTGGAAATTTGAGAATTGTAAAGAATAATAGATTCTTTTACTCATGTTTAGCTTGAAGCTGCAATGAACTATGTCACATGTGTTGTGTTAATGTTCGTTGCTGACATCTTTGCTACTGGTAGGTCTTTTTTTCTGTAGTGAAACGATCAGTTCTTTGACACCGTGGTTCTTAAACCAAAACATTCAATATACTCACTCTATCCAAGCAAAGATTCATTTTATTGTGAATGTCACATTCTTTCAGCATTGCAAATGCCTTCACTAAGTTTTTGCTTATGCTGAAATGTGATTCCTAATAGCTCAGGTGGATATTTAAAAAAATAGATTTTTCTCTTTCAGGTCCTTTTTGACACCTAAATATATTGTGTCATATATAAGCACCATCTTACAATGTTGGCTAGACAATCTCTTGTGGCAATTTAATATATAATGAGTTCACAATATAATATACTCTTAATGAAGTCCAATTATATTAAGTTGATCATAATTTGTGATTTTGCAATTATAAATTATTGTCTAGTGGATATTTTGATTATTTTTCCATCTCATGTTTGTCAAAATGTCTCATGATAACAAATCCCAGTAATTCATAATGAACTCTCAGGTGGTGCAAATTTGCATTTTAGTGATTCATTTAATTAAGGAGGTCCTATAATTAAAAGAAAAGCATCCCCCTCCAAGCTTTAATGACTTAATAGTTACTTTCTTTTTTTATACTCTTAGAATTAATTTTAATGATGGTGGCATTTTTAATAGACTTTATTTTTAGAGCAGTTTTAGATTCAAAAAAAAAAAATCAATAAAGCGTTCAGAGCTTTCTCATTTCCCCTCTGCCCCTACGCATGCACACCCTCCCTGACCATAAACATTCCTCACCACAGTGGTACATTTGTAACAGTTATGAACCTACACTGACACGTCGTTATCACCCAAAGTCCTCAGTTCACTTTAAGGTTCTCTCTTGGTGTAGTTCACTCTATTAGTTTTGACAAGTATGTGTCCACTGTTAAAGTATCATACAGAATAATTTCACTGCCCTAAAAATCCTCTGTCTTTCACTTATTCATTCCTTCCTCTTTCCTAACCCTTAGCAACCAATAATCTTTGACTGTCTCCATAGTTTTGTTTTTCCAGAATGTCAATGTAGTTGGGATCATACAGTCCAGGGCCTTTTCAGTTTGTCTTCTTTCACTTAGTAAAATGCATTTAAGATCCCTTCATGGCTTTTTGTGGCTTGAGAGCTTGTTTTCTGTTAGTGCTGAATAATATTGCATCATCTGGATCTACTACTGATTATTTTTTGTTTACCTGCACAAGGACATCTTGATTCCTTCCCAGTTTGGGCAACTATGAATAAAGCTGCTATAAACATCTGTGTACAGGTTTTTTTGTGGGCATACATTTTCAGCGACTTTGGGTAACTGCCAAGAGTCATGATTGCTGGATTGCATGGTAAGGGTATGTTTAGTTTTATAAGAAACTGTCAAACTGTCTTCCAAAGTGGCTGTACTATTATGAATTCTCACCAGCAGTCAACGAGAGTTCCTGTTGCTCCACATCCTCACCAGCCTTTGGTGTTTTCAGCAGTTTGGATTTTGGCCATTCTAACAGTAGTGGTATCTCACTGTTGTTTTAATTTACAATGCCTTAATAACACATGATTTTGATTATCTTTTCACATGCTTATTTGCCGTCTGTTTATCTTCTTTGGTAAGGTGTCTGTTTTGGTCTTGTTTTTAAATCAGGTTGTTCGTTTTCTTATTGCTGAGTTTTAAGAGGTTTTCGTATATTTTGTATAGTACATCTTTATCAGATATGTCTTCTATAAACATTTTTTCCCATTGGCTTATCTTCTCATTCTCTTGATAGTCTTTCACGAAGCAGAGATTTATAATTTTCGTGAAGCCCAGGTAATCAATTATTTCTTGTTAATTTTTTTAGATGAAAACAGTCCCTTATAGTTTCCTACAAAACACATAATTATTAACAAGAAATTTTGTCCAGATATACTTTTATTTCTTGGTTTGCTTTATTTAAGGATGATGCCTCTATACTCTTAAATTCATTAATAAAACTATTTCATTTTTCCAAAAGCAAAGATACACGTACATCCATGATACAAGTTCTGTCTTTTCAGAATGTATTCAGAAAGAGTTTGTTCAGAATGAGGACTGGCAGAGAGCTTTAGTTCAGCCTAAGATATGAAGTGGTAGAATTTTAGTGTAATTTTCTACATTCTGGAAAAATAGTATATCATTAGGATTCAAATAGAGAAACAGAACCAGGAGGTACAAGACGCTTTTCAAAGAATCAGTTTCTATGATTGCGGGAGCTGGCTAGGAAAGTCTGAAATCTGTAGAGCAGGCTGTCAGGGAGGGCAGACCGAAGTTTCACGCATGGGCTGAAGCTGCTGTTTATAGGTGCAATTTCTTCCCATTCAGAGAAGCCTCAGTTCTGCTCTTAAGACCTTTCCAATTTATTGAATAAGGCCCATACAGGTTAACAGATTATTTAGGATAATCTCCCATTATTAAGGATAATCTCTCATATATATGAATATGTTATAAACAATAAGGGAAATGTAAGCATTACAGTTCTCATTTCTGCAACTGTTCACATGGTCATAGATGGCTTTTATACCTATTGTCTTTCACCATCCATCCCATATTCCCTTTATCCTCCACAAGCACCTCAGCTAATTGTGGTAATTTGTCTGGTGATCTGACCAACTCTTTATTCCTGAGGGGTCTTAGCTTCAGTAGCCCTGCCTGAACTAGGTTGCAGTTTTCCATTGACTCTAATCACAGGACAATAGTACCAAGTGATGTCTTAAGGGATCTCCTGTATTCCAGACACACCTTTCTTGCCTGCACTGTGGAGGAGCAGTCCGATTTCCCCTTGGTAATCGGGACCAATCCCTCCAGCCAGTACATTAAGCCTCTTCTTTGCCTCTGAACTAAAAGGCATGAGGAGCCCAAATCGGCCCAGTGGCAGTTTTAACTTCCAGCTCAGTGGAATCATTTTTGTATCTGCTGGTAGAAGCATTTACTCATTTGGAACTAAGGCTTCTAGACCAGCAGAACCTAAGGTGACCAAGATGGGGAGTAAGATTTTTGCCGGTGGATCGCTAGTGGGCAATAGTGAGTGGACCCACCTCCATTCCCACCTCCTGATTCCTGGATAATGAATCCTGGTTATGAGAAAAACAAGACCATGTGCTGAATGCTAATTTAGAACATATACCACATGCTAGAGAACGTGGCCCCAGCCCTGTCTAGCTCACACTGTAACTGAGTCTTCAGAAAGTTGTTTCACAAGTCTGTCAAGCCAGCTGCTTCAAGATGAACACGGTAAGATCAGTGGATTCCATAACCACAGGCCTACTGTCATATTTCACTTACTGTTAAATGAGCTGCTTGACAAGAAGCAATGCTCTGGACTACCACAATGGTGGACTAGACTTTTTGCAATCCCATGGGTGGTAATTTTGGTGGGAAGTTTGTGTACAGGTAAGACAAATCCATATGGAGTAAATATCTATTTCAGAAATAAAAATTTCCTGCTTCCACAGTGGAAGCTGTCCAATACAATCAACCTGCCCTCAGAGGCCTGGCTGATCACCCCAGGGAATGATGCCACACTGGGAACTCAGTATTGGTATCTGCTACTGGCAGATTAGACACTCTACAATGGCCATAGCCAGATCACCTTTGGTGAATAGATGTTCATGATGCTGAGCCCGTGTATAACCTCCATCACTTCCACCATGTTTGCTTTGGTCATTAGCCCTTTGAACAATGACGGAAGTGGCTGGGAAAGTGGCTGACTGGCCTCCACAGACAGGTCAGCCTAGTCACTTTATTAAAATTCTTCTGTGCTGAGGTCATCCTTTTGTGAGCCTTTACCTGGGAGTCAAATATCCTCATATTTTTTGCCTTCAGAGAGATACATATCCACATTCCTCATCCCCAGACCTGTCATCAATTTTCTAATCATTTCCTTCCAAATTTTTGAACCATCCACACAAACAATTTGGTAGAGCCCATGAACCTGAATAGACTTGACCTCTGTCCATTTTTCCTTCCAGGCACAAGGAACAACAGGTGTACTGCTCAGTGTACCCCCCTGCCCTCCAGTGCAGTCTCCGCGATGGGTTGTCATGCTATGACTTCCACCTTCAGGTGGCATATGTCTATCATTCAGAACCATCTGTAAACTATGCCCAGGTTTTCCCTTCTTCAGTGAAGTAATCATAGACTATTTATGAAACTATTTTTCTCCCTATCACAATTAGGGAAGTTAACAAATGGAGTAATATGTTTTAATAATATCCATGAGAAGTTGAATGGTGCATGATGGAAAGTGATGGGATAAAGACAAGGAACATTTGTTGTCAAAAAATAGTGACAAATATGGATGGTGGATGCAAATGTATGTGTATACATTACATAAGAATAAAGTTCAGACAGCTATAGCTTACATGCTCGTATATATAGTAACAGGTAGAAATATGGATTAATCAGGGAAATATCATAGAATAACCAATTTATGATTCTGAAGTGACCTGAGAGATTGCCTTATTCAAATTCCTTATTTTCAGATGAGTAAGGTTTAAAGGATCTTGTATTGCTTTCCTGGTATCCCTTTCCAGTTTCTTCTTTTGAGCTGAATTTCCCAGTACAATTAACCAGTTTGGATTCCCTTGAAAATAATTTGTCTTTCCTGTCTTCCTGACCTGTCTTGTATTTTCAACTGTCATCATTTATATCTAGATGTAGCACAAGAACAGAGGAATCAACAGCCAAATATATTTAGCTTATAATCTGTACATTCACAGAATTCATGCCATATAAATTAGATGGCTGGATAAAAGCACTGCAATATGAAACTATACACTATTTTCTTAATTCTAGAGGTTCATTCCCTTTGCCCCAAGGAAGTTTCTAAAGGTATTAAGCACATGACTGTCTTTGAATTTCAGCACACACATTAGCAATCAAGTTATCTCCTTTGTTAGCAATTGGAAAACTTTAGAAGCTGATACTCCTGATATCAACCGAAAAAAAAATATCCCTTATACTAACACACACCAGTGTTAATGCCTACAGAAAAGAGAAATGTGGTTCAGCATTTAGTAGCTTTGCTACAGAGAAATTATTCACAATTCTTGGTGTTTTTCTGGGAAAACAAAAGTTAAGCCATTTTTTTCAAGACAAGAAAGGGAACACAGCATTCATGTCAGCTTTGGGGTTTTATGTCTACATCCAAATTTCAATATTTTTTGCTATAAAGACAATATAATCTTTGAAATTAATATCTATAGCATATATAGACATTTCTTCTTGAAACAAGGATAGAGGAATTTGTTCTTTCAATTAATTTTTAATTTTGCAGTTAATATATGACTACTCTCCTCAACTGCAGAGTCTTCTCCAAAAGTTTTCACCTTGGTGTGTATGTTTCCAGACACTTCGATACGTTTTTTTCATATATAAAGAACAATAAGCAACAGGTATCTACATCTAGATAGACATCTACCTGTGTTTCTATATTGAAATATTTATCTCATTCTACTCATTATCCCTGTTCAAGGATGTTGCCAGAAGTAGCTTCCTGAGTTTTGTTCTTATCCGGTGACACCTCATTATTAATACTTACTGAACTGAGAGGGACTATATTATGAAAATTATGGAATAACTGAGTATATTACTTGGTAGCAGGAGGTTTGGAGAGAAAATCATAAAGAAAAGAGCAGGAGGGTAACTGAGTCAGAGTAATGGAAGAATTGTAAGAAGTCCAATAAACTATTGCTCTGGAGTAAATTCTCCCTTATTTTCCTTTGGCGTATCGCCTCTCCTTCACTCTCTGTCCATGTTTGTGTGAGGTCGATTTACCAACTCTTGTGATGGCTTAAGTCAATCACTCTATTATCCCTACCCTCAGTGATTCATTTGAGGATGCACGTGGGTCCAACTGAAGCCAAGGAGGGTTGCACCCAGAGAGGAGAAACGGCCTTTCTCTTATGCTGAACTTGGAAGCATAAAGACATGATTGTGTAGCCCTTGACAGACATCTTGCCACTTCAGTTCAAGAAACTGCTTGAGAATGAAGCCAACCCCTCATGAAAGCAGAGCTGAGACAAAGAGAGAGAGAGAGAGATACTTGATGACATTTTTTAAGGATCCTGACTGTAGTCATACTTAAAACCAAAATATTTCTCAATTTTTCAGTTGTCTTAACTGAATTTTTCAATTTCTTAAACTAGTTTCTCTATATCTTTTTTCCCCCCTTGCAATAAAAAGGATAAGATTTCCTGACGTAATTTGAGCATTAAATTTTCCTTAGTTAAACTTTCAATACATAAAGATGATCATATATCTTCTAAATTAAAATGACTTTTAGAGTGAAAGGGGGAACAATTATAGTTTCACAGGACCAAAAGGTGTAAGTTGTGCCTGTTCTTGGCAAACCCAGAAGAATGGCTGCACTAACCTTATTGCACATATTGGACTGATTGGCCCGACTCCACTCCTTAGAGTGAACTTAAATAAAATGAGCATAATGCCCACTTAGGAGCCTAGTTCCACGCATGTATAAGGTTTCTACTATGTCTGAGATAGATTTAAAAAAGAAATTGGAGCAGATAAGGAGCAGGAAGTAAAAGTGTGCTTCCTGTAGCGTTGTGGCTCGTTTACATATTTTTTCTCTCTTTGATTTCCTGGCTTCTTTGTTTTCTCACTTCGTTGGTTTTTCTCTTCGTGCCTGACTAACCTGTCTGTCACTGTCATTCACAGTGTACATTATCAGCTTGCTAGTGGTTATTATTTTTCAATAAATGCACATTTCCAATTTTACATTGGGAATCTGTAGAAAAGAGGAGTAAGTAATAGAAATTGTGTTTCATGTAGTACTTTTCTGGAATTAGTATATTCAGGAATCTCTGTCTAAAAAGCAGAAAAAACAAAACTTGGAGATTTATTAACACTTAACAGAACTTATTGTAAAATAATTTTTAAAAATCACAGAGTAGGATTTTTAAAAGAATATAATTGCCAAATATTTATTCCTCCATTTCTTCAAATTATGCAAGAAAAAGCAAAATCTTTCTTTCTTTCTAACTTCTGTAGAGAACTCTTAATTTTTAAAAAGCATTCTTTTAATACCAGTTCTTGATTGTAATTATAAATTAGAACAATAATAAAGGGATTGTTTTTGCTTTACAATAATAACTTTAAAATCCAGGTTTTTTCTTTGCAATAATAGCTTATGACCCTTCTCAGTGCTGGTCAATAAACTAAAAATTAGAAAATGATTTATTCTTTCCATGCTGCTATATTACAGCCAATACTCTTCTGCTTCATAACTACTCTTGAAAATATAATTTCCAATGGAGGCATTTCATAGAAAACTTGGATTTAGGGATCATTTCAGCCCCTGTGAGAACTGTCTTTAATCTCTCATAATATATATTTATGATTGAAAATTATATTTCAATGGACAACACTGTTTACTGCATGCTATAAACACTTATATTTTGATTTTTATTAGTTTAACATAATTCCTTAAACACATCTCTCTTCTACATGTGTGGAGGTAACATGAAATGTGAGCCTCTGTTAGATTTGTTTTGTTTTAATAAAAAAAAGGAAACTCTTTGATCATTTAAATTAGCACAAGCTTCACAAAGAGCCAGATTTCCACACAACTAAATGTTGATGATTGGAAGACTTAATGTGTTTTTACTATTACTATTTTCAATTTATATCAATATAATAGTGAAGTAATCTGTGTAGATCACCAAAAAACCATAGCAATAGTCCATGACGGTACAGAAAGTACAAGAAAAGATTTTACTTTCCTCACTTTATCCCTTCCTAAACCAGGAAAAATCCTTTCCTGAGGCAAAATGCCTGGCATTTCTTCTTATTTAGACCTTCAAATTTGTATTTATGTACTTTTATCTTTGCTTATGAGTATATTAACTTTATACAGGATCTTTTGGCCCCTTGTGTAACTGAGTTCATTCTCCCCTCTCTTTTCCTCTCTATTTTTTTTACTTTTTTTTTTAATTGAAGTACAGTCAGTTACAATGAGTCAATTTCTGGTGTACAGCATAATAGTTCAGTCATTCATATACATATATATATATATTTGTTTTCATATTATGTTTCATTATAGGTTACTACAAGATATTGAATATTAATTCCCTGTGCTATGCAGAAGAAACATGTTGTTTTATCTATTTTATGTATAGTGGTTAGTACGTGCAAATCTCAAACTCCGAATTTATCCCTTCCCACCCCCTTCCTCCCCTGGTGACCATAAGTTTGTTTTCTATGTCTGTGAGGCTGTTTCTGTTTTGTAAATAAGTTCATTTGTGTTTTTTTAGATTCCACATATTAATTTCAGCACTGACATTTTTAGTTTCCCTATCAATTTCTCTTTAATTTAGCATGTTGTAGATATTTATTAACTTATCCTATATATTTTTATAGTCTGCATATGTATATATTTGTAAATCTATATATTTATCATTTGCTTATTTAATCCATATTTATCTAATATTAATCTATATTATATAATTAAAACAAATTTGATTATTTGTTCATTAGACAATGTACTGATTTAAAGCTAATGACTATGAGACTATTTTTTATTTCTCTTTTTCCCAACTTCTTCTGCTACTCTCTGTCTTCCAATTTCTAGTTTTTACAGTTTTACTTACACAGTTCAGGTTTATAACAGTTATAAACTATTCTTTAAATATGATGGCCTTCTATATTTTACTGAGAAGCTGATTTTAAAAATTAGAGAATATAAATGCATTTAAAACATTAAGTTTATGTAAAAGGCTTTTACTCAAAAATGTTATTAACTCCAGAAAGATGAAAATGTAATCTTGTGCTATTTAATAGCCAACAGTCAATAAATGATCTGCTTTGTATTATATTCTAATACAGTCTCCTTTAATTTTTTTCTAACATATTCTGTTTTCTGAGTCATACTTACTTGCCTTAAAAAAATTCCATCATTTTTTGAATTGAGATCTTGATTTTTTTTCTTCCTAGCTATATATTTTAAGTTAGTTGAATGTCTGACTTTATTTTGCCTTAAAATTTGATTGTCAGTTTTTCTAAGTTTTCTAGGTTAATTCTTAATACTTAAAAACATTATTGTCATCTGGGATATCAGCTGGCTATAGAAAATGTGATGATGGGTGATTTCATTTTTTTCTCTCTTTCTCCCTTGGCGTTATACTCATAAAAATTCAGAAATGTATTTCTAAATATTTGTCTTATTTAAATAGCTTGTTCAGTTGTTGTGCTTCTAAAAAAACATTTTTTTTTTTTTTAGAATGATGTTCTCCAGGTCCATCCATGTTGCTGCAAATGGCATTAATTTATTCCTTTTTATGGCTGAGTAGTATTCCAGTGTGTGTGTGTGTGTGTGTGTGTGTGTGTGTGTGTGTGTGTGTGTGTGTGTGTTTGTGTGTATACACCACATTTTATTTATCCAGTCATCTCTAATAGACATTTGGGTTGTTAGTTCCTCTCATCCATAAATTTTGCTTCCTTCTGAAATTTTATTATATAGATATTCTCTCTCTTATTTCTATCTCCATATATCTCTTTATGTTTCTCTTATATTTTCTATCTCTTACTATACACAGCTACAGCTACATGAAAAATTCTTTTCTCTTCATCAATAAACTCCTCCAATTTCACTTGCTTTACCAGTTCAAATATGTCCATCATTTTCATGTTGTTTTATTTCTTAGCATCTGGTGTTATGATGGTCTGATTTTATTTGTGATTCTAAGACTACAGTATTTGTAGCTGGTGCAGATTTTCTCTGCAGTTGTGTTGGCTTGTTTACCTCGAATGGGGATGACTCATTTTGGCATGTGTAGGAATCTTGGACAGACACACATCCCTGCATGAAAAGCAGGCAGACAGACGGAGATGCTCAAAATTTCCAAATAAAGAAAAGTTAATATACAGGTTACACTTCATTGACGCTGACACAGCTTAAATTTTATTTGTCCTAGAAAAGACAAGGGTTGAAGAAGAATCTACTTTTGCCTGTGCTTTGTCTGGCAGAACAACTTGCCAATAGTTCAACAAAGAGCAATGCAGGAAAAAGTGCATCCCTGGCAGTGAGAGCAATGTGTGCAAAGGCACAGAGGCAAGGAGAAAGTGGAACAGGTGTTGAGTTGAAGTAGCTCAGTGTGCAGGGGCAAGGGGTGTATTCTGGACTGGTTCACCTAACTAGCTTCAAGATGGAGCAGAGATTCCCAGACCACGTTCAGCCTTTTTTCTGCCTTTTAAATGGACTTCAATTTTTAAGAGAAGCTTTAGGGTCAAAGAAGAACTGAGCAGAAAGTACAGAGAGTTCTCATATATCCCTTGCCCCCACCTCCAGCTTCTCGACCATCAACATCCCTCATCAGAGTGATGTTACAATTGATGAACCTATACTGACACATCATTATCATCCAAAGTCCATAGTTTATATTAGGGTTCACTGTAGATGTTGTGCAGTCTATGGGTTTTAACAAGTGCATAATAGTGTGTATCCCAAGTTGTAGTAGCATACAGAATAGTTTCGCTGCCCTAAAAACCCTCTTTGCTCTGCTTTCGTCTCTCTCTCCTTAAACCGTGGCAACTACTGATCTTTTTCCTGTCTCAATAGTTCTGTCTTTTCCAGAGTGTCACATAGTTGGAATCCTACATTTCAGATGGGCTTCTTTCACTTAATAATATGAGTAACAGGCATTTAAGGATCCTCCATGTCTTTTCATGGCTTACTAACTCATTTCTTTTTTTTTTTCCTTTTTTTAAATAAACTTTTTTTACTTTGGAATAATTTAAGATTTCAGATAAGTTGAAAAGGTAGTACACCCCTCACCCAATTTCAGTTTCCTCTGATGTCATTTTAAATTACTGTGGTATATTTTTCAAAACTTAAGAAACCAACCAATGTAGTACATTACTATTAATTAACCTCAGACTTTTTTCAAATTTCACCTATTTTCCATGAATGTTCCTCTAAACTCCAGACTTTAATTACATTTCACTAATTTTTCCTTTAAGGTTCCTTTTCTGCTCTGAGATCCAATCCAGGGTACCACATTGCATTTATTTCTTACTTACTTATTATTTTAAGAATCAACAGAATGCAGTAATCCATTCATAAAGGACAGTCAAATGTGCTTATACATATTTAAGAAATCAATCATCTAAGTTATAAATATTAAGTAGTTCATTTGTGTCCTTTTTTTTTAGGTTCCACATATAAGTGGTATCATATGGCATTTTTCTTTCCCTTTCTAGCTTATTTTTAGAATTTTCTTTTTAGAATGATGATCTCCAGGTCCATCCATGTTGCTGCAAATGGCATTATTTTATTCCTTTTTATGGCTGAGTAGTATTCCATTGTGTGTGTGTGTGTGTGTGTGTGTGTGTGTGTGTGTGTGTGTGTGTATCACATTTTCTTTATCCAGTCATCTCTTGATGGACATTTGGGTTGTTTCCATGTCTTGGCTATTTTAAGTAGTGCTGCTATGAACATTGGGGTGCATGTGTCTTTTTGAATTATGTTTTTCTCGAGGTATATGCCCAGAAGTGGGATTGCTGGATCATATGGTAAGTCTATTTTTTGTTTTTTAAGTAACCTCCATACTGTCCTCCATAGTAACTGCACCAATTTACATTCCCACTAACAGTGTAGGAGGGTTCCCTTTTCTCTACACCCTCTCCAGCATTTATTGTTTGTAGACTTTTTAATGATGGTCATTCTGGCTGGTATGAGGTGATATCTCATTGTAGTTTAGATTTGCAGTTCTCTAACAATTAGTGATGTTGAGCATCTTTTCACGTGCTTGTTGGCCATCTGGATGTCTTCTCTGGAGAAATGTCTATTTAGATCTTCTGCCTATTTTTTGATTGGATTGCTTGCTTTTTTGATATTAAGCTGTATAAGCTGTTTGTATATTTTGGAAGTTAGTCCCTTGTTGGTCGCATTATTTGCAAATGTTTTCTCCCATTCTGTAGGTTGTCTTTTCGTTTTGTTGATGGTATCCTTAGCTGTGCAAAAGCTTTTAAGTTTAATTAGATCCCATTTGTTTATTTTTGCTTTTATTTCCATTACTCCAGGAGCTAGTTTAAAAAATATATTGCTGTGATTTATGTCCAAGAGTGTTCTGCCTATGTTTTCCTCTAGGAGTTTTTTAGTGTCTGGTTTTAACATTTAAGTCTTTAATCCATCTTGAATTTATTTTTGTATATGGTGTTAGAAAATGTTCTAATTTCAGTCTTTTACGGGTACTAGCTCATTTCTTTTTTGCTCTGAATAATAGTCTATTGTCTGGGTGTACCACAGTTTATTTATCTACCTAGTGAAGGACATCTTGGTTGATTCCAAGTTTTGGCAATTAGGAATAAAGCTAATATAATAATACACAACCACACTTTTTGTGGACATTGTTTTTCTCTTTTAAGTCAGAAACTACCCTCAATATTTGAAGGTGCTGTGTTTTGGAGGTTTTTTGTTGTGGCAGATAGAAATACTAATACAGCTGAGCATTAATTATGTTGAAAAATCTTACCTAAGCACCTCAGTTTGTACAAGGAGATTTCAATCTTAACCAATTAATTTGATCTCCAAAGTACAGAAATTTAATAATCTTAGTGTTTTATAATTACAAAATTCAATGATGTTATAAATTACCAAATTATGTAACTGTATTAGCAAAAATTTCAGGGATAAAATAAAAACAAACTATATTTTTAGAGTTTATAAACTGAATGATAAGAGGTTCTCTGCTCACCAAGTGGTTTGGATTCAGTTGAATTACTTATTTTTTATTGTAATAATAGAAAAAAATGTGCATTTCTGTATATATGTGTGTGAAAATGTTCAATAAGGTATGAGAAGTTTAACCAAAAATACATTTGAAAATTATGCCAGTTACCAGACAAAACATAAGGTATGTGACCTTCTACAACATTTGTGATGTAGCTAGTATCATTTATTTTGATAGCTGTTCCACATTTAAAAAATTAAACTCCTTCAATATTATCAGTCATTGTTCTTGACATTAGAATGTAAGGATGAAAACCCTTGGACTCTGCTCTCAAGTAATTCAATCTTGCAGGGGAGGTGCCTATAAACAAACAGCACAATGCTTGGTTGTAAGGGCATCAATAAATGTCTTAAACATATTACAGCAACAGCACAGAGGAGAAATACAAGGTCACCAAGTGTATAATTCTTTTTAGTGATTGGACAGCCAAGTGAAGATTCGAGGAACCAGGGATATCTGATGAAATTGTTGAATGATGAGAAGTAAAGGTCTTACATCTGTTAAGTATTTACAATTTAGGGTGTTACAATTCGAATGCTTATCTTGCCAAAGCCTCCAAATACATACATACAGGTATTTTATTTACCAGGTGGATAAAATTATAAAGTTTTTGAGAAATGCACAGTTTATAGCTGATATCTTTGGGTAGTAGTGTCTTCAAAATACCAACTAATCTAGAAGTACATACTCCAGTTCCAGTCGTACCTGTAATAGCCTCTCCGATGGCTTCCTTCTCCATTTCTGATAATATGCCTTTAAAAACAATGTCCTTTAGGGTTCAACGGACCATGAAATAGTCTGCAGAAGTGCCCCTGGTGCCAGCACTGAGACAAACACTCATTTTGGCTGTCAGCTGAAAGAACTTGGAGGAGATGAAGCACATTTATTATGTACTGATATATTCTGACTCGATAATCCTTTTTCGTTGGAGGCACTATAAAAGCAAGTGCAGATCACTGTTGGCAAAATAGTAAAAAAAAATAAAATTCAGTTGAGCTGCGGAAGTTTTGCTTCCAATTTCACAGCTGGGTAATTTTCTTTATAAAACTTCTATTAAAAAGTTACGCTGGGAATGAGTATATTATTAAATAAACAATTTAGAATATAGTAAAGTCAGATGAATCAGCAGCCCTTCAAAATAATAATCTTTATATTTTAAAAATTTGATGGTTTTCCTGTGTTATACAATCAGTGGTTCAGTTAAATGACTAATAAGAATTGGCATTATTATTAGAATGAAAACTTATAGTCAAATTTTTATAAGCCTTTTTATTTTTGGAAATATTAAATAAATATCCTTTGTGTTTATAACTGTGGAAAAATAAATCCTAAGTATTGTTTTTTCAATATTCTGAAATAGTAAAATAAAAAGTTGTTTCCTGTTTAGCCATAACCTTAAAAAAGTGGTAGTAAATGCTAACTAGAAGGTAAATGAAATAGGGTTAAATTAACTTCTCAGGAATAAAAAATAGGTATCTTAAACCTGTTTGCCATCTTTCAAAGGAAAGAGACACCCATTTAATTGTATTTTGCATATGTCATGTGCATATCTAAACTGTTATCTTTTTAAATGGCAAGTTTTTCTTTGTGAACAGTACTCGGCCATCTCTCTTCCTGTGACTCAAAGCACTTTGGCATCTCACCCTGTCCTACATTTATCCCAGTCATGAGTGAAATAGCAATGGTGCTTAGAATGGCATCCAGGTATTCTGATCTGGAATGAGTGTGGTGAACTTTTACACCTAGCGGTTCTGCCATTTTTACAGCAACTATTCCGGACTATGTCTCAAGTCACAATAGCCAGCCTTACCCCTCCCTCATCCTGGTGTGTATCCTAAAGTACAAGTCAGTGATTGTAGATTCAGGGAGCAATGGTGGCTCTGTGGAACACGTAAAAAGGTTTTACCAGTTACAGTTAATAAGAAACTAATCTGTATAAAAGGACATTTTTTCCCCTTGATTGTCTCTTTATTCTTTATCACATCATAGGAAAATTGATGGATACATTTTTTACCAAATTTAGGAGAGTAAGTTTTGGATAGCCTATTTGGAATACATGCTATGTGATACACTTAAAATTAACTTTGGAGGTTTAGACTGTATCTCAGAAAGATTATTCCTCAAAGAAGCCTGTTTTCACAGTCACATGCAGAGCTGTAAGCAGCTCCTCCAGTAAGTAGTGGCAAAGATCTATTTATTTCTCAGAGGCTAATGATTTCCCCAGGCAGTGACACTGAGTCCCACTAGCCCAAATGAACACATTTGCCATCATTTTTATAAACATACCCTATAATTAATCTTATGTATATTAAGCTTTTCAAACTAAGGAATGGGTTCTAATAGAAGAAAGTAAATACACTTAATCTTATTTATTCCTATATAAATATATACATACTATTTTCATTATGCAAAATCCAGCCATTCCAGAAATATATTCCATATTTCACCAAACTTAAGATAGTACATCTGTTTTTTTATCTATTACTGTTTTTTATCTATTGCTAAGAAAAAAGTGACTTCCAATTAATCAGTAATGTAATACTTTCTTTTTTAAAAATTTAGCTTTATGCTTTTGAAAAACAATCTTTACAACTCAGGCATAGGTTTTAATTGTTGTTTTTGTTTTAATGTAGAGGAGGAAACATTTCTCCTCTACCTTCTTATGGTTTCTGGTTATTCCTAAGAATTAAACTGACATAGAACAGATTAGCAGGAGAAAAGAATACATGATTTAATGTTTTTTTTTTTTTTCACATACATGGGAACTTTCATAAGAAAAACGAAAGCTCAAAGTTTGTTAGAGGCAAATGTTTATATACTGACTTGGACGAAGAGTAGTAAATTATGTAAACTTGACAAGGCAAGTTGGGCTAGGGTAGTTAATCATGAAAAAGTGAGTCGAAGCTTAAGAATTAGTTTAACAAGGTTTATTTGTACAGATTTCTCTCTACCTCAACTTCTCATCCCTGCTGATAATGTTTCTTTCCTCATGGTGTAGGGACAATATCTTTCCCATGAGGGCTTTATCTCCTGCTTTCAAGGGTTTAAAAAAAAAAGGAAGGTCAGAATGTTCTTTTGCATCCGCTGTTTTTTGAAAGCTTTTAACTTAAAATAGTCAATATGTCACAGTGGCATATTTTGGGATGACATGTTCTGAACTCCTTCATTAATCACCATTTTGCATATTGTATTAATTCCCTATTGTTCTGTAACAAATTACCACAAATTTAACGGTTTAAAACAACACAGGCTTATTGTCTTACAGATCTGGGAGTCGGAGGTCCAAAATGGGTCAGCAAGGATGTGCTTATTCTGGAACAATAGGAGAAAATCTATTTTCCTCGTTTCTTCCGGCTTCTAGAGGCTCCTCCTTTCCTTGGCTCAGCCCTTTCCTCCATCTTCAAAGCCAACAGCAGAGTATCTTCAGATTTCTCTCTCCCTGTCCCTCCTCCTTTCCATTTCTTTCTCCTTCCCTCCCGCTCTCTCTTCCCTACTGCACATCTCTCCCCAGCCCTCACATCTCTCCCCAGCTCACATCTGCTTCTGTCATCCCATCAATTTCTCTGACTGTGAGCCTCCTTCCTCTCTTCTAAGGACCTTTGTCCCGGATAATCTTCCCACCTCAAAATCTTTAATTTAGTCACATTTGTAAAATCCCATTTAGCAGGTAAGGTAACATAGTCACAAGTTTGGGGGATTTTAGGATGTGGACATCACTGGATGCCACTATTCTTCCTGTGGCACACACATAAAAGGAAAAAAATATACAAGTGAAATAAATGGTGGCTTCTCTAAATTTTCACGTCCAGAGTTAACTTTTAAAAACATTTATTTATAGAAATATAAAACTTATTAGGAAAGCATTAGAATCAAATATATATAATTCAATAAAACATTGCAAAGTGAACACATGAGACATGACAGATAAAAATAGAATATTGCTTGTACTGAGGAAGCTCGGGCCACCCCTGAATCTCTCCTTCCTCCTTCCATTACGTAAATAAGCGCTCTTCTCACTTACAATACCATTTTTTTTTTTTTTTGGTGTTGCCAAGTCTGAACTTTATACAAATTGAATAACATAGCAAGGCTCTGTGTGTGTGTTTGCATGCATGTGTGTGTCTGTGTAGCTTGTTTTGCTTAATATTTTACTTTTGAAATGAATACATTTCATTGTGGGCACTGTAGCTGATCATTTTCATTGCTGTATAGTATTCCGCTGATAGAATATACCACAATTTATTTGTCTATTCTGTAGTTGATTGACATTTTGGTTGTTTCTAGTTTAAGAATATTCTGAATAATGTTTTTTGAATAATCAGTTACTTGTTTCTGAGGAATACATGTGCATGTTTTTATTGAGTATATTCCAGGCAGTGAAATAGCATCAGCCTTGGACATGTGTGTATTCAATTTTGGATGACACTACTATGCTGATTTCCAAAGTGATTCAACTACTTTTTTACTCTGATGAGTAGTGTATGGAAGTTCTAATTGTTTGCTTTATACATCCTTGCCAATAGTTTAATTATTAGTCTTTCTCACTTGAAGCATTCTGGTGTATATGTACCAGTATTTCACATTACACTAGTGTTATATTTCAAGTTGGAATTTCCTTGATTATTAATGAGATTGAGCACTTAAGCATATTTTCATAATGTTCACTGGGCTTTTGGATATTCTCTTTTGTGAAATGTCTACTTAAGGATTTTGCTCATTTTTCAACTTGACTGTCTTTTTCATTATTATTTGCAAACGTTCTTTATGTATTCTGGATCTTAGCCCTTTGTTGGTTTTATGTTGCAAATATCTTATCCCATACTGTGGCTTGCCTTTGCATACTTCTAAGGGAATTTTTGATTTAATAAACAATTTTTGACTTTTAATGTCCAATGTATTAATATTTTTCTTTATGGAAAGTGATTTTGAGTTCCATTTGAGACTTTTTTTTCTTTCTAGCTTTTCAGTAACAATATTCTGTACTGGGCTTATAGTAGGTACATGTCATGAACAAGCATTTGAAGAGTGAATGAATATAAGAGTGATCGCTGATGGTTATCCCATCACACTTTTATCCTTACGTATGCCATGAACTTACTTAAGCCCATTGTATAAAGGACTTCTGCTTGTAGCTTCTTTTTAAAACTTCTCTCTCATATATTTCTATGCTTCCTTCTATGTAATCTATTTGCTCTGGCTGCCACAAAATTAAGAATTTTTTTAACCTTCCTCATCAGGGGCTTACGTATATAAAGATGGCTTAACTGATTTGTCCTTGATACAGTATTGATGACTATTAGATTTCTGAGGTCACACATTTGGCATACATTATCTCCTTGTTCTGTTTAGCCCTCTAGGTGATCACCTGTCTGGTATGAAGACAGTGAAAGGGAGACCTACCTGGTCTGAAGCCTGATTTTCTGCAATCCAAGCCCACTCACAGGACACATGAGGAGAGTGAGTCTCTACCTTTTCCCAGATGTGGTTTGCATGAGGCAGAGATGTCAGCCCGTTAATAGAACATGTTGAGTGACAACATTTATCACTATGTGGTTATCAGACCTTAGGATTTACTGGTTACATTGATCAATCAAATGGTGGGAAAGGCAGTAAGTGTGCTACATCTCACAAGTTCTCAAATATTTATATTTTATATTTACATATTTACACAAAAGCTTTCCTCTGTTTTCCTTCTAACAAGGTATCTTCCTGCAGTAATTTTACTTCTTGAGGAATCCAGTAATGCGGCCTACTTCTGTCCCTACTGGGCATGTGCATCCAGCTCCTGTGTGATTTGTGTTGAAGCCCGATTGACTTCAACATAATCTGTCCTTCATGATGATCTTACAGCTGGTCTGTTTTCTTCTAGTCATCTGCTATCCATATACTCTTTAGTGGTCAAAAATATGCAAAGAAACAGACGTTTGCTAATGACTGTAATAGGCACCAGCTGGAGTTAACATCACAAGTTTTAAAAACTCTCTTTGTTCTTTGTTTTTGTGTTTTGGTGGAAGCCTTTCACTCCCCCTTTTGAAACACTCTTAGACTTGTTTTTATAATTTATTTTATTTCTAGCATTATAATTTCCCTCAGCTCAGTTTTGCAAATAATCACAATGCAGAAAAACAAACAAATAAAGCGACTGAATCATTCTTTCCAAACCTGCTACTGATTTTCATCTCAAATTAAATACACCAAAATTTTTCCAGTTACTCAGATTAAAAAAGCCATATTCACATTTACTTCTTTATTTGGGAAGCTGTCACATCTTGTAGATTCCATTTCTGCAATGGTTCCTCTTTCTATTCTCTATTCTGGGACTCAAGTTCAAGATCGTCAGGTTCTGCACTTTCAAGCCAGCTAGCACACTGTTGCTAGACTGTTCCTCCTAATGCATATGTTTAAAAATAACATTTTAGTTCTTATAATAACTAATAATAACTCTCTGTTGCTAACAAATCAATGACCAATGATTTTGATTCAAAGGTTTCCTAAGGTATTCTTATTTACTTTTCAAAATATATCAGTCCCTACCTCCAATAGTTCTGATGTTTTTAGCTCCACAGATTTGTTTGTTCATCTCACTTTTATTCCTAGATTGTCATGTGATATATGCATTTTGGAAAAAGCACATTCATCCTTCAAAGCTCTTTTCAGTAATGAGAAGAGTTTTTTGCTCCTTTAGGCTAATGACCACATTTTAATAAGACCGCAACTACTCTCCCAAAAAGGGCAGGACACCAATCGGGACACTTTATAAGGAACCGCTCCTTCAGTCCTCACCATCCCTCAGAGGAGGGAGGCATCATGCCCCGGTTTTGGCTGAGCAAGCCAAGGCCTGGAGTTTGAGTTCCCCAGGTTCTCAAAGCTGGTCCCCCTCCCATCACCTCCCCTGCGAGCCTGGTGCTGCTCTCTGCTGGTTCTCTGAAGGCAGGGGAAGGTGATGAGAAGATGACCTTGATGCTTCAGTGCTGCAGGTTCTCCCACTTAGCGCCCACCAGCATCACCCCCCAGGGCTCATTAAGACTTGTGACCGGACCCCACCCTTAGAGGAGGGGGTGGGGCCTGAGAATTGGCATTTCTAACAAATTCCCAAGTGCCGCTGGTGCTGCTGGTCAGGGACCACACTTTGTGATGAGGCTCCTCCCGCCTGGGCTGTGCCTCCGCTGGATGTTGGTGCGCCTTCCTTGGCTTTTTCTCTCGGTGCCTCTCTTACAGTTGAGCTGATATATTCCCAAGAATTCTTAACAAAGTGGTGCAATGCTGCTGTGTAGCCGTCCTTCAGGAACAGCCCCTCGCGTGAAAATGGCCCCTCAAGTGTCGATGTTGTCCTCAGATTTCCTTGGATCCCTTTCACTGTTTCTGCCCCCTCCCTTATTTCCTCCTCTGCACCCGCCTTGCTGTGGCTTCCCTTCCGACAGCAGGAGCTGCGGCTCTTTACCAGAGGAGTAGGTACCCTGGAGCGGCCAGAGCCCGCCCACCCTAAGGACAAGCTGGGAGAGCTGGGAGTGCCCGGGGGCTCACAGCTCCCGGGGGACGCCTTTAGCCAATGACCAGACTGGTGCTGGAGAGTGGAAGCCGAGCTCCCGGCTCAGCACAGCTCAGGAGTGATTTACACTGAATTCTCCCCGCGGGATCCAGCTGATGCTGCCAAGACGGCAGGACTTTGCCTGACATGGCATCCTGCTTGGTGATGACTTCTCTGTCCTTCCTCGCTCCCTGACTAGTTTTGCCCTGGGCACGTCCTTCATATCATGTACCCAGATCCTCATTACAAGGGTCTGGCTCTGGGGAATCTGGTCTAAGACTGCAGTCCAAACCTCCAGTTGTCTTCTAGTTTAACTAGACGTAACTTGTGGGATACGTCAAGTTGCTTAAGTCCCCGAATAGCAAGTGCAGAATACTGCCTGGCGTTCTGAACAGGTTCTAGTATATGATTGCTTCTGGCCCAGCTCTTAAACCCTTATGGGTGTTTGAGAGGGTCTCTTGAAGGCGAGAAAGTTAGGATTTATCATTATGTTTGTGAAGGAAGACACGCTTACCCGTATAAGCATATTGTTATAATGACTCTGATGGAATGGGCTGTAGTGTGTGCCCCTGGCTTAGAGAGCCTGAACTCTCCTGGGCTCTGAGAGTCTGGGATTTGATTAGTGTTGGCTGTAGTCTAGTCTCTTATCAGCTATTTCTGCAGCACATCACTTCTGTGTCTTTCAGCAATGTCTTTGCTGGGAAATAATTCTGACAATCTGGTCTATTTTAAATTTATCAAATAATTGTATGCAGCCTAGTCTTAGTGGATTTTCCACTAAAGGGCTCCGTATTTTCTTCTTGACAAGCTTCATCTCACTTTCTGTTAAGTTGTGATAAGCAGACAGTGTCTGGCTAAGAGGCCATGGCTTACTGTATTTTCAGTTCTGAGGGCTTTATCGAAATACCCAAAATAAAGGATGGGATTTATAGACCTTTAAACTCTATCACATACCTATTGCTAAGTTCGCCTCCATCATTTCTTATAACCTTGTTTCTTGAAATCAAGTATTTCGGTTACATTTTTTTTTTTTTTGTAATTCTTATTGTCTTTTAGAAAATGTTTGGCTACAAGACATTTATACAAAATAGGAGAGCCATCATTCCAGGTATATCATTTTATCAGTTTTCTGTGTTACATTATAAATTCACAACACTGTATTATCCCCACAATTGTCATTTTATAGCATGCTTTGCAGATGGAGAGTTCTTGTGGCTACTTTTTGTTTATTTTTTATTTTTTTTAATTTGCAAATGACTTGAGTTCCTTTTCACTATACAAAATTATCTTTACTTCCAATAGGAATTCTACTTATGTTTAGAAACTGGCATTTTGGAGAGTCAAAGACATGAATCAAGATCTTTACTCTTTTTATAAAAGTTCAAAATATGCTGAAACAGAATATACTGATTTGTGAACTTTTTGATTTATTGCAATCAATAAAACTTACATTTTTATGTACAAAAATACATATCAGCCAATTAAGATTACTTTTTTGACAAATATTTTTATATATTAAGGATACATTTTATATGTCTAATTGGGCATTACAGTTGAGCAACTTTAGTAATAAGAGTTCTTGCTGCTTTGGTTAACCTTAGGAGGATGTAACCTAGAGAGATTTTAACTCTGGCTTTTGGCAAAATGGCCTTGGAATCAAGAGGAAAGATCAGTGAAAAGCTGGTTTTGCTATGAAGGATTAGAGTCAGGGAAACACTTTAAACATTGAGCTCTGCTTAGAGAGGCATGTAGATACATAGTTATGAGTAAATATTTCCATTAGTCTGATCCCATCAGTTTACTTCTTCCAATGGGAGGATGATGAGAATGATGAAAATCTATCTGATTCACCCATAAGCCACAGATGCCTCTTCTCCAGGGAAGAAGGCCCAGACTCCTAAGAGTCTTCTTATGGATGCTGAGGGTGACATGGCTACTTTTCTGTGCCTCACTCACCTCTTGAAGCTTCTCACTCTGAGAGCCCAGCTTGTATTAGCTCTGTTCACATCAAACCTGAATGAAACTTGGCCTCTTTTACTGTATTCCCTAAGAGATACAGTTGTGCTCAGCAGTGCTTGGATTTTGTGACCTTATTCTTGACCTTGGTGTATAGAGGAGAATCAGCGAGTACCCAGTATTCTATGACCTCAAAGACATCTACGTCAATGAATCAGCCATGCTACTCCCCTGCCTTCTGAAGCCTACCCACTCCCTTCTACTTATCTGCCTGCCACAGGGAGCACCCTGGACAGTGGATCCTTGTTCTCTACTCTACTGTCTATTCCCATGAGAACAATCCTACTCTGCTACTCCCCTTTCTCCAGTGCCTCAGGCAGTCTGCCTGTCTAAACCCCTCTGAAATTCTAGCAAATACAATTTTCCCTCTTATTTAATATTAATTCACTGTCTTATTGTGTGACACCTTCTGGAAAACAGTCATGATCAGAGTGGTATGGTAACCCAATGGAAGCAACCATCCCTTCTCAGGGATGGGAAGATCAAGTGAGATCTTCTAAGAGATTATTTTTGAACTGGTACTTAAATAATTAGTAGGAATACAGAAGGACAGTAGGAATACAGAATCTGAATATATATGTATCCATTACAGCTCATTACAAGAAATTGAATATAGTTCCCTGTGTTGTATAGTAGGTCCTTGTTTATTATTTTATATATGGTAGTGTGTTATCTATGACTCCCAGCTGAATCACTTTGCTGTCCACATGAAACTAACACTGTAAATCGACTACATTTCAATTAAAAAATAATTAAAAATGAAAAAAATAAGATATTGTGACTCATTATCTTATGTTGATTTCCATGAGAAGCAGATTCTGAGTTGGAGATTAGCTGCAGAACATTTATCGAGGAGAGCTCTTGGGAAAAACAGTGCTAAAGGGGGAAGCGGGACTGGGCAGAGGGAATGATTCAATCATGATGTCAAGGAACAGAAGCCTCAAGTGATCTCCTGAAGCTCCAGAGCTGGACAGTCCTCAGAGTTGTCCTCGGTCAAGGTGAATGGGCAGGCTGGGACTGAGTATCCCAACACTGACCTGCCAAGAAACACGGGCTGCCTCTGAGAAGAATGCATGAATAGGAGCAGACAGCTCTCCCCTGGAGGACAGTGACCAGAGCCAGCTGGGAGAATTGGTGCCAGACTCTTGGAGTCTGGGTAGCACACAACGGGATGTCAACTTTGAGAGCAGATACCTGCTGTTCTCTTTCGGCCCTACTAGAGAAAATGTAGCATATAATGCAACTGCTAACATTTGTAGAATGGATGGTCAGTTTTCCTGAGTACTAGAAAATTAATCATCTCCTGTGGTGTTAACTTTCCTGAGACATATAGATATAAATAATGACTAAGCGTTTTCTTGAAATGTTTACCATCTTGATCCTGGTTGACAATGACATCATACCATCTTTAGCCTGGGTGACAATTTTGAAAGTTTATAACAGTTGACTTGAAGATTTTAGACTCTCTGACTTATTTAGATTTAAACTTGTTGAGGTAGAAAAAATGATCTAGATGACTTATTTGAGACTAAGTGAGCTTAATTTTATTCTGACATATGGTCAAATATTATGGTAATTGATTCAGTCCCTCATGAGAAATTCTAAATGCTAAAAATCGCTTTTCCAATATGCATATTGTATATATTTAACACAGTAAGGTCACAGATCTAAATTTATAGCTAGGCCTGTAATGAATTTATTAATGATGGGACACTATCAAAAGCTTAATATTTCTAAATATCTTATATCACTACTTAATTTTTTTATATCAAAGTAGCTCGCTTTACATTAAAGATTTCCTACCACAGCAATTGCAATAATTAAACTCACTGAAGCCTGACTAGGTATAAAGTGTAAACATAGGCTTTCTTTGTTGCATGAAAAATGCGTGTACTTTATTTTCAAAGACTGGGACTGTTTATTAGGGATGATTTCATTTTAAAATGTGTACTTTTGATAGGCAGAAAAAAGTAAAATGGAGTTAACTGGTTGAGTTGCAGTAGAAAATACATTAATTATTCAAGAAAATTTGTATTATATATATCTATATATATATAAAATAGAAGGAGAATATCAAATGATTGTGTCTTTAAATAGGAAAAAAGCATTTGGCAAAATTCAGCCCCCATTCATAATACAAACTGAGCAAACTGAAAGTGGAATGGGTGCTTCAATCTTACAAAAGACGACTAAGGAAATGAGACATCAAATTCAGTGCTCAATACTTACATATTAAATGCTTCACACAAGATGAGAAATAAGAAAAAGATGACCATTCTCTTCTCTTTTAGATAACATTATACTAGAAGTCCTAGTGAGGGCAATAATGCAAGAAAATAAAACAGTAGCATAAATCCTGGAAACGAAACTACTCAAATTAACACATGAATTCAGTAAGGCAGGGCATATGGTCAATATATAAAAATCTAATAAATTTTAATGTTCTAGCAGCGGATAATTGGAAAGTGAAAATTTTAAACTATTATTCACAGTGTATCAACAAGTAACTTAACAAAAGAGATGCAGAAATCCCTCTATCCTGAAAACTACAGTGTTTCAGAGAGCAAAAGACCTACGAATAGGGTAACAATAACAGGTTTATAAACTAGAAGACTCGATACTATTAAGGTGCCTTTTCTCTCTGTATTGGTTTTCTAAAGCTGCCATTAAAAAGTATCACAAACTGAGTAGCTTAAATAATAGAAATTTACTGTCTCACATTCCTAGAGGCTGGAAGGCTGGAATCAAGAGCTGTCTGTTGGGTGTGAGGGAAAAATCTGTTTCACGCCTCTCTGCTGGATTGTGCTGGCTTGCTGCCAACCTTTTGTGTTCCTTAGCTTGTACACACACCACCCTAATCTCTATTTTCATGTTACGTGGCATTCTGCTTGTGTGTGTGTCTGAATCCAAGTTTTTCCCTTTAATAAAGACATCAATCATATTGGATTAGAAGGCCACTCTACTCCAACACAGCTCCACCTTAACTAATTACATCTGCAGTGACCCTATTTACAAATAAATACATTCTTAGGTCGTGGGGGTTATGATATCAACACATGAATTTGGGAGGGGACACAATTCAATATATAATACTGTACAAATTTATCTACAGTTTTAATACAATCTCAACAGAAATTCCCAGTGGGTTTTTTTTTTATTTGTTTGTTTGTTTGTTTTGGTAAATGTAACAATCTGATTTTAAACTTAATGGATATTACAAGGACCTAGAATATCCAAAACTTGTTGAAAAGAAGACAACTATTAGAAGGCGCATACAACCTGTTCAACAAGAAAATTTTAGAAGGAAACAGAAGACAACAAATCTACACTATTGAGTAGGAAATACTTTTAGGACACATAAAACACTAAGCATGAAAGTAAAAAAAAAAAAAAAGCAAACATGGTGCACAAACACACGTACTATACAAAGTGGTAAAATGAACATTGTCAAAATTAGAACTGCTTTTCAGGAGAGACTGATGTTACCAAGGTGTTGGGTGATGCTAGCATGGGAAACCCTATTACAACAAGCAGTCCAAACTTGGAAACCTTTTTGTCCTTAAGTGCCTGAGACTCCTTTCCCCCATGAAACTACTGGCCTGGCTTGGGGGAAATTCTACTCCCTCTGATACTGTCAGCACTTATGCGTGGGTGCCCCATTGGTATCAGATAAACCAAGTAGACCAAAAATAATAATCACAAAACCTCTGATAATTAAACTTATGGAACCACAGAACAACAAAGCAGAATAGGAACAGTGGGCTTAACCTAAACAAAATGACTGCTTGCTAAAATAAAAAATTTAAATAGGACTCAGGCTCTCCCAACATAGACAACATGTTTATCATACCATAGCCATCTTACCAGGAATCAGAAAATAACACTTGAATGAGAGAAGACAATTAACTGATTCCAGTACTGAGATGTTGAAACTATTCTGACAAAGACTTTAAGGCAGCCATTGTAAAAGTATTTTAAAATCAATGAAAAATTCACTTAAAACAAATGAAAATACAAAAGTTCTCAACAATGAGTAGAAGGAATAAAGATGAATTAAATGGAACTGATAAAACTGAAAAATATAACAAATAAAAAAAAAATCACTAGATGGACTCAATAGTAGAATGACAATGACAAAGACTAGATTCAGTGAATTTGAGAAGCGATCAAAAGAATTTACCTAATCTAAACAATAGAGGAAAAACAGAGTGGGAAAAAATTAAAGAGTTTCAGGGATCTGTGAGACAATACCAAAAGATTCACATTCATGTCAGCGTCTCCCCTAAAAAGGAGAAAAAGAGTGGGACAGAAACAGTATTTGAAGAAAATAGTGACTGAAAACTCCCCAAATTTGGTCAAATTCACAAACCTACAGATTCAAGAAGCAAGGTGAACACCAGGAGAGGATTAGCTCAGGAAAATACACACTAAGACATAATTTAGCGAACCTTTTAGAAAAGAAAGACAGAAAAACTTGATAGCAGCCAGAGAGAAGTGAAATATTACTTATGAAAGACATCAATTTGAATGATGAATTTCTCACCTGAAACCAAGGTGGCTAGAAGGAAGTGGCTTCAACATCTCTTA